>NW_022881614.1:23896814-24496814 GCF_003369915.1 Drosophila miranda
TTTTGTTGAAGTCGATCGGTACAGCGGCTTACACTGTACTACATAGTTTGTGCAATCCGGTATCGCCCGTATCAAAAGCATACAAAGAATTATGTGAAATTTTAAAAACACACTACACACCACCTACACTCATATTCAGAGAAAGAAAAAAATTTCACATGTCCACAAAAAAGTGAAGATGAGACTGTAGCGGAGTGGTATGCTCGAGTTAAACAATTGGCATTGGAATGCAAATTTGGCTCAAATCTGGAAGCGTTTGTATTAAACCAATTTGTGATGAGCCTTCCCAACCCTATATATGAAAGAATATGTGAAGAAGACGAAAATCTAACTCTGGCAGATGCACTCAAGAAGGCGATGATCATGGAGACGAAGATCAGCACAAGGAAGACAGAACACAACGTCAACTACATGCATCAAAAGAACGGGACTAGTCAATGGCAGAGGCAAAGAGGCGAGAACAGAGATCAAGCAAAGAGCAACGGCAGAAGTCATTTCAAGGGCAACCGAAACGTGAGTTACAGAGGCGGCAGAAGCGACGGTGACGGCGACGGCGAAAACGACTGCGACGCTGGCAGAGAAAAGAAGCAGCAGCCATGCACACACTGTGGCTGGCGAAATCATAACTCAAACAATTGCAAGTATAAGGCATGCAAATGTCACAGCTGTGGAAAAATAGGTCACTTGGCGAGCATTTGTAAAAATAAATCAAAAAAATCCGTAAATTATGTATCTCAAACAAAACATGACACCTATTCTGATAATAATTTTGATAATGATAATTATAACTTTTCTATCTATAGCGTTGATACAACCTCAACTAGTGGAGTATTTATTTACCTGTAAAAATTGATGGAAACATAACGAAAATTGCTTGCGACACTGGTGCACCGTGCACATTGGTTCCAAAAACATTTTACGAAAGCTTAAATACCAGCAGACCACTTAGAAAATGTCTAGTTCCATATGTAGATTACAATGGAGATTCAATCAAAGTTATTGGTGAGTACGATGCAACGATCGAATATCGAGGTCTAAAAAAACAAATTGTTGTTGTTGTAACCAATGCAGTGAGTCCACCTTTGCTAGGTAGAACATTTTTGAGAGCTTTAATTTTGAGTTAATGCAGGTGAACAATGTGTACGTAAATGAACCAAATTCTGTAATTACAGAACAGATTAAATCGGAGTTTGCTGAAGTTTTTGAGCCTCGTTTAGGTTCATATACTACGAATACGATATCGTTACTATTAAAAGAAGATGCAAAACCAATATTTTTCAAGCCTAGGTCAGTACCATTAGCATGGAAAGAAAAGATTGAAGTGCAGTTACGAAAATTCATAGATGATGGAATTTTAGAGCAAGTTGTTAGTTCTGAATGGGCAACACCTTTGGTACCGATTTTAAAACCAAACGGTGACATACGAATTTGTGGTGATTATAAGGTTACATTAAACCGGTCTTTAGTCGACGTAAAGTATCCACTACCTCGAATAGACGACATTTTTGCAGCGCTTGAAGGCGGTACACTGTATTCAAAACTTGACCTGTCAAATGCTTACAATCAGCTAAATTTAGATGAGCAATCTCAAAATTTGTGTACTTGGAGCACACATATTGGACTATTGAAAGTTAAACGCTTACCATTTGTATAAAAACTGCAGCAGCTATTTTTCAAAACAATGGAAGGGTTGTTTCAGGGTATGCGAGGAGTTGTGGTTTATCAAG
This sequence comes from Drosophila miranda, assembly GCF_003369915.1. Classification (NCBI taxonomy): domain Eukaryota; kingdom Metazoa; phylum Arthropoda; class Insecta; order Diptera; family Drosophilidae; genus Drosophila; species Drosophila miranda. The sequence goes on from NW_022881614.1 coordinate 23,898,542, forward strand.
ATGACATAACAGTTACAGGACGAGATCTTCAAGAACATATTTCAAACCTAAAAGCTGTACTTAGAAAACTGAAATCAGTTGGACTTAAATTAAATGACAAGAAATGTGAGTTCTTTAAATCCAAAATTTGTTACCTAGGATTTTCAATTGACAGGATAGGACTGAGCAAAAACAATGATAGAGTTGCGAGTGTATTGTTTGCACCGGCTCCGGAAAACGTATCACAGCTTAGAGCTTTCATAGGCATGGTAAATTATTATTCAAAGTTTATCAATAATTTCGCTCAGATAATGAGTCCTTTATATGCATTATTAAAGAAAATACAAAATTTAATTGGACACGCGAATGTCAGAGTGCATATGAAGTGGTAAAGAAAGAAGTAACTTCTGAACAAGTTTAGTTCACTACAACCCAGATCAACCGTTTAGTATTAACGACTGATGCTAGCAGTCATGCAGTTTCAGGTGTTTTATCACATAAATGCAATGAAGATATCAAACCAATAGCATTTGTATCAAGAGCATTATCCAAAAGCGAGCATAATTACAGTACAATCGAGAAAGAGGCCCTGGCTATAGTGTTCTGTGTGAGTAAATTAAGACAGTATCTTTTGGAAACAAGTTCATCCTTCGAAACAGATCACAAACCATTACTAAGCATATTTGGAGACCTGAAAGGACTTCCATTGATGGCCTCTGCACGAATGCAAAGATGGGCACTGACTTTGTCAGGTTTTCAATATACAGTTGAACACATAAAGGGGACCTTAAATATAGCAGATGGACTCTCAAGAATGCCTCAATGGGAAACGGCTGTACCAAACGAAGACTATAATTACATACATTTTATACAGTCCGAAAAGGTGTTCAAAATTAGCTTCAAAGAAATAGCTCGTGAAACACGACGTGACCCAATATTATCAAAAGTTTGTGAGGCAATTAACACTGGTTCGAAGACAAGATTAAAAGGCAGCGAGTTTTCTGCCTACATCTCTAAAACAAATGAACTTTCAGTGGAATATGATTGTATCTTATGGGGACACAGAGTAGTAATTCCAACCAAACTGAGACAAGCTATTTTAGCAGAATTTCATGCATCGCATTTGGAATAGTAAAAACCAAAATGTTAGCACGTTCTTATGTGTGGTGGCTTGCATGGATTCTGAAATTGAGAAATTAATTCGAGATTGTATTCCTTGTCAGGAACTACAATCAAGTCCAGAAAAGAGTCTGTTAATACCGTGGAAATCCACAGGAAAGGCGTGGAGTCGAGTACACATAGACTTTGCAGGACCAATTAGAGGTTTTCATTTATTGATTATTATAGATTCTTATACAAAATGGGCAGAAGTATTCAAAACGAAGGAAATAACTTCATTGTTTACTATCAACAAGCTTAGAGAAGTATTTTGTCGATATGGTTTACCAGACGTGTTAGTTAGTGACAATGGACGACAGTTTACTTCTAATGATTTTAAAACGTTTATGAAAAACAATGGTGTTAATCACATTTTTACTGCTCCAGGACATCCAGCGACTAATGGTCAAGCAGAAAATTTTGTAAAGACTGTTAAGAAATCACTATATGCAAACATAAAGGCTAATGAAAGACAAGATTTTAATACAATTTTAAATAGATTTTTGATCGATTACCGAAATAAAAACAAGATTTTCGTTGTTAAAACCACCTACGGTCGAAAGCAATTGTTCAGTAGATGACAATTCCAAAACCAACAATGAACAAATAGTTTCTCAACCAACACCCACCAGGAGAGAGTTGAGACCACGTGAGGCAGGGAAGGTAGTAAAGCGTATTTAACAATAAAATAATATAAAGAAAGGAATTATGAAATCAAATTATGTACAAATTAAACACTGAAACAAATACTAAACAGATTAAGAAGAAAGAAAAATACGAAATCACATAAATTTTATATACGCTAATTAGATTAAGTACACAAATCAAATTGTTATAAGAAAATAGATTTGTAAATGACATGTATATTAAACATCTAAGGAGAGGCGTGGTAGGGATTATATTAATATCTATATACGGTCACACCATCCAAGGGATATAGAATAAAAGAGAATCTTGAAGACAACGCGTGCTTAAGTCTGAGTGTCAATACACTACATATATATTAACTAGCTTTAAGCACGTTCCTATAAATCTAGTTCAGACAAATATTAACAAAAAAAACAACAATAGAGAGATTTTGGGGGAAACCATGCAACCCTTTCCCTCCGAAAGGTTGCCAATAACTATGCGTGGTAGAGCGATAAAGGGGGAAATAAAGAAAGGTATCTTCGGCAATCGTGACCCAAGTAGTAGCTCTAGGCCCCTTCCTGTCTGCGGCGAACGCCTAAACATAGGGACGGACGACGTTCTTGCCCGCGTGCCCATACCAGGATCACGACGGTGTTCGTCAGCCGCCCATCGAGGAAACATGACCGAAGCGGTTACGGGGAGTTTGTAATAGTCTCTGCGTGCTACGACTATACCTTTTTCGCAGCCATTATCGGTCCGGGCCGGAAACGTAGCACGAAGAAACGCATCAGCACCAGGGGTACCACGTTCGGCCGGCGATAACCTGCTGTATAAATCGGCGCACGAATAGACCAATCACTAGAAAGTAGAGAGAGAAACAAAAGACGGAGGCACCCTAATAACCCCGATTCGAGTTGAGCGGCAACAAAAAAAATAATTTTGATTCTTCTAGCTGACTCCGGCGACAACTGAACCAAAGCTACCCAAGGTACCTGTCAATTTCCAAGGGATACGGGCGAATGTATTCACTAATATGCTTCTGTATAGCGGCAGGTCGTAGAATTACTCCACTAATAACCCTGTGTCCAGCCAACTTCCACATACCAGTGAATCCATCTAGATTTCACTGCTATGGCATATACTGCTCGGCAATAAAGCTATGGTGAAGCTATTATCGATTCCAGAGCAGCTTACCATCGAGCAAGGGTTATGGATCATACTCCGATGCGAGCTAACCGTTATCGGAAACTAATAAGCATTCACCATCACAGGATCCAATTCCAGGAAAAAAGGAAGGCTTTAAGGAAGGGGGGTGGGAAACAGGGAACAAAAGTCTTAAGCCAGTGCATGACTATGCACTGCTCGCAGGTGTTATGGACTTTCTCAACAATTTTTCTGCTTCGGGGTCAAGTTTGGCTGGGGTCACACACAACCATATAAGTTAATGTAACTCCGCTTTGTAACGTTTACAATTACGTCAAACCTGACCTTCAGGCCTTTCGGCCCCACGTTGGGCGCCAAATAAAATATTCATTACTGTAACGAGTAACGAAGAGAATCTTCGCACGATGAAGCTGGTGGTCGGCTAACTGAGAAGGAGTACGCGCTCGCTTCCACGGCTGATCTCTGGTCGGAAATGGGGATGGGTTCTTTGGGGTAACCCTCCAGTTAGGTTGCTTCGCTCCTGCTGGTATTATTTTATTAAAATTCGCGTACTCTTTTTGGAATGGGAGGGGGACAGACAAGGAAAGGATCGTTAGGGGTACGGAAAGTATAGTGGGGCAAAGATAGTGCAGAGAAGGAGTAGGGATCTACCACCGCGGCGGACATCTCTGTTTTGCTGGCACGGAGTCGTGCCACGCCCACCCTACCATGATCCTGAAAGAGCCAATAATAATATCAGGATCCCTGGAGTGTCCGGTATTGGTCATCCTATTTCGCTCACGAGCGGCATGGTTCCCCCAACTGCGGTAACGTCTAGCACATATTCATCTTAACAATCATTTTATTAGAAACTATATTCAGATACTATATTCATGTTACAAGAAAAAAGAAACACTAACCGAGAACTCCAAGACAAGGCTAAATGGACAAAAGGAGGAACGAAAAGCGTCACAAGAGATATAGCTATTATTACTAGGGAATATTTAGATAAATAAATACGATAAGTGTAAATAGTTATAAGTGCATATACGATATTTTATAGTGCGATATAAACTAATGATTTTTCCTTAGATAGAAAGATAATACTATAGCGCAATGTAGGTACACATGTCCCAGCACATCGGCTTCAGGGAGTAGTTGGACATACTATTCGTTCTACCAAGCGTATTGTAAAGGCAGAAGGCCAATCAGCTGTGACTACTTTAAAAGGGTGAGGTCAACGACCGACAAACAGCTCTAGCAAAAAAGAACAAAGCTTTTGCCACGCTCGCGGAATTTTGGGAGGCAATAAAATTTAATGTTGTTGGTATATTATAAAGCTCACTCAGTTTTTGTTTGTGTTCCCGCGGCGAAAGATCTTTCGTAGCTGGGCGTGTGGCTGTGTGTGGTGCATTAAACTTTTACCTGCAAACCAAAAACAAAATCGTACAGCGCGTGCTGCATGGCATAAGCTCGCGGAGGGGACCCGGACGAGCGGACGCTTTTAAGCTCAAACTTTTAAGCTTTTATCAAATGCATTTTCAAACTTTCCATGTGTTGGTGGGTTTTTTTTTTCTGGTTTTTTTTTTTGTTACAATTAACACTAAGTATATCCAACTACACAAAAACAGACATATCAACGGACTGCGAGGTTCAAGGGAATGCGAGTCACGGTGGGATCTTACTGGCCTCAGTGGCTTTCAGTGGGCGGTGTATACATATGTATGTGAGCACATCTCTTACAGTTTTCCTTCAGCCTACATAATGACACTAACGTGCACATAAGACAAACGCTGGCCTCCACTGCACTTTAAATAACCGTTTGGAACAGTAAGGCCGAATCACGAGAAGAACAAGAGAGGCGATACCACTAGGGGTCGCCGGGAGGTTATGTACACACGTGGTGCACTATTTTTTCCCGCCCGGTAGGAACATTTAAGCGGCTTCGGTCCTACGCTGACTGCAAGCACCGGTTTCCGTTTCTTGGCCCGGTTTTGAATGCGAAACGGTTACGCCAATTCGCCGCACTAAGCCCGTTCAGACGGCTGTCCTCGTCTCGCGCAGCCAAAGTTCACTGCCCGCTACTTGGTGGATCAGCTGGTTCGTAGTGCGGGGGCTTAAAGCTCGGGCTGCAGCTTTTGGATAATTTCCAAACTAAGTGCCGATTCTAATGTGGAATTTGAAAATACTGATCAGGCTACTTTTTCTAACAGTTACTCCATGCACATATTTACCCGGTTGGAACTGGCACTGCGAAAATAGGGGGATGGGGTTGAGGTGCTAATTCCTTCTTTCTCCAGGTGTTTTTTTTTTTTTTTTTGTGTTGGGGCTGCTCACCTCCAAGCGGAAACTACAGAAAAAGTCGGAAAATCTAACTTCGAGGCTCCTAGCACTGTCGAAGGCCGGTACTCACGTTTTCGATTAGAGCCCAATCTGCTTTCTTGGGTTCTTTTTTCCCGATCGAGTGCACTTTGGTTTCACACCACGGTTATTTACGGCGGTTTAATTTTATTTGTATTATTTTTTTTTTTTTTTCTCACCGCGCAACTGAATGCTTGTACGGCCACGAGGAGAAAGAAAGATTTGGGCGGATCTACTGACCAACAAAAATTTTGTTCTCCGGATCTGCCTTTGCACGATCCTTCGCCATTCACCTTGAATGGTTATGGACATGGTGGGGAGATTTTTGTTCGTTTTTAAGCATATTCTTAATGTCAACCCTAGATGGCGCTAGCCCTCACACGACCAGGAACATTTAACATGTAACACCACAACAAGAAATTAAGCCAACCTAACTATACACTAACTATGGGGACTAAACTTAATAATTAATAAGTATCTCGGTGAGGTGTGATATATACTTGTATAAACAATATAATATATATAAATATATTTATATATATATTATGTACATAAATATATAAATTGTACAAATACCATCGGGCATACTTTCAGGCGAAGAACACAAATATGCTTTCCTATCCGCCCGACAAGCGACCACTACAACGATGCGGTGGATACTCCTCTCCCAGGCATATCTCCCTATTGGAATCTTTTAGGAACGAAGAGTGCTTTAAGGTAAGGCCAAGTCCGGAGTCCGCTGTCCACTCCCCTCAGCAACCTGAGCACTGCACACTTGCCCTCTTTACCGGATGTGTGTTTGTTCAGACTTAATGGGCCTATGTGTCGGCCATTGTGTATGCCCTGTCATTAGCTGAACGACGTTTCTCTCACTGCCTGTGTGTAAGTGTGTGTGTGTATCTGTGTGTGTATGGCCTGGGCTGCCTCAATTATTGATTGATTAATTATTGCTGACGCGTATGCGTCACTTCGACTCTGACTTCGACTTCGACTGCGACTCCCGAGACTCCGTCTCCGACTCTGACTCCGGCTTGGACTTGGACGACCCTTTGGAAACCGGTTCGTTGACGCCTCTGTTATGTGGCTGCGTGTGGCACTCTCTCTTTTTGTGCACCCTGCCCCAGCACCAGCACCAGCCCCTGTCCCTGTGCCTGTCACTGCCATAATCCAATTGTCGATCATCGATTTATAAACAGATGACAAGACAGTCCCCAGTCTGAAAAGTAAGAATGTGGCATCCATAGGCATATACCATATACTTTTGTGTATGTGTATGTGTATTGCCGCTTTCTGCCAGTGTATAAAGACCAAAAAGTCACGTATGCGCCAACGCCAACCCATCCACGATCAATATTTAGCAGCCGCAGCGTAACATGTACCACATGCCCAATGTATTGGCACCTCTGGCGCAGTGCACATCTCATCTCTCCTTCTCCCCGAGACCGGCACCACCTCAGCACCACCTCTGGCCTGTTGGTACATTTGCAATTAACACTTGTGCGTACGTGCTTGGTTTGATTTCGGTTTCGCTTTGCTGCTGATGGAAGCCTAATCAGCATCTCCAGCAGGAGCCGCAGCCGCAGCAGCAGCTTAAACTTGGAGCCGAAGATGGAGCTAAAGCTGAGCCAAAAGCAAAAACAGAAAAACAGAAGCACAAAAGCTAATCAGCGTGCAACGACTTTTTCGTTATTTCCTACTCCTCTGTTTGTAATTATTGTTTTATAATAAACTTATTAGTGCAAAAGTCTCCTCCTAGAGAGGCATGTACGGGCTTTAGACCAAATTCAATTAAGAAATCGAGTGCAGATGTGTCCATATCCATGTGTACATGGGGGCCCGCACGCACTTGCTATGTGTTCACATTCTATTTCTCATTGGGGTCTCAAACGGCTGCTGCAGATGGGGCTGCTGCTGCCACATCTCTTTGATATCTTTCTTTCACTTGCAACGGCAAAGGCGAAGCGCTGCTGGCTGCCGGCTACCGGCTAAGCGGGAATGGTTTCTTCAATCAATTTGAAGCACAGATTGCCCCTTAAGTCGGTTATAGACCAGTAATCACATATATACCAGAACGAAGGCTTTCTTATAGGGGAGGGGGATACATTTCCCTGGGCCATTGTTCTTTCAATTTGTTTTGCAACAACGAATATTATGGCGTATATTGTCCATATATATCTCTTCCATTTTCTCTGTTCCCTCTCCATTTCGAAATGGTTTTTCTTTTGGCTCTTTCGATCGTTGGGCAATCCAGTTCAAAGAACTTTGTAAACCGAAAAAAACCTAATGATGACAGAACTTGGAGCTTGGCAGCCCCAATACTATTATGTTTCAATATTCATACACACATATTGCCTCCGAAAATGAGCTCATCCGCCCATCAACCCGTATATTGAAACAAAACGACGGGGAACGTTGTGAGTTGCTGCGGACACCGCAACTCTACGGTTATACCCGATACTAAGTCAGTATGGCTCTCCTCCGGCAGACGCCGCTAATATTAAACGACACGACAAAGAGTGCGTGCGAGAGAGACAGAAAATCAGTCTGAGCGTGACGTCACGCGCTGCGTAGCCACTGCAAATTGATTTGTTTCCTTTGGCTATAAAAATGATCTGATCTGATCCAGATTCAGCAATCAGAAAGATATGGTCGTTATCTATGATTCTGCGTTTTTAGTTTTCTCGAATCTGCAATATTGTGCATGAAACAGATTTTCGTCCGTTGTGTAGGCGGAAGGGGGTGGGGCGAAATTTTGAGATATACGTTTTATAGTGTTAATAGTCTTTGAGATTTGTGAATATCCCCAGATGTTCGTCCTTTGCGGGGGCGGAAGGGGGTGTGCCGAAATTTTGAAACAAACTCGTCTCGGTACGATATATTAGGAGTCTGGATACCAAATTTGGTTGCTCTAGCTTTTATAGTCTCTGAGATCTAGGCGCTAATGTTTTACTCTAAGCAAAGCCGCCTATGCTACGTGTGTGTTAGAGAGAGACAGGGCGAGAAAAAATGAAATTGTTTTCTTGATGCTGGCTATAATAATAATACGATCCAATTCAGATTCTGCAGTCTAAAAGATATGGTCATTCTCTACGATTCTGCGTTTTTGGTTTTCTCATATCTTTAAAAATGTGGATGCCACAGATTTTCGTCCTTTGTGGGGGCGGAAGTGGGCGGGGCGAAGTTTTGAAATATTTTTGTAGCAGTGACATATCACAGAAGTCTGGATCCAAAACATCGTTGCTCTAGCTCTTATAGTCTTTGAGCATTAGGCGATGAAGGGGACGGACAGACGGACAGACGGACAGACAGACATGGCTCAATCGACTCGGCTATTGATGCTGATCAAGAATATATATACTTTATGGGGTCGGAAACGATTCCTTCTGGACGTTACACACATCCATTTTCACCACAAATCTAATATACCCCAATACTCATTTTGAGTATCGGGTATAAAAACACAAAACAAGGTTTACGAAAGGCCTTGAACCTTGTCTTGGATAGAGAGAGGGAGAGCGAGAGAGAGGGACAGACAGCTAGGCTTTGCAGGTGCCAAAAAGTTCGACTTGGAGCAACAGCTACGATTATAATAATGATCCAAGACACATAATGCCACACAGTGTCCCACAAAAATACAGGAGCTACACAATACACTGAAAGAAAAATATATAAACATAAATAATAAAAAAATAAATAATAAAAAAATAAATAATAAAAAATAAATAATAAAAAAATAAATAATAAAAAAATAAATATACGGATTTTAAATTTTAAATAAATATATTGAAATTAAATATAATTATTTTCAAAATTATTAATTTTTATACTACAATTTTTTTGGAAATATATTTTTTTTAAATAATCTGCAAAAAAAGGATTTTATTTGAGGAATATCATCCTGTTTTCCGGTCATAGTTCATTCGCATACTTATGAAACGCACTGTACGCACACACGGGCAATTTAATCATTGAAATAAATGATGATTATATTTTTTCTTTGGCCCAGGCTCATTATAACCAATGGCTGCCACTGCCACTGCCACGGCCACTGGCGGTGCCAACAAACTCATTAGACCTTGAAAATCCAGTGCGTGGTTTCGGTTGGAAATTACGGCCAAGCGGCGACATTGTTGCGCAAGTGCGTAGAATTAATTACCAAAAAAAAACATCAAAACCACTAAAACTACAACAAATCCATCCCCAAAGAGGTGTTGAAGAATGACCATCTCTAGCAATGCACGCATGTATTGACAGACATATGAGTATGTAGACGTATGTATGAGTGAGAGACGTAACGAAGCGACGTTCTCTTATCTCCCTTTTTGTTCTCCCTTTCGTTCGGTCTCTATCTGCCTGCGAGCAGAGCATTTATTAGTCACAAATAAACCTTAAATATGAATGGTTGCGTTTTTATACCCGATACTCAAAATGAGTATTGGGGTATATTATATTTGTGGTAAAAGTGGATGTGTGTAACGTCCAGAAGGAATCGTTTCCGACCCCATAAAGTATATATATTCTTGATCAGCATCAATAGCCGAGTCGATTGAGCCCTGTCTGTCTGTCCGTCTGTCCGTCTGTCCGTCCGTCCGTCCGTCCGTCTGTCCGTCTGTCCGTCCCCTTCAGCGCCTAGTGCTCAAAGACTATAAGAGCTAGAGCAACGATGTTTTGGATCCAGACTTCTGTGATATGTCACTGCTACAAAAATATTTCAAAACTTCGCCCCGCCCACTTCCGCCCCCACAAAGGACGAAAATCTGTGGCATCCACAATTTTAAAGATATGAGAAAAACAAAAACGTAGAATTGTAGAGAATGACCATATCTTTAAGACTGCGGAATCTGAATTGGATCGTATTATTATTATAGCCAGCATCAAGAAAACAATTTCATTTTTACTCGCCCTGTCTTTCTCTAACACCCAAGTAGCATAGGAGGCTTTGCTTAGAGTAAAACATTAGCGCCTAGATCTCAGAGACTACAAAAGCTAGAGCAACCAAATTTGGTATCCACACTCATAATATATCGGACCGAGACGAGTTTGTTTCAAAAATTCGCCACACCCCCTTCCGCCCCCGCAAAGGACGAAAATCTGGGGATATTCAAAAATCTCAGAGACTATTAAGGCTAGAGTAACCAAATTTGGTATCCGCACTCCTGTTAGATCTTACTATAAAACGTGTATCTCAAAATTTCACCCCACCCCCTTCCGCCCACACAAAAGACGAAAATCTGTTGCATCCACAATATTGCACATTCGAGAAAACTAAAAACGCAGAATCATAGATAATGACCATATCTATCAGATTGCTGAATCTGGATCAGATCAGATCATTTTTATAGCCAATAGGAACAAATCAATTTGCAGTGGCTACGCAGCGCCCGACGTCACGCTCAGACAGATTTTCTGTCTCTCTCGCACGCACTCTTTGTCGTGTCGTTTAATATTAGCGGCGTCTGCCGCAGGAGAGCCATACTGACTTAGTATCGGGTATAACTGTAGAGTTGCGGTGTCCGCAGCAACTCACAACGTTCCCCCTCGTTACTTTTCGGTACAAGAACTTCCCTTGCAACGGCAGCGAAATTCTGTCCAACAGGTTATGGGCCCAGGTTCGGATTTTGTAAATTAAAAGTAAAGTGAATATTGCCTCGCACTCGGTTAGCTGGCAGCGCTCCCATCAGCTGTGTTGCAGCGAGCGGCCGACGACGAAAACATGGTATGCAGCCACGGATCACCCTGCGGGCAAGTTTCCTGCAATTGATTACCCAATATCTCTGTCGCAAAAAGGCACATAGCGATTGTGCCCCGGCTTGTAAATTCTTTCGATGTGTGAGTTCAACAAGCGCCTCTACCACTTTATGGTTGCTCGGCATTAAGATGGGATGCCTTGTGTCAACTGGCAATTCGGCATTGGACAACCTTCCGCCGACTCGAATAATAGTTATTCCCTCTTCCTCTTGTAAAAACGGGCTTAAACTCTGAATTCTCGCTGATTTGATCACCTTTCCCTCTTGAAGCTTAATGAATTCCTCATGCAAGCTCAACTGCTGCACATTATATACAATATAGCGCAATCCGCCCTCCATTTCAGCTGCAGTAAGGTTGCCTGTTTCATTTGAGTTTGATCTCAACGATATTCTACGCCAGCGAAAAATATAGCTAAAAACTCGCTGCAATTTGAGGAAATCATTTGCAAATTTGCATCTCCCCACGACATCTAATTTCTCATTACTTTCTACCTTTCCAACTGTCAGCGAGAACTTACATTTCCTCTCCTCTGGATCTGTTTGTATTTCCTCACTCCAATTAAATTTGGTCCAGTCATCTGCTGCGTCCATTAAAAATTCTGGACCGTTCCACCACATCGTTGACTTGCTCAATTCGGTTACCAATAATCCTCTAGATACAATATCTGCAGGGTTTGATTTGGTGTCGACCTTGAACCAATCCTGTACATGTGTGAGCTCTTGTATTTGAGCCACCCTATTGGCAACGAAGGTGGTCCATCGACTAGCATGTGACGACAGCCAATTTAACACAATTGTGGAGTCCGTGAAATAGTTAACCTTCTCTACTGGTATGTGAAGACAGGCGCATACCTTTGCCATTATCTTGGCCACTAACAATGCCCCTTGTAACTCTAAGCGTGGCAATGATGTTACCCTAACTGGGGCTACTTTGGACTTGGCCGTTACCAGTCGCACCGAAATTCCTCCCCCTTCATCCCTAACACGAGCATAAATTACGCCGTCGTAAGCTCTGTTGGATGCGTCAGAGAAACCAAACAGTTGCAAAGTGCATGGGTCGGACGTAATTGGAATTGAGGATCGCGGAATTGAAAATTTGTCAATTAGTTTCAGTTCTTCTCTATATCGAAGCCATTGAGTTACGTAGCTTGCTGGTAACTCCTCCTCCCAATCCTGCTTTAGAAGCCAAGACCAAGCCCAAGATCAGCAAGGGACGCAAGAACCCTAACGGATCAAACACCTGAGCCAATTCGGACAGCACTGATCGCTTCGGGGCGATTGCGGAGACCTTTACGTTAAAGCAAAATTGGAATTTGTCCTCTAGACTTGACCAATATATCCCCAAAGTTTTAGCTGCGTCCTTTGTTTTTAGCATCAGGGGCTCTAGGCTGGTGTTGTTGTCCATTCCTTGATAATTGCTGCGCCATCTGTGCAGCTCGAACTTTCCTAGCCCTAATAATTCGGTCACTTGTTCTTTCAACTTTGTCAATTCCTCTTTTGATTCGGCTCCACACAGCATATCATCCATATAGAAACTTCGCTTTACTGCCTCTCTAGCTAACGGAAATTTTTCCGCGTACCTATCGACCAAGTAATAGAGGCAACGTACTGCCAGGAACGGCGCCGAATTTGTTCCATAAGTGACCGTGTTTAGGCGTAGCACCTGGATAGGATCCGAAACGTTGCATCGCCATAGAATGCATTGATAGTTTCTATGTGGTTCCGCAACCAATATTTGACGGTACATTTTCTTTATGTCGGCCGTAAGGGCGTATCTATAGAAACGGAACCTGGTCAAAGTCTCGAACAGATCAGGCTGCAACGTTGGACCAACCAAGGTTGCGTCGTTCAGTGACCTTCCGTTGCTAGATCTACATGAGGCATCAAATACGACTCGTAACTTGGTCTTCAAACTCTCTGGGCGAATAACCGGATGATGTGGCATGAAGTATTCGACCTTTTCTTGTCCGGCGGGCTCTATTGCCTTTAAATGCCCTAACTGGCGATATTCTTCAATAAATTGAACATATTGTTCCTTCAGCGCTTGGCTACGATTTAACCTCTTCTCTAAATTCAAGAACCTGGTAAGTGCGATTTGATAAGTTTCGCCTAACTCAACTTTAGGATTCTTAAAGGGCAGAGCTACCACTAAATGTCCTGAGGCCTCCTGCTTAACATGCGTCACAAAACAATCTTCGCACTGTTTTTCTTCCTCAGTGAACTTATCTACTGTTTCAGGGACTTCTTCACACTTCCAAAACCTTTGTACGAGCTCTTGCAGCTGATTATTTTTCGACACCTTTCGTTCAATGTGAGTTGCTAACAGTGCAACTTCAGAAGATTTCGTGAATTCACCTACGACGACCCGGCTTAACAGAGACTTTTGAAGCCTTGGAAGGTGTGCTCCTAGTTTTATTTGCCCTGCTACAATTAGCTTGAAAAACAATGTGACTCCAACTAGCATGTCAATATCTTCCCCGGACTGAAATGCAGGGTCGGCCAGCGTAACTCCCTTGGGTGGAACCCACTCCGAAAAAATTCCTGAGCTTGTTGGGTTATACTGAGTTATTTCCTTCAGCACACAGAAGTCCTCGGTAGTCATATATCTGGTGACTCTAGATTTAAAAGTCGCTTGCACCTCTCCCATAACTTGAGATGTTGCATTTCCAATACCACTGAGTTGTATGACTGAGTCGCGCATTTCTAGGCCCAGGGCCGAGACTATCCTAGCCGTCAGAAAATTTAATTGACTACCGGAATCTAACACGCACCTGCAATTGCGATATGCTCCGTCTATAGCTTTGATTTGAACTACAGCGGCCGCAAGAAAGTTGGTGGATGATCTAGACAATAGGGAGCTATGCAGTGACTTTGGCTCTTGCAACTCCTGCCCTTTGAGCCCCGGCTCATTGGCAACAATAGGTATCTCTCGATGCAGAAGTTCATGATGCGGCTTGCTGCAAATCCTACATCGCGGACCATTACAGTTTCTAGTTGTATGTCGCTGTAAAACAAATCAGGCACAGCGAATGCTTCTTCGCCTCATGGTAACGTTGTACTGGTGATAGTTCGTTAAACCTTTGACACCCTTTCAATCCATGGGTCCCAGGACAAACGTAGCAGCCATTGCTGCCTATTGTTGCAGCTAAGGTCGCATTTTTCATCTCACCTTTACCACTGGGTCGGGCTCCATTGCCTCGCCGAACTTCCCTATTTTCCATATTGACTCCTCTGTTTATCAGAAACTGCGATAACAATGACCACGACGGTAACTTTTGGCAATCCCACTCAACTTCCCACCTATCCATTGTATCTTCATCAAGCTTTGTGCGAATCAGATGGAAAATTAAACTCAGTCCCTCTGAGTCGGGTCTTTTTAGCCGCCTTAAGTTATATAGCTCCTGTACATGTGATTGCAGAATAACTGCCTTATTTTCATAGAGATCTTTCAATAATCGTAGTGCCTTGCGATAATTAGGCCCTGTTAATTCCAAACCCTCAATCGCACTTAACGGTCCAGCTCCTAACGATGATCTCAAATGAATAAATTTAGACAACTCATCCAATTCAGAGTCTGATTCTATTAGAGTAGCAAAGGTGTTGTACCAGCTGGTCCATTCCGTAAACTTTCCAGCGAACTCAGGCAGCTTTGGCTTGGGAAGTCTCGATGAACGAGACACCTGTGTGCTATTTAGAAGATCACCTACATTGGACTGCCGCCGTCCCCTATTTCCAAGACAGCTTAGTAACTTGGCCCTTAATTCGCAACAAACCTCCTCAGCTTCATAGCGGCTTTCATATTCGCTGGCGTCCTCGCTATCGTGTTCAATTTTAGCCTGAATGTTGCAGAACTGATTAAAGTTTGTCTCAATTAGACTTAACCTGGCTTCCAGCTCCGCAGCCGTCATGGAGTCGCTATTTTTTTTCGATATAGACCTTGTTACGGACAAAGGTATTCATTAACGCCGTTCGAGAAGTGAGCACCTCCGCATCTTTACCCTTTCTAGGTGCCATTTGCACCTAGGTGTTACCCTTGACAATTTAACAATAAACGAGGGGGAACGTTGTGAGTTGCTGCGGAGACCGCAACTCTACAGTTATACCCGATACTAAGTCAGTATGGCTCTCCTCCGGCAGACGCCGCTAATATTAAACGTCACGACAAGGAGTGCGTGCGAGAGAGACAGAAAATCAGTCTGAGCGTGACGTCGGGGGCTGCGTAGCCAGTGCAAATTGATTTGTTCCTTTTGGCTATAAAAATGATCTGAACTGATCCAGATTCAGCAATCTGATAGACATGGTCATTATCTATGATTCTGCGTTTTTAGTTTTCTCGAATGTGCAATATTGTGGATGAAACAGATTTTCGTCCTTTGTGGGGGCGGAAGAGGGTGGGGCGAAATTCTGAGATATACGTTTTATAGTGAGATCTAACAGAAGTGCGGATACCAAATTTGGTTACTCTAGCCTTAATAGTCTCTGAGATTTGTGGATGCCCCAGATTTTCGTCCTTTGCGGGGGCGGAAGGGGTGTGGCGAAATTTGGACACGAAACGGTCAAGGTCCGATATCACAGGAGTGTGGATACCAAATTTGGTTGCTCTGGCTCTTATAGGTTCTGAGATCCTTGAACTCATATTTTGCAATTGGCAAAGCCGACCATGAAACCTGTGTGTTAGAGAGAGACAGAGCGAGAAAGAATGAAATTGTTTTCTTGATTCTGGCTATAATAATTATACGATCTGGTTGAGATTTTACACTCTGGAACATATAGTCATCCTCTACGATTCTGCGTTTTTGGTTTTATCGTATCTTTAAAAATGTGGATGCCACAGATTTTCGTCCTTTGTGGGGACGGAAGTGGGCGGGGCGAAGTTTTGAAATATTTTTGTAGCAGTGACATATCACAGAAGTCCGGATCCAAAACATCGTTGCTCTAGATCTTATAGTCTTTGAGCACTAGGCGCTGAAGGGACGGACGGACGGACGGACGGACGGACGGACGGACGGACGGACGGACGGACAGACGGACAGACAGACAGGGCTCAATCGACTCGGCTATTGATGCTGATCAAGAATATATATACTTTATGGGGTCGGAAACGATTCCTTCTGGACGTTACACACATCCACTTTTACCACAAATCTAATATACCCCAATACTCATTTTGAGTATCGGGTATAAAAATACTCAATATTGGCATGAGTAAGTAACACGGTACCAAGTTTAGCCACTCTATTCAATAATCGGCTAACTTTAAATTCTCACTACACTGCCCAATTCTATAATTGATCAACAATTGACCACTGTGCGCCACTGTACCAAAATGTGTACTTGCGCCCCAACGAACCGGCAGGCAAAGAAGAAACGACTACAAAGTTAAATCAATGTCAAATAGCAATTACTGTTCTTTAGGTGCCGGCTTGTAACTGCATACATATGCAAGTATGTATGTGCCTTGCTTCAACGTATAGCAGTGCACGCAATAGGCTGTATGTGTGTATGCAGATACCTAAGCGCTCAAGCTAACTGTAATTGTAATCTGCTTTCTACACGAGACCTCGCTTACAGAACAATTAAAGCGCAGAAGTCTCAAAGCCGCGACCACTTGACACTAAAACAATTGTAATGTTTTAAGATTATTCACACACATCGAATTGGAACTAAACATGCCTGCAAGAAATATTAGATGCTCAAAGCAGTTCACACTCACAGTTCGATACCGAAGCCGCTGTCGCACTCGCCGTCAGCCAGACTCAGGGTGAAATATTTATTGAGTTCCAGTCGTGAACTCCATCCGGTAATTGAACCTTCTCCAAAGGTACCTGCTCGGGCGCCAAATGTACGAGTAAAGTCCCTCCAACAGTTTTCCAGTGGAATCCGTCTACACAATTAAGACCTTCCTTAATCCGCTCGATGTAGTTCCTTGCTCGTTCGTTTTATTTCGTATGTCTCTTAAATCTAGTGATCATAATTCAGATCGTTTTGGCTCGATACTATTGATACTATCGATTGCGCTTCTTTATATGTACATAATGTAACGCGCCATCTTCAAATTAATTCACAATTTTAGTAATATTTACATATTAATTCAAATATTCAAATTGTTAACCTTTATAAAGTAATTTAATCCTATATTCTATTAAGGGGCGTCAACAAGCGGGATGTATCAAATAGACAAATTAGAGGAGGGAAATTCAAATGCGGTCTGTGTTGGGGCACGCTGAATTGTGGAGTGTGGCATCTGGTGACCTGCTACCAACGAATGTTCCCGAAGGTGTGAATTGGCAGGCCAAGGATGAAAAGGCGCTGGCCATGATCACATTGAGTGTGAAAACTTCACAGTTGGGATACATTAAAAATTGCAGTAAGTCGTCCGAAGCATGGAACAAATTAAAGAGTGTTCATCAACCAAGTGGACCTGTACGAAAGGTTCAACTGTACAAGAAATTGCTAAGCAAGCGCATGGACCAAAGGCAAAGCATTTCAAGCTACATTAATGAGTTCGTGGATATTCTTGATGGCCTTGGGTCAGTAGGAATCGAGCTAAATGATGAACTGCGCTCAATTGTTTTGTTGTCAAGCCTTCCAGAACAATTCGAA
The DNA here is from genome assembly GCF_003369915.1 of Drosophila miranda. Taxonomy (NCBI): domain Eukaryota; kingdom Metazoa; phylum Arthropoda; class Insecta; order Diptera; family Drosophilidae; genus Drosophila; species Drosophila miranda. The sequence continues at coordinate 23,916,163 of NW_022881614.1, forward strand.
AATTTCGTTGTCGCCATAGAGGTGCGCGACCGTCTGCCGACTTTCGATGTTCTATGCGTAAAACTGAAGGAAGAAGGCGAACGATAGGGAAATACAGAAGATCAAAAGGAATACGCAAAGGCATATACCGCAGTACATAAGCCGGCCGCGCACAGAGCGCAAAAGAAGAGAAACAATACAATATATGTTTCAAGTGTGGTGAGCGTGGGCATATGAAGGCTCAGTGTAAGAAGTAGAGCGCAAATGTGGAAAGGGCAGCAAGAGTGGAGAGCAAGCAGTGCAGTCTATTAAATGCGTTGGACGCAGATAATTTGAAAAAGTGTAGCAGCGGTACTGATGGGTACAAGAGCGCAACAGAAAAGGTTGAGTCAGATGAGCCAGCTCCTCGCGTTGGACCTGGCAGACCAAGGCTGATTCGGACCGGCAAACCTGGCCGCCCGAGAAAGGAGTACAACATTCTTGGTGCTCTGGTTGCCAGCGACGTAAAGATTCCAGTATCCTACGAGGAGGCGTTGATCAGTATTCATGCATCACATGGGTCCGAAGCGATGCAACGCGAATATGAGGCATTAATGGCAAACGAGACATGGCAGTTGGCAGACTTACCGGCAGGGCAACGGGCAGTTGGATGCAAATTGGTTTCTAGCCTGAAACGCGACAAAGATGGTCAAATCGAACGTTTCAAGGCGCGGCTGGTGGCAAAAGGTTGCTCCCAGCAGTACGGCATAAACTATGCGGAAACATTTTCTCCAGTCTGCAGACTGGAGAGCGTGCGATTTATTCTTGCGCTAGCAGCAGAATTGAAATTATATGTCAACCAAATGGATGTATGTACGGCATACCTCAACAGTGACCTGAGCGATACGGTGTACATGAAGCAACCACAAGGGTACATTGATCGAGCTTATCCAGCGAAGCCTATGCTGCTTAAAAAGGCAATATATGGATTGAAGCAGTCAGGAAGGGAATGGAATTCGAAGCTGAATGGCGTCCTGACTAATCTGGGTTTTGTTTCCTGTGACAACGAGCCGTGTCTCTACCAGCAAAGAGGGAAAGGTAACTTATCGTTAATCTTGGTATATGTTGACGATTTACTTATAGCATGCCAGTCCAAAGAGGACATGCTCGGTATCAAATCGGCTATTTCAAATGCGTTCGAATGTGTCGACAAAGGTGTTCCAGAGCTGTTTTTAAGCATGGAGGTGCACCGTGAAGGTGAGCTTGGGCCTATCACCATAGGCCACTCGCAATACATCAAGGAACTATTGCAAGCTCACGACATGGACAAATGTAGACCAGTGGCTACTCCGTTGGATGCGGGGTTCCAGGTGGATTATACTAATGAGCAGTGTCAAAAGGTTGATCCTGTCATGTATCAATCCATGATTGGTGAGCTGATGTGGCTGGCACTCACAACCAGACCGGACATTTTGCATTCAGTTGCAAAGTTGGCCCAGAGGAACAAAGATCCGCACGCAGAGCATCTGGCTGGTGTGAAGCACGTTCTGAGGTACTTGGCAGCGACGATGAACTTCAAACTACACTACAAAGGGTGTCACCAGCCACTTACTGGATATGTGGATGCGGATTGGGGCGGCGATCGAACTAACCGGAAGTCGTATACGGGCTATGTTTAGTTTTTGGCAGGTGTCCCAATTTCTTGGCGATCTGAGAAACAACGCAGCGTGGCACTTAGCAGCACGGAGGCAGAATAAATGGCACTGTCGGCTGCGTGTAAGGAGTCCATATTCTTACGTCGCTTAATCATCGAAATTGGCTGTGGAGATGAAGCTACCTCAACTACCTTATATGGCGATAATCTGAGCGCACAAGAGCTGGCTAGGAACCCAGTGCATCACTCAAGGACCAAGCATATTGATATTAGATATCACTTTCTACCACAGATTGTCGAAGAAGGTCAAGTTAAGTTAAAGTATGCTAGTACAACAGATATTGTCGGGTCAAGCAGCTTAAATATTTGAAATTATTGCCAGTGGTGCGGCCCAAAGGAAATGCATTTTGGTGTTGTCGTTTCCAATGCCCCCACTGCAAAGATCATTTGCTACCGCATATGCGCATGCAGCGGAATTCTTTCGTCTCCTTATGTCGCAATCTCTCGGACTCGGCTTAACAGCGTCCCCGAGCAGCTCTAACGCTCTCGGGCTATCATAAGCTCTCGCTCGCGTCTAAGCTTGCTGCATAGGGCCCGGCAATTTGGCCCGTCAGCCCTTGCATGGGCAGTCTTGAGCTAATCGTCGCAGCTATTAGACTAACATCCTCGCATCAATCGTTCAATCATCCCCATATGTATATACGCGATAAGTTGGCTTACATATGCAAATAAATTGTGAATTATAAACAGCCTCTCGACTTTCATTAACTTCAAATTGCAACAGTTGTTAAAAACGCTTAATAGCTTAACATTTGGTGACCCTGACGTGATTGTGCAATAAATAATCCATCAGTGCAATCTTAAACTAATATAGCATTCAAAGATCTTAACTAATTGCCATCTCAACCAGTGTCATCGACCACATAAGTTATCCATACATATATACACCGGCCTCCCCTGCATTTTCGGTAGTGCACGGAGCTGTTGGCTTGCGCTTCTCTTTTCGGTCATCTTCCCGCAAGAAACGTTTCTTACACCGGTCGCCTTTGTATATACAGTTCGTACATAGCTGTTCGCTTGCTGGGCTCGGTTCTTGTCGTCTATTGCTCGTGTTAGTCTTTGCGATCATCTTCCCGCTAGAGACGTTGGTCTTTCTGCTAACGCTGCCGCTACCATGGAAATTAATGCTGCTAACGAAATTCCAATGACCAGTGAGCAAAACAGGGTGTCTTTTTTGAAGCTTAAGTCAACGGAATTATGCGAGAAAATGAAAAGGTTAGCTACCGCTTGGCAGAATGAGTCGTCAGACTGTGACTACTACATGCTCGTGGTAAAGCAAGAGCAAGTCGAGAAGTTGATCAGCAAATTTGAGATGTTTCACGGCGAGCTTGAGGAATTGGATCGAAGCGAAATTCACATTGGTTTGTGTTACATTTTTGAGTCACTTGCAAGCTCGCTGAAGGCGGCGATTATGAGGGAAATGGCTAAGAGTAGAGGCCGCATGCCGATTCATTCTACCTTGGCTGGAGGAAATACTACGGTTGAGTTTGCCGGCTCGCAATTTCTACCTCACCGTAGACAAGTACCATCCCTGCCTCCTATACAATTGCCGACGTTTAGCGGCGGGTATGCGAACTGGACGGACTTTTATTCAATGTTTGCCACCATCATCGACAGCCATCCGGACTTAACGAACATAGAAAAGCTCCAGCATTTGCGTTCCTGTCTGCGGGATTCGGCATTGGAGACTGTTCGGTCGCTGGAAATCTCAGATGGCAATTATGCTGTGGCATTAGATTTGTTGGAAAAAAGATTCAACAATCGGCGATTGGTCTTTCAGGCACACATCAATGAGATCTTGGCGCTCCAGGCTGTGGAACCTGGGTCAGTGGTCATGCTTCGGGAGCTTTCAGACAAGTTCAATTCACATATGCGCGCGCTCCAGGGTTTAGGCACCACTGAGCAGATCGCAGGATGCATCGTCGTGCAGGAAATTCTCCGAAAACTGGATCCAGCGAGCCAAGAGAAGTGGGAGGAACGATTCAATGACCCCGCATTCGCAAACTTAATTCCGTCGTGGGAATCTATGGACTCGTTCTTGGAGAAGCGATGCAGATCATTGGAGACGATGGACTTTTCTATGGCAAGCTATGCGTTGAGCAATCGGGTGGGCAGAAGTAGAAAGCATAATAATTCTAGGTCCACATTGGTTACAACGAACCAAACCGTAGCACGCTGCGCGCTGTGCAACGATGGTGCTCACGAGGTCCAGCACTGCCAGAAGTTTAAAGCGCTGTCCCCCACAAATCGCCATAAAGAAGCCAAGCGGCTTTCGTTGTGTATAAATTGTCTCAGAACAGGGCATCGATTACTTCAGTGCACCTCGAGCAACTGTCGTACCTGCGGGGGTAGACACCATACCCTCCTTCATTTTGGTAGTCCTGAAGATACCGCAGTCCAAGGGAAATCAGCGCCGTATACTCCATCTCAGTCTGCACTGTCTGAGTCTACGCCGTCTGAGCATACCACTGCGCCCTCTACTTCAGCGGCTACCTCGTCTGCCCTTATTGCCCAAGATTTCAGGAATGGTGTTGTTCTACTTGCCACGGCCACGGTCTTAGTCAAAAATCGTTCCGGAGTTTTAGTTCCCTGCCGAGCGTTGCTGGATTCCGGCTCCCAGTTGCATCTAATAACTTCTCGTTTCGCGAATCAGCTTCAGCTTCGAAAAATGAAATCATCGACTGCAGTCTCGGGAATAGGCGACTCTAGCTTCGTCACGGATGGATTTTCGGTCAACGTTAGCCTGCACTCTCGCTCATCGGACTACTCAACTCTCATCACTGCCATTGTAGCCTCTAGCATAACCGATCGACAGCCAAGCTTTGGAATTGACACTCAAAACTGGAACATTCCATCTAACATACCACTAGCTGATCCGGAGTTTTATAAGCCGCAGCGCGTCGATCTGCTAATTGGCGCAAGTCTGTTTTTCGAGCTCCTGTGTGTTGGTCAGGTCAAGCTACTGCCAGGATTGCCTTCAATTCAGAAAACGCGCTTGGGATGGGTCGTGTCTGGAAGTTGTTCGCGTTTAAAAGGTTCCTGATTATAATAGTCCAGAGGATCGGCTTGAGGTGCTTCTTCGGAGGTTTTGGCAGGTAGAAAATTGCATCGAACCAATAATAAAGTCTACCAAAGAAGAGCTAGATTGTGAAGCACACTTTGTGCAGCATTTCCGTCGACTACATAAAGTCGATTATTGTGTTCGGCTGCCAGCAAAATACAATTTGGATCTCCTTGGAGAATCTTACAATCAAGCGCTTCGTAGATTCCTGGCGCTTGAGAGAAAGTTAGATCGTCGCCCTGATGTTAATTCTCAGTATGCAGCATTAATAAAGGAGTACCTTGATTTAGGTCTTATGTCTCAGGTTCCTACCCAGTCAATCAGCAACTGCCGATATTTTTTGCCTCACCATTGCGTCATGAAGGAAGATAGTTCTACGACCAAGCTTCGCGTCGTTTTTGATGGATCCGCTTCAACCTCATCTGGATATTCCCTGAACGACGTTTTAATGGCTGGTCCCGTAATCCAACCCAAACTGTTTCATATTCTTGCTCGATTTCGGTCATACGCCGTTGCGATTACGGGAGATATCTGTAAGATGTATCGTTGTGTAAGAGTCTCGACCGAGGATAGCAACTTGCAGTGTATTCTGTGGAGAAACTCCAGGGAAGAAGACTTGCGTGTGTTTCAATTGGACACCGTTACTTATGGGACGAAGCCTGCCTCCTATCTATCTGTGCGAGCGATGCATCAGTTGGCAATATACGAGCAGATGGCGTTTCCAGTTGGAGCTGAAATCCTTCGCCGTGACTTTTACGTGGATGACTTGATATCTGGAGCCAGCTCGCAGGAGGAGGCTATCCGGATTCGGGAGCAAACTACCGGAATTTTGTCTAGAGGTCAGTTCAGATTGAGGAAATGGTGTTCGAACCACCCTGCTGTGCTGGATGGAGTTCCGGAAGAGGACAAGGAAACATTTTTGAAGTTCGACGATGGCAGCCATGTGACTAAAACTTTAGGACTTGCGTGGGTTCCGGTTTCTGATCTACTATAATTTTCGTTCTCGGCCCTTCAATCTTCTTTGAATTCTTGCAGGCGCTCTGTTTTGTCATCCATAGCGCGATTCTACGATCCTCTCGGACTAGCTGGTCCCGTAATTACTAAATCCAAAATCTTTCTCCAGCGTTTGTGCCAAGAGAAGTTGTCCTGGGATGAAAGCTTGTGCTTGTGCTCCTTCCAGACTCTACGCAGGAAATTCACGGATTTTGCGATGCCAGCATCGGGGCTTATGGTGCATGCATTTATGTCGTGTCCAAGGGTCAGCATTTCAGCAGTCACTTACTTTGTGCCAAATCTCGTGTGGCTCCTTTGAAGACACTTACAGTACCAAAGTTGGAGCTTTGTGGAGCGGAGTTGCTGGCTAGGCTCATATCTGAGATAGCTGGAATGAATGTATTCAAGGGAAGGTGTTACTGTTGGTGTGATTCTGCCGTTGCGCTCTCTTGGATTCGGTACGAGCCGTCAAGATTCAATATTTTTGTTGCAAATAGAGTGTCAACGATTCAGGAAATGACCGAAAAAATGGAATGGCGCTATGTTCCCACAGCTTTAAACCCAGCCGACATTCTGTCTCGAGGGGCTCATCCGACTGAGCTGAATGAGTCACCTCTTTGGGCTCATGGTGCCCCACTGTGCTACCTGATAAGCCAGCCCTTGAACTTCGTCGGAAGGCTCTTCTGGTCAAATCGCCCTACATGGACATTATTGCTGATTCCAAGTATGCGAATTCATTTGGTTCTTTGCAACGCGATTTCGGATACATTCACAAGTTTTGCAACCGAATTCGGCGCCCCGGACTCACTGTCTCAGACATTGAACATGGAACCCAGGTATTGCTACGACTAGTCCAGCGTACTCAGCTATGGGAGGACATGAAGTCACTGCGGTCAAGGGGAGCAGTCTCCTCATCGATGCTCAATCGCATCGTTATCGCCATTCATGGATCAGTTTGGACTTCTCGACCATCTGGTCGACTGAAAAACTCTTCGTTGGATTTTGATGGCCGTCATCCCATCATCTTGCCCAGCAGCCATCCACTGACTCTTGCAATAATCTCCCATTTTCATGAGCGGAATCTGCACGCTGGTCCTCGAGCTTTGCTTGGACTAATTCGATCCCAATATTGGCCTATTGGGGGGAGGAAGATGGTAAACAAGGCAGTAAACAAGTGCGTAAGATGCTTTCGACTGAAGCCCAGGGTATTGGAGCATATTATGGCGGATCTTCCAAAGGAGCGGCTCGATGGTTCTCATGCCTTTGAGATCACAGGCGTGGACTTCTGTGGGCCGTTTTTCTACAAACCGGAGGCACGCAACAAGGCTCCAATCAAGTGCTACGTCTGCGTCTTCATTTGTTTCGCTACCAAGGCTGTTCATCTGGAGCTTTTAAAGGACTTATCCACTGTTGCTTTTCTACATGGACTAAAGCGCTTCATATGTACCAGACGGAAGCCGCGGCAAATTTGGTCAGACAACGCAACCAATTTTGTCGGCGCTAAGAATGAGCTGATGGAATTAAAGCGCCTGGTCTTCAGCGATGACCATCAGACGGCGCTGCTGGATTTTTGCTTGGTCGAGGCTATAGACTGGCATTTCATTCCTCCGCGCTCCCCTCATTTTGGTGGTCTATGGGAGGCTGCAGTGAAGACGGCCAAGACCCACTTCTACCGTGCGATAGGCAACTCGGTTCTTGGATTTGACGAGCTGCGGACGCTGTTGTGCCACATCACGGCAGTGATTAATTCAAGACCTTTAGTTTCAATTTCAGAGAGCCCTGCCGATCTAGATGTTCTAACTCCAGCGCATTTCTTGAATGGTGGCCCTCCTGCTTCGTTCGCTGAGCCTGACGTCACGCAGCTAAACTTCGATCGCCTGGAAGGCTGGCAGCGCGTTTCGTACCTGCAGCAGCTCTTTTGGTCCCGGTGGAAGGAGGAGCACATAACGTCACTGCAGCAGCGCTCAAAGTGGCGCATTGCGAAGCCTAGTTTAGCAGTCGCAGATTTGGTTCTTGTCAAGGATGAGAATCTTCCTCCCATGAAGTGGCCACTGGCGAGACTGGTCGAGCTTTTGCCTGGACGAGATGGCGTTGCCCGAGTTGCTGTGCTGAAGACGTCATCTGGAATCACCAAGCGCGCCGTCAACAAGCTGTGCCTGCTGCCCCTTAAAGATGCTGTTGAAAGTCAGGCTTCCAACGGGGGGAGTATGTCGGGTCAAGAAGCTTAAATATTTTAAATTATTGCCAGTGGTGCGGCCCAAAGAAAATGCATTTTGGTGTTGTCGTTTCCAATGCCCCCACTGCAAAGATCATTTGCTACCGCATATGCGCATGCAGCGGAATTCTTTCGTCTCCTTATGTCGCAATCTCTCGGACTCGGCTTAACAGCGTCCCCGAGCAGCTCTAACGCTCTCGGGCTATCATACGCTCTCGCTCGCGTCTAAGCTTGCTGCATAGGGCCCGGAAATTTGGCCCGTCAGCCCTTGCATGGGCAGTCTTGAGCTAATCGTCGCAGCTATTAGACTAACATCCTCGCATCAATCGTTCGCCCCAATCATCCCCATATGTACATACGCGATAAGTTGGTTTACATATGCAAATAAATTGTGAATTATAAACAGCCTCTCGACTTTCATTAACTTCAAATTGCAACAGTTGTTAAAAACGCTTAATAGCTTAACAGACATGATTGCAGATATCTTGACCAAGAATCTCCCTAAGAGAAAGCATGTCGAATTTACAAAATTGTTAAGTTTAAATTGAGTTAAATGGAATTTGTAAGCATGCAAATTAAATAACTGCGGTAGCGGATTGTGTTTTTAAAAAGTTTTTATTTTACTTCTAACTTCACTGATATAGATTTAAGTAGAGGGTCACAAAGGATTCCGGACAAAGGGTTTGCGCGATCTTAATTTTTAGCTCGACTTTGCGGTGTCGCTTCTGGATCAAGACTGACTTGAACTTTCTGATCTTTGCATCGTTGATCCCTTTCGGGAATAGTTTTTCTATAAACATTTCAATTGATTTCGCCATCCCGAGTATTGGATTTCGTCATCCAAAGAGAGAACTGTAAAATGCCTAAAGTGCAGGATCTGCAGAAAGCCGGGAGTGAGATTGTTTATGAGAAGCCGGGTGTGGGCAAACATTGGTTTTCCATTTAGGCGAGTGTCAAAGATTGGGATTGCGGCGGGAGCCCTTGAGATTGTACATCTTAGAAATCAATTAGGCGGAGGCCCAAGATTGAAATTGTTTTCGTTTTGGAAAGCCAAAGATTGTTTACAACTCGTATAAGAGCTCAATTGAATTGGGTACGTTAACTCCCCCCATTCTTAAATGTTTCGTCCCGATACATTTTGAAGTTCTGATAGAGCTCTAATTTCTTCTGACAGTATTTGAATGTTGCTTTCCACTATTTCTTCTGACGGTATTCTTATTGATTTAATAATTACAAATTTGGTTAATTTATAGCCGAAGTAAAATAACATTATCAATATCAAAATGATTAAGAATAATGTTGTTAATGGTAAGGCCGTATTACCTAATGTTATAAGGGGATTTAAAATATTAACATTATCAAAAGAAAATTGCTTATCATTCGATTGTATATAATCAACTAATTCAAAATCGCTATATCTATGATGCGATATATATCTTAGAATTTTACCCTTATCATTTATGTGGGTTATATTATTTATTACAATTGTGTTGTTGAATATAAGGAGATACGATCCTAACAAAGTAGTATTGTCTACGATATTTTTGCCTGAAACTAATATGGCACCATCCTGAATGATGTCTATTTCTTTGTTTTTTTCCGTTTTTTTAGTGCAGTTGGCTTTAAAGCCATTAAGTAAATTGGTGAAACAGGCCTTCTTTAAATTTATTTGTGCGTAATTGTTAAAAGTTTAACTTTTAAAATTATTCATTAAATAGTATTTACCCTTACATTCACAAACTTTTTCACTTATAACTAACATTCCATCATTTTGTGAGATGGCTCTTGCATGGTAAAACTTGCAAATATCTTTAATTTGAGGATATTTTATGTAAATGATTATTAAATCAGCATTTCGAATTATTTTAACCGTTGCAATGTCCAGCAGATCAGACAGTTCAACAGGATGTTTTTCATGCTTATAAATGTCCTCTATTTCGTTTTTATTTAAAATTTTTGTATTGAAAATGTTTACTTTTAAGAGGGTTATGGTATCAACTAAATTTAGTAGGTCTAAAGTTATTAATTTTAAACGATGCTTTCTCAGTATCGTTTCTTCATTGAAGATGACATTTTTTAATGAATTTGATAGCAATTCAATTTCTTTGAAAAATTTGGAATTTATTACAAATTGTTTATTATTATTTTCAGTTAATTCATTTTCTTTATTTTGTATTTTCAAAAAGTCGTCATGATCAGGGCTGCCTGCCAACCATTTCCAAATGGTACCTAATTCGTTTATTCCCCTTTCATTCCGTTTTGGAACTAATTCTGAAATCATTAATTTTAATAGACTTAAGTCCATTGATATTTCCCACTCATCGTCTGAATTAATTGATTTGTTGACATATTTGGATTCTTTATCAATTATCTCTCTATAAAAACTCAAATTAGTAATATGGAAAAGTTCAGCGTATGTTTCATAAGTGTAAACGTCTCTGTCGTCTTTGAGCAATAGATAGTCACTATGCGTATAGTCAATTACTTCCGAAGTCGTCAATATAACAAAAGTCAGTATGAGTATATTCGCATACATTTTCTGGGAAAAAAATATTTAATATTTGATGTTATCTTTATGTATAATTCTGTTTCTATTGTTGATTATAATTTTATTCGGTCGATTTTCCTTAACTACCTGCTTTTTGTATCGGGATTGAAGTTTATTTCTTTCCCCGAATTTCTTTTCATAAACTACTTCTCCTATTTTATAATCTTTTTCTCTTCTATCTTTGTTATGTAGCTTAAGCATTTTGGTCTGAGCTTCCTTAAGTAATATTGGATTATGCTTGTGTTCTATTTTGTTATACAATATGTCATATGGCATTTGATTGGTCGTTGAATGTATCGTCAGGTTATATTTCAGTGCCGCCCTTATTATTATTTCTGAATAATCTGTTAGATTTAGTTCATCCTTGATGCACCGCGCTATTTCTGTTAGTGTGGAATGTACCCTTTCTACCTGACCATTTGAGGTGCTGTCTGGGATCAGCATAATAAATAGTTAAGTTACTTCTTTGTATGAATGATCTAAATTGTGCTGAAGTAAAGCTTGGTTCGTTGTCAGTCATTAAAGATGTTGCTAACGGAAAGTGTTGCAAAATTTCCATTACCTTATTTTCAATATCTAATTTACTTTGAATTTCCTTGACCACCAAGTATTTGGAATAGGTTAGGTTAGGTTGAGGCGGCTGCCGGGCTCGCTCGGAACCCGTCACACTTAGGCCGGTTTCGGCCCGTTGTGATACCGCATAGGATCATTTCCTTCCTGCGTTGTGAGACTTCCTGTCAGCAATTATCCCATCCAGATGCTCTCACAAAGTTCGCTATCCTCCTGGGACATAGTTTGGACATCTCTGAGATGTCGTGTAGAAAGGCTGAGCCCAGGTGCTGTAGCCTTCTTCTGCTGAGAGCTGGGCAGGAGCAGAACAGATGTTCCACTGCATTTTAATCTTCTTCGTCTCTACAGCTGCGACAAAAATCGTTATGTGGGGCCCCCAGCCTGTTAGCGTGGGTGCCTATTAGCCAGTGTCCCGTGAGGGAACGTGTGACTACGCTGCACATTTTCCTGCTTAACTTGAGGAGCTCGGAGGTGCGCTTCATGTCCATGGTCGGCCATGTTTGCCGAGTTGTGCGACATCGTGGCACTGTTTGCCACATATCGTTGTTTAGTCGCTTGTATTGCTCCCTTATAATGAGCTTACAGGTGGCCATTGGCATACAGATATCCTCCTTGTCTTGGAGAAGGGGGATTGTAGTGCCAGATCTGGCCAGCTCGTCCGCTATACAGTTGCCCTCGATGTCCCGGTGGCCCGGGACCCAAATCAGGCTAATAGCAAATTGCTGAGCCATCTCGTGCAGAGATTTGCGGCAGTCTGCCACGGTGGCCGAGTTCGAGGAAATCGCGCTTAGCGATTTGATCGCAGCCTGGCTGTCGCTATAAATGTTTAGCTTGGTTGCCGTGACGGCAGCCGCTTGTAGGCAGTCTAGAGCCTCCCTGATTGCTATGACTTCCGCTTGAAAGACACTGCAATGATCTGGGAGTCTGAAGGAATGCCTTATGCTTAGCTGTTCAGAGTAGATTCCCCTCCGACTCTGTCGTCCAGCTTTGATCCATCTGTGAAGACGTATTGCTGCTGCTTCTGCCCGTTCCTTTCCTGCGAGGTCAAGGCTCTGTAGGCATAGGATGGCATTTAGCGCATCATTTGGGGTGGTGCGAAGAGCTCCGCTGATGCATAGGGCGGCAGTCCGCTGGACTTTGCCCAGTTGCTTGGTGATCGCCCTTTTTGATAGGGCCGGCCACCACACCGTAACTCCGTAGAGTAGTATTGGTCTAACTATAGCTTGATATATCCATTGGACTATGCTTGGGATCATACCCCATCTTAGCCCAATAGCTTTTTTGCATGTGTAGAGTGCAGTCATTGCCTTCTTCACTCTGTCTTTGACATTCAGGTTCCAGCTAAGCTTCTTGTCAATTACCAACCCTAAGTAACTGGCACTGTCGCTAAAGGAGAGCCTGCATCCTTGTAGTATTGGAGGGTTGAGGGGCGGGACCTTGTATTTATTTGTGAATAGTATGAGTTCCGTTTTTGAAGGATTTACTCCCAGACCGCGCGATTCTGTCCAATCCGACAGTTGCGCTAGCTTTGTGGACATTAAGTCGCACAGTGTTTGGGGGTATTTCCCCGAGAAGATAATCGCAACGTCGTCCGCATAGGCCACGACATTGCAGCCCCCCCCTTCTAGGTCACATAGAATCTTGTTGACTGCTATGTTCCACAGAAGAGGAGACAGGACACCACCTTGCGGGGTGCCTCTGTTGACATACCTTGACTGGGCGGACGATCCCATCGATGATGTCACCGTCCTGCATGTGAGCAATTGATCAATGAGCATCACCAAGTGACGGTCCACCCCCAGGTCAGTCAGGGCTTCTGTAATGGCGCCCGGTACAACGTTGTTGAAAGCTCCCTCAATATCGAGAAAGGCTATGAGTGAGTACTCTTTGTGATGCAGAGATTTCTCTACCGCTGAGATCACTTCATGAAGAGCCGTTTCCGTGGATTTTCCTTTCCGGTAGGCATGCAGTGCGCCTGACAGCAACTGAGGGAGTATAGTTGTCCTCAGTTGCAGCCCGACGAGTCTCTCAAAGGTTTTGAGGAGGAAGGACGATAGGCTGATTGGTCTTAAGTCTTTTGCAGCTGAGTGCGAGGCTTTCCCAGCTTTGGGAATGAAGACTATCTTTGCCTTAAGCCATGTTCGCGGGATTGTACCCACAGCCAGTATCTTCCTGAAGATACCTTGTAGCCAGTTGATGGCCGTATCCCCGGCCTTCTGAAGCTGGGCCGGGATTACCTGGTCTGGGCCTGGCGATTTGAACGGGTTGAAGCTGTTGATTGCCCAGCTTATGTTACGTTTTGTGAGGATGTGATCCATCGAGGTTATCGGTCCCTCTCCTGGAAGATGTGCCGTCTCGATGGTTGTGCACCCTGGAAAATGTGTGTCTAGTAGAATCTGCAGGGACTCCTCACTGGAGTTAGTCCACGTGCCGTCATTCCTTTTAAGATACCCTACCGAGGGGTTAGTTTTTGAGAGAATCTTGCGAAGCCTTGCGGCCTCTGACGTTTCCTCAATTTCCGAGCAAAATTTTTGCCAAGAGGCCCTTTTTGCTTTCCTTGTTTCCTTTTTATATAGTGACAGACTGATTTTGTAGTCTGCCCAGTGGCTCTCCTCGTTCGCGCTTTTGGCCCTGTTGAAGAGGGTCCTGCAGCTTTTACGTAGGATGTCTATTTGTTTTGACCACCAGGGGGGTTTCTTTTTCCCCCTAGGTTTGCTAGAGGGGCACGCTGCCGCGAAGGCTTTGTTGCATGCCTCTGTGAACCTGTTCACTAGGCGATCTAGGTCGTCTTTTGTGTCAGGGCATGATGGTGCTTTGGAGGGGAGTAAGTGCTCCAGGGCTGAGCTATATTTTTCCCAGTTGGCTTTCCTGGGATTAATATAGTCCTTAGGTTTCGGACACTCGAGGGATAGTGTGGTTTCGATGTATCTGTGGTCAGAGAAAGAGTGGTCATCAAGGACTTGCCAACTCTTGACTATGTCTAACAGGTTGGAAGACACTAGGGTGATGTCAATAACCTCCTGTCGACTTTTAATTATAAAAGTGGGGTCGTTGCCCCGATTACAAATAAATAGATTTGAGTTGAGGATGAAGCTGAAAAGTGACTCACCCCTTACATTTGTGTTCGAGCTCCCCCATTGAGTGTGGTGAGCGTTGGCATCGCAACCTATAAATAGGTCTATGTCCGACCTCTCGCTGTCGCTGGCTAGTTTGCGAACCAGGTCGTTGGGAGGATCGTTTCCCTCATGGGCCATGTAGGACGACATCAGCCTTAGATGTGTCCCTTTCAGTTCTAGGCTTGCCGCCGTGTTAAGATATTATTAAGATATTAAGGTGCTTTCTGGCGAGAATGCAGGTGCGGGTTTTACCTTCATGTTGAGCTACAATTATCTTGTACTCCTTCGACCCTAGTCCACAAACCTTGTCTCCCACTATCCAAGGTTCCTGGATCAGGGCTACGTCTGCTCCGCTCTCTTCGAGGCGGAGTATAAGAGCAGCGGATGCTGCCTTACAGTGGTGGAGATTGATCTGAAGGAGCCTCAAGGACATCCTTAGTGTTCTCCACCACTGTAATGTCGGCATCCGGATCGTCCTCGACTTCCTCGTGGCAACACATCGCCTCGAAGTCGCATCTCAGCGTGCCATCGGTGGAGTAGCCCTCTGGGTCTATCTCTGTGTGATCGTCGGGGGCTTCGATCTCCGAGGCAGCGTCCTGCTCAACTGGCTTGTCGACAGGACGCGCCTCGGCCGCCGCATCCGACTTGTAGACCTTTACGGTCACAGAGCTGAACCCAAAATTGAGCTCGCCTTTGGCAGCCTCAATCGGGGCCAGCGACTCTTTGTTGAGGACGACCACCGCCTGGTTTGTGGGGCCCTGTGTCGTCTCAACTTTGACCACCTTCCAATCTGCTGTTGGGAGGTGGGGGTTGCATCTTTGCAACATTTTTAGGATGCGCTCCGGCTCCTTCATGGAGGCGGGCACCCAGACTCTCGCCCTTGGTCTACTGGGCACTTCGCTCCAGTCTACAGCGACGAGCTTCGCCCCTGGGTAGACTTCCCCGACTTGCGCTACCGCTGCTTTGTACAGCTGTACGGAGCGCTCGTCTTCACAGGCTACGATTTTTATGCAGCCCTGGTACCAGCCCATGTCTTTGCAGACGGGGGGGGGGGGGGGGGGGTCCAGGCTGCTTTTCCAGCAGCTCGAAGCAGCGGTCGGCCAGTGCCGCTTCCACCCACTTCCACTGGTTTCTAGGTATCCGGGAGTCCGCGCTGCCTTTGTCCAGGACGCCAATCAGCGTCCTTTCTCTGGCAATCTGCGCAAATGATGTGCTAGGCAGCACTCTGGAGCGCTTCGGTGTCGGCCCCGGAGTCTCTTGTGAGCGCTGCCTTTTTGGCTGAGGGGCTTCCTTCTTCGGTGCTTCCTTGCCAAAGTTCGGCAGCACCTTCGAGGCCCACTCAACCTTTTTTATCCATTTGTCCGTCGGGCTGGACATCTGGCTTGCGTTCTGCCGACGGAGTATATTGCCAGCACTCCTTCTATCGGCATATGTAAAAGATTTGGCTTGGGCACTAGTAGATGGTGACTCATCACCCGCCACTTTACCAGCAGGCAGAGCAGCCGCAGGATTGCATAGCCACTCTGCCAAGGTATCGATTTTGGGAGCCAATTCACCACCCACCCCGACACCGGGATGGGACCCCTTTGGGCTCTCCCTAGCATCTTCCGCCGCGCAGGTTTTCCCTGCTGATTTGCGGGTCGGGCCAGGCCTTTGGGGCGCTGCCTTCCCCTGTTTGGGATTGCTCCCTGTTGGCATTTTGGGGAGTGCCAGACTCATTTTTTTTGTTTTTAAATTCTTCCATTCTTTTCCCACGAGCTGCAGAGAAGGGGTACGGTCCGTCCGGGCAGAGATCCACGTTGCCCGGATAAGGCATACTTAGAACAGGGGGCTGCCAAGTCCCTGAGCTCTCCGTTAACGACTGGGCTAGTTTTATATACCGGGCCCCCAGCCAGGCTGACTCTCGGCACGGGTCGAATAACACTCTTAGTCCGGCCCGGTGTGAGCTGAATGTGGGGGGTTGGGATGTGGGTAGGTAGTGTGTAGGGATAGGGGAGTGTGTGAGCTACTTATACGAGGCGGCACCACAAGCGCATCGTCAGTGTTGCTACTTCGCGAACACCCGCTGGCTGTCCGGGGCTGCTTATTTTCGGTACTCTCCCTAGGGATGTCCGATTATTCGCAGCTGACCTACCTATATGACCTGTATATAGGTAGGTCGTTCGCTATCCGCAACCTGCGACCCGTCCGGTGGCCTCAGCTAGGCCCCCTTTGAGCCACCTCACGAGCTCATCAGACCAGAAAGTATTTGGAATAAGAATCTATACAAGTTATGAATGTTAGGTTTTGGGCATAGTATATGTCTAAGTGTAATTGATCTCCTTCTTTTGCTGGAATGGGAGCTTCCCCAATTGGAATTTTTACAGGGTGTCTGTGATATTTGTTTTTGTTACAGATCTCACAATTTTTTATATATTCTTTTAATTTGTTGTGCAGGTTTGGCCAATAATACAGCTTAGTTATTTGTTTGTAATTTTCGTCTAGTCCTCTATGGGCTCTGCAATGTGTTTCTTCTATAATTGTAGCTTTATCTTCTGAATTTACTACATCTTGGAGGAACTTTCTCGTGAAAAGAAATTTATTTATGAAGATTTCCTTTAGCTTATTTTGGATAAGTTATAAATCTTCTAAAGTGCAGTGTATTCCTGTGGTTAAGTGAGGCTGAATAAATTCTTTTAAAATGATTAGCTGATTGTCTACCGTATCAAATTCAATAATATGTCGGGTATTTTCATAAACTCTTACTAACTCATGAACTGTGAATCTCCCTTGCGCTAATAGTAGCTGCTGTTTAAATTGGTTTAGAGGCTTGCTAGTCTCTTGAATGACGTTTTCAAAACTACTCTCTGCTGAATGCTGAGTATTTATGTCTGATTCTGATTCTGTCTGGTCGACATCACTATCTGTCATATGATTTATTTTAATCCGAGATAAAGCGTCCGCTACTACGTTAGTTGAGCCTGGCTTATAAATGATTTTTGGTGTGAAACTTTCTATGAAGTAATACCAACGTTTCATTTCAACATTTGGATTTTTTTGCGACATTGCAAAGGACAAAGGTTGGTGATCTGTATGTATTTCAATTCCACTCACTCCGTATAAATAATTTCGCAAATCTTTTAATGCCCATACAATAGCTAATAATTCCTTTTTATTAGTAGCATATAATTGCTCGGTTTTACTTAAAGTTTTAGAAATAAATGTTATGGGATTCCCATCTTGCGACAAAACTGCACCTATTGCTATGTCCGATGCATCTGTGGTTAATGTGAATTTTTTATTGTAATCTGGTTGTACTAATTCAGTATGTGCTATTAAACTGTCCTTTAAATTATTAAATGCTTCCATTGCTGGTTCATCCAGCTGTATTAATGTTTTCTTGGATGCCCTTCGTGAAACTTTCCCATTTACTCCACTCAGATATTTTGTTAATGGTTTGGCAATTGTAGCATAATTTCGGACAAATTTTCTGTAATGCCCTGTTAGTCCTAAGAAGCTACGTAGCTCTCTGATATCTTTAGGAATTGGATCTAGATGTTCTAACTCCAGCGCATTTCTTGAATGGTGGCCCTCCTGCTTCGTTCGCTGAGCCTGACGTCACGCAGCTAAACTTCGATTGCCTGGAAGGCTGGCAGCGCGTTTCGTACCTGCAGCAGCTCTTTTGGTCCCGGTGGAAGGAGGAGTACATAACGTCACTGCAGCAGCGCTCAAAGTGGCGCACTGCGAAGCCTAGTTTAGCAGTCGCAGATTTGGTTCTTGTCAAGGATGAGAATCTTCCTCCCATGAAGTGGCCACTGGCGAGAGTGGTCGAGCTTTTGCCTGGACGAGATGGCGTTGCCCGAGTTGCTGTGCTGAAGACGTCATCTGGAATCACCAAGCGCGCCGTCAACAAGCTGTGCCTGCTGCCCCTTAAAGATGCTGTTGAAAGTCAGGCTTCCAACGGGGGGAGTATGTCGGGTCAAGAAGCTTAAATATTTTAAATTATTGCCGGTGGTGCGGCCCAAAGGAAATGCATTTTGGTGTTGTCGTTTCCAATGCCCCCACTGCAAAGATCATTTGCTACCGCATATGCGCATGCAGCGGAATTCTTTCGTCTCCTTATGTCGCAATCTCTCGGACTCGGCTTAACAGCGTCCCCGAGCAGCTCTAACGCTCTCGGGCTATCATACGCTCTCGCTCGCGTCTAAGCTTGCTGCATAGGGCCCGGAAATTTGGCCCGTCAGCCCTTGCATGGGCAGTCTTGAGCTAATCGTCGCAGCTATTAGACTAACATCCTCGCATCAATCGTTCGCCCCAATCATCCCCATATGTACAGACGCGATAAGTTGGTTTACATATGCAAATAAATTGTGAATTATAAACAGCCTCTCGACTTTCATTAACTTCAAATTGCAACAGTTGTTAAAAACGCTTAATAGCTTAACAGACATGATTGCAGATATCTTGACCAAGAATCTCCCTAAGAGAAAGCATGTCGAATTTACAAAATTGTTAAGTTTAAATTGAGTTAAATGGAATTTGTAAGCATGCAAATTAAATAACTGCGGTAGCGGATTGTGTTTTTAAAAAGTTTTTATTTTACTTCTTACTTCACTGATATAGATTTAAGTAGAGGGTCACAAAGGATTCCGGACAAAGGGTTTGCGCGATCTTAATTTTTAGCTCGACTTTGCGGTGTCGCTTCTGGATCAAGACTGACTTGAACTTTCTGATCTTTGCATCGTTGATCCCTTTCGGGAATAGTTTTTCTATAAACATTTCAATTGATTTCGCCATCCCGAGTATTGGATTTCGTCATCCAAAGAGAGAACTGTAAAATGCCTAAAGTGCAGGATCTGCAGAAAGCCGGGAGTGAGATTGTTTATGAGAAGCCGGGTGTGGGCAAACATTGGTTTTCCATTTAGGCGAGTGTCAAAGATTGGGATTGCGGCGGGAGCCCTTGAGATTGTACATCTTAGAAATCAATTAGGCGGAGGCCCAAGATTGAAATTGTTTTCGTTTTGGAAAGCCAAAGATTGTTTACAACTCGTATAAGAGCTCAATAGAATTGGGTACGTTAACTCCCCCCATTCTTAAATGTTTCGTCCCGATACATTTTGAAGTTCTGATAGAGCTCTAATTTCTTCTGACAGTATTTGAATGTTGCTTTCCACTATTTCTTCTGACGGTATTCTTATTGATTTAATAATTACAAATTTGGTTAATTTATAGCCGAAGTAAAATAACATTATCAATATCAAAATGATTAAGAATAATGTTGTTAATGGTAAGGCCGTATTACCTAATGTTATAAGGGGATTTAAAATATTAACATTATCAAAAGAAAATTGCTTATCATTCGATTGTATATAATCAACTAATTCAAAATCGCTATATCTATGATGCGATATATATCTTAGAATTTTACCCTTATCATTTATGTGGGTTATATTATTTATTACAATTGTGTTGTTGAATATAAGGAGATACGATCCTAACAAAGTAGTATTGTCTACGATATTTTTGCCTGAAACTAATATGGCACCATCCTGAATGATGTCTATTTCTTTGTTTTTTTCCGTTTTTTTAGTGCAGTTGGCTTTAAAGCCATTAAGTAAATTGGTGAAACAGGCCTTCTTTAAATTTATTTGTGCGTAATTGTTAAAAGTTTAACTTTTAAAATTATTCATTAAATAGTATTTACCCTTACATTCACAAACTTTTTCACTTATAACTAACATTCCATCATTTTGTGAGATGGCTCTTGCATGGTAAAACTTGCAAATATCTTTAATTTGAGGATATTTTATGTAAATGATTATTAAATCAGCATTTCGAATTATTTTAACCGTTGCAATATCCAGCAGATCAGACAGTTCAACAGGATGTTTTTCATGCTTATAAATGTCCTCTATTTCGTTTTTATTTAAAATTTTTGTATTGAAAATGTTTACTTTTAAGAGGGTTATGGTATCAACTAAATTTAGTAGGTCTAAAGTTATTAATTTTAAACGATGCTTTCTCAGTATCGTTTCTTCATTGAAGATGACATTTTTTAATGAATTTGATAGCAATTCAATTTCTTTGAAAAATTTGGAATTTATTACAAATTGTTTATTATTATTTTCAGTTAATTCATTTTCTTTATTTTGTATTTTCAAAAAGTCGTCATGATCAGGGCTGCCTGCCAACCATTTCCAAATGGTACCTAATTCGTTTGTTCCCCTTTCATTCCGTTTTGGAACTAATTCTGAAATCATTAATTTTAATAGACTTAAGTCCATTGATATTTCCCACTCATCGTCTGAATTAATTGATTTGTTGAAATATTTGGATTCTTTATCAATTATCTCTCTATAAAAACTCAAATTAGTAATATGGAAAAGTTCAGCGTATGTTTCATAAGTGTAAACGTCTCTGTCGTCTTTGAGCAATAGATAGTCACTATGCGTATAGTCAATTACTTCCGAAGTCGTCAATATAGCAAAAGTCAGTATTAGTATATTCGCATACATTTTCTGGGAAAAAAATATTTAATATTTGATGTTATCTTTATGTATAATTCTGTTTCTATTGTTGATTATAATTTTATTCGGGCGATTTTCCTTAACTACCTGCTTTTTATATCGGGATTGAAGTTTATTTCTTTCCCCGAATTTCTTTTCATAAACTACTTCTCCTATTTTATAATCTTTTTCTCTTCTATCTTTGTTATGTAGCTTAAGCATTTTGGTCTGAGCTTCCTTAAGTAATATTGGATTATGCTTGTGTTCTATTTTGTTATACAATATGTCATATGGCATTTGATTGGTCGTTGAATGTATCGTCAGGTTATATTTCAGTGCCGCCCTTATTCTTATTTCTGAATAATCTGTTAGATTTAGTTCATCCTTGATGCACCGCGCTATTTCTGTTAGTGTGGAATGTACCCTTTCTACCTGACCATTTGAGGTGCTGTGTCTGGGATCAGCATAATAAATAGTTAAGTTACTTCTTTGTATGAATGATCTAAATTGTGCTGAAGTAAAGCTTGGTTCGTTGTCAGTCATTAAAGATGTTGCTAACGGAAAGTGTTGCAAAATTTCCATTACCTTATTTTCAATGTCTAATTTACTTTGAATTTCCTTGACCACCAAGTATTTGGAATAAGAATCTATACAAGTTATGAATGTTAGGTTTTGGGCATAGTATATGTCTAAGTGTAATTGATCTCCTTCTTTTGCTGGAATGGGAGCTTCCCCAATTGGAATTTTTACAGGGTGTCTGTGATATTTGTTTTTGTTACAGATCTCACAATTTTTTATATATTCTTTTAATTTGTTGTGCAGGTTTGGCCAATAATACAGCTTAGTTATTTGTTTGTAATTTTCGTCTAGTCCTCTATGGGCTCTGCAATGTGTTTCTTCTATAATTATAGCTTTATCTTCTGAATTTACTACATCTTGGAGGAACTTTCTCGTGAAGAGAAATTTATTTATGAAGTTTTCCTTTAGCTTATTTTGGATAAGTTATAAATCTTCTAAAGTGCAGTGTATTCCTGTGGTTAAGTGAGGCTGAATAAATTCTTTTAAAATGATTAGCTGATTGTCTACCGTATCAAATTCAATAATATGTCGGGTATTTTCATAAACTCTTACTAACTCATGAACTGTGAATCTCCCTTGCGCTAATAGTAGCTGCTGTTTAAATTGGTTTAGAGGCTTGCTAGTCTCTTGAATGACGTTTTCAAAACTACTCTCTGCTGAATGCTGAGTATTTATGTCTGATTCTGATTCTGTCTGGTCGACATCACTATCTGTCATATGATTTATTTTAATCCGAGATAAAGCGTCCGCTACTACGTTAGTTGAGCCTGGCTTATAAATGATTTTTGGTGTGAAACTTTCTATGAAGTAATACCAACGTTTCATTTCAACATTTGGATTTTTTTGCGACATTGCAAAGGACAAAGGTTGGTGATCTGTATGTATTTCAATTCCACTCACTCCGTATAAATAATTTCGCAAATCTTTTAATGCCCATACAATAGCTAATAATTCCTTTTTATTAGTAGCATATAATTGCTCGGTTTTACTTAAAGTTTTAGAAATAAATGTTATGGGATTCCCATCTTGCGACAAAACTGCACCTATTGCTATGTCCGATGCATCTGTGGTTAATGTGAATTTTTTATTGTAATCTGGTTGTACTAATTCAGTATGTGCTATTAAACTGTCCTTTAAATTATTAAATGCTTCCATTGCTGGTTCATCCAGCTGTATTAATGTTTTCTTGGATGCCCTTCGTGAAACTTTCCCATTTACTCCACTCAGATATTTTGTTAATGGTTTGGCAATTGTAGCATAATTTCGGACAAATTTTCTGTAATGCCCTGTTAGTCCTAAGAAGCTACGTAGCTCTCTGATATTTTTAGGAATTGGATCTAGATGTTCTAACTCCAGCGCATTTCTTGAATGGTGGCCCTCCTGCTTCGTTCGCTGAGCCTGACGTCACGCAGCTAAACTTCGATTGCCTGGAAGGCTGGCAGCGCGTTTCGTACCTGCAGCAGCTCTTTTGGTCCCGGTGGAAGGAGGAGTACATAACGTCACTGCAGCAGCGCTCAAAGTGGCGCACTGCGAAGCCTAGTTTAGCAGTCGCAGATTTGGTTCTTGTCAAGGATGAGAATCTTCCTCCCATGAAGTGGCCACTGGCGAGAGTGGTCGAGCTTTTGCCTGGACGAGATGGCGTTGCCCGAGTTGCTGTGCTGAAGACGTCATCTGGAATCACCAAGCGCGCCGTCAACAAGCTGTGCCTGCTGCCCCTTAAAGATGCTGTTGAAAGTCAGGCTTCCAACGGGGGAGTATGTCGGGTCAAGAAGCTTAAATATTTTAAATTATTGCCGGTGGTGCGGCCCAAAGGAAATGCATTTTGGTGTTGTCGTTTCCAATGCCCCCACTGCAAAGATCATTTGCTACCGCATATGCGCATGCAGCGGAATTCTTTCGTCTCCTTATGTCGCAATCTCTCGGACTCGGCTTAACAGCGTCCCCGAGCAGCTCTAACGCTCTCGGGCTATCATACGCTCTCGCTCGCGTCTAAGCTTGCTGCATAGGGCCCGGAAATTTGGCCCGTCAGCCCTTGCATGGGCAGTCTTGAGCTAATCGTCGCAGCTATTAGACTAACATCCTCGCATCAATCGTTCGCCCCAATCATCCCCATATGTACAGACGCGATAAGTTGGTTTACATATGCAAATAAATTGTGAATTATAAACAGCCTCTCGACTTTCATTAACTTCAAATTGCAACAGTTGTTAAAAACGCTTAATAGCTTAACAGACATGATTGCAGATATCTTGACCAAGAATCTCCCTAAGAGAAAGCATGTCGAATTTACAAAATTGTTAAGTTTAAATTGAGTTAAATGGAATTTGTAAGCATGCAAATTAAATAACTGCGGTAGCGGATTGTGTTTTTAAAAAGTTTTTATTTTACTTCTAACTTCACTGATATAGATTTAAGTAGAGGGTCACAAAGGATTCCGGACAAAGGGTTTGCGCGATCTTAATTTTTAGCTCGACTTTGCGGTGTCGCTTCTGGATCAAGACTGACTTGAACTTTCTGATCTTTGCATCGTTGATCCCTTTCGGGAATAGTTTTTCTATAAACATTTCAATTGATTTCGCCATCCCGAGTATTGGATTTCGTCATCCAAAGAGAGAACTGTAAAATGCCTAAAGTGCAGGATCTGCAGAAAGCCGGGAGTGAGATTGTTTATGAGAAGCCGGGTGTGGGCAAACATTGGTTTTCCATTTAGGCGAGTGTCAAAGATTGGGATTGCGGCGGGAGCCCTTGAGATTGTACATCTTAGAAATCAATTAGGCGGAGGCCCAAGATTGAAATTGTTTTCGTTTTGGAAAGCCAAAGATTGTTTACAACTCGTATAAGAGCTCAATAGAATTGGGTACGTTAACTCCCCCCATTCTTAAATGTTTCGTCCCGATACATTTTGAAGTTCTGATAGAGCTCTAATTTCTTCTGACAGTATTTGAATGTTGCTTTCCACTATTTCTTGGGACGGTATTCTTATTGATTTAATAATTACAAATTTGGTTAATTTATAGCCGAAGTAAAATAACATTATCAATATCAAAATGATTAAGAATAATGTTGTTAATGGTAAGGCCGTATTACCTAATGTTATAAGGGGATTTAAAATATTAACATTATCAAAAAAAAATTGCTTATCATTCGATTGTATATAATCAACTAACTCAAAATCGCTATATCTATGATGCGATATATATCTTTGAATTTTACCCTTATCATTTATGTGGGTTATATTATTTATTACAATTGTGTTGTTGAATATAAGGAGATACGATCCTAACAAAGTAGTATTGTCTACGATATTTTTGCCTGAAACTAATATGGCACCATCCTGAATGATGTCTATTTCTTTGTTTTTTTCCGTTTTTTTAGTGCAGTTGGCTTTAAAGCCATTAAGTAAATTGGTGAAACAGGTCTTCTTTAAATTTATTTGTGCGTAATTGTTAAAAGTTTAACTTTTAAAATTATTCATTAAATAGTATTTACCCTTACATTCACAAACTTTTTCACTTATAACTAACATTCCATCATTTTGTGAGATGGCTCTTGCATGGTAAAACTTGCAAATATCTTTAATTTGAGGATATTTTATGTAAATGATTAGTAAATCAGCATTTCGAATTATTTTAACCGTTGCAATGTCCAGCAGATCAGACAGTTCAACAGGATGTTTTTCATGCTTATAAATGTCCTCTATTTCGTTTTTATTTAAAATTTTTGTATTGAAAATGTTTACTTTTAAGAGGGTTATGGTATCAACTAAATTTAGTAGGTCTAAAGTTATTAATTTTAAACGATGCTTTCTCAGTATCGTTTCTTCATTGAAGATGACATTTTTTAATGAATTTGATAGCAATTCAATTTCTTTGAAAAATTTGGAATTTATTACAAATTGTTTATTATTATTTTCAGTTAATTCATTTTCTTTATTTTGTATTTTCAAAAAGTCGTCATGATCAGGGCTGCCTGCCAACCATTTCCAAATGGTACCTAATTCGTTTATTCCCCTTTCATTCCGTTTTGGAACTAATTCTGAAATCATTAATTTTAATAGACTTAAGTCCATTGATATTTCCCACTCATCGTCTGAATTAATTGATTTGTTGACATATTTGGATTCTTTATCAATTATCTCTCTATAAAAACTCAAATTAGTAATATGGAAAAGTTCAGCGTATGTTTCATAAGTGTAAACGTCTCTGTCGTCTTTGAGCAATAGATAGTCACTATGCGTATAGTCAATTACTTCCGAAGTCGTCAATATAGCAAAAGTCAGTATTAGTATATTCGCATACATTTTCTGGGAAAAAAATATTTAATATTTGATGTTATCTTTATGTATAATTCTGTTTCTATTGTTGATTATAATTTTATTCGGTCGATTTTCCTTAACTACCTGCTTTTTATATCGGGATTGAAGTTTATTTCTTTCCCCGAATTTCTTTTCATAAACTACTTCTCCTATTTTATAATCTTTTTCTCTTCTATCTTTGTTATGTAGCTTAAGCATTTTGGTCTGAGCTTCCTTAAGTAATATTGGATTATGCTTGTGTTCTATTTTGTTATACAATATGTCATATGGCATTTGATTGGTCGTTGAATGTATCGTCAGGTTATATTTCAGTGCCGCCCTTATTATTATTTCTGAATAATCTGTTAGATTTAGTTCATCCTTGATGCACCGCGCTATTTCTGTTAGTGTGGAATGTACCCTTTCTACCTGACCATTTGAGGTGCTGTGTCTGGGATCAGCATAATAAATAGTTAAGTTACTTCTTTGTATGAATGATCTAAATTGTGCTGAAGTAAAGCTTGGTTCGTTGTCAGTCATTAAAGATGTTGCTAACGGAAAGTGTTGCAAAATTTCCATTACCTTATTTTCAATGTCTAATTTACTTTGAATTTCCTTGACCACCAAGTATTTGGAATAAGAATCTATACAAGTTATGAATGTTAGGTTTTGGGCATAGTATATGTCTAAGTGTAATTGATCTCCTTCTTTTGCTGGAATGGGAGCTTCCCCAATTGGAATTTTTACAGGGTGTCTGTGATATTTGTTTTTGTTACAGATCTCACAATTTTTTATATATTCTTTTAATTTGTTGTGCAGGTTTGGGCAATAATACAGCTTAGTTATTTGTTTGTAATTTTCGTCTAGTCCTCTATGGGCTCTGCAATGTGTTTCTTCTATAATTATAGCTTTATCTTCTGAATTTACTACATCTTGGAGGAACTTTCTCGTGAAGAGAAATTTATTTATGAAGTTTTCCTTTAGCTTATTTTGGATAAGTTATAAAGCTTCTAAAGTGCAGTGTATTCCTGTGGTTAAGTGAGGCTGAATAAATTCTTTTAAAATGATTAGCTGATTGTCTACCGTATCAAATTCAATAATATGTCGGGTATTTTCATAAACTCTTACTAACTCATGAACTGTGAATCTCCCTTGCGCTAATAGTAGCTGCTGTTTAAATTGGTTTAGAGGCTTGCTAGTCTCTTGAATGACGTTTTCAAAACTACTCTCTGCTGAATGCTGAGTATTTATGTCTGATTCTGATTCTGTCTGGTCGACATCACTATCTGTCATATGATTTATTTTAATCCGAGATAAAGCGTCCGCTACTACGTTAGTTGAGCCTGGCTTATAAATGATTTTTGGTGTGAAACTTTCTATGAAGTAATACCAACGTTTCATTTCAACATTTGGATTTTTTTGCGACATTGCAAAGGACAAAGGTTGGTGATCTGTATGTATTTCAATTCCACTCACTCCGTATAAATAATTTCGCAAATCTTTTAATACCCATACAATAGCTAATAATTCCTTTTTATTAGTAGCATATAATTGCTCGGTTTTACTTAAAGTTTTAGAAATAAATGTTATGGGATTCCCATCTTGCGACAAAACTGCACCTATTGCTATGTCCGATGCATCTGTGGTTAATGTGAATTTTGTATTGTAATCTGGTTGTACTAATTCAATATGTGCTATTAAACTGTCCTTTAAATTATTAAATGCTCCCATTGCTGGTTCATCCAGCTGTATTAATGTTTTCTTGGATGCCCTTCGTGAAACTTTCCCATTTACTCCACTCAGATATTTTGTTAATGGTTTGGCAATTGTAGCATAATTTCGGACAAATTTTCTGTAATGCCCTGTTAGTCCTAAGAAGCTACGTAGCTCTCTGATATTTTTAGGAATTGGATAGTTTTGTATTGTGGAGATTTTGTCTGGATCTGTTTTAATGATATTTTGGGAACAATGTATCCCAGAAATTTGGTTTCCAATTGAAAGAATTTAGACTTTTCTGGGGAAATTTTCATGTTAGCGTTTTGCAATATCTGTATTATATGAATTAGATCTTTATAATGTTGTTCTATAGTTTTTGAAAATATTATTATATCGTCCATATAGACGTGACAAGTTTTCCCAACTTGTTCTCTAAGTATATCGTCCATTGCCCTTTGGAAAATTCTGGGAGCGTTCGTCAATCCCATAGGCATTCTTAGAAATTCATATTTGCCGTTATTTATGGAAAAAGATGTTTTTTCAATATCTGATTCCCTCATTAAAATCTGATAGAAACCTGACTCTAAATCAATGGCCGAGAAATACTTTGCCTTACCTAAATTGGCAAGGATTACTGAAGGATCTTGCATAGGGTATCTATCCGGTATGGTGTTTTCATTAAGTTTCTTAAAGTCTATTACTAATCTATGTTTAGGAGTTCCGGTGAATTATATGGGCTTTTACTAGGTCTGATTATACCTTCATCTAACATTTTACTTATTTCGTTATTAACGAAATCGTTAACCGAATAAACGTATGGATACTGCTTGCCATATACCGGTCTATCATGTTCAGTGTTAATCTCTCCTTTTATATCCGTTCTGAACGGTAACTGTAAATTTATATTGGCATGGTCTTCTTCGATGATAGATACCATTTTCTCACTGAGATTTTCTAAATTGTCCTCTTTGTAGGTTATTGTGTTATACAATTTCATTTTTTTCAATTCAGAATTTGCATAATTTTGAATGTCGGCGCGTTCAGGATTTTTGCATCCCAAACTTTTAAATTGTTCATTGTCGGATAATTCAACGACGGCGTGTTCAGGATTCTTTAATCCCAAACTATTCGAACTTTTAATGTCGGATAATTCAACGACGGCGTTCTCAGGATATTTTAATCCCAAACTATTAAAACTTTGGATGCCGGATAATTCAACGACGGCGGGTTCAGGATATTTGAATCCCAAACTATTGACGGATAATTCTTCGTCGGCGTGCTCAGGATTTTTTGATCCCAAGCTATATTAACTTCCTTCTACCTTTACTGAATCACTTTTCATTTCTTTTTCTTCTTCAAAATATTTTTTTATTAGATATTCCGTCAACGGAAGGATGGTTTTTCCTTCTATAAAGGTTAATTTGTTTAAAGAAAGGACCTCGTCATATATAAGTTTCTCCTCATTGTCTTTATAACTTAAAGTCCCCTTTCCTGTATCAATAACAGCTCCGATTTTCTTTAATAGGGTAAATCCTATTAGTAAATCTGCCTCCATTCCATCTATTTCATAAAACACTTGTTTTGTGTTGAAAATACTTATATTATGGAAATATTTAATTATTGAAAACCCATTCACTGTAGCAACTTTCTTATAAATTGATAATTCTTTTTTATTTTCGTAAATTCCCTTTTTTATATAACAGGAAGTTGCTCCCGTATCTATCAAAACTTTTAATTCTCTGTTTATTTTTTTATCTACTCTTTTTAAGTAGGGCAGACCTACTTCGGGGGCTGATCTAAAAAATGGTCCTCCTCAATGTTATTTATCCGCATTGCTTTATTAGCCGGTTGTTCCGACATTTCGTTTGGCTTTCGTTTCTGCGCCTAATTTTCGTTAGACTGATTATTCGGTACTACGTTTGCCCTAAAATGCTGAGCTTGGTTATAATTGTTATTATTTCTCCTATAATAACCGTTAGTATTCTCCCGATAATTTCTATTATTATTATTTCCCCTGAATTGATTGCTGTTCTGTCGGTTCTTGATTTATATCGATTCGTCTACATCCATTGGTTCTGGGGCCTGATTTTGTTGTCTATTACCCAAGAAATAGGGTTGTCCCATGACATGTTATTCCTCTGAAGATCCCTTTTTTGGTCGAATGGTGAATTAGTCCTTGGTTGTCGTTGGTTGAATCTTAATGCATTGTAGTTATTATTCCCTGAATTTCTGGGGCCACTGAATTGGTAGTCAAATTGGGCCCGAATGTTATTTGATTGCAATTCCTGTACCTTTGCCAAGGCATTCGGTAAATCTGGGGGGGTTCAATGAAAATAGGATTTCTGCAATGCCGCCGTTTATGCCAGTGACAAAAATGCGTAAGGCATTGTCTCTAATTTTCTTATTTGATTCTTTCGTGATTTCACTGTCCTTTCCGTGAGTCATTATTGTCTTATTTATTAACAAGGTCATTTTCTTGTTAACCTCGATATAGAAATCTATTATTGAAAGGTTCCCTTGTCGGAGAACGCTTAACTCCTGTTCTATTATGTAAATTGGTCTCTTGTCACTGTAAACAAAGTCAAGTCGTGAAAGTATGGCATAAAAATTTAAAACTGTCCCGTGGTTGGTCAGTGCGTCATGTGCTGGTCCTGTTATTTTGTTTCTCAAAATTGTTAAGGCAATATAATATTGCTTACTTCCTTTCTTATATAACTTCACTGCAGTTTCTGCAGCTTCCCTCCATCCTACGTATTGGTTTAATCCACCATTGAAAATTGGTAGGGATTCTATTACCTTTAATGTGGTGTCATCTTTTATTGTCTCGTCTATTGTTTCTGCCTGATAATCTGATACCTGATCGGATTTAGTTTCTATTTGTTGTTTTAAATTTACAATTTGCTCCTGTACTTGTGAAATTTGAAGTGCTATCAATTGTTTGACCAGATCTGCAGTGAGATCGGTCCTTGTTTGTGAGTTAATCATTTTTAGTTTTTCAAAATTTAAAGTTAGTTGATCCACCTTAAATTTTTCCTATATGTTTGTTTTTATAATCTAATATAACCTAATTGAACTTATATATTTATTAATACAACTTTTGCTCACGAACTATCCGGTAGGGGTCGTCCTTCTTAGTTTGGCTGACAGATCTTCGAACGGGTCTTCCTTCTTGATTTGGCTGACAGGTCTTCGAACGGGTCTTCCTTCTTAAATTTCTTTGTTTAACTGGGTCTTCTGGGGGTCTTCCTTCTTTGGTTTAGCTGATAGTTTCACTTTCTTTGTATTTTGGTTTGGTTGGTTTTGTTTAAAAACTTTGGTTTTTTTGGTTTTTTTGTATTTTTGAATTGTCTTGATTAGCTTTTGTATTTATTTGTATTTTGTATTGTATTTGTATTTGTATTTGTATTGTATATTGTATTTATTTTTGCACACCCTAAGCTCCGGTTTGTTTCCTTTTTATCTCACTTTTTCTTATCTTATATCTCACAGTCACTCCGCGTTTTTATATCTGAAGGATTTATTCCATTAATTAATTGTCCTTCGGGTTTCGGCACGACGCAACACTTTTATTAGTCGGTGCTTTTTATACAACGTCGCCCCACGTTGGGCGCCAATTAAATAACTGCGGTAGCGGATTGTGTTTTTAAAAAGTTTTTATTTTACTTCTAACTTTTTAAGTAGAGGGTCACAAAGGATTCCGGACAAAGGGTTTGCGCGATCTTAATTTTTAGCTCGACTTTGCGGTGTCGCTTCTGGATCAAGACTGACTTGAACTTTCTGATCTTTGCATCGTTGATCCCTTTCGGGAATAGTTTTTCTATAAACATTTCAATTGATTTCGCCATCCCGAGTATTGGATTTCGTCATCCAAAGAGAGAACTGTAAAATGCCTAAAGTGCAGGATCTGCAGAAAGCCGGGAGTGAGATTGTTTATGAGAAGCCGGGTGTGGGAAAACATTGGTTTTCCATTTAGGCGAGTGTCAAAGATTGGGATTGCGGCGGGAGCCCTTGAGATTGTACATCTTAGAAATCAATTAGGCGGAGGCCCAAGATTGAAATTGTTTTCGTTTTGGAAAGCCAAAGATTGTTTACAACTCGTATAAGAGCTCAATAGAATTGGGTACGTTAACTTGCACGCATTGAGGAAGGGTGTTGAAGAATGACCATCTCTAGCAATGCACGCATGTATTGACAGACATATGAGTATGTAGACGTATGTATGAGTGAAAGACGTAACGAAGCGACGTTCTCTTAACTCCCTTTTTGTTCTCCCTTTCGTTCGGTCTCTATCTGCCTGCGAGCAGAGCATTTATTAGTCACAAATAAACCTTAAATATGAATGGTTGAGTTTTTACTTTTCGGTACAAGAACTTCTCTTGCAACGGCAGCGAAATTCTGTCCAACAAGAGGGAGCGCGAAAACTTCAATTGAAAAGAAAAAGGCGGGTTTTTTGTGCCTGTTCGCGTTCCCATGACAATTAAGAACATGGTGTTGGTGGGGGGTTCTTTTAGCCGTCGATAGCTGGTGATATTTGTAATAGTTATAAGATATAAAATATAAGAGATCTTTGGCTCTTCTTGGGGATTTTACCTCTGGGATGATAGTAATAATAGTCATAAGATTTATAAGAGATCTTTGGCTCATAATTTCCTTGGGTTCTTGGGGATTTTACCTCTGGGATGATTGTAATAATAGACATAAGATTTATAAGAGATCTTTGGCTCATAATTTCCATGGGTTCTTAGGGATTTTACCTCTGGGATGATAATAATAATTGTCATAAGATTTATAAGAGATCTTTGGCTCATAATTTCCTTGGGTTTTTGGGGATTTTACCTCTAGGATGATAATAATAATAGTCATAAGATTTATAAGAGATCTTTGGCTCATAATTTCCCTGGGTTCTTGGGGATTTTACCTCTGGGATGATAGGAATAATAGACATAAGATTTATAAGAGATCTTTGGCTCATAATTTCCATGGGTTCTTAGGGATTTTACCTCTGGGATGATAATAATAATAGTCATAAGATTTATAAGAGATCTTTGGCTCATAATTTCCTTGGGTTCTTGGGGATTTTACCTCTGGGATGATAATAATAATAGTCATAAGATTTATAAGAGATCTTTGGCTCATAATTTCCCTGGGTTCTTAGGGATTTTACCTCTGGGATGATAGTAATAATAGACATAAGATTTATAAGAGATCTTTGGCTCATAATTTCCATGGGTTCTTAGGGATTTTACCTCTGGGATGATAATAATAATAGTCATAAGATTTATAAGATATCTTTGGCTCATAATTTCCCTGGGTTCTTGGGGATTTTACCTCTGGGATGATAATAATAATAGTCATAAGATTTATAAGAGATCTTTGGCTCATAATTTCCTTGGGTTCTTGGGGACCTTTCGGATGATATGTTCCTATCACTGGCTGGTCAACGCTTTCTAAGGTATTTCAATGTTTAAATTAATCGTTAATTGTACTTTCATGCTCTAGAGAATGGCTAGCTGATCAGGAGGGGGATGGGGTAGGGGGTTGCAGGGAGCCCATTGACTTTACAAGCGGCTTAGGCCAACAGTTGATGGATGTTGGTAGACCAGGGCTGTGTTCCTCGGTGCTCTTGGCCGATTGTGGTTGGTCTTTTTTTGTTCTTTCTGATTGTGAGCCGCTGGCAAGTGACTTTCAGTTTTGTGGCTGCAACAGGTAGCACAGGCCCAGGCGGCAGGTAGAGCGTTTCCCTTTTTGGACAGGCATTAGAATGAAACGAGGAATAACCATAAGAATGGGAAGAGGAACCTGTTTGGTTGGAACACGTTTTCTTATTTGTTGTCTTACTTTGCTTAGTATTTTTCGGGCCAGGCAAAGGGCCAACAGGGACAGAATAGAGGGAGAGAGACCTTGACCTTGTCTTTGACTTTGACTTGTCTTGTTCCTCCTTGTTATCCTTTTGGCTCTCTCTCTCTCTCTCTCTTTCTCTCTCTCTCTCTCTCTGTCTCTCCTCTCTCTCTGCCCCTTCCTTGTGTGTTGTCTGAGCACCGTCTCCGGCGGCGTGTTATATTTCTTGCATAATTTATGTCTGAAAATCTAGGCTAGTCAATACACACACACACATGCACAAGATATAAAATATAAGAGATCTTTGGCTCTTCTTGGGGATTTTACCTCTGGGATGATAGTAATAATAGTCATAAGATTTATAAAAGATCTTTGGCTCATAATTTCCTTGGGTTCTTGGGGATTTTACCTGTGGGATGATAATAATAATAGTCATAAGATTTATAAGAGATCTTTGGCTCATAATTTCCTTGGGTTCTTGGGATTTTACCTCTGGGATGATAATAATAATCGTCATAAGATTTATAAGAGATCTTTGGCTCATAATTTCCTTGGGTTCTTGGGGATTTTACCTCTGGGATGATAGTAATAATAGACATAAGATTTATAAGAGATCTTTGGCTCATAATTTCCATGGGTTCTTAGGGATTTTACCTCTGGGATGATAATAATAATAGTCATAAGATTTATAAAATATCTTTGGCTCATAATTTCCCTGGGTTCTTGGGGATTTTACCTCTGGGATGATAATAATAATAGTCATAAGATTTATAAGAGATCTTTGGCTCATAATTTCCTTGGGTTCTTGGGACCTTTCGGATGATATGTTCCTATCACTGGCTGGTCAACGCTTTCTAAGCTATTTCAATGTTTAAATTAATCTTTAATTGTACTTTCATGCTCTAGAGAATGGCTAGCTGTACAGGAGGGTGATGGGGTAGGGGGTTGCAGGGAGCCCATTGACTTTACAAGCGGCTTAGGCCAACAGTTGATGGATGTTGGTAGACCAGGGCTGTGTTCCTCGGTGCTCTTGGCCGATTGTGGTTGGTCTTTTTTTGTTCTTTCTGATTGTGAGCCGCTGGCAAGTGACTTTCAGTTTTGTGGCTGCAACAGGTAGCACAGGCCCAGGCGGCAGGTAGAGCGTTTCCCTTTTTGGACAGGAATTAGATTGGAACGAGAAATAACCATAAGAATGGGAAGGAGAACCTGTTTGGTTGGAACACGTTTTCTTATTTGTTGTCTTCCTTTGGTTATTATTTTTCGGGCCAGGCAAAGGGCCAACAGGGACAGAATAGAGGGAGAGAGACCTTGACCTTGTCTTTGACTTTGACTTTGTCTTGTTCCTCCTTGTTATCCTTTTGGCTCTCTTTTTCTCTCTCTCTCTCTCTGCCCCTTCCTTGTGTGTTGTCTGAGCACCGTCTCCGGCGGCGTGTTATATTTCTTGCATAATTTATGTCTGAAAATCTAGGCTAGACAATACACACACACATGCACAAGATATAAAATATAAGAGATCTTTGGCTCTTCTTGGGGATTTTACCTCTGGGATGATCGTAATAATATACATAAGATTTATAAGAGATCTTTGGCTCATAATTTCCATGGGTTCTTAGGGATTTTACCTCTGGGATGATAATAATAATAGTCATATGATTTATAAGAGATCTTTGGCTCATAATTTCCTTGGGTTCTTGGGGATTTTACCTCTGGGATGATAATAATAATAGCCATAAGATTTATAAGAGATCTTTGGCTCATAATTTCCTTGGGTTCTTGGGGATTTAACATCTGGGATGATAATAATAATAGTCATAAGATTTATAAGAGATCTTTGGCTCATAATTTCCTTGGGTTCTTGTGGATTTTACCTCTGGGATGATCGTAATATTAGACATAAGATTTATAAGAGATCTTTGGCTCATAATTTCCATGGGTTCTTAGGGATTTTACCTCTGGGATGATAATAATAATAGTCATAAGATTTATAAGAGATCTTTGGCTCATAATTTCCTTGGGTTCTTGGGGATTTTACCTCTGGGATGATAATAATAATAGTCATAAGATTTATAAGAGATCTTTGGCTCATAATTTCCCTGGGTTCTTGGGGATTTTACCTCTGGGATGATAGTAATAATAGACATAAGATTTATAAGAGATCTTTGGCTCATAATTTCCATGGGTTCTTAGGGATTTTACCTCTGGGATGATAATAATAATAGTCATAAGATTTATAAGATATCTTTGGCTCATAATTTCCCTGGGTTCTTGGGGATTTTACCTCTGGGATGATAATAATAATAGTGATAAGATTTATAAGAGATCTTTGGCTCATAATATCCTTGGGTTCTTGGGGACCTTTCGGATGATATGTTCCTATCACTAGCTGGTCAACGCTTTCTAAGGTATTTCAATGTTTAAATTAATCTTTTATTGTACTTTCATGCTCTAGAGAATGGCTAGCTGATCAGGAGGGGGATGGGGTAGGGGGTTGCAGGGAGCCCATTGACTTTACAAGCGGCTTAGGCCAACAGTTGATGGATGTTGGTAGACCAGGGCTGTGTTCCTCGGTGCTCTTGGCCGATTGTGGTTGGTCTTTTTTTGTTCTTTCTGATTGTGAGCCGCTGGCAAGTGACTTTCAGTTTTGTGGCTGCAACAGGTAGCACAAGCCCAGGCGGCAGGTAGAGCGTTTCCCTTTTTGGACAGGCAATAGATTGGAACGAGGAATAACCATAAGAATGGGAAGGAGAACCTGTTTGGTTGGACACGTTTTCTTATTTGTTGTCTTCCTTTGCTTATTATTTTTCGGGCCAGGCAAAGGGCCAACAGGGACAGAATAGAGGGAGAGAGACCTTGACCTAGTCTTTGACTTTGACTTTGTCTTGTTCCTCCTTGTTATCCTTTTGGCTCTCTTTTTCTCTCTCTCTCTCTCTGCCCCTTCCTTGTGTGTTGTCTGAGCACCGTCTCCGGCGGCGTGTTATATTTCTTGCATAATTTATGTCTGAAAATCTAGGCTAGACAATACACACACACACATGCACAAGATATAAAATATAAGAGATCTTTGGCTCTTCTTGGGGATTTTACCTCTGGGATGATAGTAATAATAGTCATAAGATTTATAAAAGATCTTTGGCTCATAATTTCCTTGGGTTCTTGGGGATTTTACCTCTGGGATGATCGTAATAATATACATAAGATTTATAAGAGATCTTTGGCTCATAATTTCCATGGGTTCTTAGGAATTTTACCTCTGGGATGATAATAATAATAGTCATAAGATTTATAAGAGATCTTTGGCTCATAATTTCCTTGGGTTCTTGGGGATTTTACCTTTGGGATGATAATAATAGTCATAAGATTTATAAAAGATCTTTGGCTCATAATTTCCTTGGGTTCTTGGGTATTTTACCTCTGGGATGATCGTAATAATATACATAAGATTTATAAGAGATCTTTGGCTCATAATTTCCATGGGTTCTTAGGGATTTTACCTCTGGGATGATAATAATAATAGTCATAAGATTTATAAGAGATCTTTGGCTCATAATTTCCTTGGGTTCTTGGGGATTATACCTCTGGGATGATAATAATAATAGCCATAAGATTTATAAGAGATCTTTGGCTCATAATTTCCTTGGGTTCTTGGGGATTTTACATCTGGGATGATAATAATAATAGTCATAAGATTTATAAGAGATCTTTGGCTCATAATTTCCTTGGGTTCTTGGGGATTTTACCTCTGGGATGATCGTAATAATAGACATAAGATTTATAAGAGATCTTTGGCTCATAATTTCCATGGGTTCTTAGGGATTTTACCTCTGGGATGATAACAATAAAAGTTGTTCGGAGCAGAACCCAGCCGATTTGCTGCTTGCCACATAGCACCTTATTCTTGGCCCTCAGCCGCTTATTTTGTTTGTTACTTATGTCTATGTCACTCATTTGTTTGTTAAAGCTTTGCGCGTGCTTGCCCTGCTAAACGCTCTCTGCCAGCTCGCTCTTCGCTATCTCCGCTTTGCGTCTGCCTACCGACGTCGGCCGAGCGAAGCTGCGCTCAGCGATCGGAGCGGCAATGTAAAGGGCAGGCAAGCCACACTTGCAATTTGGATGTCACGCATTAAAAAACATATCGTAATTTTATTTCTGCGCCGAGTTTTATTTAATTCGAAATAATTAGTCGGCCGATTGGGGATAAAAAACATTATCTCCACATAAAATTTGGTGACCCCGACGTGATCTCTGAGTTGCAGTGTCAATTAATAATCATTCGCGATCGACATTCGTTAGCCTTAGCAAATTTTCGGCGGTTAAGCACAATTCGGTGCTAAAACATACTTACATACACCTACATACACGCATTGCTGGCTATTAATTTGTCTGTCGAGACAATTCAGTCAGTGCAGTGCAGCGAACTCACTAATACACACAAGCGGAGTACAAAGCGGAATCGGACAGCTCGCACAGCCGCACAGCTAAAGGCATTAGCTGTAATCCCTTTGCTTTCGGTTCCCACGTTTATACGTATACATGGTGTCTTTTTCGGTCGTGCTGAGTGACTCTTTTAAAACCTCAACATGGCAGCACCTGAGCCTACCAATGTCGCGAACGCATCAATGCCGAGTGATGTAGATTTCTACAAGCACAAGGCCGAGTCCATCGCGCGCCAACTAAAGGCCATGGATCGCTTTCTCACCAAGGAAGAGCTTGCCGAGTTAGATATAGGCCTACTATAATACTATAGGCCTATAATATAATAGTATAGGCCGTTCACGAATGCCCGAGTTGCAGCTTGCGCGATTCGGTATGAACTACATGGATTGGCCAGAATTCCACTCGATGTTCTCGACAATGGTGCACAAAGACCATCGTATACCAATCTTCGAAAAATTCCAATATCTTCGTGGATGTCTAGATGGTGCTGCGCTGGATACGATTCGTTCCTTGGAACTTTCTGAGGAGAATTACGACAAGGCGTTGAATTTACTAATGTTGCGATTCGATAATAAACTGTTACATTTTCAGGCACACGTCAAGGCTATTTTCGGGCTGCAAGGGGTGGAACAGGGCTCGGCTATCGGCTTGCGCGCGCTCAGCGACAAAATCAATTCGCACTTGCGTGCACTTCAGACCTTGGCGACCCCGCAGGAGATTTCCGATGGGTTGCTGATCTTCATCATAGGCACGAAATTGGACTACAAGACCAAGGAGAAATGGGAAGAGAACTTGCCGACGTCAGGATTGCCTCGGTGGTCAAGCATGGCCTCATTCTTGGAAGCAAGATGTCGGATGCTGGAAAATTTGGGATCGGCTATGGTAACAATTCCTAGCCAGCAGGTGGGAGAAGACAAACCTGTCACCCTTATCACCTCCAGTAACGACCATCCTAACCCCATATGTGACCATTGCAATTCCTCCGAGCATTACATATCTAGATGTCAGGCATTCCTGAATCTCTCTGCGTTTGAACGATACAAAGAAGCAAAGAAGAAGCGAAGAAGAAGCTTGTGTTTGAACTGCCTCAACAAAGGCCATGAATTGCAGAGGTGCAGGTCAGGACTTTGCAGGCATTGCCAGGCCAAACATCACACGCTACTCCACATTCCATCGGGAACTGGTGCTTCATCTTCCTCTTCACCGGCCGAGGAATCGATCCAGCAAGAGGCCGCGACTGTGCTTCTAGCAAGCGGATGTTCTAGCCCTCCCCCCTCGATCCAGAAGTCTCAGCCTAGCCAGAACGTGTTGCTACCTACTGCCCTCGTCCATGTAACAGATCGTTATGGAGCACTTATCCCATGTCGTGCCATTTTGGATTCTGCATCACAGGCAAACTTTGTAACATCTAGACTTGCTAATCAGTTGCAGTTGGATCACCGCTCGTCTTATGTTAACATCTCCGGATTGGCCCATGCCGAATAATCTAAAACTAGCTGATCCTAATTTCTCCAAGCCCCAACGTATCGATCTGTTGATAGGTTGTGGTTTGTTCTTCGATTTAATGTGTGTCAGACAGATTCGACTATCAGACCAATTGCCAACATTGCAGGAGACAAAACTTGGTTGGATAGTGTCAGGAAGCATTGATAGCTCGGAGAATAAGCGTGCAGTTTTATCCGCTTTTGAAAGTTCCTCTTGCATCTCTAATGACGATTTTCGGCCCACAACGCTGGAGTACCAAAACTTAGAGCAGCAATGCAGGAAGCAGCTGCTCGAGTGCCAGGTGCAAGTGGAAAAACTGCGATCGGAGAATTTGGAACTGCAGCGCGAACTTTTCGATACATTAACGAGGGGGAACGTTGTGAGTTGCTGCGGACACCGCAACTCTACAGTTATACCCGATACTTAGTCAGTATGGCTCTCCTCCGCCAGCCGCCGCTAATATTGAACGACACGACAAAGAATGCGTGCGAGAGAGACAGAAAATCAGTCTGAGCGTGACGTCGGGCGCTGCGTAGCCACTGAAAATTGATTTCTTGCTTTTGGCTACAATGATCCGATCTGATCCAGATTCAGCAATCTGATAGATATGGTCATTATCTATGATTCTGCGTTTTTAGTTTTCTCGAATGTGCAATATTGTGGATGCAACAGATTTTCGTCCTTTGTGGGGGCGGAAAAGAATGGGGCGAAATTCTGAGATATACGTTTTATAGTGAGATCTAACAGAAGTGCGGATACCAAATTTGGTTACTCTAGCCTTAATAGTCTCTGAGATTTGTGGATGCCCCAGATTTTCGTCCTTTGCGGGGGCGGAAGGGGTGTGGCGAAATTTGGACACGAAACGGTCAAGGTCCGATATTACAGGAGTGTGGATACCAAATTTGGTTGCTCTGGCTCTTATAGGTTCTGAGATCCTTGAACTCATATTTTGCAATTGGCAAAACCGACCATGAAACCTGTGTGTTAGAGAAAGACAGAGCGAGAAAGAATGAAATTGTTTTCTTGATTCTGGCTATAATAATTATACGATCTGGTTGAGATTTTACACTCTAGAACATATAGTCATCCTCTACGACTCTGCGTTTTTGGTTTTATCGTATCTCTAAAAATGTGGATGCCACAGATTTTCGTTCTTTGTGGGGGCAGAAGTGGGCGGGGCGAAGTTTTGAAATATTTTTGTAGTAGTGACATATCACAGAAGTCTGGATCCAAAACATCGTTGCTCTAGCTCTTATAGTCTTTCAGCACTAGGCGCTGAAGGGGACGGACAGACGGACGGACGGACGGACGGACGGACGGACAGACGGACAGACAGACAGGGCTCAATCGACTCGGCTATTGATATACTTTATGGGGTCGGAAACGATTCCTTCTGGACGTTACACACATCAACTTTTACCACAAATCTAATATACCCCAATACTCATTTTGAGTATCGGGTATAAAAACCTACATATCCACGCTAAATGAAATTCAACTTTCAACAATTTCTACATTGCCAAATTTCCTGCCATTCTATGCAATTACAGAGGTTCCCGATGATCAAGATGTAATCACGACAAGGCGCCTTCGTAAAGAAGCGCCGATTGCTGCATTCGACGATCATCCCAGCGTATCCGCCAGCTGCGCCCAAGCAAGCATCTTCAAGAGGGCCGTTAGAAAAATAGCGGTTCTGCTCCGAACAATAGTCATAAGATTTATAAGAGATCTTTGGCTCATAATTTCCTTGGGTTCTTGGGGATTTTACCTCTGGGATGATAATAATAATAGTCATAAGATTTATAAGAGATCTTTGGCTCATAATTTCCCTGGGTTCTTGGGGATTTTACCTCTGGGATGATAGTAATAATAGACATAAGATTTATAAGAGATCTTTGGCTCATAATTTCCATGGGTTCTTGGGGATTTTACCTCTGGGATGATAATAATAATAGTCATAAGATTTATAAGAGATCTTTGGCTCATAATTTCCTTGGGTTCTTGGGGATTTTACCTCTGGAATGATAATAATAATAGTCATAAGATTTATAAGAGATCTTTGGCTCATAATTTCCTTGGGTTCTTGGGGATTTTACCTCTGGGATGATAATAATAATAGTCATAAGATTTATAAGAGATCTTTGGCTCATAATTTCCTTGGGTTCTTGGGGATTTTACCTCTGGGATGATCGTAATAATAGACATAAGATTTATAAGAGATCTTTGGCTCATAATTTCCATGGGTTCTTAGGGATTTTACCTCTGGGATGATAATAATAATAGTTGTTCGGAGCAGAACCCAGCCGATTTGCTGCTTGCCAAATAGCACCTAATTCTTGGCCCTCAGCCGCTTATTTTGTTTGTTACTTATGTCTATGTCACTCATTTGTTTGTTAAAGCTTTGCGCGTGCTTGCCCTGCTAAACGCTCTCTGCCAGCTCGCTCTTCGCTATCTCCGCTTTGCGTCTGCCGACCGACGTCGGCCGAGCGAAGCTGCGCTCAGCGATCGGAGCGGCAATGTAAAGGGCAGGCAAGCCACACTTGCAATTTGGATGTCACGCATTAAAGAACATATCGTAATTTTATTTCTGCGCCGAGTTTTATTTAATTGGAAATAATTAGTCGGCCGATTGGGGATAAAAAACATTATCTCCACATAAAATTTGGTGACCCCGACGTGATCTCTGAGTTGCAGTGTCAATTAATAATCATTCGCGATCGACATTCGTTAGCCTTAGCAAATTTTCGGCGGTTAAGCACAATTCGGTGCTAAAACATACTTACATACACCTACATACACGCATTGCTGGCTATTAATTTCTCTGTCGAGACAATTCAGTCAGTGCAGTGCAGCGAACTCACTAATACACACAAGCGGAGTACAAAGCGGAATCGGACAGCTCGCACAGCCGCACAGCTAAAGGCATTAGCTGTAATCCCTTTGCTTTCGGTTCCCACGTTTATACGTATACAGGGTGTCTTTTTCGGTCGTGCTGAGTGACTCTTTTAAAACCTCAACATGGCAGCACCTGAGCCTACCAATGTCGCGAACGCAGCAATGCCGAGTGATGTAGATTTCTACAAGCACAAGGCCGAGTCCATCGCGCGCCAACTAAAGGCCATGGATCGCTTTCTCACCAAGGAAGAGCTTGCCGAGTTAGATATAGGCCTACTATAATACTATAGGCCTATAATATAATAGTATAGGCCGTTCACG
This sequence comes from Drosophila miranda, assembly GCF_003369915.1. NCBI lineage: Eukaryota > Metazoa > Arthropoda > Insecta > Diptera > Drosophilidae > Drosophila > Drosophila miranda. Next base: position 23,958,385 of record NW_022881614.1, read on the forward strand.
AATGCCCGAGTTGCAGCTTGCGCGATTCGGTATGAACTACATGGATTGGCCAAAATTCCACTCGATGTTCTCGACAATGGTGCACAAAGACCATCGTATACCAATCTTCGAAAAATTCCAATATCTTCGTGGATGTCTAGATGGTGCTGCGCTGGATACGATTCGTTCCTTGGAACTTTCTGAGGAGAATTACGACAAGGCGTTGAATTTACTAATGTTGCGATTCGATAATAAACTGTTACATTTTCAGGATCGGCTATCGGCTTGCGCGCGCTCAGCGACAAAATCAATTCGCACTTGCGTGCACTTCAGACCTTGGCGACCCCGCAGGAGATTTCCGATGGGTTGCTGATCTTCATCATAGGCACGAAATTGGACTACAAGACCAAGGAGAAATGGGAAGAGAACTTGCCGACGTCAGGATTGCCTCGGTGGTCAAGCATGGCCTCATTCTTGGAAGCAAGATGTCGGATGCTGGAAAATTTGGGATCGGCTATGGTAACAATTCCTAGCCAGCAGGTGGGAGAAGACAAACCTGTCACCCTTATCACCTCCAGTAACGACCATCCTAACCCCATATGTAACCATTGCAATTCCTCCGAGCATTACATATCTAGATGTCAGGCATTCCTGAATCTCTCTGCGTTTGAACGATACAAAGAAGCAAAGAAGAAGCGAAGAAGAAGCTTGTGTTTGAACTGCCTCAACAAAGGCCATGAATTGCAGAGGTGCAGGTCAGGACTTTGCAGGCATTGCCAGTGCTCGTTATGGAGCACTTATCCCATGTCGTGCCATTTTGGATTCTGCATCACAGGCAAACTTTGTAACATCTAGACTTGCTAATCAGTTGCAGTTGGATCACCGCTCGTCTTATGTTAACATCTCCGGATTGGCCCATGCCGAATAATCTAAAACTAGCTGATCCTAATTTCTCCAAGCCCCAACGTATCGATCTGTTGATATGTTGTGGTTTGTTCTTCGATTTAATGTGCGTCGGACAGATTCGACTATGAGACCAATTGCCAACAATGCAGGAGACAAAACTTGGTTGGATAGTGTCAGGAAGCATTGATAGCTCGGAGAATAAGCGTGCAGTTTTATCTGCTTTTGAAAGTTCCTCTTGCATCTCTAATGACGATTTTCGGCCCACAACGCTGGAGTACCAAAACTTAGAGCAGCAATGCAGAAAGCAGCTGCTCGAGTGCCAGGTGCAGGTGGAACGAGGGGGAACGTTGTGAGTTGCTGCGGAGACCGCAACTCTAAATTTATACCCGATACTAAGTCAGTACGGCTCTCCTCCGGCAGACGCCGCTAATATTAAACGACACGACAAAGAGTGCGTGCGAGAGAGACAGAAAAGCAGTCTGAGCGTGACGTCGGGTGCTGCGTAGCCAGTGCAAATTGTTCCTTTTGGCTATAAAAATTATCGGATCTGATCCAGATTCAGCAATCTGATAGATATGGTCATTATCTATGATTCTGCGTTTTTAGTTTTCTCGAATGTGCAATATTGTGGATGCAACAGATTTTCGTCCTTTGTGGGGGCGGAAAAGAATGGGGCGAAATTCTGAGATATACGTTTTATAGTGAGATCTAACAGAAGTGCGGATACCAAATTTGGTTACTCTAGCCTTAATAGTCTCTGAGATTTGTGGATGCCCCAGATTTTCGTCCTTTGCGTGGGCGGAAGGGGGTGTGGCGAAATTTGGACACGAAACGGTCAAGGTCCGATATCACAGGAGTGTGGATACCAAATTTGGTTGCTCTGGCTCTTATAGGTTCTGAGATCCTTGAACTCATATTTTTCAATTGACAAAACCGACCATGAAACCTGTGTGTTAGAGAGATTCTGGCTATAATCATTATTCGATCTGGTTCAGATTTTGCACTGTAGAAGATATGGTCATCCTCACCGATTCTGCGTTTTTGGTTTTATCGTATCTTTTAAAATGTGGATGCCACAGATTTTCGTCCTTTGTGGGGGCGGAAAAGGGCGGGGCGAAGTTTTGAAATATTTTTGTAGCAGTGACATATCGCAGAAGTCTGGATCCAAAACATCGTTGCTCTAGCTCTTACAGTCTTTGAGCACTAGGCGCTGAAGGGGACGGACGGACGGACGGACGGACGGACGGACGGACGGACGGCCGGACGGACGGACGGACAGACGGACGGACAGACAGGGCTCAATCGACTCGGCTATTGATGCTGATCAAGAATATATATACTTTATGGGGTCGGAAACGATTCCTTCTGGACGTTACACACATCCACTTTTACCACAAATCTAATATACCCCAATACTCATTTTGAGTATCGGGTATAAAAACTGCGATCGGAGAATTAGGAACTGCAGCGCGAGCTTTTCGATACATTAACGAGGGGGAACGTTGTGAGTTGCTGCGGACACCGCAACTCTACAGTTATACCCGATACTTAGTCAGTATGGCTCTCCTCCGATATCACAGGAGTGTGGATACCAAATTTGGTTGCTCTGGCTTTTATAGGTTCTGAGATCCTTGAACTCATATTTTGCAATTGGCAAAACCGACCATGAAACCTGTGTGTTAGAGAAAGACAGAGCGAGAAAGAATGAAATTGTTTTCTTGATTCTGGCTATAATAATTATACGATCTGGTTGAGATTTTACACTCTAGAACATATAGTCCTCTACGACTCTGCGTTTTTGGTTTTATCGTATCTCTAAAAATGTGGATGCCACAGATTTTCGTTCTTTGTGGGGGCGGAAGTGGGCGGGGCGAAGTTTTGAAATATTTTTGTAGTAGTGACATATCACAGAAGTCTGGATCCAAAACATCGTTGCTCTAGCTCTTATAGTCTTTGAGCACTAGGCGCTGAAGGGGACGGACAGACGGACGGACGGACTGACGGACAGACAGACAGGGCTCAATCGACTCGGCTATTGATGCTGATCAAGAATATATATACTTTATGGGGTCGGAAACGATTCCTTCTGGACGTTACACACATCAACTTTAACCACAAATCTAATATACCCCAATACTCATTTTGAGTATCGGGTATAAAAACCTACATATCCACGCTAAATGAAATTCAACTTTCAACAATTTCTACATTGCCAAATTTCCTGCCATTCTATGCAATAACAGAGGTTCCCGATGATCAAGATGTAATCACGACAAGGCGCCTTCGTAAAGAAGCGCCGATTGCTGCATTCGACGATCATCCCAGCGTATCCGCCAGCTGCGCCCAAGCAAGCATCTTCAAGAGGGCCGTTAGAAAAATAGCGGTTCTGCTCCGAACAATAGTCATAAGATTTATAAGAGATCTTTGGCTCATAATTTCCTTGGGTTATTGGGGATTTTACCTCTGGGATGATAATAATAATAGTCATAAGGTTTATAAGAGATCTTTGGCTCATAATTTCCCTGGGTTCTTGGGGATTTTACCTCTGGGATGATAGTAATAATAGACATAAGATTTATAAGAGATCTTTGGCTCATAATTTCCATGGGTTCTTGGGGATTTTACCTCTGGGATGATAATAATAATAGTCATAAGATTTATAAGATATCTTTGGCTCATAATTTCCATGGGTTCTTGGCGATTTTACCTCTGGGATGATAATAATAATAGTCATAAGATTTATAAGAGATCTTTGGCTCATAATTTCCTTGGGTTCTTGGGGACCTTTCGGATGATATGTTCCTATCACTGGCTGTTCAACGCTTTCTAAGCTATTTCAATGTTTAAATTAATCTTTAATTGTACTTTCATGCTCTAGAGAATGGCTAGCTGAACAGGAGGGGGATGGGGTAGGGGGTTGCAGGGAGCCCATTGACTTTACAAGCGGCTTAGGCCAACAGTTGATGGATGTTGGTAGACCAGGGCTGTGTTCCTCGGTGCTCTTGGCTGATTGTGGTTGGTCTTTTTTTTGTTCTTTCTGATTGTGAGCCGCTGGCAAGTGACTTTCAGTTTTTTGGCTGCAACAGGTAGCACAGGCCCAGGCGGCAGGTAGAGAGTTTCCCTTTTTGGACAGGCATTAGATTGGAACGAGGATTAACCAAAAGAATGGGAAGGAGAACCTGTTTGGTTGGAATACGTTTTCTTATTTGTTGTCTTCCTTTGCTTATTATTTTTCTGGCCAGGCAAAGGGCCAACAGTGACAGAATAGAGGGAGAGAGACCTTGACCTTGTCTTTGACTTTGACTTTGTTTTGTTCCTCCTTGTTCTCCTTTTGGCTCTCTCTCTCTCTGTCTCTCTCTGCCCCTTCCTTGTGTGTTGTCTGAGCACCGTCTCCGGCGGCGTGTTATATTTCTTGCATAATTTATGTCTGAAAATCTAGGCTAGACAATACACACACACACATGCACAAGATATAAAATATAAGAGATCTTTGGCTCTTCTTGGGGATTTTACCTCTGGGATGATAGTAATAATAGTCATAAGATTTATAAAAGATCTTTGACTCATAATTTTCTTGGGTTCTTGGGGATTTTACCTCTGGGATGATAGTAATAATAGTCATAAGATTTATAAAAGATCTTTGACTCATAATTTCCTTGGGTTCTTGGGGATTTTACCTCTGGGATGATAATAATAATAGTCATAAGATTTATAAGAGATCTTTGGCTCATAATTTCCTTGGGTTCTTGGGGATTTTACCTCTGGGATGATAATAATAATAGTCATAAGATTTATAAGAGATCTTTGGCTCATCATTTCCTTGGGTTCTTGGGGATTTTACCTCTGGGATGATAATAATAATAGTCATAAGATTTATAAGAGATCTTTGGCTCATAATTTCCTTGGGTTCTTCGGGATTTTACCTCTGGGATGATCGTAATAATAGACATAAGATTTATAAGAGATCTTTGGCTCACAATTTCCATGGGTTCTTAGGGATTTTACCTCTGGGATGATAATAATAATAGTCATAAGATTTATAAGAGATCTTTGGCTCATAATTTCCTTGGGTTCTTGGGGATTTTACCTCTGGGATGATGATAATAATAGTCATAAGATTTATAAGAGATCTTTGGCTCATAATTTCCTTGGGTTCTTGGGGATTTTACCTCTGGGATGATCGTAATAATAGCCATAAGATTTATAAGAGATCTTTGGCTCATAATTTCCATGGGTTCTTAGGGATTTTACCCCTGGGATGATAATAATAATCGTCATAAGATTTATAAGAGATCTTTGGCTCATAATTTCCCTGGGTTCTTGGGGATTTTACCTCTGGGATGATGATAATAATAGTCATAAGATTTATAAGAGATCTTTGGCTCATAATTTCCATGGGTTCTTAGGGATTTTACCTCTGGGATGATAATAATAAAAGTTGTTCGGAGCAGAACCCAGTCGATTTGCTGCTTGCCACATAGCACCTTATTCTTGGCCCTCAGCCGCTTATTTTGTTTGTTACTTATGTCTATGTCACTCATTTGTTTGTTAAATCTTTGCGCGTGCTTGCCCTGCTAAACGCTCTCTGCCAGCTCGCTCTTCGCTATCTCCGCTTTGCGTCTGCCTACCGACGTCGGCCGAGCGAAGCTGCGCTCAGCGATCGGAGCGGCAATGTAAAGGGCAGGCAAGCCACACTTGCAATTTGGATGTCACGCATTAAAAAACATATCGTAATTTTATTTCTGCGCCGAGTTTTATTTAATTCGAAATAATTAGTCGGCCGATTGGGGATAAAAAACATTATCTCCACATAAAATTTGGTCACCCCGACGTGATCTCTGAGTTGCAGTGTCAATTAATAATCATTCGCGATCGACATTCGTTAGCCCTAGCAAATTTTCGGCGGTTAAGCACAATTCGGTGCTAAAACATACACCTACATACACGCATTGCTGGCTATTAATTTCTCTGTCGCGACAATTCGGTCAGTGCAGTGCAGCGAACTCACTAATACACACAAGCGGAGTATAAAGCGGAATCGGACAGCTCGCACAGCCGCACAGCTAAAGGCATTAGCATTACGACAAGGCGTTGAATTTACTAATGTTGCGATTCGATAATAAACTGTTACATTTTCAGGCACACGTCAAGGCTATTTTCGGGCTGCAAGGGGTGGAGAAGGGCTCGGCTATCGGCTTGCGCGCGCTCAGACCTCGGCGACCCCGCAGGAGATTTCCGATGGGTTGCTGATCTTCATCTTAGGCACGAAATTGGACCACAAGACCAAGGAGAAATGGGAAGAGAACTTGCCGACGTCAGGATTGCCTCGGTGGTCAAGCATGGCCTCATTCTTGGAAGCAAGATGTCGGATGCTGGAAAATTTGGGATCGGCTATGGTAACAATTCCTAGCCAGCAGGTGGGAGAAGACAAACCTGTCACCCTTATCACCTCCAGTAACGACCATCCTAACCCCATATGCAACCATTGAAATTCCTCCGAGCATTACATATCTAGATGTCAGGCATTCCTGAATCTCTCTGCGTTTGAACGATACAAAGAAGCAAAGAAGAGCCGCTTGTGTTTGAACTGCCTCAACAAAGGCCATGAATTGCAGAGGTGCAGGTCAGGACTTTGCAGGCATTGCCAGGCCAAACATCACACGCTACTCCACATTCCATCGGGAACTGGTGCTTCATCTTCCTCTTCACCGGCCGAGGAATCGATCCAGCAAGAGGCCGCGACTGTGCTTCTAGCAAGCGGATGTTCTCGCCCTCCCCCCTCGATCCAGAAGTCTCAGCCTAGCCAGAACGTGTTGCTACCTACTGCCCTCGTCCATGTAACAGATCGTTATGGAGCACTTATCCCATGTCGTGCTATTTTGGATTCTGCATCACAGGCAAACTTTGTAACATCTAGACTTGCTAATCAGTTGCAGTTGGATCACCGCTCGTCTTATGTTAACATCTCCGGATTGGCCCATGCCGAATAATCTAAAACTAGCTGATCCTAATTTCTCCAAGCCCCAACGTATCGATCTGTTGATAGGTTGTGGTTTGTTCTTCGATTTAATGTGTGTCAGACAGATTCGACTATCAGACCAATTGCCAACATTGCAGGAGACAAAACTTGGTTGGATAGTGTCAGGAAGCATTGATAGCTCGGAGAATAAGCGTGCAGTTTTATCCGCTTTTGAAAGTTCCTCTTGCATCTCTAATGACGATTTTCGGCCCACAACGCTGGAGTACCAAAACTTAGAGCAGCAATGCAGGAAGCAGCTGCTCGAGTGCCAGGTGCAAGTGGAAAAACTGCGATCGGAGAATCAGGAACTGCAGCGCGAACTTTTCGATAAATTAAAAACCTACATATCCACGCTAAATGAAATTCAACTTTCAACAATTTCTACATTGCCAAATTTCCTGCCATTCTATGCAATTACAGAGGTTCCCGATGATCAAGATGTAATCACGACAAGGCGCCTTCGTAAAGAAGCGCCGATTGCTGCATTCGACGATCATCCCAGCGTAGCCGCCAGCTGCGCCCAAGCAAGCATCTTCAAGAGGGCCGTTAGAAAAATAGCGGTTCTGCTCCGAACAATAGTCATAAGATTTATAAGAGATCTTTGGCTCATAATTTCCTTGGGTTCTTGGGGATTTTACCTCTGGGATGATAATAATAATAGTCATAAGATTTATAAGAGATCTTTGGCTCATAATTTCCTTGGGTTCTTGGGGACCTTTCGGATGATATGTTCCTATCACTAGCTGGTCAACGCTTTCTAAGGTATTTCAATGTTTAAATTAATCTTTAATTGTACTTTCATGCTCTAGAGAATGGCTAGCTGAACAGGAGGGTGATGGGGTAGGGGGTTGCAGGGAGCCCATTGACTTTACAAGCGGCTTAGGCCAACAGTTGATGGATGTTGGTAGACCAGGGCTGTGTTCCTCGGTGCTCTTGGCCGATTGTGGTTGGTATTTTTTTGTTCTTTCTGATTGTGAGCCGCTGGCAAGTGACTTTTAGTTTTGTGGCTGCAACAGGTAGCACAGGCCCAGGCGGCAGGTAGAGCGTTTCCCTTTTTGGACAGGCATTAGATTGGAACGAGGAATAATAGAATAATATTTGTTGTCTTCCTTTGCTTATTATTTTTCTGGCCAGGCAAAGGGCCAACAGTGACAGAATAGAGGGAGAGAGACCTTGACCTTGTCTTTGACTTTGACTTTGTCTTGTTCCTCCTTGTTCTCCTTTTGGCTCTCTCTCTCTCTGTCTCTCTCTGCCCCTTCCTTGTGTGTTGTCTGAGCACCGTCTCCGGCGGCGTGTTATATTTCTTGCATAATTTATGTCTGAAAATCTAGGCTAGACAATACACACACACACATGCACAAGATATAAAATATAAGAGATCTTTGGCTCTTCTTGGGGATTTTACCTCTGGGATGATCGTAATAATAGACATAAGATTTATAAGAGATCTTTGGCTCACAATTTCCATGGGTTCTTAGGGATTTTACCTCTGGGATGATAATAATAATAGTCATAAGATTTATAAGAGATCTTTGGCTCATAATTTCCTTGGGTTCTTGGGGATTTTACCTCTGGGATGATAATAATAATAGTCATAAGATTTATAAGAGATCTTTGGCTCATAATTTCCTTGGGTTCTTGGGGATTTTACCTCTGGGATGATAATAATAATAGTCATAAGATTTATAAGAGATCTTTGGCTCATAATTTCCTTGGGTTCTTGGGGACTTTACCTCTGGGATGATCGTAATAATAGACATAAGATTTATAAGAGATCTTTGGCTCATAATTTCCATGGGTTCTTAGGGATTTTACCTCTGGGATGATAATAATAATAGTTGTTCGGAGCAGAACCCAGCCGATTTGCTGCTTGCCAAATAGCACCTAATTCTTGGCCCTCAGCCGCTTATTTTGTTTGTTACTTATGTCTATGTCACTCATTTGTTTGTTAAAGCTTTGCGCGTGCTTGCCCTGCTAAACGCTCTCTGCCATCTCGCTCTTCGCTATCTCCGCTTTGCGTCTGCCTACCGACGTCGGCCGAGCGAAGCTGCGCTCAGCGATCGGAGCGGCAATGTAAAGGGCAGGCAAGCCACACTTGCAATTTGGATGTCACGCATTAAAGAACATATCGTAATTTTATTTCTGCGCCGAGTTTTATTTAATTCGAAATAATTAGTCGGCCGATTGGGGATAAAAAACATTATCTCCACATAAAATTTGGTGACCCCGACGTGATCTCTGAGTTGCAGTGTCAATTAATAATCATTCGCGATCGACATTCGTTAGCCTTAGCAAATTTTCGGCGGTTAAGCACAATTCGGTGCTAAAACATACTTACATACACCTACATACACGCATTGCTGGCTATTAATTTCTCTGTCGCAACAATTCGGTCAGTGCAGTGCAGCGAACTCACTAATACACACAAGCGGAGTATAAAGCGGAATCGGACAGCTCGCACAGCCGCACAGCTAAAGGCATTAGCTGTAATCCCTTTGCTTTCGGTTCCCACGTTTATACGTATACAGGGTGTCTTTTTCGGTCGTGCTGAGTGACTCTTTTAAAACCTCAACATGGCAGCACCTGAGCCTACCAATGTCGCGAACGCATCAATGCCGAGTGATGTAGATTTCTACAAGCACAAGGCCGAGTCCATCGCGCGCCAACTAAAGGCCATGGATCGCTTTCTCACCAAGGAAGAGCTTGCCGAGTTAGATGAGGCAGAACTTCAAGCTCGCTTAGAGCAAATCGAGCGAATGAATGCGGATTTCGATGCCGCTCAAACGAGCCTTGAAAGGCTGGATTTCCTGCAGTTAGCCCATGATGCCCGGCTGGACTTTTCGAATGTTTATGTCAAGGTTAGGTCAAGGCTGTCGCGGGAGTTGATGGCGTTGTTCGCCTATAATAGTATAGGCCGTTCACGAATGCCCGAGTTGCAGCTTCCGCGATTCGGTATGAACTACATGGATTGGCCAGAATTCCACTCGATGTTCTCGACAATGGTGCACAAAGACCATCGTATACCAATCATCGAAAAATTCCAATATCTTCGTGGATGTCTAGATGGTGCTGCGCTGGATACGATTCGTTCCTTGGAACTTTCTGAGGAGAATTACGACAAGGCGTTGAATTTACTAATGTTGCGATTCGATAATAAACTGTTACATTTTCAGGCACACGTCAAGGCTATTTTCGGGCTGCAAGGGGTGGAGAAGGGCTCGGCTATCGGCTTGCGCGCGCTCAGACCTTGGCGACCCCGCAGGAGATTTCCGATGGGTTGCTGATCTTCATCATAGGCACGAAATTGGACCACAAGACCAAGGAGAAATGGGAAGAGAACTTGCCGACGTCAGGATTGCCTCGGTGGTCAAGCATGGCCTCATTCTTGGAAGCAAGATGTCGGATGCTGGAAAATTTGGGATCGGCTATGGTAACAATTCCTAGCCAGCAGGTGGGAGAAGACAAACCTGTCACCCTTATCACCTCCAGTAACGTCCATCCTAACCCCATATGTAACCATTGCAATTCCTCCGAGCATTACATATCTAGATGTTAGGCATTCCTGAATCTCTCTGCGTTTGAACGATACAATGAAGCAAAGAAGAGCCGCTTGTGTTTGAACTGCCTCAACAAAGGCCATGAATTGCAGAGGTGCAGGTCAGGACTTTGCAGGCATTGCCAGGCCAAACATCACACGCTACTCCACATTCCATCGGGAACTGGTGCTTCATCTTCCTCTTCACCGGCCGAGGAATCGATCCAGCAAGAGGCCGCGACTGTGCTTCTAGCAAGCGGATGTTCTAGCCCTCCCCCCTCGATCCAGAAGTCTCAGCCTAGCCAGAACGTGTTGCTACCTACTGCCCTCGTCCATGTAACAGATCGTTATGGAGCACTTATCCCATGTCGTGCCATTTTGGATTCTGCATCACAGGCAAACTTTGTAACATCTAGACTTGCTAATCAGTTGCAGTTGGATCACCGCTCGTCTTATGTTAACATCTCCGGATTGGCCCATGCCGAATAATCTAAAACTAGCTGATCCTAATTTCTCCAAGCCCCAACGTATCGATCTGTTGATATGTTGTGGTTTGTTCTTCGATTTAATGTGCGTCGGACAGATTCGACTATGAGACCAATTGCCAACATTGCAGGAGACAAAACTTGGTTGGATAGTGTCAGGAAGCATTGATAGCTCGGAGAATAAGCGTGCAGTTTTATCTGCTTTTGAAAGTTCCTCTTGCATCTCTAATGACGATTTTCGGCCCACAACGCTGGAGCAATGCAGGAAGCAGCTGCTCGAGTGCCAGGTGCAAGTGGAAAAACTGCGATCGGAGAATCAGGAACTACATCAGGAACCTACATATCCACGCTAAATGAAATTCAACTTTCAACAATTTCTACATTGCCAAATTTCCCGCCATTCTATGCAATTCCAGAGGTTCCCGATAATCAAGATGTAATCACGACAAGGCGCCTTCGTAAAGAAGCGCCGATTGCTGCATTCGACGATCATCCCAGCGTAGCCGCCAGCTGCGCCCAAGCAAGCATCTTCAAGAGGGCCGTTAGAAAAATAGCGGTTCTGCTCCGAACAATAGTCATAAGATTTATAAGAGATCTTTGGCTCATAATTTCCTTGGGTTCTTGGGGATTTTACCTCTGGGATGATAATAATAATAGTCATAAGATTTATAAGAGATCTTTGGCTCATAATTTCCTTGGGTTCTTGGGGACCTTTCGGATGATATGTTCCTAGCTGGTCAACGCTTTCTAAGGTATTTCAATGCTTAAATTAATCTTTAATTGTACTTTCATGCTCTAGAGAATGGCTAGCTGAACAGGAGGGGGATGGGGTAAGGGGTTGCAGGGAGCCCATTGACTTTACAAGCGGCTTAGGCCAACAGTTGATGGATGTTGGTAGACCAGGGCTGTGTTCCTCGGTGCTCTTGGCCGATTGTGGTTGGTCTTTTTTTGTTCTTTCTGATTGTGAGCCGCTGGCAAGTGACTTTTAGTTTTGTGGCTGCAACAGGTAGCACAGGCCCAGGCGGCAGGTAGAGCGTTTCCCTTTTTGGACAGGCATTAGATTGGAACGAGGAATAACCATAAGAATGGGAAGGAGAACCTGTTTGGTTGGAACACGTTTTCTTATTTGTTGTCTTCCTTTGCTTATTATTTTTCTGGCCAGGCAAAGGGCCAACAGTGACAGAATAGAGGGAGAGAGACCTTGACCTTGTCTTTGACTTTGACTTTGTCTTGTTCCTCCTTGTTCTCCTTTTGGCTCTCTCTCTCTCTGTCTCTCTCTGCTTCTTCCTTGTGTGTTGTCTGAGCACCGTCTCCGGCGGCGTGTTATATTTCTTGCATAATTTATGTCTGAAAATCTTGGCTAGTCAATACACACACACACATGCACAAGATATAAAATATAAGAGATCTTTGGCTCTTCTTGGGGATTTTACCTCTGGGATGATAGTAATAATAGTCATAAGATTTATAAAAGATCTTTGGCTCATAATTTCCTTGGGTTCTTGGGGATTTTACCTCTGGGATGATAATAATAATAGTCATAAGATTTATAAGAGATCTTTGGCTCATAATTTCCTTGGGTTCTTGGGGATTTTACCTCTGGGATGATAATAATAATCGTCATAAGATTTATAAGAGATCTTTGGCTCATAATTTCCTTGGGTTCTTGGGGATTTTACCTCTGGGATGATAGTAATAATAGACATAAGATTTATAAGAGATCTTTGGCTCATAATTTCCATGGGTTCTTAGGGATTTTACCTCTGGGATGATAATAATAATAGTTGTTCGGAGCAGAACCCAGCCGATTTGCTGCTTGCCAAATAGCACCTAATTCTTGGCCCTCAGCCGCTTATTTTGTTTGTTACTTATGTCTATGTCACTCATTTGTTTGTTAAAGCTTTGCGCGTGCTTGCCCTGCTAAACGCTCTCTGCCATCTCGCTCTTCGCTATCTCCGCTTTGCGTCTGCCTACCGACGTCGGCCGAGCGAAGCTGCGCTCAGCGATCGGAGCGGCAATGTAAAGGGCAGGCAAGCCACACTTGCAATTTGGATGTCACGCATTAAAGAACATATCGTAATTTTATTTCTGCGCCGAGTTTTATTTAATTCGAAATAATTAGTCGGCCGATTGGGGATAAAAAACATTATCTCCACATAAAATTTGGTGACCCCGACGTGATCTCTGAGTTGCAGTGTCAATTAATAATCATTCGCGATCGACATTCGTTAGCCTTAGCAAATTTTCGGCGGTTAAGCACAATTCGGTGCTAAAACATACTTACATACACCTACATACACGCATTGCTGGCTATTAATTTCTCTGTCGCAACAATTCGGTCAGTGCAGTGCAGCGAACTCACTAATACACACAAGCGGAGTATAAAGCGGAATCGGACAGCTCGCACAGCCGCACAGCTAAAGGCATTAGCTGTAATCCCTTTGCTTTCGGTTCCCACGTTTATACGTATACAGGGTGTCTTTTTCGGTCGTGCTGAGTGACTCTTTTAAAACCTCAACATGGCAGCACCTGAGCCTACCAATGTCGCGAACGCATCAATGCCGAGTGATGTAGATTTCTACAAGCACAAGGCCGAGTCCATCGCGCGCCAACTAAAGCCCATGGATCGCTATCTCACCAAGGAAGAGCTTGCCGAGTTAGATGAGGCAGAACTTCAAGCTCGCTTAGAGCAAATCGAGCGAATGAATGCGGATTTCGATGCCGCTCAAACGAGCCTTGAAAGGCTGGATTTCCTGCAGTTAGCCCATGATGCCCGGCTGGACTTTTCGAATGTTTATGTCAAGGTTAGGTCAAGGCTGTCGCGGGAGTTGATGTCATTGTTCGCCTATAATAGTATAGGCCGTTCACGAATGCCCGAGTTGCAGCTTCCGCGATTCGGTATGAACTACATGGATTGGCCAGAATTCCACTCGATGTTCTCGACAATGGTGCACAAAGACCATCGTATACCAATCATCGAAAAATTCCAATACCTTCGTGGATGTCTAGATGGTGCTGCGCTGGATACGATTCGTTCCTTGGAACTTTCTGAGGAGAATTACGACAAGGCGTTGAATTTACTAATGTTGCGATTCGATAATAAACTGTTACATTTTCAGGCACACGTCAAGGCTATTTTCGGGCTGCAAGGGGTGGAGAAGGGCTCGGCTATCGGCTTGCGCGCGCTCAGACCTTGGCGACCCCGCAGGAGATTTCCGATGGGTTGCTGATCTTCATCATAGGCACGAAATTGGACCACAAGACCAAGGAGAAATGGGAAGAGAACTTGCCGACGTCAGGATTGCCTCGGTGGTCAAGCATGGCCTCATTCTTGGAAGCAAGATGTCGGATGCTGGAAAATTTGGGATCGGCTATGGTAACAATTCCTAGCCAGCAGGTGGGAGAAGACAAACCTGTCACCCTTATCACCTCCAGTAACGACCATCCTAACCCCATATGTAACCATTGCAATTCCTCCGAGCATTACATATCTAGATGTTAGGCATTCCTGAATCTCTCTGCGTTTGAACGATACAAAGAAGCAAAGAAGAGCCGCTTGTGTTTGAACTGCCTCAACAAAGGCCATGAATTGCAGAGGTGCAGGTCAGGACTTTGCAGGCATTGCCAGGCCAAACATCACACGCTACTCCACATTCCATCGGGAACTGGTGCTTCATCTTCCTCTTCACCGGCCGAGGAATCGATCCAGCAAGAGGCCGCGACTGTGCTTCTAGCAAGCGGATGTTCTAGCCCTCCCCCCTCAATCCAGAAGTCTCAGCCTATCCAGAATGTGTTGTTACCTACTGCCCTCGTCCATGTAACAGATCGTTATAGAGCACTTATCCCAAGCTGATAGCTCGGAGAATAAGCGTGCAGTTTTATCCGCTTTTGAAAGTTCCTCTTGCATCTCTAATGACGATTTTCGGCCCACAACGCTGGAGCAATGCAGGAAGCAGCTGCTCGAGTGCCAGGTGCAAGTGGAAAAACTGCGATCGGAGAATCAGGAACTGCAGCGCGAACTTTTCGATACATTAAAAACCTACATATCCACGCTAAATGAAATTCAGCTTTCAACAATTTCTACATTGCCAAATTTCCTGCCATTCTATGCAATTACAGAGGTTCCCGATAATCAAGATGTAATCACGACAAGGCGCCTTCGTAAAGAAGCGCCGATTGCTGCATTCGACGATCATCCCAGCGTATCCGCCAGCTGCGCCCAAGCAAGCATCTTCAAGAGGGCCGTTAGAAAAATAGCGGTTCTGCTTCGAACAATAGTCATAAGATTTATAAGAGATCTTTGGCTCATAATTTCCTTGGGTTCTTGGGGATTTTACCTCTGGGATGATAATAATAATAGTCATAAGATTTATAAGAGATCTTTGGCTCATAATTTCCCTGGGTTCTTGGAGATTTTATCTCTGGGATGATAGTAATAATAGATATAAGATTTATAAGAGATCTTTGGCTCATAATTTCCATGGGTTCTTAGGGATTTTACCTCTGGGATGATAATAATAATAGTCATAAGACTTATAAGAGATCTTTGGCTCATAATTTCCCTGGGTTCTTGGGGATTTTACATCTGGGATGATAATAATAATAGTCATAAGATTTATAAGAGATCTTTGGCTCATAATTTCCCTGGGTTCTTGGGGATTTTACCTCTGGGATGATAATAATAATAGTCATAAGATTTATAAGAGATCTTTGGCTCATAATTTCCTTGGGTTCTTGGGGACCTTTCGGAAGATATGTTCCTATCTGTTCAGGCCAGCCGTAAACAATTTCCGCGCACTGTGCCAACTCCGTGCGCCCCGGTCTCAACTCGCTCTCGCGCGCTCGGAGGGGCGCTCGGATCCACAATCCACGATCCACACGGCGCTCACGGCAGAAAAAGCACCATAAGGCATAGAGTTAAGCAGTTACGATTTCACCCCCGCTTCAGACGGCCGATCTACCGCGCGACCGTCCAACCAAATACACACACATAATTATATATATGTATACCACTAAACATAACGGTTTTCATTTCTTATGACGGCTACCGCAATTGCGGTGTGGGAGAGTTAAGCTTCGATCCGCCCCACTACAAACATTGGTCCTTCGAGCCGGATCTTCGCCTTCCCCATAAGGAGAAGCTCACCCCAGCCAGCATCGGCGCATCGCTCCAAGATAAGTACTCTTCGATTGTGCCTAACAACAGTGCAGTGATTTTGTGCGAGTTTTCCATCCCAGTCCGAGTTCCCGTGGCATATGTACATGCATGTGTATGTATTTATTTCTCGCTCTAGCTCCAAATTAAACCATACTTCGTTCTGCCAACGGTTGTGGCTTCCTACTTCTCCAAAGGTTTAATTTAATCCGAGCTAACTCCTGCGTTCAGCTTCCGATCCAGTGTAAATAATATTCTTACCTCTCCAGCTACCAGCTGAGCTTTCGTTGCTAACATACATACATACATACATACATGTATGTACACATCGCAACGCAATCCAAGCGGCTGGCAACAAACATAAAGGCATATTCTTGCAATTATTTTTGTGGTTTATTCCGTGCATGCTCAACGTTCCATAGTTTGTCGGTTTTATAAGGAAATAAAATAACAAATCACTGCGCCTCCTTATTTAACTAATTATACTACCAACAAAATAACGATCCATACATACTGCACATACATATGTATGTATTTATCTTACATATCTATACGTACGCATTTTAAATTAGCATATTCTTGCACATCTATATAATATACATATTGTATATAAAACGGTTATCCACCGTTTTACCCGTTGTTTGACATCTCTTCAACCCAAGCCGCGGTACATAGCACTTACAGCCATACATGCACACATACAAGCAGCAGCAGCGGTGCATTCTTTTCGTTTTTCTTTTCGCTTTCGCTTCTCCACCGTTTGCCTGCGTTGTAGTTGTTGGGAGAATATTTTTCGGTGCCGCGCTTGACTGTAACGGAACGCCAAGTGACGCGCTACCCTGCATTTCGAGAGTATATTGTTTTCAACCGTAGTTCAATCGTAGTATTTATATCTATATATTCCGGCCACGGTGTACTATTTCCATAATTTAAATACTCGCAATAAATTCCACCAAAACCACATATCCACGGTTCGTAGTTCTGAAATTCCACGTCGCCTTTTCCGCTCACCTACCTTTGCGACTCTACTACGCGTTATCGCAGATCCATCAGCAAAACATGCCCACTGTTGAGAAGAAATCTCGCAAGAAGTTTAAGCGGGTGAGTTCGCTGAGTTTGACCCATCCACCCAGCTCCAACGGCTCAGCCACTACGCCCACATCTTCCCGTCCGGCCCCAGCTGAGCGAGGTCCGACCACGTCCAGGGCTCACGCACCACATGCCTTCGAGGATTTGTTGCTCCCCTCGGGAGTCCCTCGCACGGCTCCTAGCACTATGGCCGCCAGTTCCGCACAGTCTAAGTTTGCCTTGGCCGCAAGCAGACTGACCCGCTTCGACCAGAAGCTCAGCGCTCCAGATGCTAGCACACCAACCCGCTCGCTCTCCCAAGTCCATCGAGAACAACTCCGAAGCCTGTGGGCAAAGGTGGACGCGGAGTTCGCGGCCTGTTCGGTGACGATGGCGGAAGAGGATCCAGAGGGTGTAGCTTATGTCCAAGAGATGTACGATGACTGCTACGCGGTCTACGCGCAATGACTGGCCGAACTGAACGATCAGCTCGAGCCCCCGACTGTCCCTCACACGCCGCAACTGGCCGTTCAAGTGACGACTTCCGGCGGTTGCCGCCTCCCTCCATGTGACACTGAAGTTTTCAGTGGGGACTACCAGCAGTGGCCCACGTTCCGAGACCTGTTCACCGCCATCTACATAGAAAACCCAAGGTTGGCTCCAGTGGAAAAACTGTTCCACCTCAACAAAAAGACCAGCGGTGAGGCCCACGACATAGTGGCACAGGCTCCACTTACGAACGAGGGTTTCGCGTCCGCATGGAACGCCCTCCGTGAGCGTTTCCAAAACAAGAGGCTGATACTCAAGGCCCAGCTGAAGATCCTTTTCAGTCTGCCCCAAATCCGTACCGAGTCAGCAGCAGCGCTAAAAGAGCTCCAGAGGGCCGTCCACAAGTGCCTCACGACACTCACCCATTCCGAGGTCTCCACAGACAGCGTTTTCGCTGACGGAGTTTTAGTGTACCTCATTTCCGCTAAGCTGCCAAAGACGACCTTAGAGCTTTGGGAGCAATCCGTGACGCACAAGTCCGAAATTCCCACCTGGCACGCCATGGACAAGTTCCTGGCGGAGCGGTACCTGTCTCTCGAAGTGACCGAGGACGACCATCCAGGCATGGAGACTCAGGCCCACTCCAGGGCGAGCATACGCACTGCAGACAATTCGAGAAGCAATCCGTTTCGGTCTCAAGGAAGTCCTTATCCTAGGAGTGCCCACTCGTTCGAGACCACAGTGAATCAAACGAGGAGCACGTGTGATCTCTGCTCCAAAGAGTATCATCCAATCCGGTTATGCCCTTTCTTCCTTCAAATGCCCGCTGGCGCTCGCTCCGACTACATTAAGCAAAAGCAGCTTTGTTTGAACTGCTTTGCAAGGGGCCACCAGATACGAGCATGCCAAAGCACCCACAATTGCATAATTTGTGGAGACCGGCACCATAAGCTTCTGCACCGTAGCAATCCAGCAAACTCCAGCGAGGCGATTTCCACAACGGCACAAAATTCCTCAGCGTGGCCCGAGCTACATCTACGAGTACCAAGCGTACAAAATCCAAGTTCGTCCGAAGCCCAGCCAAACGTTCAGTCATATTTCGCCTCCGGTACGAG
Organism: Drosophila miranda; assembly: GCF_003369915.1. Taxonomy (NCBI): domain Eukaryota; kingdom Metazoa; phylum Arthropoda; class Insecta; order Diptera; family Drosophilidae; genus Drosophila; species Drosophila miranda. The sequence goes on from NW_022881614.1 coordinate 23,977,136, forward strand.
TGCTGTCCTCCTAGGCACGGCCATCGTTAATATTTGCCACCTGGGAAAAACTTTCCACGCCCGCGCTCTGATCGACTCTGGCTCAGAGGCAACGTTCATTACAGAACGTCTTGTGGACATGATCAAATTGCCATTCCAACGTATCCAGGCACAGGTCTCCGGCCTAAATAATGCCGTACCCGCTCAGTCAAAGAAGCTCTGCAGTTTTTCCATCCGTTCTCCGACTAAGCCGGGCTTACAACTAAATGCCACAGCCTACGTTATTCCGGAATTGGCCGCGAATATTCCATCGCATCCGATCTCGCAAGGGTTCTTGAGAGACCTGCCGAACCTCTCATGGGCGGATCCGACCTTCTATGAGAGTTCACAAATAGATATCCTGATTGGAGCGGATATCCTTCCGTCCATTCAGTTAAGTGGCTCACTGACCAACATCTGTGGCTCTCTCCTCGGGCAGGAGACCATTTTCGGCTGGGTACTCACAGGTCCAGTGCCTCAGGTGATGAATCAAATCTCATCGTTCTCGAGTCAAATTTCCAGACGACCTATCACACTGGTAGAAGACTCGGGGTCTTTTTACCACAGCAATTTCCTTCCAGCTCCCTCCGCAGAAGTTCTCGAACGGTCTCCTGACCGACGGAAATATTTCCAAAATATGCACTGTATGAAAGCTCTACGCTCCGGTCCGAATTCAAGCCTGAACTCGAAGGTGAATCCGTCCTTAGATCAACATAGCCTCACCAGACTATGTAACCGGGCGGCAATTTCCAATGTCTTAAATGTGCCTCTCACCCGTTCCAAGATCGTTACTAATGTGTCTTCGACGCCTTTATTTCAATTTAGTTCTCCGCACCCAGATATGGCCCCACGTCCCCGCGCCAACCGCACCAGGGAGAACCGACGTGCTCGGGAAATTGGCTCCTACCGTTGCCGAATCTGCCAAGGAGTCCATCCGCTACGGACCTACCACCAATTTCTTCTCCTGAGCCCCGAAGAGAAACTCCGAGCTGTCCTTATCAACCAGTATTGCGGGAACTGCCTGGCTCACCAACACTCCGGCAAAAACAACCACACGCTACTCCACGTACCCACGTCTCGTCGTCCGGCCCGCTCAGCCTCGGGAGCATCGTCGCCATCTAAATCGAACCATGCAAAACGCCGCCCTCGTCGTCCAGCCCGCTCAGCCGCGACTGTACCGTCGCCATCTACATCGGCTCACGACGAACGACACACTCTCCCCGCGAGCCGCCCCGTCGTAGGAACCACGGCGCCATCCACAGATTCCTCAAGAGCAACCCCCGTTTTGCGCATCCTCATGCCTATCCGACCGTGGAGCGACACTGAGTCGACGTCCTTGTCAAGTCCAGAGCACACCGGGGCGTACGCCCAGCCATAGGCCACCCCATTATACTTTGCAATCCTGCAAGGGGGGGGGGGGAGGGAGGATGTTCAGGCCAGCCGTAAACAATTTCCGCGCACTGTGCCAACTCCGTGCGCCCCGGTCCCAACTCGCTCTCGCGCGCTCGGATCCACAATCCACGATCCACACGGCGCTCACGGCAGAAAAAGCACCATAAGGCATAGAGTTAAGCAGTTACGATTTCACCCCCGCTTCAGACGGCCGATCTACAGCGCGACCGTCCAACCAAATACACACACATAATTATATATATACCACTAAACATAACGGTTTTCATTTCTTATGACGGCTACCGCAAATGCGGTGTGGGAGAGTTGAGCTTCGATCCGCCCCACTACAAACACTATCACTGGCTGGTCAACGCTTTCTAAGCTATTTCAATGTTTAAATTAATTTTTAATTGTACTTTCATGCTCTAGAGAATGGCTAGCTGAACAGGAGGGGGATGGGGTAGGGGGTTGCAGGGAGCCCATTAACTTTACAAGCGGCTTAGGCCAACAGTTGATGGATGTTGGTAGACCAGGGCTGTTTTCCTCGGTGCTCTTGGCCGATTGTGGTTGGTCTTTTTTTGTTCTTTCTGATTGTGAGCCGCTGGCAAGTGACTTTTAGTTTTGTGGCTGCAACAGGTAGCACAGGCCCAGGCGGCAGGTAGAGCGTTTCCCTTTTTGGACAGGCATTAGATTGGAACGAGGAATAACCATAAGAATGGGAAAGAGAACCTGTTTGGTTGGAACACGTTTTCTTATTTGTTGTCTTCCTTTGCTTATTATTTTTCGGGCCAGGCAAAGGGCCAACAGGGACAGAATAGAGGGAGAGAGACCTTGACCTTGTCTTTGACTTTGACTTTGTCTTGTTCCTCCTTGTTATCCTTTTGGCTGTCTCTCTCCCTCTCTCTCTCTCTCTCTCTCTCTCTTTCTGCAGGCGTGCAGCACTGCCTCCATCACTCTGTCTGCCTCGCTAGAGGCATCGGCCGCTGGCGGTGGGGTGACCAGGTTCGTGGAAAAGTCCGCTGTGTTGAATGATCCGGCTTTGAAGCCCATCCTTGCTACCTGGGGGTTCCTTGCCTGGCGGGCTCTGCTGCCAGTGGTTATTTCGCAACATATTGCAAAGTGATCGCTTGCCGTGTAGGTATCGCTCAGCTTCCACTCAGCCCGCGTATAAAGGGAGCTGCTGACGAAAGTCAGGTCTATGCACGATCCGATGCCGCCCCTGATGAAGGTGTGCTCATTTCCTGCGTTCAGCAGGACAATATCGAGTAAGGCCAGGCTCTCCAGTAAAATTCTTCCTCTGGCGTTTGTTGACGGGCAGTCACAGTCTTCAGCCCAGGCGTTGAAATCCCCCGCTATCACCACTCCAGAACGACCTCTTGCATCCTCGGCTAGCTCGTCTAGGACGGCCGAGAACTCGTTAGCCTGCAGGCTTGGCGGTAGGTAGCAACTGTAGACCCAGAGTTTCTCGATCTGAGCTCTGACGTAGTGGTTTGCGGACTCCACTGATTTCATCCGGCTCGGCCGTCTTCCGCAGACCCAGATCGCCGCCTTTCCTGAAGCGTCCGCTGCAAAGTTAGCGTCACTCCTCGTCCTGTACGGCTCACTAAGGATAGCTACGTCCACATTTTCCTCCCTGGTCATTTGGCTCAACAGATCTTGAGCTGCCGCGCAATGGTTTAGGTTCAGTTGCAGGAACTTCACTTTATACGCTGGGTACGTGAGCCTCCCTGCACCATTGGGCATCTCCTGCTGCCAACATAGTGCTTGGTGTCCTGACGGTTTCCCTCTGTACATACAGAGCACTTTGGCTCCTTTTGGCACGTTGCTGCTTTGTGGCCGCTCTCGCCACACTTGAGGCAGCAACCCGAGCGGTCTACAGCGCGTGTGCAGTTCGCCGCCATATGGCCGAACTGCAGGCATTTATATATAGCTTGCCGTTCACTGACCCGGCATCTGGTCCAACCAATCCTCAGCCTGCCCTCTTTGAGCAGTTCCTTGGCGACCGACGGTGGGAGGCAAACTATTGCCATTTGCGTGCCGGCAAAGGCCTGTCTAAGGCTTTTGACCGCACTGGTATCCACCTCTTGCCCCACCTGTTTTGCAATTGCAGCAACAACATCCTCTTTTGTGACCAGGGTGTCGAGATCCCTTATCTCCACGCAGGATTCCTCTGCCACGGCGAGTGCTCTCGCCGCCCGCTGTCGCATGTCCTTGGGGTGTCCGGGGGGTGTGTCCGCTCCCGCGGGACTGCCGCTAGGCATTACTTCGCGGTGCGGGCTGTGGGGTCACCTTTCTGGCTTAGTTTGTCCGGCTTCGCTCCAGCCTGCGCAGCTCCTTGATCACGCTTGCTGCCATGTCGGCGACCGCGTTCCATGATTGCTCATCGGCTAGCATCTGGTCGGTGAGGGTGTCCACATTCACTTCTGCAAGCGTCTCCCCTAGCCTCGTTCGTTCTTGCGAGAAGCGGGGGCATACAAAGAAGACGTGCTCTGCATCCTCGTCGACTCCAGGCCCGCAGCAGCTGCACTACGGGTCGTCAGCATGCCTAAAGCGATGCAGGTACTGCTTGAAGCAGCCATGCCCCGTCAGCAGTTGGCCCAAATAATGGTCCATTTGGCCGTGCCTTCTTCGCAGCCATGGGCTAAGCTGGGGAAGGAGACGTCTGGTCCACCTCCCTTTTGCCGCTTGGTCCCAGCGCCGTTGCCATTGGGCTATGGTGCGCTCTCGCCGCTCGCTGGCTACCTCCACTCCGCTCTGCCTCTCAGCTGCCAGGAGATCCAGCGGGACCATGCCTGCCACAACAAGTGCGGCGTCTTCAGACACCGTCCGGAAGCAGCATGTAACTCTCAGGGCACAGCGTCGGTATGCGCTTCTGCAGTCTCTGCTGTATGTGGAAACCATCATTGCTGGTGCCCACACTGCTGATCCATATAAGATTATGGAGGTGACCACCCCAGCGATGAGCTGCCTGCTACGCTGCCGTGGTCCCCCTGTATTGGCCATCATCCTGCTTATGGCCGCCGTTGCTGCAGTCGCTTTTGCGCTGGCGTATTACAGGTGGGCCTTGAAGTTCAGCCTCTGGTCCATCATTACCCCTAGGTACTTTAGCGCAGGCTTGGTCCTGATGATCGTGCTACCGACTCTCACGCATGCCTGCTCGACCTTTTTCCTTCTGCTCATTAGCACAACCTCCGTCTTCTTCTCCGCCAATGCTAGCCCGTTGGCTGCGAGCCAGGCCACTATCATCCCGACTGCTACGTTGGTTTTCCCCTCTGCGTCTCTTACGTGTTTCGACACTGTCACCAGTGCTATGTCGTCGGCGAAGCCCACCAGGGTGCACCCTTCCGGTAATGTAAGCCGCAGAATATCGTCATACATCACGTTCCACAGTATCGGCCCTAGGACCGAGCCCTGTGGGACGCCTCCGGTGATTTGGTGATGTTCTGCTCCTTCTTCCGTGTCGTAGATCAGGACGCGGTCCGTAAAATAGCTTCGCAGAGTCCGTGTGATTTGTTCAGATATACCCCTCCTGGTCAGGGCCTCTAGGATGCTCTTCCAGCTGGCAGAGTTGAAGGCGTTTCGTACGTCTAGTGTACATACCCTAGTATGTATGACGATGGGTCGTTGAGCTCTTTGCCTGGCTTGGGTATCAGAACCAGCCTTTGCCGTTTCCATGCTCGTGGGACTGTCCGCTCCGCTAGGCACTGGGTGTACATTGTGGAAAATGCTTCCGGATGGGCTCTAAATATGCATTTTAGTGCTGCATTAGGGACTCCATCTGGACCTGCCGCTTTCCCGATCTTCAGCTTACCCGTGGCCTCGAGTACTTCTCTGGCAGTGATGATGGTGGTGGTGTCCCTCAGGCTAGCTCCTTCTACCCTAGCTCCCTCTTGTAAGGGTGGTTGTCTAGGGAAAAGGGTGCCGACTATCTCTCTCATATGCACCGGATCCTTGGGCATAGGCTGTCTGTTTAATCTCCCCATGACTAGTTTGTATGCTCCACCAAAAGGTTCCGCATCGGCCGCATCGCAGAGCTCATTGAAGCATTTGAGTTTGCTGCTTCTGAATGCCGCGCCATTTCTGCCAAATTGGGCGGAACCTCTTGCTCGCTGGTAGGCACGCCGAGCTGCGCAGCACTCCCTCCTGGCCTTGGCAATGTGCTCATTCCACCACGGTACTGGCCGGTGCCTGCTTCCTCCGATCTTTCTTGTTTTCATGGCTGCATCACAGGCCGCTTTGACGGTCCTGTAAACGGCAAGCGCGGATGCTTCAGCATCCCCTGCGGCGCTTAGGTTTTCTGCTGCCGAGAGGAGCGCGGCTCTGCTCAGGCTTTCCTCCTTGTACCCGGCCTGGAGCGCCCGCTGTATCCTTGTTGTGTTCCTGTGGCTAAGTGGTCGCTATGGGTGTAAGCACTCAGCACTTGCCACTTCGCGTGGCGTGCGAGCTCTGGGCTTGCAAAGGTGAGGTCTATAATAGACTGCCGCCCTGCTTTTCTGAACGTTGGTGTGGTTCCTGTGTTGAGGAGACAGACGTTCAGGCTTGCAAACTCGTCCAGGAGCGATGTCCCACGGGGTGTGTTCTTGGCGCTGCCCCAAGTCGTGGCCCAGGCGTTAAAGTCGCCCACTATCAGGACCGGCGATTTGCCTCGTGCGTCGTTAGCGATGTTGCTGATGATCGCCTCATACTCCTGCTGCGTGAACCTTGGTGCTATGTAGCAGCTGTAGACAAAAGTCCCGCTGTGCTTAGCTCTCACATATCCCACTCTGGATGCTCTGTGGGTAAGCTGGCCTGGTTGTGGGCCACAACTCCAGATTGCTGCTCCTCCGTATGAGCTTTGCTGCCAGACTCCTTCGTGTTTTTTGCCGTACGGCTCGCTGAGTAGCGCTATGTCGATCTTCTGCTCCAGGACTGTTTGCGCCAACAGATCCTGAGCAGCTCGGCAGTGGTTTAGGTTGAGCTGCAGCATCAACCAGTTTGGCTAGTGCCTTCTTATACTCAGGGCAGCTGCGGCTGAGGGCCGAATGGGCTGCTGAGCGGATGTCTCCTGGCTTGCCAGCGCATAGTATGCACATTGGCGGGTTGTTGCACTGGTTGTGCTTGTGCACACCACCCACCACATTTGTAGCATGCATTGCTTGACACAGGCCGCTTGGATCTGCACCTGGCTGCTGTGTGTCCATAGGCCATGCACTTGAAGCAGCGGGTTGGCGCAATCCGTTGCCGCACGCGGCAGACAACCCAGCCGATCAGAACTTTTCCGAGCTCCAGGAGCTTCTTTGTGAGTGCGGGCTGAAGGTTCAGCGTATCTACCTGCGTTGCGCCATATGCTTTCCGCATGTACGGCACTGCTCCTTGTGGTAAGTCGCCGTCGATCGCTGCAGCTATGGCCTCACATACCTCGTCGCCTGTCGTGAGCTCCGCCAGGAATTCCAGGGGTGCTATGCCCGCGATCACGTGTGCTGCCTCGTCCGAGGAAGGCACTGGTGATCCGAATCGAAGAGAGGCAGTGCGTGGCTGCCAGACCCCGTGCGTAGCTCGCTGAAGGGCTTCTGCCCAGATTGGCGCCGCATATAGCATCACCGATCTCGTGACACTCGTTAGCAGTTGTCGCCGCAATTGCTTTGGTCCTCGGGTGTTCAGCATTAGCCTCGAGAGCGCACCGTTGGTGGTCGCCGCCTTCGTGCCCATGTAGGCCAAGTGCTCCCGAAAGCAGAGACGTGTGTCCACCAGGACACCAAGGTATTTGATAGCGCGCTTAGACGAAACCAGGGTACCTGCCACTGAGATGTTGGCCGTCTCGACTTTCTTCAGGCTGGATACCAGCACTGCCTCTGTTTTGTGGGGTGCGAGTTCGAGCCCGACCAGGTCCAGCCCCTGTTGAATGCGCGCTATCGCCTGGTTGCAGGTCGTTTCCACGACGGACAGGTCTTTTGCCACCACTAGGACAGCCACATCGTCTGCAAAACCCACCATGTGTACTCCGTGGGGGAGGCTGAGTCGCAAGATGCCGTCGTACATTGCGTTCCACAGAGTGGGGCCAAGCACTGAACCCTGCGGGACGCCTGCCGATACCTCGTATTCCTCCGTGCCAGCCTGCGTGTCGTACAAAAGCAGCCTTCTCTCAAAGTAGCTTTGTACCATCCGCTGCAGGTACCTGGGTGTGTCGAAACTCTCCAGCGCCCTTAGGATGCAGCTCCATCTCGCCGTGTTGAACGCGTTCTTAATGTCTAGAGTGACTACTAGGCAATACTCTTTCCCGCCGCCTTTCCACCGAGTGCCGGGAATTGCACCAGAGGCAATGTCCACCACCTTACGAACGGCGTCTATCGTGGATCGGTCCTTGCGAAAGCCGTATTGGTGCGGTGAGAGGTCGCCAGCCTCCGCGATGGAGCGTTCCAGCCACGCGCAAACCACCTTCTCAAGCAGTTTACCCGCGGTGTCGATCAGGCAGATGGGCCTATACGACGACGCAGTCCCCGGCGGCTTGCCTGGCTTGGGAATAAGCACTAGCTTCTGTATTTTCCACCTCACAGGGAACACTCCTTCACGAAGGCACTGATTGAGCAGCTTCGCAAAGATGTCCGGACGCGTGGAGAGGGCGAGCAAGAGGGCTCTGTTCGGGATAGAGTCCGGCCCAGGAGCCTTGTTCGGGCTGATGCTCCTGGCTGCGCGTTCGACTTCCTCGAGTGACACCTCCTCGATGTGTGCCTGACTGGGCGGTTGCAGTGTGAGGCAACGGACATCCCCGATGTGGTCAGCCCTATACGGAAAAAGTTCCTCCACGATGGATCTTGTCGTGTCGGGGTCCGATGGGGGTGCCTGCCTCTTGGCGCAAAGTTTGTTCGTCACCAACTTGTACGCCGTTCCCCATGGGTCCTGCTCCGCAGAGTCGCATAACTTGAGGAAGCACTGGCGCTTGCTCTCCCTAATGGCCGCCTTGAGGGCCCTTCTGCAGTCCCTAAACGTGGATTGCCATTGCGGAAAGGCAGTGCTTCCGCGCGAGCGCTGGTAGCGGCGTCGAGCTTGGTTGCATTCCCGGCGTAGCGCGGCAATGTCCTCGTTCCACCAGAACACAGGTTGGTGGAGGCGACCGTAGTGCTTCCTCTGCGCCATGGTGGCAGTGCATGCTGCCTCCAGATGCTCCATGACATGGTTGGCCATGCATGGTTCCAGGGCCCAGGCGTTGAAGTCGAACCCGGCTACGACGTTGTTCCGTCCTCGCAGATCGCAGCTCAGCTCGTCCATAATGCGGCTGAAAGTCTCCAGTGAGAGGCTGGGTGCCAGGTAGCAGCTGTAGAACCATATGCCGCCTACATACCCTCGGACGAACCCGTCTGCCGACTTGGTGTCGAGCCACAGGGCCGCTTTGCCAGTAAGGTCCGTGGCCCAATCGCTGCTGCTGCCCACCTTATGTGGTTCGTTGAGGAGTTCCACCTCAGAGCCAAGCTCGCGCACCGTCTGCGTCAGGAGATCCTGTGCGGCCCTGCAGTGATTCAGGTTGAGTTGAATCAACTGCATGTCGTCTTGGTTTTGCCGACCCCGCTTCGCGTGGCTGGGCAGTTTTTAGTGCCTGCCTGGTGCGTGACCTCCTTCTTTCCAGCTGCTGAGCAGATGAAGCACGCAGGCTCTTTTTTGCATTCGGCAACTTTGTGCCCTATCTCCCCGCATTTGATGCAGCAGCCACTCCTGTCCATTGTACTCTTGCAGTTCCGTGCGATATGCCCGGGTTCCAGGCATCGGTAGCACCTTGGGAGTCCAAGGAGTCCAGCGATGCTGGCTTTCATGCCCTCAGCACTCTCCACGCTGTCTTTTGCCACCTCCAGCAGAAGGTTGCCGTTTATGGTGCGGCGTACCTTGGAGACGTAGCTTCCCAGGTCGGAAAGCTGGTTGTCGTGTCATCTGGTGACCATTGCCAGAACCTCGCTGTACGACTTCCCGGAGGACTGAACTATGACCGCGTCTGGGCGAGCGCGGCGTCCTGCTCTCGGCCTCTTGGCCACCACGCTCCATTCGCTGTCCGGGATTCCGGGGCTCTTGGGCTGCCTCATGGCGCTGGTCGTCGCCACGTCTCCGTGTGGCCGCAACGGGGCCTTTTTAAGGTAGATATCCGGGGATTTCGAGTTTGCGCAGGGAGGACATTATCCTGCTCCAGGATGCCGAGTTAAGTGCGTTTTTCACGTCCAGTGTTGCCACCAGACAGTATTTTTTGGCCCCGCCGAGCCATCGTGTGCCTTCCAAGGCCTTTCTGGAAGAGCCGCACACCTTGTCTAGCGCATCCAAGGTAGAGCGAGCCTTCCTAAAGCCGTACTGGCTGTCGGAGAGTCCACCAGCGGCCTCGATTGCCTCCGTTAACCTTGCGCTGATTATGCTTTCCAGCATCTTACCTGCGCCGTTCAGGAGGCAGATAGGCCTGTATGCCGATGGGTCCTCCGTGTCTTCCCCACGTTTTGGTATCAGCACCAGCTTTTGCTTCTTCCATCTTCCAGGAAAGCAATCATCTGTGAGGCATTTGGTATAGGTCTGCGCAAAGATCATCGGGTGCAGGCTAATAGCCAGCTTGAGGGCACGATTTGGGATGCCGTCTGGTCCTGGTGCCTTGCAGTTTGGCACTCCCTTTACTAGTTCTGCCAACTCTTGCGGGGTCACTGGGGGTACTTGGTGTCCAGTACTCGTGATCCCGTCTACCTGCGTGTCCTGCGCTGGGAATAGGTGCTTGACGATTGCCTCCATTTTTTCCGCTCCCGTTGGTGCCGCGTGCTTGAATGCGCCGGTCTTCTTCATGACCACCTTGTAGGCCTTACCCCAGAGATCGTTTTCGGCTTCGTCACAGAGATCTAAGAAACTTCGTTTTTTACTATTTTTTATTTCCTTCTTCAGTGCCTTTCTTCTTCGGGTGTAGATTTCCTTGAGAGCCTGAAAGTCTGCTGTTCCGCGGGATCTGTGGTATACTCTTCTGGCGCCTATGCATGCGTGGCGGGCATCCTCGATTGCCTGGTTCCACCAGTATACCGGCCTATGGCCTTTAAATGGTTTGCTGCGCTCCATGCTAGCTTTGCACGCCCTTTCGAGTTGTCCCATGACTTGTGCCACTAGATCGTCTTCGCCTTCCACCTCGGCTAGTCCTGCTGGGGCTGCCCTGAAGGCTGGTGTGTTCAGCGTGTTTTCTTTGTAGTGCCCCCTCGTAGCGATACTCTGGGTGGCTCTTCTGGTCTGGATACTGCAGAGGATAGCGTTGTGGTCGCTCGCGGTGTACTGCTCGCTGATCTGATCTAACTTCGTCTAGGTGCTGTGCCGGTTTGCCGCACATCCAGATTGCCGCTTTCCCCGATTGATCCATGACCCACGTGTTGGATCTCACGGTCTTGTAGGGCTCGCTCAGCAGTGCCAGGTCCGTGTTGAGCTCTGTAACGGATTGGGTGAGAAGGTCTTGGGCCACCCTGCAATGGTTAAGGTTCTGTTGGATGATCCTTAACATTTGAGTTTTCTAACTGCCTCGCGGTACGCTGGGCACTTAAAACTTCCTGAGGCATGGTCCGTGGGGCTACCCGTTTTTTGTGCGCAGAGTATGCAGTGTGGGTCCTTGCTGCAATTTCTGGCCTCATGGTCTCTGCCTCCACATCTAAAGCACGCTCCTCTGTGGTCCTTTTCTCCGGTGGAGTTTACCGAGATGTGTCCGAACTCCAAAGACTTGTAGCATCGTTTTGGCGAAACCATTTGCTTGATACGGCAGTTTACCCAGCCGACCCTTATCTTCCCCATTGCAGCGAGTTTGTTGGCGGCGACTGCATGGAGGGATACGGTGGCTATCTGCATCCCGCTTCTGGTGGCTCTTCAGGACCTTACCGCGTCCTCGGGGATTTCGGTTACCCCTGTGGCACGCTTCAATGCTTCCAATATGTCTGCCTTCGTTGTTATCTCGTCTAGATCCATTAACTCGAGCCTTGTTTGTTCGGTTAGGGCCCGTACCACTGCCTTGGCCCCCAGTGCATTTCCGACCGCCGATTTGACCTCCTCCGCGCTGTGACTCGGGGCTTTTTTGAGGCGCAGCAGCAGATCTCCCTTAGCTGTCTTCCTGATGCTTTCCACATCACCGCTCACATGGCTCAGCGTTGCATCTCCTCTCACCGATTTTAAAAATTCCGCGTAAGTGATGTTTCCTATGCTCGCTTTCACTACAGCGTCTGGTCGGCGTTTTTTTCGTGGTCTGTTTTTTTTCTGGTTCCTACCGAACTGCTGCCAATTGGGGACCGTTGGGTTTCAAGTTCGCGGTCCGTTCGCTCCCGTGGCCTGAACTTCTTCGGCGGTGTCTGCCTCTGTCCTGCTGTTGGTTCCCTTGCACGTTTTGGTGTCGCTTGACTCCTCTCCAGGGTGCCGAGCCCTCTGCCGTTCCTACTTGCCGCTATTGGCGACGTCTGCGTGTCTGCCTCTTTGCGCTCGGGGACCTTACCATTATCTTGGCTGGTGAGGTCGGCTGCCATCTCCTGCAAATGTACCAGCTGTGTTAGGTTGTCTCTCATCCGCTGGTTGATGTTCCTCTGGCCGGTGAACAGGGTCGAGAGGTCCTTCAAGATCAGCCCTATTTGGCTTACCGCGTCCGCCAGGGACTTTGGTGCCGTGGTAGGGCTGCTAAGCGATTCGGCCAGCTGCTGTGCCAATGGCGCCATCGCTGCGCTTTTTCCAAAGGGGTTAACGACCTCCATGCCGCTTGCTTTAACAGGTCAGGCGATAGGGGATCCCGCGCTGGCCACAGGTTTCCCTTGGCTTCTGGTCGATGGGGATATACCGCCCCTTTCTCGGTCCCCAGAGACCCTTTCTGTCTTTTTTTTTGTTTTTTTCCCCTCTTCTTCTTTGTTTATGATTTTATGCTTGTCGGCGGCTGGTTGCTACAAGATTTGTGTAGCCGATAGTACAGCTGATAGTTTGCGCACTATCTAACACTGCTACTATATCGATCAGCTGCTCGAGTCACCGAGAATGGAAGAACGCTGTGGAGTGAAGTTCGCGCGAAAAAAACTTTGTTTTTGTGGTCCCAGTGGGGAGAGAGCGAGAGATAGCGGGACTGGATTTCCCCTCCGCCCCTCAGCCCTGGCTGGAGCACCCGATTTCACATGGTTTCTGCGCTGTGGGATTGCCCTTCACGCTTGGGCCAGGCTCGGTACGTACCCCTTCCTAATGGAATCCACGCGCTTACTTGTTTACCTTTTTCAGGAGGGTCTAAGGCTTGTTTTTTCCTGATGATCACTGGAGGTACACTAAAAAGTTTTTAGTAAAAACACGTCTGTTCACTTTCCGTTCACTTTCGTGTTTCTGCGTGTGTGTGTTTTTTTTTTTTTTTTTTTTTTTTGACTACAGGAAAGCTTCATGCCGACTCAGCCGAAGCCGAAGTGAGGGACTCTAACCGCTGTAAAACCAACCACACCTATCCCGGATCCCGGCGGTACTGTCGCGAGATATTACTTCGCCGGGGGGAGATGCCCGTAGGGCTCTTCTCTTAATAATCTCCTTTATCCTTTATCTCCTTGCATTGTGTGCTCTTTCTTCGCGACGCAGTTTGGTAGCCATAGTTACGGCCATGAATCTAATCGCGGCCCAGTTTCCTTCCGACTCCAGCAGGCATTCTGCCAGGTTTGTCACCGCTGGCATTCTTCCAAGCTTGTTGCTTAGATCCTCTCGATCTTGCCGAAATCTTGGACATTCGAAGAAGCAGTGCTCTGCGTCTTCGATGACCCCTGCGCAGACCACGCAGAAGGGGTCTTCCTCGTGCTTAAACCTATGCAGGTAGGCTTTAAAGCAACCGTGTCCTGTCAGCAGTTGTGTCAGATGATACTCCACTTGTCCATGGCTACGGTTCAGCCAACTCTTCAGGTCTGGGATTAGCCTATGGGTCCATCGCCCTTTGCTGCTGTTATCCCACGAATCTTGCCATTGCAGGATTGTGCGCTGCCTTAAGGCACCTCTGGTGTCCTGGTCCGTAGTCCCCAGGGTTCGCTGTGCCCTGATTCCTGCGGCTTCTCTTGCCAGCAGATGGATGGGAATCATTCCTGCTACCACAAGTGCGGCGTCTTGGGATACCGTTCTGAATGCGCAACACACCCTCAGGGCACACAGCCTCTGGACTGCGTTGCATTCTCGGGCATATGTTTTATGCTTCATTGCATCAACCCATATTGGTGCAGCGTACATTAGCGTTGAGCCAACTACGCTCGCTAGTAGCTTTCGCCTTGGCTGTTTCGGGCCTCCGGTGTTGGCCATGATGCGGGATAGGGCCACTGCCGTCTTTCCTGCTTTGCTGCTTGCATACGCCATGTGATGCTTGAAGCTGAGTCTGTGGTCAATCATGACCCCAGGTACTTCAGGCTTGGACTGGAGCTAATAGTGCAGTCTCCTACTCGGATCGTGGCCGTCTCCACTACTTTCCTGCTGCTTATGAGCACCGCCTCCGTTTTGTGGGTGGCTAATGAGAGATCCCTCCCTGATAGCCATGTTCTGGCTCTCTCTACCGCGTCGTTGCAGATTTCTTCCGCCGCTTCTTTCTGTTTTGCCACTACGACTATTGCTATCCATCTTGAGGATTCCATCATACATGATGTTCCACAGCAGCGGGCCGAGGACCGATCCTTGGGGAACTCCTCCAGTGATTTGGTGCTCACGTGTCCCCTTATCCGTCTCATATATGAGCACTCGGTCTCTTAGGGAGGCCGCGATGATATTCTGCAGATACGGCGGGAGTTGAAAGTGTCTCAATTCTTCTAGTATGTGATCCCAATTGGCAGAGTTGAATGCATTTTGGACATCGAGTGTTGCCACTATGCAATACTCTTTGGTCCCGTACATCCATCGGGTGCCATCGATAGCTCGCTTTGCTATCTCACATACCTCGCCGATTGCGTCCACCGTGGACCTGCCTTTGCGAAACCCGTGCTGTCTCGGTGAGAGCTGACGCGTTACTGCCTTCTCCAGCCTGGTGTGGATTATGCGCTCGAGGATCTTACCCACTGTGTCGAGCATGCAGAGTGGTCTATAGGATGATGGCTCCTCGGTCGGCTTGTTCCCCTTGGGTAAGAGGACTAGCCGCTGTCGCTTCCATGGTCTGGGGAAGGTCCCTTCGGACATGCACGCATTGAATAAATCCACGTACATTTGTGGATTGGTCTCAATAGCCGTGCGGAGAACGGCATTTGGGACCCCATCAGGTCCTGGTGCTTTGCCGTTCTTGATCCGTTGTAGAGCTTCGAGGACTTCTGCTCCCGTGGTGGCTTCTATTTCAGGTGGCGGTATTCTATCCATCACCCTCTGGGCTTTCTCTGGAAATAGGGTTTCCACTATGTTAACCACCAGATCTGCACACATTGGCGGCGGGGGACTGAACACTCGCAGTCTCTTCATTAACAGCCTGTATGCGTAGCCCCAAGGGTTCGCATCTGCGTTATCGCAGATCTTTTCGAAGCATTTGCGCTTTGCATCCTTGATCTGCCTCTTCAAGCAGCGTCTGCTTTCCTTATATTCTCCTTGGAGCCTCTCGAATTCCGGGGAACCTCTCGAACGCTGGTATAGTCGTCTTTTCCGCTGGCACTCCTGCCTGGCGCTACCTATTGCAGCGTTCCACCAATACGTTGGCCTGCGGTTGTTCAGGCCTCTTCTTTTCCTTAGCATGGAGGCATCACATGCTTCCAGCGTATGTATGGCCAGTTGGCTTGCTCTCTCTTCAGCCGTACCGTTGGTCTCGTAGTCCTCAAACATGGCCCGGACCATATCCGGCTCTAGCATTTCGGTCTTATAACCGATCTGCTTGCCAATGAACGGGTTAGGTGCGCCCGCTTCCTGGATTTCACATATGAGGGCTTGGTGGTCACTCCCGGTGTATAAGCCACTAACTTCCCACGTTGTCCTGCGGCTGAGGCTGCTGCTCACAAACGTAAGGTCTATTATAGACCCCGTTCCAGCTCTGCCGAACGTCTGCTGTGTGCCTGTGTTCAGCAGTACGGCATCCAACGTCGCAAAGCATTCTAAGAGCGCCTGTCCCCTTGGGTTCGTTCTCGGGCATCCCCACTCCGTCGCCCAAGCGTTGAAATCGCCGGCTATGAGCGTAGGGTGTTTCTCCCGCGCATCTTCAGCAATCCTTTCCAGTGCCTGCATCGCCTGCTGTAGGCTGAGGCTCGGGGGCAGGTAGCAGCTATATATGTGCACTCCATTTATCCGGGCTCTGGCGAATCCGTCTCCGACGTATGTTTGCAGTAGTTGCTGTGTGGGACTCGCACAGCTCCATATCGCTGCCTTCTTGCTCGAGTCAGCAATCCACTCTCCCGAGTTGCGATTCCGGTATTGCTCGCTTATGACTGCTACATCAATACGGTGCTCCCTTATGGTCTGGTCCAGCAGCTGCTGTGCCATCTCGCAGTGGTTGAGGTTTAGTTGGATGATTTTCATCTATCCTTCATTTGCTGCATCGCCTTTTGGTACTGCGGGCACCTCGAACTCGTCGTTTGGTGCTTCGGGTCCTTCACCCGGTGGCGCTTGCAAAGAATGCAACTTGGTTCGTCTTTGCAATCTTTGGCCTGGTGGTCGGCTCCTGCGCAATTGTAGCAGCACTTCGTGAAGTCTTGGCTGCTCTTACAATTAGGCGCGTTGTGGCCAAACTCCATGCACTTGTAGCATCTTCGGGGAGTTGACTTGGGTCGTATTCTGCAATACCCCCACCCCAGGCGAATTCTTCCTTTCTCCAGGAGGGGCTTTGCTATAGCCGGTGGAACTTTCAGAGTCAGGGTCTGCGTGCTCCTATAGGCTGGTCTGATGGAGATGGCTGCGGCCTCGCAGATTTGTGTGTGTGTGTGTTTTTTTTATTTTAATTTTTTTTTTTTTTTTTTTTTGTGTGACTACAGGAAAGTTTCATGCCGACTCAGCCGAAGCCGAAGTGAGGGACTCTAACCGCTCTAAAACCAACCACACCTATCCCGGATCCCGGCGGTACTGTCGCGAGATATTACTTCGCCGGGGGGAGATGCCCGTAGGGCTCTTCTCTTAATAATCTCCTTTATCTCCTTGCATTACGTGCTCTTTCTTCGCGACGCAGTTTGGTAGCCATAGTTACGGCCATGAATCTAATCGCGGCCCAGTTTCCTTCCGACTCCAGCAGGCATTCTGCCATGTTTGTCACCGCTGGCATTCTTCCAAGCTTGTTGCTTAGATCCTCTCGATCTTGCCGAAATCTTGGATGACCCCTGCGCAGACCACGCAGAAGGGGTCGTCCTCGTGCTTAAACCTATGCAGGTAGGCTTTAAAGCAACCGTGTCCTGTCAGCAGTTGTGTCAGGTGATACTCCACTTGTCCATGGCTACGGTTCAGCCAACTCTTCAGGTCTGGGATTAGCCTATGGGTCCATCGCCCTTTGCTGCTGTTATCCCACGAATCTTGCCATTGCAGGATTGTGCGCTGCCTTAAGGCACCTCTGGTGTCCTGGTCCGTAGTCCCCAGAGTTCGCTGTGCCCTGATTCCTGCGGCTTCTCTGGTCTGGGGAAGGTCCCTTCGGACATGCACGCATTGAATAAATCCACGTACATTTGTGGATTGGTCTCAATAGCCGTGCGGAGAACGGCATTTGGGACCCCATCAGGTCCTGGTGCTTTGCCGTTCTTGATCCGAGCTTCGAGGACTTCTACTCCCGTGGTGGCTTCTATTTCAGGTGGCGGTATTCTATCCATCACCCTCTGGGCTGCCACTTTCTCTGGAAATAGGGTTTCTACTATGTTAACCAGCAGATCTGCACACATTGGCGGCGGGGGACTGAACACTCGCAGTCTCTTCATTACCAGCCTGTATGCGTAGCCCCAAGGGTTCGCATCTGCGTCATCGCAGAGCTTTTCGAAGCATTTGCGCTTGGCATCCTTGATCTGCCTCTTCAAGCAGAGTCTGCTTTCCTTATATTCTCCTTGGAGCCTCTCGAATTCCGCGGAACCTCTCGAACGCTGGTATAGTCGTCTTTTCCGCTGGCACTCCTGCCTGGCGCTACCTATTGCAGCGTTCCACCAATACGTTGGCCTGCGGTTGTTCAGGCTTCTTCTTTTCCTTAGCATGGAGGCATCACATGCTTCCAGCGTATGTATAGCCAGTTGGCTTGCTCTCTCTTCAGCCGTACCATTGGTCTCGTAGTCCTCAAACATGGCCCGGACCATACTACATTTAAATAGTGCACTTTACGGGAAACTATAAGTGATTATACAAAAACAAAGTAAACTGAAATACTGATAGCGCCGACACGCCAAATAAAAGCCCTACTGAACCATTTCTATTTAGAGAGAACCTAGGTGTTGATTGCCCCTCTCTTCTGTACCCACCCTACCATGACAATGCGTTCGAGTTCTTGCATTGTCCCTTGATGAATCCTTTACTAAGATTTACCACATTTTATAAGATCCTGGCACGGATACTGGACAGACCATTTTTATGATTTTAAAGATTCATTTCAATTCAAAACGATTCATATTTTAATATAATGGGAGACTTCAATTTCAATATTCATTACGTTGCAGTTGTAGAAACACAACAATTGACTTAGGTTCTAATTTGTGGGTAATATTCCCTTAATCCTAATTATCATATAAGTTTAGTTATAAATTCATTATTTTAAAGCATGAAAATTATTAGGGTATAGATATATATATATATATAGTGACATATCCATAATTCCCCACATCCCATACACATGATGTTTATGTACAATTCATCCACCCCATCCACACAAGTAACAGGACCCGACTCAAGAATCAATAACTGTTTCTTCCCATACTCCAAGCTAGGGCTTGGCCCCCATAATATAAACAATGGACCACATTGTTTCATCAACATTAGAATCACGCCACTCTCGAGAAATCGATTCTTTAGAATCACGCCACTCATGAGGACCAATCAAAGCTAGACATAAAACCAAGGAGTATCACATTCCTAGCTCCGTCATGTAATGCAACACCGATCGCCAGCAGTGGATGCCTTTCATTAAAGCCGACGCATCCCCAAATATCGATCCAGGCACGTACGCCACCGACACGAAGATGCAGCCGAGGAAAGCAACGCCCGAAGCCAGAGTCGGGAGTTCCAAGAGAAGGGCTCATGGAAACTAGCCAGCAGCAGAGAGATCAGTTCCGTTTGAGACAAGCAGACGTAAAGTTAAGTCGGGGAATTCAACCAATCTTGTGACATAAAGAAATTAAGTACTAAAAATAAAATCTTTTTTAAAAACTAAATTTCGAGTTGCGGATATTTAACTGGCGCAGTCGGTAGGATTTCGTTTAAAATTAACTCCTATATTTCGGTAATGGTCAGCTTGTGTAATTTCTAATTACTGTGATCACGTAATCCCGGAATCGTTAATAAAATTGTGAAATCCGCCAAAGAACCTATGTGTTACGAGCACCTACGATTTGCAAAACTAAAAATAAGTGAACTGAAGTAAGCGGAGATAGTGATCCACCAAGAACAGTGAAACACTAAATACAAAATCAAAAAACTTACAAGTGAACCAAAATAAAGTTAAAAACTACTGAAAACAAAACGAGGGGGAACGTTGTGAGTTGCTGCGGACACCGCAACTCTACGGTTATACCCGATACTAAGTCAGTATGGCTCTCCTCCGGCAGACGCCGCTAATATTAAACGACACGACAAGGAGTGCGTGCGAGAGAGACAGAAAATCAGTCTGAGCGTGACGTCGGGCGCTGCGTAGCCACTGCAAATTGATTTGTTCCTTTTGGCTATAAAGGAGTGTATATTAGGAGTGTGGATACCAAATTTGGTTGCTCTAGCTTTTGTAGTCTCTGAGATCTAGGCGCTAATGTTTTACTCTAAGCAAAGCCGCCTATGCTACGTGTGTGTTAGAGAGAGACAGGGCGAGAAAAAATGAAATTGTTTTCTTGATGCTGGCTATAATAATAATACGATCCAATTCAGATTCCGCAGTCTTAAAGATATGGTCATTCTCTACAACTCTACGTTTTTGGTTTTCTCATATCTTTAAAATTGTGGATGCCACAGATTTTCGTCCTTTGTGGGGGCGGAAGTGGGCGGGGCGAAGTTTTGAAATATTTTTGTAGCAGTGACATATCACAGAAGTCTGGATCCAAAACATCGTTGCTCTAGCTCTTATAGTCTTTGAGCACTAGGCGCTGACGGACAGACGGACAGACGGACGGACGGACAGACAGACAGGGCTCAATCGACTCGGCTATTGATGCTGATCAAGAATATATATACTTTATGGGGTCGGAAACGATTCCTTCTGGACGTTACACACATCCATTTTCACCACAAATCTAATATACCCCAATACTCATTTTGAGTATCGGGTATAACAAAACCCAATCAACACCAACAACATGGCGTTACCACCACTATCATTGAGCGAAATCCACTTGAACCAGGCACTGCTGTCGATCAGCCAAATACCTGCCTATGTCGGTTCATCGGGACAGCTAAGCTCATTTATCAAACGAATCGAATATGTATGCGGATTATATCCAACTGAAGATCTTCGCCAACAAAGGATCCTATTTGGAGCGACCGAGATCCAACTGTCAGGAGAGGCACAACGCATATCGCAAATGATACAACTCAACACGTGGCTCGAACTGAAGACGGCGCTGATCAACGAGTTCAAAAATCACACACCATATGAAGAACTCCTACGACAACTATACCACCAGATTCAACGGCAGTCTTCGTAAGTTTATAGAAGAATTAGAGATAAAAGCATTATTAATAAACAATAAGCTAAACTTAGAAAACATACCAGAAAATAATGTCATTTATAAAAACGCTTTGAACAACACAATTAAAGATGTCATTACTCGAAAACTTCCTGACAGAATGTTCATGATCTTAGCAAGAAAAGATATTACCACATTGTCTAATCTTAAGAAGGCAGCACAAGAAGAAGGATTGTACGAAGCTAGTACAACAGATTCAGGTACAAATAAAGAATGTTGGAAACTATTATCCAAATTATAATACTACTAACTATCACAATCAAACTCAGAGTTCATCTGGAACAGGTCAGACTAATCGAACAAATCAAAATCAAAATTCCCAAAATCCTGGATTATACAATGAGTTCAAAAATTCCTTGAATCAAGGTAGGGCTCAGAATCCATTCAATCAGCAAATATCACAAAACCAAGCTAGTGGGAGTGGACCCAACCAACCTACTAAAAGAGGGAGGGAGAGCCAGAGTGGCCAAACGAAGATGGACGTAAATTTTCATCAAGCCGCCTCGGAAGAAACCGAGGAGGACCCTATATAAACATTACCATTAATAAAAGAATATTAAGGTGTATCGCTGACTCGGGATCATCGATCAACATCATGAAAGAAAATTATACAGATTCCGAGATAAAAGACGATAACCTACGGTCCATACCATCAATGGACCTGTCCGTTTAACTAAGAGTATAATGAGGAATGCGAACAAAACATGTCCGTCCGAACAAAAGTTCTACATACATAACTTTTCCGAAAATTATGATATTTTATTAGGAAGAGAATACTTGATGGCAAGTAAAGCCGTCATCGATTACAGAAATGACACTGTAACACTAGGAGCTAGGTCGTACCCAATCATTCAGAGTGGAGAAGCTATTGAAGCCGGCAAGACCGCACAGAAGTGCACTGATCCCTCTACAAAAGAAGAGAAGATCGCACCTAAGTGCCTTGACCCATCTCCAGAGGGAGATCAATACTTCGCTTCCGCTCTAGACAGTGAATTAAGGGAATGTAATCAATTAAGATTGGAACACTTAAACGACGAAGAGAGGGAAGAGTTAAAAAAGGTCTTATATGAGTTTAAGGATGTGCAGTACAGAGAAGGTGACAATTTGACTTTCACAAGTACAATCAAGCACGAGATCAAAACTCAACATGAAGACCCGGTCTACAGACGACCATACAAATATGCCCAGATACATGATCAAGAGGTAAACCAGCAAATCAAAGATATGATCAGGCAGGGAATAATTCGAAAGTCGAATTCTCCTTACTGCTCGCCCATATCTATGATTCCGAAGAAGATAGATGCTTCAGGAAAGCAAAAATATCGAATGGTAGTAGACTATAGAAGTCTAAATGAAATAACAGTTAAGGACAAATTCCCAACTCCACGAATGGATGAAATCCTAGACAAACTAGGTAAATGTCAGTATTTTACGACAATCGAATTAGCAAAAGGTTTCCATCAAATACCCATGGAACCTAGCTCAATCCCCAAAACTGCGTTCTCCACTAAGCATGGACATTACGAGTTCACTCGTATGCCCTTTGGGCTAACCACTGCCCCAGCTACCTTCCAAAGATGTATGAACAATCTGCTAGAAGAGTTAATCTTCAAAGATTGCTTTGTATACTTAGATGACATCATTATATTTTCCACTTCATTGGAAGAACACTTGTTGTCACTAAGGAGAGTATTTGGAAAGTTGAGAGACGCCAACTTGAAGCTACAAATGGATAAATGTGAATTCATGAAAAAGGAAACTGAATTCCTAGGTTATGTAGTCACTACTGAAGGAATAGTACCAAATCCAGGCAAAATCTCTGCCATTGTCAAATTTCCAATACCAGAAACGACTAAACAAATAAAGTCATTCTTAGGTCTGTGCGGGTTCTACAGGAAATTCATTCCTAATATTGCAAACATAGCAAAACCCATGACACTCAAACTAAAGAAAGGAGCTGTCATAGACCCCAAGGAAGAAAAGTACGTCGAGGCATTTGAGAGACTAAAAGTACTCATCACCTCAGACCCTATCCTTGCGTTCCCAGACTATGACAAAATGTTCACGGTAACAACCGACGCTAGTAACATAGCATTGGGAGCGGTTTTGTCACAAGAACACAAACCGATCTGCTACGCTAGCAGAACCCTAAATGAACACGAAATAAACTATTCAGCAATCGAAAAGGAATTATTAGCGATCGTATGAGCAACCAAGTATTTCCGTTCATACCTGTTCGGTAGAACATTCGAGATACAAAGCGATCATAAACCCTTGATTTGGTTGAACGACCTCAAGGAGCCAAATATGAAATTACAAAGGTAGAAAATAAAACTGAATGAGTTTGATTTTAAAATGAAATATCTACCAGGCAAAGAAAATCATGTAGCTGATGCCTTATCAAGGGTAAAGATTAATGAAAATCTCCTTGGAGAAGCTTCCCATAGCGTTGGTGCAACTGTACATAGCGCACAGGAAGACAATCTAAATCACATTGCTATCACGGAAAGACCAATTAACTATTACAATCGGCAAATTGAGCTAATAAAAGGCAATGAAGATAAGGTAGAAACAATTCGTTATTTTCACAAGCTAATCATCAAGATCACGTATAAGGAAATGACTAACACCTTAGCGAAGGATATAATAAAGGAATATCTATGCACCAAAAAGAGCGCATTATATTTCCATAACGAAATAGATTTTCCTCCATTCCAAGAAGCCTATTTAGAAATCATTAATTCTAACAATATAACCAAAGCTATTAAATCAAGCACGAAACTCCTAGATATTCAGAATTACGCTGAATTTAAAGAAACCATATTAAAGAATCATAAAGGCTTACTCCATCCAGGGATAGAGAAAACCGTCAATTGGTTTAGGGGAAAATACTATTACCCGGATTATCAAAAACTAATCCAAAACATCATAAACGAATGTCCTACTTGTAATATTGCCAAAACAGAGCATAGAAATACGAAGTTGGCATTCGAAACTACACCGGAAATACTGAACATCAGAGAGAAATACGTCATAGATTTCTATATGGTTGGTAACCAACAGTTCCTATCATGTATTGACGTATACTCGAAGTTTGCCACTCTTGTAGAAGTAAAAAGTCGTGACTGGTTAGAAGCAAAAAGAGCCATCATGAAAGTTTTTAACGAGATGGGCAAACCAATTGAAATCAAAGCCGATAAAGATTCAGCTTTTATGTGCAGAGCATTGCAAGCATGGCTGAATGCGGAAAACGTCAAAATATAGATCACTTCCAGCAAAAATGGAATATCTGACGTAGAAAGATTTCATAAAACAGTAAATGAAAAATTAAGAATAATATCTAGCGAGGATAACCCAGAAGATAGATTCACGAAGTTTGAATTAATTCTTTATACTTATAATCATAAAACCAAACATAATACCACAAATAGGACACCAGCTGATATATTCATTTATGCAGGCTCACCTGATTATGACACCCAACTAAATAAAGTGAATAAAATCACTCAACTAAATAAAAACCGCATAGAGTATGAAGTAGATACCCGCTATAAACTATCACCTCTAGTTAAGTCTAAGGTAACAAATCCTTTCAAAAGGACGGGCGAAATTAGACAGGTAGACGAAAAACATTATGAAGAAAAGAATAGGGGTAGGAAAATAACTCATTATAAATCAAAATTCAAGAAAAAGAAGAAATCTAATAGAAGCAAATATAATAATTCCAGAGAAACCGAGGAAGTTAATGGAATCGGCGAACTTCAACACAATTAAAATCCTCATCTTCCTCATAATTACCATCGTAATGACACAGGGCCAAAACATAGAAATAAATCCTATAAAATCCCAAAACGGATATATTCAAAACTGGATCGATTAACATACCTATCAATTACGAATACCATTATCTAACTGTTAATGTAACTAAAACCGAAGAACTATACCAAAATTTATTAATGCAAGCCACTAAATTCCAGGACATAATCCAAATAAAATATCTAGTAGACAAATTGCAAAGAGAAATGAACGGGCTAAAAATAACCAAAAGAAATAAAAGAGGCCTAATCAATATAGTAGGAACAGCCTACAAATATCTCTTTGGAACACTAGATCAGGAAGATAAAGTCGATTTGGAACAAAAAATAGAAAATTTAGCCAGCCATAGCATTCAAATGAATGAACTAAATTTGGTAATAGATGCAGTTAATAGCGGAATAAACGTTATAAACAAACTAAATGAAGAAAAAGACAGGAATCAACAAATAGAAATTTTGATATTCAATCTACAACATTTCACAGAATATACCGAAGATATAGAACTAGGTATGCAATTAACTAGGCTCGGTATATTTAATCCAAAATTATTAAAACAAGACTACCTGGAACAAATAAATTCTGAGAAAATACTAAATATAAAAACCTCCACATGGCTAAAATCCGATACCAACGAAATTCTAAAAAAACTAGAAACTAGATTGAAAACCAATGCAAATTGTATAAAAGGAATTTTAATGCAAATTCCCACGAAATGTCCATATTCCAAAACTTTTCAAAACTTTCAAATAAACTTTATTGAACCCAATATACTAATCACATGGAATCTTCCAAAAACAACGCTAAACCAGAATTGTGTAAACCAAGAAATCATAGCGGAAGGAAATACCATTATAAAAATCTACAACTGTTCAATCCAATTAAATGAATTTACAATATCAAACACAATGTTAGATTTTGCCCAGAATGTTTATGTCAACAACAACATAACTAAAATAAAACCACTGTCGTATGTCCAAACTAATGAAATAATTATGCATTACACCAAATATAGTAACCTATTACAAATAAGTCTACTAATTTCATTTGTCATAATTATATTAGTACTACTAAGTTATGTAGCTGTTAAATTTAAGAAAACTTCTAAAAGAGTCACGGTTAAATGTATTAACCCTATAATAGAAGCAGAAGAGGAACCAACCTCAGCCACCGCCCTTGCCCCCCCGTCACTATACCCGAGGGTAGTCGCCTAGGGACAGGCTAATAACAAACGTTGGGGGAGTGACATATCCATAATTCCCCACATCCCATACACATTATGTTTATGTACAATTCATCCACCCCATCCACACAAGTAACAGAACCCGACTCAAGAATCAATAACTGTTTCTTCCCATACTCCAAGCTAGGGCCCCCCATAATATAAACAATGGACCACATTGTTTCATCAACATTAGAATCACGCCACTCTCGAGAAATCGATTATTTAGAATCACGCCACTAATGAGGACCAATCAAAGCTAGACATAAAACCAAGGAGTATCACATTCATAGCTCCGTCATGTAATGCAACACCGATCGCCAGCAGTGGATGCATTTCATCAAAGCCGACGCATCCCCAAATATCGATCCAGGCACGTACGCCACCGACACGAAGATGCAGCCGAGGAAAGCAACGCCCGAAGCCAGAGTCGGGAGTTCCAAGAGAAGGGCTCATGGAAACTAGCCAGCAGCAGAGAGATCAGCTCCGTTTGAGACAAGCAGACGTAAAGTTAAGTCGGGGAATTCAACCAATCTTGTGACAAAGAAATTAAGTACTAAAAATAAAATCTTTTTTAAAAACTAAATTTCGAGTTGCGGATATTTAACTGGCGCAGTCGGTAGGATTTCGTTTAAAATTAACTCCTATATTTCGGTAATGGTCAGCTTGTCTAACTTCTAATTACTGTGATCACGTAATCCCGGAATCGTTAATAAAATTGTGAAATCCGCCAAAGAACCTATGTGTTACGAGCACATACGATTTGCAAAACTAAAAATAAGTGAACTGAAGTAAGCGGAGATAGTGATCCACCAAGAACAGTGAAACACTAAATACAAAATCAAAAAACTTACAAGTGAACCAAAATAAAGTTAAAAACTACTGAAAACAAAACGAGGGGGAACGTTGTGAGTTGCTGCGGACACCGCAACTCTACGGTTATACCCGATACTAAGTCGGTATGGCTCTCCTCCGGCAGACGCCGCTAATATTAAACGACACGACAAGGAGTGCGTGCGAGAGAGACAGAAAATCAGTCTGAGCGTGACGTCGGGCGCTGCGTAGCCACTGCAAATTCATTTGTTCCTATTGGCTATAAAAATGATCTGATCTGATCCAGATTCAGCAATCTGATAGATATGGTCATTATCTATGATTCTGCGTTTTTAGTTTTCTCGAATGTGCAATATTGTGGATGCAACAGATTTTCGTCCTTTGTGTGGGCGGAAGGGGGTGGGGCGAAATTTTGAGATACACGTTTTATAGTAAGATCTAACAGGAGTGCGGATACCAAATTTGGTTACTCTAGCCTTAATAGTCTCTGAGATTTTTGAATATCCCCAGATTTTCGTCCTTTGCGGGGGCGGAAGGGGGTGTGGCGAAATTTTGAAACAAACTCGTCTCGGTCCGATATATTAGGAGTGTGGATACCAAATTTGGTTGCTCTAGCTTTTGTAGTCTCTGAGATCTAGGCGCTAATGTTTTACTCTAAGCAAAGCCGCCTATGCTACATGTGTGTTAGAGAGAGACAGGGCGAGAAAAAATGAAATTGTTTTCTTGATGCTGGCTATAATAATAATACGATCCAATTCAGATTCCGCAGTCTTAAAGATATGGTCATTCTCTACAACTCTACGTTTTTGGTTTTCTCATATCTTTAAAATTGTGGATGCCAAAGATTTTCGTCCTTTGTGGGGGCGGAAGTGGGCGGGGCGAAGTTTTGAAATATTTTTGTAGCAGTGACATATCACAGAAGTCTGGATCCAAAACATCGTTGCTCTAGCTCTTATAGTCTTTGAGCACTAGGCGCTGAAGGGGACGGACAGACGGACAGACGGACGGACGGACAGACAGACAGGGCTCAATCGACTCGGCTATTGATGCTGATCAAGAATATATATACTTTATGGGGTCGGAAACGATTCCTTCTGGACGTTACACACATCCACTTTTACCACAAATCTAATATACCCCAATACTCATTTTGAGTATCGGGTATAAAAACGAGAGAATAAACAAAAATAAACAATCGTAAACAAAATCGTATACACACTGAGCAGACGGGTTTGAATCATTATACGTTGTATGCATGTCTACACTTTCAAGCCAATGGCTCTTTTGACCAAACTACTTTTCGCTGTACATAATTACTCACTCCGGCTTTATTGTCTTACGCTGATCGTTGGGCCCAATGATGTCGTAGATGTTGACCGCAGCTGTTTAAAATATGGAAATCATAAATATATAATGCATACAATACAATTACGCTACAACCACCGTCGCCTAGTCATCAGCCAGTTGTTTTGGTTTTCATAAATTTAATTGTTATGCTCTATCGCGAAAATTGAACCAAAAAGTAACAAACGAAAGACAATTTAGTGTGCATATGCACATATGTATGTAGATATGTACGCGCGTAACATCAAAGAGGGGTGCTAATCAAGTTTCAGTTACGTTACGTTAAACTGCTGATGTTATGCGTTGGAACTTGATAATGAATTAAATGTAAATTGGACAAAACTCGATCCCGTGCGGCTGCTTTATAGACTCTTGCCCGCCTGAAGTTGGTTAGAGGTCAACAGGTGCGATGTATATGGTTCCTGGCCGTACTGACGAATCTTCCGCCAAGCCTATATTTAGTTAAATATGACTTAGCAGCACTAAATATTCTTCGCGATTGAGGCTGATCTGGTTCACTTGGATCTTTGGAGATTCCGAACTCGGTGGTAATATAAGATCCAGAAAAGATGAATTATGGTTGGAGTTGGAGAGACCTCGACAACTGTACGCCTAAGCCAGCTCCCAGGGTAGTCTTCTCGAGACTATACCGCGATGGGGCAGCTTAGGTACACTTCCCTGCAACATAGGTTATGTCAGCACGTGCACGGCATTAATATGAAAACATACCTTTTTCCCCAAATATATCTGCGCTAAATTCTTCTTATTCACTGACCACTGGACTGTACGGCACCTGTAATTACATGCTTCCAGCATATATATGTGGAAATATATATATTTTCCGGACAGCACTATATATGTATATATGTGTGCACTGTGTATGTTGCTCGCACTCGGGACTTATCACGTCTTTACAGATCGATCAACTTTCTTCTTTTGTTCAAAGCAGTAATAGACGATGGACTGAGTAGCCTGTGCAGCAGAGCTTTTGAGCTTTTTACTAACTGTGCAATCGTATGATCTAGAACTTTCGAGCAGCATTAGACGATCGTCTAATGCACAGCATAGCTTAACTGTGCAATCCTACGATTGCCGTCTATGCTTCCCACTGTCCGTCGCTTGCATGTGTGCGTGGGCGTTCGGACTTAAAAGCGGCTAAAGCTTTGATCCAACCTTAAGAGCGGCTAAAGCTTGATCATTTGAAAGATAGACATTTGGTCTCACGAGACGAAAGAAGATAACCAATTCCCTATATTTTTGTGCTGACTACTACACCACAAAAATTTATACAAGACCTGCTCGACTTAGCAGGAGGGATTAGGAGAGATTATTTCCTGATCTGAATGTCTTTCAGATGATACACGCCGAGATATTTCTTGTTCTCATCGACCAATTCGTAATAGTACGGACTTCGCTTTTTAATTACCTGAGCGGGAATGAACACAGGGGCTAGTTTAGAACTAAACTTTTTTATAGCACTACTTTGTGTGAAATTTCTAGCATATACAAAATTTTTGCCAGAAGTCTATCCCCAAATAGACGTCTTGCTTGAGTTCAGGAATAAGAAACATTTCTAGGTCTAGCTTGCCTATAACCTTACTTTCAGTATCGTTAGCCGTTCCCTTTCAGGTAAAGGAGTAAATGAATAATGATATGCCGTAGGCAGAGTTTCCTCTACTGTTTGTGAGCTGATCTTAGGCTTCCTTAAACTTTGTTCGTTCGTTAAACTAGTAGGTGATTCTTGCAAACTTTTTTCTAAGCATGTGTCTGCTTGTTGTTGTTTAACACATCCTTCTGCAGGTTTCCCGGAGGGTTACATTTGGGACATACCGGCTTGTAAGTATCTTTTGTTCCACACCCGTAGCAAAAGATCTTACGAGGACCTACACAATCGTCAAATTTATGACCTTTGTTGTCACAGTTCCAGCAAGTTGGAACTGTGAGTGAAGTACGACGTTGTATTTGACACACTTCATTATGCTCGACCAAGTCATCGAATAGCTGCTCGCTATCGTCTGGACCTGAGAATTCCAATACGTATGAGCGAAGAGTCCTTTGCTTGACCGATTTTATATCGTTATAAAACTGCTCGTGCTTACGTACCTCTCGTCGTAATAGCGATCTGTTGGCAATCTTTAAGTGAAGAAGCTCGTGGTGAAGAGTGGGCTTGGAATTTCTAATAAGTAGATTCACAACATCTTCTTCTGTAACCGAATTTTGAAGCCTATCCACGAGATCTTCGATAGCATATTGAAAGTCATCGAAGGATTCGTTTTCGCCCTGACGACGTTTCCTAATCTTTTTCCAGATATCATAGTCGGTCTCAACATCTTCAAATCTTCGTCTAAACTCTATACAAAACGTATCCCAATTAAAGTTTGGGTAAGTTCGATGGAATTTCCAGTACCAATCACTAGCTTTTACCGCGAATAAAAGATACAAGTGATCACAAAGCAATTGATAATTGTAATAAAGATTTTGTTGCGTTAGAGAACGTACTCGATAAATAAACTCATCCATCCTCATGCATGTTTTTGAACCATCGAATTTAATGCGCCAATTCTGCATTATACTGGAAACTTTTTCTGGTGCTACGTGTGATCTCGAATTACTTCGATTTGCACTCGCTCTTGAAAAATCTAAAAGAACTTCTGCGTGACTATCTCGTGCTTGACCGATTCCCACGTTATTTGTTTGGTTAATGTTATTGTCACCGGAAACATCGGGTGTGATATGTTCTGGTTGTGTCAACTGGAGTGACGCTAATTGATTTTGAATCGAAGATTCAATTGTTTTGCTTAAAAATGAAGTTTCCATTAACTGAGCCTGTTGAATGCTTACAGCAGACTGGACGTAGTTAGCGATTTCCACTTGAGTGGTTATTGGAAGGGTTGTGTTGTTGGTTTCAGTTTCTGTTGGTGAGCGATCTAACCGGGATCGTTGAGTTGATCTCGTATTCATACCCCTTCTAATAAACTTTTGACCCTTTTTAGGTCGATTAGACGTTCCGTCTATTGTGCTAAAAGATTCGTTAGCACTAGTTGGACGTGTTCCTTCGGCGTTAAGCTCGGCTAACAACGTGTTGTTAGAGAATGTTAGTGCCAGAGCAGAACAATCTAATGAACAGGTGGGACATTTTGGGTTTGTCCTAATCTGTTCCAAAATACAAAGTTTATGGAATTTGTGTCTCCACGGGGTGTGGGCTATAATCTCACTAGTTCCCAATACTTCGTTGCAAATTCCACAAAATGGTTCTGCTTCCTGCAAAGCAGTTGTTATATCATCTGTACTTCGCCTTACAGCCATTGTATATCAGACAATATTTAAGGAATTAAAGAAAAACTAATAAAAAAAAATTATATAAGAAGGTATTAATTGTAATAATAAGGTCTGTCTTTCCCACATGCCAGAATACTTACAAAATATCTATTTGGTTTCAGTAGGCTTTTCTATTTTCGTGCACTGAATCATTGGACAACTATCGCGATTTGGCAATATAAAATTGTAAATCCGAATAACTCAAGATGCCTAAAGTGAAAAAGCAGGTTTGCTTTGGTCGGTCAATCCAAAATGAAGTGAACTGGAACCGCAAATTCCTAAAACAATTCCGGTTTATTCTGATCACTGTATGGTATTGCATAACTGTCTCTGATACTCACAATTCGATACTATAGGTCTGTTTTGGTCAACCAATCCGAATCAATTGAATTGCAGTTGCTAAATCCGAAAACCGAGTCTAAGTATAAATTTTGAAATCTTTAACCTTTATGCAATATTTTGCAAAAGAAAATGTGTCGCTGAAATTTTGATGTATTACCGGTTGAGCTTGTAGAACCAAGGCAAGATTTGCTTGTCTTATTAAAATAAACGGCCTATATAGTAAGACACTATAAATCCAAATTTTAATATCGGCTCTTAATTGGTTTTAGATTCTAAGGCAAGTTGCCTGGCCCCACGTTGGGCGCCATAAATATGTAGTGTACCAGAGTTTAAATATATATATATGTAAACAGATATATAGGCCCTTGATATCAGCAGATGACTATGACTGAACTTAAGGACGGCGTACAAATAGGGTTGGTCGTGTGCACTCTTGCTAGGCTCGGGTCTAGCTCGCCGGATGGTCGGGGTTCTTCCTCACCTAATTGTACTATTGTACTCCACTACATTTAAATAGTGCACTTTACGGGAAACTATAAGTGATTATACAAAAACAAAGTAAACTGAAATACTGATAGCGCCGCAATTTCAATATTCATTACGTTGCAGTTGTAGAAACACAACAATTGACTTAGGTTCTAATTTGTGGGTAATATTCCCTTAATCCTAATTATCATATAAGTTTAGTTATAAATTCATTATTTTAAAGCATGAAAATTATTAGGGTATAGATATATATATATATATAACGAGGGGGAACGTTGTGAGTTGCTGCGTACACCGCAACTCTACAGTTATACCCGATACTACCGAACTACCCGAACCACACGACAAAGAGTGCGTGCGAGAGAGACAGAAAATCAGTCTGAGCGTGACGTCGGGCGCTGCGTGGCCACTGCGAATTGATTTCTTGCTTTTGGCTACAAAAATGATCCGATCTGATCCAGATTCAGCAATCTGATAGATATGGTCATTATCTATGATTCTGCGTTTTTAGTTTTCTCGAATGTGCAATATTGTGGATGCAACAGATTTTCGTCCTTTGTGGGGGCGGAAGGGGGTGGAGCGAAATTCTGAGATATACGTTTTATTGTGAGATCTAACAGAAGTGCGAATACAAAATTTGGTTACTCTAGTCTTAATAGTCTCTGAGATTTGTGGATGCCCCAGATTTTCGTCCTTTGCGGGGGCGGAAGGGGGTGTGGCGAAATTTGGACACGAAACGTTCAAGGTCCGATATCACAGGAGTGTGGATACCAAATTTGGTTGCTCTGGCTCTTATAGGTTCTGAGATCCTTGAACTCATATTTTGCAATTGGCAAAGCCGACCATGAAACCTGTGTGTTAGAGAGAGACAGAGCGAGAAAGAATGAAATTGTTTTCTTGATTCTGGCTATAACAATTATACGATCTGGTTGAGATTTTACACTCTAGAACATATAGTCATCCTCCACGATTCTGCGTTTTTGGTTTTATCGTATCTTTAAAAATGTGGATGCCACAGATTTTCGTCCTTTGTGGGGGCGGAAGTGGGCGGGGCAAAGTTTTGAAATATTTTTGTAGCAGGGACATATCACAGATGTCTGGATCCAAAACATCGTTGCTCTAGCTCTTATAGTCTTTGAGCACTAGGCGCTGAAGGGGACGGACGGACGGACGGACGGACGGACGGACGGACGGACGGACGGACAGACGAACAGACAGACAGGGCTCAATCGACTCGGCTATTGATGCTGATCAAGAATATATATACTTTATGGGGTCGGAAACGTTTCCTTCTGGACGTTACACACATCCTCTTTTACCACAAATCTAATATACCCCAATACTCATTTTGAGTATCGGGTATAAAAACGAGAGAATAAGAATCGAA
Source organism: Drosophila miranda (assembly GCF_003369915.1). Taxonomy (NCBI): domain Eukaryota; kingdom Metazoa; phylum Arthropoda; class Insecta; order Diptera; family Drosophilidae; genus Drosophila; species Drosophila miranda. The sequence goes on from NW_022881614.1 coordinate 24,010,047, forward strand.
ATCGTAAACAAAAGCTAGATCAGACTGGGGTGCATTATACACACTGAGCAGACGGGTTTGAATCATTATACGTTGTATGCATATCTACACTTTCAAGCCAATGGCTCTTTTGACCAAACTACTTTTCGCTGTACATAATTACTCACTCCGGCTCACTTGGGCCCAATGATGTCGTAGATGTTGACCGCAGCTGTTTAAAATATGGAAATCATAAATATATAATGCATACAATACAATTACGCTACAACCACCGTCGCCTAGTCATCAGCCAGTTGTTTTGGTTTTCATAAATTTAATTGTTATGCTCTATCGCGAAAATTGAACCAAAAAGTAACAAACGAAAGACAATTTAGTGTGCATATGCACATATGTATGTAGATATGTACGCGCGTAACATCAAAGAGGGGTGCTAATCAAGTTTCAGTTACGTTACGTTAAACTGCTGATGTTATGCGTTGGAACTTGATAATGAATTAAATGTAAATTGGACAAAACTCGATCCCGTGCGGCTGCTTTATAGACTCTTGCCCGCCTGAAGTTGGTTAGAGGTCAACAGGTGCGATGTATATGGTTCCTGGCCGTACTGACGAATCTTCCGCCAAGCCTATATTTAGTTAAATATGACTTAGCAGCACTAAATATTCTTCGCGATTGAGGCTGATCTGGTTCACTTGGATCTTTGGAGATTCCGAACTCGGTGGTAATATAAGATCCAGAAAAGATGAATTATGGTTGGAGTTGGAGAGACCTCGACAACTGTACGCCTAAGCCAGCTCCCAGGGTAGTCTTCTCGAGACTATACCGCGATGGGGCAGCTTAGGTACACTTCCCTGCAACATAGGTTATGTCAGCACGTGCACGGCATTAATATGAAAACATACCTTTTTCCCCAAATATATCTGCACTAAATTCTTCTTATTCACTGACCACTGGACTGTACGGCACCTGTAATTATATGCTTCCAGCATATATATGTGGAAATATATATATTTTCCGGACAGCACTATATATGTATATATGTGTGCACTGTGTATGTTGCTCGCACTCGGGACTTATCACGTCTTTACAGATCGATCAACTTTCTTCTTTTGTTCAAAGCAGTAATAGACGATGGACTGAGTAGCCTGTGCAGCAGAGCTTTTGAGCTTTTTACTAACTGTGCAATCGTATGATCTAGAACTTTCGAGCAGCATTAGACGATCGTCTAATGCACAGCATAGCTTAACTGTGCAATCGTACGATTGCCGTCTATGCTTCCCACTGTCCGTCGCTTGCATGTGTGCGTGGGCGTTCGGACTTAAGAGCGGCTAAAGCTTTGATCCAACCTTAAGAGCGGCTAAAGCTTGATCATTTGAAAGATCACTAGGGGGTCTCACGAGACGAAAGAAGATAACCAATTCCCTATATTTTTGTGCTGACTACTACACCACAAAAATTTATACAAGACCTGCTTGACGAATAATTATCTGAAGAACCTGATTAGGAGAGATTATTTCCTGATCTGAATGTCTTTCAGATGATACACGCCGAGATATTTCTTGTTCTCATCGACCAATTCGTAATAGTACGGACTTCGCTTTTTAATTACCTGAGCGGGAATGAACACAGGGGCTAGTTTAGAACTAAACTTTTTTATAGCACTACTTTGTGTGAAATTTTTAGCATATACAAAATTTTTGCCAGAAGTCTATCCCCAAATAGACGTCTTGCTTGAGTTCAGGAATAAGAAACATTTCTAGGTCTGCCGTGCATCCACGGTAATTAATTTGTGTTACCAGCTTGCCTATAACCTTACTTTCAGTATCGTTAGCCGTTCCCTTTCAGGTAAAGGAGTAAATGAATAATGATATGCCGTAGGCAGAGTTTCCTCTACTGTTTGTGAGCTGATCTTAGGCTTCCTTAAACTTTGTTCGTTCGTTAAACTAGTAGGTGATTCTTGCAAACTTTTTTCTAAGCATGTGTCTGCTTGTTGTTGTTTAACACATCCTTCTGCAGGTTTCCCGGAGGGTTACATTTGGGACATACCGGCTTGTAAGTATCTTTTGTTCCACACCCGTAGCAAAAGATCTTACGAGGACCTACAAAATCGTCAAATTTATGACCTTTGTTGTCACAGTTCCAGCAAGTTGGAACTGTGAGTGAAGTACGACGTTGTATTTGACACACTTCATTATGCTCGACCAAGTCATCGAATAGCTGCTCGCTATCGTCTGGACCTGAGAATTCCAATACGTATGAGCGAAGAGTCCTTTGCTTGACCGATTTTATATCGTTATAAAACTGCTCGTGCTTACGTACCTCTCGTCGTAATAGCGATCTGTTGGCAATCTTTAAGTGAAGAAGCTCGTGGTGAAGAGTGGGCTTGGAATTTCTAATAAGTAGATTCACAACATCTTCTTCTGTAACCGAATTTTGAAGCCTATCCACGAGATCTTCGATAGCATATTGAAAGTCATCGAAGGATTCGTTTTCGCCCTGACGACGTTTCCTAATCTTTTCCCAGATATCATAGTCGGTCTCAACATCTTCAAATCTTCGTCTAAACTCTATACAAAACGTATCCCAATTAAAGTTTGGGTAAGTTCGATGGAATTTCCAGTACCAATCACTAGCTTTTACCGCGAATAAAAGATACAAGTGATCACAAAGCAATTGATAATTGTAATAAAGATTTTGTTGCGTTAGAGAACGTACTCGATAAATAAACTCATCCATCCTCATGCATGTTTTTGAACCATCGAATTTAATGCGCCAATTCTGCATTATACTGGAAACTTTTTCTGGAGCTACGTGTGAGCTCGAATTACTTCGATTTGCACTCGCTCTTGAAAAATCTAAAAGAACTTCTGCGTGACTATCTCGTGCTTGACCGATACCCACGTTATTTGTTTGGTTAATGTTATTGTCACCGGAAACATCGGGTGTGATATGTTCTGGTTGTGTCAACTGGAGTGACGCTAATTGATTTTGAATCGAAGATTCAATTGTTTTTCTTAAAAATGAAGTTAGTTGTTCCATTAACTGAGCCTGTTGAATGCTTACAGCAGACTGGACGTAGTTAGCGATTTCCACTTGAGTGGTTATTGGAAGGGTTGTGTTGTTGGTTTCAGTTTCTGTTGGTGAGCGATCTAACCGGGATCGTTGAGTTGATCTCGTATTCATACCCCTTCTAATAAACTTTTGACCCTTTTTAGGTCGATTAGACGTTCCGTCTATTGTGCTAAAAGATTCGTTAGCACTAGTTGGACGTGTTCCTTCGGCGTTAAGCTCGGCTAACAACGTGTTGTTAGAGAATGTTAGTGCCAGAGCAGAACAATCTAATGAACAGGTGGGACATTTTGGGTTTGTCCTAATCTGTTCCAAAATACAAAGTTTATGGAATTTGTGTCTCCACGGGGTGTGGGCTATAATCTCACTAGTTCCCAATACTTCGTTGCAAATTCCACAAAATGGTTCTGCTTCCTGCAAAGCAGTTGTTATATCATCTGTACTTCGCCTTACAGCCATTGTATATCAGACAATATTTAAGGAATTAAAGAAAAACTAATAAAAAAAAATTATATAAGAAGGTATTAATTGTAATAATAAGGTCTGTCTTTCCCACATGCCAGAATACTTACAAAATATCTATTTGGTTTCAGTAGGCTTTTCTATTTTCGTGCACTGAATCATTGGACAACTATCGCGATTTGGCAATATAAAATTGTAAATCCGAATAACTCAAGATGCCTAAAGAGAAAAAGCAGGGTTGCTTTGGTCGGTCAATCCAAAATGAAGTGAACTGGAACCGCAAAATCCTAAAACAATTCCGGTTTATTCTGATCACTGTATGGTATTGCATAACTGTCTCTGATACTCACAATTCGATACTATAGGTCTGTTTTGGTCAACCAATCCGAATCAATTGAATTGCAGTTGCTAAATCCGAAAACCGAGTCTAAGTATAAATTTTGAAATCTTTAACCTTTATGCAATATTTTGCAAAAGAAAATGTGTCGCTGAAATTTTGATGTATTACCGGTTGAGCTTGTAGAACCAAGGCAAGATTTGCTTGTCTTATTAAAATAAACGGCCTATATAGTAAGACACTATAAATCCAAATTTTAATATCGGCTCTTAATTGGTTTTAGATTCTAAGGCAAGTTGCCTGGCCCCACGTTGGGCGCCATAAATATGTAGTGTACCAGAGTTTAAATATATATATATGTAAACAGATATATAGGCCCTTGATATCAGCAGATGACTATGACTGAACTTAAGGACGGCGTACAAATAGGGTTGGTCGTGTGCACTCTTGCTAGGCTCGGGTCTAGCTCGCCGGATGGTCGGGGTTCTTCCTCACCTAATTGTACTATTGTACTCCACTACATTTAAATAGTGCACTTTACGGGAAACTATAAGTGATTATACAAAAACAAAGTAAACTGAAATACTGATAGCGCCGACACGCCAAATAAAAGCGCCAAACAATGCGTTCGAGTTCTTGCATTGTCCCTTGATGAATCCTTTAATAAGATTTACCACATTTTATAAGATCCTGGCACGGATACTCGACAGACCATTTTTATGATTTTAAAGATTCATTTCAATTCAAAACGATTCATATTTTAATATAATGGGAGACTTCAATTTCAATATTCATTACGTTGCAGTTGTAGAAACACAACAATTGACTTAGGTTCTAATTTGTGGGTAATATATATATATATATATAACGAGGGGAACGTTGTGAGTTGCTGCGTACACCGCAACTCTACAGTTATACCCGATACTAAGTCAGTATGGCTCTCCTGCGGCAGACACCGCTAATATTGAACCACACGACAAAGAGTGCGTGCGAGAGAGACAGAAAATCAGTCTGAGCGTGACGTCGGGCGCTGCGTGGCCACTGCAAATTGATTTCTTGCTTTTGGCTACAAAAATGATCCGATCTGATCCAGATTCAGCAATCTGATAGATATAGTCATTATCTATGATTCTGCGTTTTTAGTTTTCTCGAATGTGCAATATTGTGGATGCAACAGATTTTCGTCCTTTGTGGGGGCGGAAGGGGGTGGAGCGAAATTCTGAGATATACGTTTTATAGTGAGATCTAACAGAAGTGCGAATACCAAATTTGGTTACTCTAGCCTTAATAGTCTCTGAGATTTGTGGATGCCCCAGATTTTCGTCCTTTGCGGGGGCGGAAGGGGGTGTGGCGAAATTTGGACACGAAACGTTCAAGGTCCGATATCACAGGAGTGTGGATACCAAATTTGGTTGCTCTGGCTCTTATAGGTTCTGAGATCCTTGAACTCATATTTTGCAATTGGCAAAGCCGACCATGAAACCTGTGTGTTAGAGAGAGACAGAGCGAGAAAGAATGAAATTGTTTTCTTGATTCTGGCTATAATAATTATACGATCTGGTTGAGATTTTACACTCTAGAACATATAGTCATCCTCTACGATTCTGCGTTTTTGGTTTTATCGTATCTTTAAAAATGTGGATGCCACAGATTTTCGTCCTTTGTGGGGCGGAAGTGGGCGGGCAAAGTTTTGAAATATTTTTGTAGCAGTGACATATCACAGATGTCTGGATCCAAAACATCGTTGCTCTAGCTCTTATAGTCTTTGAGCACTAGGCGCTGAAGGGGACGGACGGACGGACGGACGGACGGACGGACGGACAGACGAACAGACAGACAGGGCTCAATCGACTCGGCTATTGATGCTGATCAAGAATATATATACTTTATGGGGTCGGAAACGTTTCCTTCTGGACGTTACACACATCCTCTTTTACCACAAATCTAATATACCCCAATACTCATTTTGAGTATCGGGTATAAAAACGAGAGAATAAGAATCGAAATCGTAAACAAAAGCTAGATCAGACTGGGGTGCATTATACACACTGAGCAGACGGGTTTGAATCATTATACGTTGTATGCATATCTACACTTTCAAGCCAATGGCTCTTTTGACCAAACTACTTTTCGCTGTACATAATTACTCACTCCGGCGTTATTGTCTTACGCTGATCGTTGGGCCCAATGATGTCGTAGATGTTGACCGCAGCTGTATAAAATATGGAAATCATAAATATATAATGCATACAATACAATTACGCTACAACCACCGTCGCCTAGTCATCAGCCAGTTGTTTTGGTTTTCATAAATTTAATTGTTATGCTCTATCGCGAAAATTGAACCAAAAAGTAACAAACGAAAGACAATTTAGTGTGCATATGCACATATGTATGTAGATATGTACGCGCGTAACATCAAAGAGGGGTGTTAATCAAGTTTCAGTTAAATTACGTTAAACTGCTGATGTTATGCGTTGGAACTTGATAATGAATTAAATGTAAATTGGACAAAACTCGATCCCGTGCGGCTGCTTTATAGACTCTTGCCCGCCTGAAGTTGGTTAGAGGTCAACAGGTGCGATGTATATGGTTCCTGGCCGTACTGACGAATCTTCCGCCAAGCCTATATTTAGTTAAATATGACTTAGCAGCACTAAATATTCTTCGCGATTGAGGCTGATCTGGTTCACTTGGATCTTTGGAGATTCCGAACTCGGTGGTAATATAAGATCCAGAAAAGATGAATTATGGTTGGAGTTGGAGAGACCTCGACAACTGTACGCCTAAGCCAGCTCCCAGGGTAGTCTTCTCGAGACTATACCGCGATGGGGCAGCTTAGGTACACTTCCCTGCAACATAGGTTATGTCAGCACGTGCACGGCATTAATATGAAAACATACCTTTTTCCCCAAATATATCTGCGCTAAATTCTTCTTATTCACTGACCACTGGACTGTACGGCACCTGTAATTACATGCTTCCAGCATATATATGTGGAAATATATATATTTTCCGGACAGCACTATATATGTATATATGTGTGCACTGTGTATGTTGCTCGCACTCGGGACTTATCACGTCTGTACAGATCGATCAACATTCTTCTTTTGTTCAAAGCAGTAATAGACGATGGACTGAGTAGCCTGTGCAGCAGAGCTTTTGAGCTTTTTACTAACTGTGCAATCGTATGATCTAGAACTTTCGAGCAGCATTAGACGATCGTCTAATGCACAGCATAGCTTAACTGTGCAATCGTACGATTGCCGTCTATGCTTCCCACTGTCCGTCGCTTGCATGTGTGCGTGGGCGTTCGGACTTAAGAGCGGCTAAAGCTTTGATCCAACCTTAAGAGCGGCTAAAGCTTGATCATTTGAAAGATCACTAGGGGGTCTCATGAGACGAAAGAAGATAACCAATTCCCTATATTTTTGTGCTGGCTACTACACGTTTCGGTCTTATAACCGATCTGATTGCCAATGAACGGGTTAGGTGCGCCCGCTTCCTGGATTTCACATATGAGGGCTTGGTGGTCCCTCCCGGTGTATAAGCCACTAACTTCCCACGTTGTCCTGCGGCTGAGGCTGCTGCTCACGAACGTAAGGTCTATTATAGACCCCGTTGCTGTGTGGGACTCGCACAGCTCCATATCGCTGCCTTCTTGCTCGAGTCAGCAATCCACTCTCCCGAGTTGCGATTCCGGTATTGCTCGCTTATGACTGCTACATCAATACGGTGCTCCCATATGGTCTGGTCCAGCAGCTGCTGTGCCATCTCGCAGTGGTTGAGGTTTAGTTGGATGATTTTCATCTATCCTTCATTTGCTGCATCGCCTTTTGGTACTGCGGGCACCTCGAACTCGTGGTTTGGTGCTTCGGGTCCTTCACCCGGTGGCGCTTGCAAAGAATGCAACTTGGTTCGTCTTTGCAATCTTTGGCCTGGTGGTCGGCTCCTGCGCAATTGTAGCAGCACTTCGTGAAGTCTTGGCTGCTCTTACAATTAGGCGCGATGTGGCCAAACTCCATGCACTTGTAGCATCTTCGGGGAGTTGACTTGGGTCGTATTCTGCAATACCCCCACCCCAGGCGAATTCTTCCTTTCTCCAGGAGGGGCTTTGCTATAGCCGGTGGAACTTTCAGAGTCAGGGTCTGCGTGCTCCTATAGGCTGGTCTGATGGAGATGGCTGCGGCCTCGCAGATTTCCACCCCTGCCTGCGCTTTGAGTTCCGCTAGGACTTCCTCTTGGGTGGACACTTCGTCTATGTCCCTTACCTCCAAGATGACAGTTTCGGTAAGACTCCTTACTTCAACCGTGCTTCCTAGCGCTTCCTTGACTGCTGCCTGCATCTCGTGGGTTCTCGGGTCCGCCGATTTTTCCAGCATCAGCAACAGCTCTCCTTTTGCTGTGCGTCGCACCCCTTGCACCGATTGCCCTAGCTTTTTAAGACTTGGCTCTGTCTTGACCTTCCTTAGAATGTCTGCATATGAGACAGTGCTGGTGGCGGCGATGACTATTGCATCGCTGCGTGGCGGTCTTGGTCGTTGCTGCTGCTTTGGCTTTGGCCTTTGCCTAGCTACGACCTTCACCCACCCCACCTCTCGATCCTTTGGGGCGTCCTCCGGTCCCTTGCGAGCTACGGCGTCCCTCATTTGGGCTTCCTGCGGCTTCTTCTCCGTTTTTTTTTTTACTTTTTGGGTCCATGTTTTGGCTTCTTCGGCCTTGGGGACGGGGACGGGACGGGTGTGTGGTGTTCCTGGGCTCTGGCCGTGCCCTCTTTCCCGCCCTCTCCGTCACTGCCGGCTGTGTAACCTTGGCTACAGCCTGCTCCGCATAGATCGCCTGCCAGCACGATTCCAACTCTCGCTGCAGATATTCGATCTCATCCACCAGATCCCTCATTGGGTTTGTGATGGACCTCTTTGGGAGCACCATCAGCTTCCTCAACTCTCTGGCCTTTTGGCCCAAGCTCGCCAAATGCGCCATGGCCCTCTCCTTCGGGTCTGCTTGCTCCTCTTGGGGGCGCTGCAACGTTGGAGGAGAGGATCTTGCGCGCTCCTCCACTGCTTCCGCCGGCTGGTTTGGCGATCGCGCCAGAGCATTTTTCCGGCGAAAGGGATTCTCCTCATCCCAGGCGAATGAGCTTGTCAGCGGAGTGCTGCAAGCCGCAGCTTGTTCCCGCTGATCGCTCATCTCCGATCTGGCCGTTGATCTGGCAACTCCGGTTGCTGTGGCCGCGCCCTCTATTGGCCAGACGCTGTCGTTTTCCAGCACTTAGCTCCGTGCCTCCAGTCAGCTGTTCTTCCGTCGTTATCCAACACCACTTGCGGTGTGCTTGGCCAATTTTGCCCAAAAACAAAAAGAAGGCAGCAACCAACAAGTGGCGCCAAGAATCACAGCGAAGAAGAATAGGAAAACAGGCACTTACCTGCTGTTCCTTCCCCCCCCCCTTCGGCCTAGGGCTCGACGGCGTCCCACTGGGATTTCGGCCAGTACTATTGGCCAGGTGGCCGCTTCTCTGCTTGCGGACTTGCGTTCCGCGCAGGTAAGTAACGCAGTACTACTATGGCTCGCGCTAACTACTCTTTGCCTCTTTTCCAGGCTAACTTCCGACGTTTTCCACTGAATTATACGGAACGATTTAAAAACACGACCGCACTCACTAGAATACACACACTGGCTGTGGGTGTGTGTTTTTATACCCGATACTCAAAATGAGTATTGGGGTATATTAGATTTGTGGTAAAAGTGGATGTGTGTATCGTCTAGAAGGAATCGTTTCCGACCCCATAAAGTATATATATTCTTGATCAGCATCAATAGCCGAGTAGATTGAGCCCTGTCTGTCTGTCCGTCTGTCCGTCCGTCCGTCCATCCGTCCGTCCGTCCGTCCGTAGAGGATGACTATATGTTTTAGAATGTAAGATCTCAACCAGATCGTATAATTATTATAGCCAGAATCAAGAAAACAATTTCATTCTTTCTCGCTCTGTCTCTCTCTAACACACAGGTTTCATGGTCGGTTTTGCCAATTGCAAAATATGAGTTCAAGGATCTCAGAACCTATAAGAGCCAGAGCAACCAAATTTGGTATCCACACTCCTGTGATATCGGACCTTGAACGTTTCGTGTCCAAATTTCGCCACACCCCCTTCCGCCCCCGCAAAGGACGAAAATCTGGGGCATCCACAAATCTCAGAGACTATTAAGGCTAGAGTAACCAAATTTGGTATCCGCACTTCTGTTAGATCTCACTATAAAACGTATATCTCAGAATTTTGCCCCACCCCCTTCCGCCCACACAAAGGACGAAAATCTGTTGCATCCACAATATTGCACATTCGAGAAAACTAAAAACGCAGAATCATAGATAATGACCATATCTATCAGATTGCTGAATCTGGATCAGATCAGATCATTTTTATAGCCAATAGGAACAAATCAATTTGCAGTGGTTACGCAGCGACCGACGTCACGCTCAGACTGATTTTCTGTCTCTCTCGCACGCACTCTTTGTCGTGTCGTTTAATATTAGCAGCGTCTGCCGGAGGAGAGCCATACTGACTTAGTATCGGGTATAACCGTAGAGTTGCGGTGTCCGCAGCAACTCACAACGTTCCCCCTCGTTTTTTTTGTTGTTGTGTGACTACAGGAAAGCTTCATGCCGACTCAGCCCAAGCCGAAGTGAGGGACTCTAACCGCTCTAAAACCAACCACACCTATCCCGGATCCCGGCGGTACTGTCGCGAGATATTACTTCGCCGGGGGGAGATGCCCGTAGGGCTCTTCTCTTAATAATCTCCTTTATCCTTTATCTCCTTGCATTGCGTGCTCTTTCTTCGCGACGCAGTTTGGTAGCCATAGTTACGGCCATGAATCTAATCGCGGCCCAGTTTCCTTCCGACTCCAGCAGGCATTCTGCCAGGTTTGTCACCGCTGGCATTCTTCCAAGCTTGTTGCTTAGATCCTCTCGTTCTTGCCGAAATCTTGGACATTCGAAGAAGCAGTGCTCTGCGTCTTCGATGACCCCTGCGCAGACCACGCAGAAGGGGTCGTCCTCGTGCTTAAACCTATGCAGGTAGGCTTTAAAGCAACCGTGTCCTGTCAGCAGTTGTGTCAGGTGATACTCCACTTGTCCATGGCTACGGTTCAGCCAACTCTTCAGGTCTGGGATTAGCCTATGGGTCCATCGACCTTTGCTGCTGTTATCCCACGAATCTTGCCATTGCAGGATTGTGCGCTGCCTTAAGGCACCTCTGGTGTCCTGGTCCGTAGTCCCCAGGGTTCGCTGTGCCCTGATTCCTGCGGCTTCTCTTGCCAGCGGATGGATGGGAATCATTACTGCTACCACAAGTGCGGCGTCTTGGGATACCGTTCTGAATGCGCAACACACCCTCAGGGCACACAGCCTCTGGACTGCGTTGCATTCTCGGGCATATGTTTTATGCTTCATTGCATCAACCCATATTGGTGCAGCGTACATAAGCGTTGAGCCAACTACGCTCGCTAGTAGCTTTCGCCTTGGCTGTTTCGGGCCTCCGGTGTTGGCCATGATGCGGGATAGGGCCACTGCCGTCTTTCCTGCTTTGCTGCTTGCATACGCCATGTGATGCTTGAAGCTGAGTCTGTGGTCAATCATGACCCCCAGGTACTTCAGGCTTGGACTGGAGCTAATAGTGCAGTCTCCTACTCGGATCGTGGCCGTCTCCACTACTTTCCTGCTGCTTATGAGCACCGCCTCCGTTTTGTGGGTGGCTAATGAGAGATCCCTCCCTGATAGCCATGTTCTGGCTCTCTCTACCGCGTCGTTGCAGATTTCTTCCGCCGCTTCTTTCTGTTTTGCCACTACGACTATTGCTATCCATCTTGAGGATTCCATCATACATGATGTTCCACAGCAGCGGGCCGAGGACCGATCCTTGGGGAACTCCTCCAGTGATTTGGTGCTCACGTGTCCCCTTATCCGTCTCATATATGAGCACTCGGTCTCTTAGGTAGTCCGCGATGATATTCTGCAGATACGGCGGTACTTGAAAGTTTCTCAATTCTTCTAGTATGTGATCCCAATTGGCAGAGTTGAATGCATTTTGGACATCGAGTGTTGCCACTATGCAATACTCTTTGGTCCCGTACATCCATCGGGTGCCATCGATAGCTCGCTTTGCTATCTCACATACCTCGCCGATTGCGTCCACCGTGGACCTGCCTTTGCGAAACCCGTGCTGTCTCGGTGAGAGCTGACGCGTTACTGCCTTCTCCAGCCTGGTGTGGATTATGCGCTCGAGGATCTTACCCACTGTGTCGAGCATGCAGAGTGGTCTATAGGATGATGGCTCCTCGGTCGGCTTGTTCCCCTTGGGTAAGAGGACTAGCCGCTGTCGCTTCCATGGTCTGGGGAAGGTCCCTTCGGACATGCACGCATTGAATAAATCCACGTACATTTGTGGATTGGTCTCAATAGCCGTGCGGAGAACGGCATTTGGGACCCCATCAGGTCCTGGTGCTTTGCCGTTCTTGATCCGTTGTAGAGCTTCGAGGACTTCTGCTCTCGTGGTGGCTTCTATTTCAGGTGGCGGTATTCTATCCATCACCCTCTGGGCTGCCACTTTCTCTGGAAATAGGGTTTCTACTATGTTAACCAGCAGATCTGCACACATTGGCGGCGGGGACTGAACACTCGCAGTCTCTTCATTACCAGCCTGTATGCGTAGCCCCAAGGGTTCGCATCTGCGTCATCGCAGAGCTTTTCGAAGCATTTGCGCTTGGCATCCTTGATCTGCCTCTTCAAGCAGCGTCTGCTTTCCTTATATTCTCCTTGGAGCCTCTCGAATTCCGGGGAACCTCTCGAACGCTGGTATAGTCGTCTTTTCCGCTGGCACTCCTGCCTGGCGCTACCTATTGCAGCGTTCCACCAATACGTTGGCCTGCGGTTGTTCAGGCTTCTTCTTTTCCTTAGCATGGAGGCATCACATGCTTCCAGCGTATGTATAGCCAGTTGGCTTGCTCTCTCTTCAGCCGTACCGTTGGTCTCGTTGGCAAGTTGCCTGGCCCCACGTTGGGCGCCATAAATATGTAGTGTACCAGAGTTTAAATATATATATATGTAAACAGATATATAGGCCCTTGATATCAGCAGATGACTATGACTGAACTTAAGGACGGCGTACAAATAGGGTTGGTCGTGTGCACTCTTGCTAGGCTCGGGTCTAGCTCGCCGGATGGTCGGGGTTCTTCCTCACCTAATTGTACTATTGTACTCCACTACATTTAAATAGTGCACTTTACGGGAAACTATAAGTGATTATACAAAAACAAAGTAAACTGAAATACTGATAGCGCCGACACGCCAAATAAAAGCGCCAAACAATGCGTTCGAGTTCTTGCATTGTCCCTTGATGAATCCTTTACTAAGATTTACCACATTTTATAAGATCCTGGCACGGATACTCGACAGACCATTTTTATGATTTTAAAGATTCATTTCAATTCAAAACGATTCATATTTTAATATAATGGGAGACTTCAATTTCAATATTCATTACGTTGCAGTTGTAGAAACACAACAATTGACTTAGGTTCTAATTTGTGGGTAATATATATATATATATATAACGAGGGGGAACGTTGTGAGTTGCTGCGTACACCGCAACTCTACAGTTATACCCGATACTAAGTCAGTATGGCTCTCCTGCGGCAGACACCGCTAATATTGAACCACACGACAAAGAGTGCGTGCGAGAGAGACAGAAAATCAGTCTGAGCGTGACGTCGGGCGCTGCGTGGCCACTGCAAATTGATTTCTTGCTTTTGGCTACAAAAATGATCCGATCTGATCCAGATTCAGCAATCTGATAGATATAGTCATTATCTATGATTCTGCGTTTTTAGTTTTCTCGAATGTGCAATATTGTGGATGCAACAGATTTTCGTCCTTTGTGGGGGCGGAAGGGGGTGGACCGAAATTCTGAGATATACGTTTTATAGTGAGATCTAACAGAAGTGCGAATACCAAATTTGGTTACTCTAGCCTTAATAGTCTCTGAGATTTGTGGATGCCCCAGATTTTCGTCCTTTGCGGGGGCGGAAGGGGGTGTGGCGAAATTTGGACACGAAACGTTCAAGGTCCGATATCACAGGAGTGTGGATACCAAATTTGGTTGCTCTGGCTCTTATAGGTTCTGAGATCCTTGAACTCATATTTTGCAATTGGCAAAGCCGACCATGAAACCTGTGTGTTAGAGAGAGACAGAGCGAGAAAGAATGAAATTGTTTTCTTGATTCTGGCTATAATAATTATACGATCTGGTTGAGATTTTACACTCTAGAACATATAGTCATCCTCTACGATTCTGCGTTTTTGGTTTTATCGTATCTTTAAAAATGTGGATGCCACAGATTTTCGTCCTTTGTGGGGGCGGAAGTGGGCGGGGCAAAGTTTTGAAATATTTTTGTAGCAGTGACATATCACAGATGTCTGGATCCAAAACATCGTTGCTCTAGCTCTTATAGTCTTTGAGCACTAGGCGCTGAAGGGGACGGACGGACGGACGGACGGACGGACGGACGGACAGACGAACAGACAGACAGGGCTCAATCGACTCGGCTATTGATGCTGATCAAGAATATATATACTTTATGGGGTCGGAAACGTTTCCTTCTGGACGTTACACACATCCTCTTTTACCACAAATCTAATATACCCCAATACTCATTTTGAGTATCGGGTATAAAAACGAGAGAATAAGAATCGAAATCGTAAACAAAAGCTAGATCAGACTGGGGTGCATTATACACACTGAGCAGACGGGTTTGAATCATTATACGTTGTATGCATATCTACACTTTCAAGCCAATGGCTCTTTTGACCAAACTACTTTTCGCTGTACATAATTACTAACTCGGGCGTTATTGTCTTACGCTGATCGTTGGGCCCAATGATGTCGTAGATGTTGACCGCAGCTGTATAAAATATGGAAATCATAAATATATAATGCATACAATACAATTACGCTACAACCACCGTCGCCTAGTCATCAGCCAGTTGTTTTGGTTTTCATAAATTTAATTGTTATGCTCTATCGCGAAAATTGAACCAAAAAGTAACAAACGAAAGACAATTTAGTGTGCATATGCACATATGTATGTAGATATGTACGCGCGTAACATCAAAGAGGGGTGTTAATCAAGTTTCAGTTAAATTACGTTAAACTGCTGATGTTATGCGTTGGAACTTGATAATGAATTAAATTGGACAAAACTCGATCCCGTGCGGCTGCTTTATAGACTCTTGCCCGCCTGAAGTTGGTTAGAGGTCAACAGGTGCGATGTATATGGTTCCTGGCCGTACTGACGAATCTTCCGCCAAGCCTATATTTAGTTAAATATGACTTAGCAGCACTAAATATTCTTCGCGATTGAGGCTGATCTGGTTCACTTGGATCTTTGGAGATTCCGAACTCGGTGGTAATATAAGATCCAGAAAAGATGAATTATGGTTGGAGTTGGAGAGACCTCGACAACTGTACGCCTAAGCCAGCTCCCAGGGTAGTCTTCTCGAGACTATACCGCGATGGGGCAGCTTAGGTACACTTCCCTGCAACATAGGTTATGTCAGCACGTGCACGGCATTAATATGAAAACATACCTTTTTCCCCAAATATATCTGCGCTAAATTCTTCTTATTCACTGACCACTGGACTGTACGGCACCTGTAATTACATGCTTCCAGCATATATATGTGGAAATATATATATTTTCCGGACAGCACTATATATGTATATATGTGTGCACTGTGTATGTTGCTCGCACTCGGGACTTATCACGTCTGTACAGATCGATCAACATTCTTCTTTTGTTCAAAGCAGTAATAGACGATGGACTGAGTAGCCTGTGCAGCAGAGCTTTTGAGCTTTTTACTAACTGTGCAATCGTATGATCTAGAACTTTCGAGCAGCATTAGACGATCGTCTAATGCACAGCATAGCTTAACTGTGCAATCGGACGATTGCCGTCTATGCTTCCCACTGTCCGTCGCTTGCATGTGTGCGTGGGCGTTCGGACTTAAGAGCGGCTAAAGCTTTGATCCAACCTTAAGAGCGGCTAAAGCTTGATCATTTGAAAGATCACTAGGGGGTCTCATGAGACGAAAGAAGATAACCAATTCCCTATATTTTTGTGCTGGCTACTACACGTTTCGGTCTTATAACCGATCTGATTGCCAATGAACGGGTTAGGTGCGCCCGCTTCCTGGATTTCACATATGAGGGCTTGGTGGTCCCTCCCGGTGTATAAGCCACTAACTTCCCACGTTGTCCTGCGGCTGAGGCTGCTGCTCACGAACGTAAGGTCTATTATAGACCCCGTTGCTGTGTGGGACTCGCACAGCTCCATATCGCTGCCTTCTTGCTCGAGTCAGCAATCCACTCTCCCGAGTTGCGATTCCGGTATTGCTCGCTTATGACTGCTACATCAATACGGTGCTCCCATATGGTCTGGTCCAGCAGCTGCTGTGCCATCTCGCAGTGGTTGAGGTTTAGTTGGATGATTTTCATCTATCCTTCATTTGCTGCATCGCCTTTTGGTACTGCGGGCACCTCGAACTCGTCGTTTGGTGCTTCGGGTCCTTCACCCGGTGGCGCTTGCAAAGAATGCAACTTGGTTCGTCTTTGCAATCTTTGGCCTGGTGGTCGGCTCCTGCGCAATTGTAGCAGCACTTCGTGAAGTCTTGGCTGCTCTTACAATTAGGCGCGATGTGGCCAAACTCCATGCACTTGTAGCATCTTCGGGGAGTTGACTTGGGTCGTATTCTGCAATACCCCACCCCAGGCGAATTCTTCCTTTCTCCAGGAGGGGCTTTGCTATAGCCGGTGGAACTTTCAGAGTCAGGGTCTGCGTGCTCCTATAGGCTGGTCTGATGGAGATGGCTGCGGCCTCGCAGATTTCCACCCCTGCCTGCGCTTTGAGTTCCGCTAGGACTTCCTCTTGGGTGGACACTTCGTCTATGTCCCTTACCTCCAAGATGACAGTTTCGGTAAGACTCCTTACTTCAACCGTGCTTCCTAGCGCTTCCTTGACTGCTGCCTGCATCTCGTGGGTTCTCGGGTCCGCCGATTTTTCCAGCATCAGCAACAGCTCTCCTTTTGCTGTGCGTCGCACCCCTTGCACCGATTGCCCTAGCTTTTTAAGACTTGGCTCTGTCTTGACCTTCCTTAGAATGTCTGCATATGAGACAGTGCTGGTGGCGGCGATGACTATTGCATCGCTGCGTGGCGGTCTTGGTCGTTGCTGCTGCTTTGGCTTTGGCCTTTGCCTAGCTACGACCTTCACCCACCCCACCTCTCGATCCTTTGGGGCGTCCTCCGGTCCCTTGCGAGCTACGGCGTCCCTCATTTGGGCTTCCTGCGGCTTCTTCTCCGTTTTTTTTTTTACTTTTTGGGTCCATGTTTTGGCTTCTTCGGCCTTGGGACGGGGACGGGGACGGGTGTGTGGTGTTCCTGGGCTCTGGCCGTGCCCTCTTTCCCGCCCTCTCCGTCACTGCCGGCTGTGTAACCTTGGCTACAGCCTGCTCCGCATAGATCGCCTGCCAGCACGATTCCAACTCTCGCTGCAGATATTCGATCTCATCCACCAGATCCCTCATTGGGTTTGTGATGGACCTCTTTGGGAGCACCATCAGCTTCCTCAACTCTCTGGCCTTTTGGCCCAAGCTCGCCAAATGCGCCATGGCCCTCTCCTTCGGGTCTGCTTGCTCCTCTTGGGGGCGCTGCAACGTTGGAGGAGAGGATCTTGCGCGCTCCTCCACTGCTTCCGCCGGCTGGTTTGGCGATCGCGCCAGAGCATTTTTCCGGCGAAAGGGATTCTCCTCATCCCAGGCGAATGAGCTTGTCAGCGGAGTGCTGCAAGCCGCAGCTTGTTCCCGCTGATCGCTCATCTCCGATCTGGCCGTTGATCTGGCAACTCCGGTTGCTGTGGCCGCGCCCTCTATTGGCCAGACGCTGTCGTTTTCCAGCACTTAGCTCCGTGCCTCCAGTCAGCTGTTCTTCCGTCGTTATCCAACACCACTTGCGGTGTGCTTGGCCAATTTTGCCCAAAAACAAAAAGAAGGCAGCAACCAACAAGTGGCGCCAAGAATCACAGCGAAGAAGAATAGGAAAACAGGCACTTACCTGCTGTTCCTTCCCCCCCCCCCCTTCGGCCTAGGGCTCGACGGCGTCCCACTGGGATTTCGGCCAGTACTATTGGCCAGGTGGCCGCTTCTCTGCTTGCGGACTTGCGTTCCGCGCAGGTAAGTAACGCAGTACTACTATGGCTCGCGCTAACTACTCTTTGCCTCTTTTCCAGGCTAACTTCCGACGTTTTCCACTGAATTATACGGAACGATTTAAAAACACGACCGCACTCACTAGAATACACACACTGGCTGTGGGTGTGTGTTTTTATACCCGATACTCAAAATGAGTATTGGGGTATATTAGATTTGTGGTAAAAGTGGATGTGTGTATCGTCTAGAAGGAATCGTTTCCGACCCCATAAAGTATATATATTCTTGATCAGCATCAATAGCCGAGTAGATTGAGCCCTGTCTGTCTGTCCGTCTGTCCGTCCGTCCGTCCATCCGTCCGTCCGTCCGTCCGTAGAGGATGACTATATGTTTTAGAATGTAAGATCTCAACCAGATCGTATAATTATTATAGCCAGAATCAAGAAAACAATTTCATTCTTTCTCGCTCTGTCTCTCTCTAACACACAGGTTTCATGGTCGGTTTTGCCAATTGCAAAATATGAGTTCAAGGATCTCAGAACCTATAAGAGCCAGAGCAACCAAATTTGGTATCCACACTCCTGTGATATCGGACCTTGAACGTTTCGTGTCCAAATTTCGCCACACCCCTTCCGCCCCCGCAAAGGACGAAAATCTGGGGCATCCACAAATCTCAGAGACTATTAAGGCTAGAGTAACCAAATTTGGTATCCGCACTTCTGTTAGATCTCACTATAAAACGTATATCTCAGAATTTTGCCCCACCCCCTTCCGCCCACACAAAGGACGAAAATCTGTTGCATCCACAATATTGCACATTCGAGAAAACTAAAAACGCAGAATCATAGATAATGACCATATCTATCAGATTGCTGAATCTGAATCAGATCAGATCATTTTTATAGCCAATAGGAACAAATCAATTTGCAGTGGCTACGCAGCGACCGACGTCACGCTCAGACTGATTTTCTGTCTCTCTCGCACGCACTCTTTGTCGTGTCGTTTAATATTAGCAGCGTCTGCCGGAGGAGAGCCATACTGACTTAGTATCGGGTATAACCGTAGAGTTGCGGTGTCCGCAGCAACTCACAACGTTCCCTCTCGTTTTTTTTGTTGTTGTGTGACTACAGGAAAGCTTCATGCCGACTCAGCCCAAGCCGAAGTGAGGGACTCTAACCGCTCTAAAACCAACCACACCTATCCCGGATCCCGGCGGTACTGTCGCGAGATATTACTTCGCCGGGGGGAGATGCCCGTAGGGCTCTTCTCTTAATAATCTCCTTTATCCTTTATCTCCTTGCATTGCGTGCTCTTTCTTCGCGACGCAGTTTGGTAGCCATAGTTACGGCCATGAATCTAATCGCGGCCCAGTTTCCTTCCGACTCCAGCAGGCATTCTGCCAGGTTTGTCACCGCTGGCATTCTTCCAAGCTTGTTGCTTAGATCCTCTCGTTCTTGCCGAAATCTTGGACATTCGAAGAAGCAGTGCTCTGCGTCTTCGATGACCCCTGCGCAGACCACGCAGAAGGGGTCGTCCTCGTGCTTAAACCTATGCAGGTAGGCTTTAAAGCAACCGTGTCCTGTCAGCAGTTGTGTCAGGTGATACTCCACTTGTCCATGGCTACGGTTCAGCCAACTCTTCAGGTCTGGGATTAGCCTATGGGTCCATCGACCCTTGCTGCTGTTATCCCACGAATCTTGCCATTGCAGGATTGTGCGCTGCCTTAAGGCACCTCTGGTGTCCTGGTTCGTAGTCCCCAGGGTTCGCTGTGCCCTGATTCCTGCGGCTTCTCTTGCCAGCGGATGGATGGGAATCATTACTGCTACCACAAGTGCGGCGTCTTGGGATACCGTTCTGAATGCGCAACACACCCTCAGGGCACACAGCCTCTGGACTGCGTTGCATTCTCGGGCATATGTTTTATGCTTCATTGCATCAACCCATATTGGTGCAGCGTACATAAGCGTTGAGCCAACTACGCTCGCTAGTAGCTTTCGCCTTGGCTGTTTCGGGCCTCCGGTGTTGGCCATGATGCGGGATAGGGCCACTGCCGTCTTTCCTGCTTTGCTGCTTGCATACGCCATGTGATGCTTGAAGCTGAGTCTGTGGTCAATCATGACCCCCAGGTACTTCAGGCTTGGACTGGAGCTAATAGTGCAGTCTCCTACTCGGATCGTGGCCGTCTCCACTACTTTCCTGCTGCTTATGAGCACCGCCTCCGTTTTGTGGGTGGCTAATGAGAGATCCCTCCCTGATAGCCATGTTCTGGCTCTCTCTACCGCGTCGTTGCAGATTTCTTCCGCCGCTTCTTTCTGTTTTGCCACTACGACTATTGCTATCCATCTTGAGGATTCCATCATACATGATGTTCCACAGCAGCGGGCCGAGGACCGATCCTTGGGGAACTCCTCCAGTGATTTGGTGCTCACGTGTCCCCTTATCCGTCTCATATATGAGCACTCGGTCTCTTAGGTAGTCCGCGATGATATTCTGCAGATACGGCGGTACTTGAAAGTTTCTCAATTCTTCTAGTATGTGATCCCAATTGGCAGAGTTGAATGCATTTTGGACATCGAGTGTTGCCACTATGCAATACTCTTTGGTCCCGTACATCCATCGGGTGCCATCGATAGCTCGCTTTGCTATCTCACATACCTCGCCGATTGCGTCCACCGTGGACCTGCCTTTGCGAAACCCGTGCTGTCTCGGTGAGAGCTGACGCGTTACTGCCTTCTCCAGCCTGGTGTGGATTATGCGCTCGAGGATCTTACCCACTGTGTCGAGCATGCAGAGTGGTCTATAGGATGATGGCTCCTCGGTCGGCTTGTTCCCCTTGGGTAAGAGGACTAGCCGCTGTCGCTTCCATGGTCTGGGGAAGGTCCCTTCGGACATGCACGCATTGAATAAATCCACGTACATTTGTGGATTGGTCTCAATAGCCGTGCGGAGAACGGCATTTGGGACCCCATCAGGTCCTGGTGCTTTGCCGTTCTTGATCCGTTGTAGAGCTTCGAGGACTTCTGCTCTCGTGGTGGCTTCTATTTCAGGTGGCGGTATTCTATCCATCACCCTCTGGGCTGCCACTTTCTCTGGAAATAGGGTTTCTACTATGTTAACCAGCAGATCTGCACACATTGGCGGCGGGGACTGAACACTCGCAGTCTCTTCATTACCAGCCTGTATGCGTAGCCCCAAGGGTTCGCATCTGCGTCATCGCAGAGCTTTGCGAAGCATTTGCGCTTGGCATCCTTGATCTGCCTCTTCAAGCAGCGTCTGCTTTCCTTATATTCTCCTTGGAGCCTCTCGAATTCCGGGGAACCTCTCGAACGCTGGTATAGTCGTCTTTTCCGCTGGCACTCCTGCCTGGCGCTACCTATTGCAGCGTTCCACCAATACGTTGGCCTGCGGTTGTTCAGGCTTCTTCTTTTCCTTAGCATGGAGGCATCACATGCTTCCAGCGTATGTATAGCCAGTTGGCTTGCTCTCTCTTCAGCCGTACCGTTGGTCTCGTAGTCCTCAAACATGGCCCGGACCATATCCGGCTCTAGCGTTTCGGTCTTATAACCGATCTGCTTGCCAATGAACGGGTTAGGTGCGCCCGCTTCCTGGATTTCACATATGAGGGCTTGGTGGTCACTCCCGGTGTATAAGTCACTAACTTCCCACGTTGTCCTGCGGCTGAGGCTGCTGCTCACGAACGTAAGGTCTATTATAGACCCCGTTCCAGCTCTGCCGAACGTCTGCTGTGTGCCTGTGTTCAGCAGTACGGCATCCAACGTCGCAAAGCATTCTAAGAGCGCCTGTCCCCTTGGGTTCGTTCTCGGGCATCCCCACTCCGTCGCCCAAGCGTTGAAATCGCCGGCTATGAGCGTAGGGTGTTTCTCCCGCGCATCTTCAGAAATCCTTTCCAGTGCCTGCGTCGCCTGCTGTAGGCTGAGGCTCGGGGGCAGGTAGCAGCTATATATGTGCACTCCATTTATCCGGGCTCTGGCGAATCCGTCTCCGACGTATGTTTGCAGTAGTTGCTGTGTGGGACTCGCACAGCTCCATATCGCTGCCTTCTTGCTCGAGTCAGCAATCCACTCTCCCGAGTTGCGATTCCGGTATTGCTCGCTTATGACTGCTACATCAATACGGTGCTCCATATGGTCTGGTCCAGCAGCTGCTGTGCCATCTCGCAGTGGTTGAGGTTTAGTTGGATGATTTTCATCTATCCTTCATTTGCTGCATCGCCTTTTGGTACTGCGGGCACCTCGAACTCGTCGTTTGGTGCTTCGGGTCCTTCACCCGGTGGCGCTTGCAAAGAATGCAACTTGGTTCGTCTTTGCAATCTTTGGCCTGGTGGTCGGCTTCTGCGCAATTGTAGCAGCACTTCGTGAAGTCTTGGCTGCTCTTACAATTAGGCGCGATGTGGCCAAACTCCATGCACTTGTAGCATCTTCGGGGAGTTGACTTGGGTCGTATTCTGCAATATGGGCAGAATTCTTCCTTTCTCCAGGAGAGGCTTTGCTATAGCCGGTGGAACTTTCAGAGTCAGGGTCTGCGTGCTCCTATAGGCTGGTCTGATGGAGATGGCTGCGGCCTCGCAGATTTCCACCCCTGCCTGCGCTTTGAGTTCCGCTAGGACTTCCTCTTGGGTGGACACTTCGTCTATGTCCCTTACCTCCAAGATGACAGTTTCGGTAAGACTCCTTACTTCAACCGTGCTTCCTAGCGCTTCCTTGACTGCTGCCTGCATCTCGTGGGTTCTCGGGTCCGCCGATTTTTCCAGCATCAGCAACAGCTCTCCTTTTGCTGTGCGTCGCACCCCTTGCACCGATTGCAATAACTTTTTATACCCGATACTCAAAATGAGTATTGGGGTATATTAGATTTGTGGTAAAAGTGGATGTGTGTAACGTCCAGAAGGAATCGTTTCCGACCCCATAAAGTATATATATTCTTGATCAGCATCAATAGCCGAGTCGATTGAGCCCTGTCTGTCTGTCCGTCTGTCCGTCCGTCCGTCCGTCCGTCCGTCCGTCCGTCCGTCCGTCCCTTCAGCGCCTAGTGCTCAAAGACTATAAGAGCTAGAGCAACGATGTTTTGGATCCAGACTTCTGTGATATGTCACTGCTACAAAAATATTTCAAAACTTCGCCCCGCTCACTTCCGCCCCCACAAAGGACGAAAATCTGTGGCATCCACATTTTTAAAGATACGATAAAACCAAAAACGCAGAATCGGTGAGGATGACCATATCTTCTACAGTGCAAAATCTGAATAATGATTATAGCCAGAATCAAGAAAACAATTTCATTCTTTCTCGCTCTGTCTCTCTCTAACACACAGGTTTCATGGTCGGTTTTGTCAATTGCAAAATATGAGTTCAAGGATCTCAGAACCTATAAGAGCCAGAGCAACCAAATTTGGTATCCACACTCCTGTGATATCGGACCTTGACCGTTTCGTGTCCAAATTTCGTCACACCCCTTCCGCCCCCGCAAGGGACGAAAATCTGGGGCATCCACAAATCTCAGAGACTATTAAGGCTAGAGTAACCAAATTTGGTATCCGCACTTCTGTTAGATCTCACTATAAAACGTATATCTCAGAATTTCGCCCCACCCCGCAGAATCATAGATAATGACCATATCTATCAGACTGCTGAATCTGGATCAGATCGGATCATTTTTGTAGCCAAAAGCAAGAAATCAATTTTCAGTGGCTACGCAGCGCTCGACGTCACGCTCAGACTGATTTTCTGTCTCTCTCGCAAGCACTCTTTGTCGTGTGGTTCAATATTAGCGGCGTCTGCCGGAGGAGAGCCATACTGACTTAGTATCGGCTATAACTGTAGAGATGCGGTGTCCGCAGCAACTCACAACGTTCCACCTCGTTAAGACTTGGCTCTGTCTTGACCTTCCTTAGAATGTCTGCATATGAGACAGTGCTGGTGGCGGCGATGACTATTGCATCGCTGCGTGGCGGTCTTGGTCGTTGCTGCTGCTTTGGCTTTGGCCTTTGCCTAGCTACGACCTTCGCCCACCCCACCTCTCGATCCTTTGGGGCGTCCTCCGGTCCCTTGCGAGCTACGGCGTCCCTCATTTGGCCTTCCTGCGGCTTCTTCTCCGTTTTTTTTTACTTTTTGGGTCCATGTTTTGGCTTTTTCGGCCTTGGGGACGGGGACGGGTGGGTGGTGTTCCTGGGCTCTGGCCGTGCCCTCTTTCCCGCCCTCTCCGTCACTGCCGGCTGTGTAACCTTGGCTACAGCCTGCTCCGCATAGATCGCCTGCCAGCACGATTCCAACTCTCGCTGCAGATATTCGATCTCATCCACCAGATCCCTCATTGGGTTCGTGATGGACCTCTTTGGGAGCACCATCAGCTTCTCAACTCT
This sequence comes from Drosophila miranda, assembly GCF_003369915.1. Lineage (NCBI taxonomy): Eukaryota > Metazoa > Arthropoda > Insecta > Diptera > Drosophilidae > Drosophila > Drosophila miranda. Next base: position 24,034,529 of record NW_022881614.1, read on the forward strand.
CTGGCCTTTTGGCCCAAGCTCACCAAATGCGCCATGGCCCTCTCCTTCGGGTCTGCTTGCTCCTCTTGGGGGCGCTGCAGCGTTGGAGGAGAGGATCTTGCGCGCTCCTCCACTGCTTCCGCCGGCTGGTTTGGCGATCGCGCCAGAGCATTTTTCCGGCGAAAGGGATTCGCCTCATCCCAGGCGAATGAGCTTGTCAGCGGAGTGCTGCAAGCCGCAGCTTGTTCCCGCTGATCGCTCATCTCCGATCTGGCCGTTGATCTGGCAACTCCGGTTGCTGTGGCCGCGCCCTCTATTGGCCAGACGCTGTCGTTTTCCAGCACTTAGCTCCGTGCCTCCAGTCAGCTGTTCTTCCGTCGTTATCCAACACCACTTGCGGTGTGCTTGGCCAATTTTGCCCAAAAAAAAAGAAGGCAGCAACCAACAAGTGGCGCCAAGAATCACAGCGAAGAAGAATAGGAAAACAGGCACTTACCTGCTGTTCCTTCCCCCCCCCCCCTTCGGCCTAGGGCTCGACGGCGTCCCACTGGGATTTCGGCCAGTACTATTGGCCAGGTGGCCGCTTCTCTGCTTGCGGTCTTGAGTTCCGCGCAGGTAAGTAGCGCAGCACTACTATGGCTCGCGCTAACTACTCTTTGCCTCTTTTCCAGGCTAACTTCCGACGTTTTCCACTGAATTATACGGAACGATTTAAAAACACGACCGCACTCACTAGAATACACACTGTGTGAGTGTGTGTGTGTGTGCTTTTTAGGTTTTTTTTTTGTCTCCGTCTCTGTCGTCACTTTCTTATTGCCATTTGCGCTTTCCTTTTGCCAGCCACGTTCTTCTTTTGCGCGCGGGAGCTACCTTAAAGGGCCCGGAAACGGATCCCACTCTGGCACCTGGGGGGCTTCCAAGGAGACTCTTCGTGGACTCTTCTTAAAGGGGGAATCTCCCTGCCAAAGATGTAGCATGAGGATTCAAAAAGCTGTTCTATAGCTCGATATTTCGTCATACAAAACTCTTTCATTTCGGTCCCAAAAATCCCCCAAGTCTTGGACGAATCAATGAATCGAAGGAATATTGAATTGTAATTTGTGCCGGAGGCAATATCCCTGGGATTTTATAGTGTCTGATAGCACAGATTCTTCTACAACTTATGCACATAGCCCCTTGGCTTCCCTTTTGAGTCCTGCCTGCGCGTGTGTATGTGTTCATTCACTCTCTCTTCGGTCATGCTTGATTACTCAATTGCGACTCAAGGAATTAAACAGCAACAACTGTGCTATAAATAAACACTTTGCCGGTTGGCCTCCTACACCTCCTCCTCCCCCCCCCCCCCCACACACACACACACACAGCACCCCCCCCCCCCCCCCCCCCCCCCCCTGTCACACCGTCCCGTCCCGTCCCGTCCCGTCCCGGCCATCCGTCAGTCAAAGCCAAAAATTAAGTTCCTCTGGAAACGGGTCCGAATGGAGCCGGCTCGTACTGGTCTTTCTCTCTATTTCCCCCTCTCGTCCACTCCCTCCTGCCTGTTGCCTGGCTCTGGGCCGGGTTGTTTGTAAGTTTAGTTCGCACGTTTTTATTTTACTATTATGTATTATTTTTACGCTTTTTCGTGTCTTTAATCTCTCGAATGCTCGGCTCGCTTCCGCTCGGCTTGTTAGAGCCCCATTGAAAGATCTTGCACGGCGCTGATTATTGGAAAATTTTGGGCTCAAAAATGAAACAACAAAAAGTAAAGAGTTTGAAAACGGATGCCACACCGATTTAAACGACGGTGTGTGTGTGTGTATCTGATTCTCTGGGGGCCACTGAAAATGATTTGCGTTGCCAAATGGTCCCAGCGGATGGGCCACCTCCCGTACCCCCGTACCTCCCGGTATCTTTCAGATGTCGCGCACACAAAATGAATTTAAATTTGCAGTTGGATTTATTTCGGTTCGCGTTCATACATACATATATATGCCCAATCCCGATACAGATGCAGATAAAGATTAAGATTCGGGGTACATGCGTGTGTGTGTGTTCCATTGCTTTAATTTCACTTTATACCCTGTAATCGGATCCATACCATGGTGGGGGGCCTAGTCTCAGTGGGATAGAGGGGGAAAGAGAACCAGACTGCTAAGCCACACTGTGAGAGAGATAGTTTTCTTTGTTTCAATTCCAAAAGCAAAGAAATATCAATGGATATCTGCGTGTTTGTTACTTTTTTTCCATCACGAAATTGTTTGGCTCTGGCTCTGGGATTGGGTCTGCCTTCCTGCCTGTCGTCTGCCCGCCCGTTTGATTCGGTGACAGTCGGAGAATACAATTAACATAATTTACTTACCAAGACATGCAAAACACATCCCACTCGCTTCTATAGAAACGGAAAGACAGGCACAGACCCTGTCATGGGGATCACGACATGGCCGTCAGTTTGTAAGTTTAGCAAATTTGGCAAATCGTTTTCGTTGCCATTTCTAGGTGTAGGGGTGTGCGGCTAGAAGGGGTCTGCTGTCTCTGCTGATTGTTATTATCGCTGCATTGCCAAATCGATTTCGATTATAGGGTTCGCCACTTTAGGGCTCCTTTTCCTGCTGGAGCCCTGGAGACTCTCTCTGTAAGCGATAGGGGGGGGTCTCCGAGGAGATCGAACCCCACAGAAGTTATGGCGGCTCTCATAATCTTTGTTGTTGTGCATTCGATGTGGATTTATATGCATGTACATATTTAATTGGCTCTCTCTGTTATCGCTTATAAAATCAGACCGAAAAAGTTCCAATCACTTTTATTTATTATCCCCGATACTCAAAATGAGTATTGGGGTATATTAGATTTGTGGTAAAAGTGGATGTGTGTAACATCCAGAAGGAATCGTTTCCGACCCCATAAAGTATATATATTCTTGATCAGCATCAATAGCCGAGTCGATTGAGCCCTGTCTGTCTGTCCGGCTGTCCGTCTGTCCGTCCACTTCAGCGCTTAGTGCTCAAAGACTATAAAATGCTAGAGCAACGATGTTTTGTATCCACACTTCTGTGATATGTTACTGCTACAAAAATATTTCAAATGTTCGCCCCGCCCACTTCCGCCCCCACAAAGGACGAAAATCTGTGGCATCCACAATTTTAAAGATATGAGAAAACCAAAAACGTAGAATTGTAGAGAATGACCATATCTTTAAGACTGCGGAATCTGAATTGGATCGTATTATTATTATAGACAGCATCAAGAAAACAATTTCATTTTTTCTCGCCCTGTCTCTCTCTAACACACACGTAGCATAGGCGGCTTTGCTTAGAGGAAAACATTAGCGCCTAGATCTCCGAGACTACAAAAGCTAGAGCAACCAAATTTGGTATCCACACTCCTAATATATCGGACCGAGACGAGTTTGTTTCAAAATTTCACCACACCCCCTTCCGCCCCCGCAAAGGACGAAAATCTGGGGATATTCAAAAATCTCAGAGACTATTAAGGCTAGAGTAACCAAATATCCGCACTCCTGTTAGATCTTACTATAAAACGTGTATCTCAAAATTTCACCCCACCCCCTTCCGCCCACACAAAGGACGAAAATCTGTTGCATCCACAATATTGCAGATTCGAGAAAACTAAAAACGCAGAATCATAGATAATGACCATATCTATCAGATTGCTGAATCTGGATCAGATCAGATCATTTTTATAGCCAATAGGAACAAATCAATTTGCAGTGGCTACGCAGCGCCACGTCGTGTCGTTTAATATTAGCGGCGTCTGCCGGAGGAGAGCCATACTGAATTAGTATCGGGTATAACTGTAGAGTTGCGGTGTCCGCAGCAACTCACAACGTTCCCCTCGTTTATTTACTTCTTTTTATTATACCCGATACTCAAAATGAGTATTGGGGTATATAAGATTTGTGGTAAAAGTGGATGTGTGTAACATCCAGAAGGAATCGTTTCCGACCCCATAAAGTATTTATATTCTTGATCAGCATCAATAGCCGAGTCGATTGAGCCCTGTCTGTCTGTCCGTCTGTCCGTCCGTCTGTCCGTCCACTTCAGCGCTTAGTGCTCAAAGACTATAAAATGCTAGAGCAACGATGTTTTGTATCCACACTTCTGTGATATGTTACTGCTACAAAAATATTTCAAAACTTCGCCCCGCCCACTTCCGCCCCCACAAAGGACGAAAATCTGTGGCATCCACAATTTTAAAGATATGAGAAAACCAAAAACGTAGAATTGTAGAGAATGACCATATCTTTAAGACTGCGGAATCTGAATTGGATCGTATTATTATTATAGACAGCATCAAGAAAACAATTTCATTTTTTCTCGCCCTGTCTCTCTCTAACACACACGTAGCATAGGCGGCTTTGATTAGAGTAAAACATTAGCGCCTAGATCTCAGAGACTACAAAAGCTAGAGCAACCAAATTTGGTATCCACACTCCTAATATATCGGACCGAGACGAGTTTGTTTCAAAATTTCACCACACCCCCTTCCGCCCCCGCAAAGGACGAAAATCTGGGGATATTCAAAAATCTCAGAGACTATTAAGGCTAGAGTAACCAAATTTGGTATCCGCACTCCTGTTAGATCTTACTATAAAACGTGTATCTCAAAATTTCACCCCAACCCCTTCCGCCCACACAAAGGACGAAAATCTGTTGCATCCACCGTATTGCAGATTCGAGAAAACTAAAAACGCAGAATCATAGATAATGACCATATCTATCAGATTGCTGAATCTGGATCAGATCAGATCATTTTTATAGCCAATAGAAACAAATCAATTTGCAGTGGCTACGCAGCGCCACGTCGTGTCGTTTAATATTAGCGGCGTCTGCCGGAGGAGAGCCATACTGACTTAGTATCGGGTATAACTGTAGAGTTGCGGTGTCCGCAGCAACTCACAACGTTCCCCCTCGTTTATTTACTTCTTTTTATTATACCGATACTCAAAATGAGTATTGGGGTATATTAGATTTGTGGTAAAAGTGGATGTGTGTAACATCCAGAAGGAATCGTTTCCGACCCCATAAAGTATTTATATTCTTGATCAGCATCAATAGCCGAGTCGATTGAGCCCTGTCTGTCTGTCCGTCTGTCCGTCTGTCCGTCCGTCTGTCCGTCCACTTCAGCGCTTAGTGCTCAAAGACTATAAGAGCTAGAGCAACGATGTTTTGTATCCACACTTCTGTGATATGTTACTGCTACAAAAATATTTCAAAACTTCGCCCCGCCCACTTCCGCCCCCACAAAGGACGAAAATCTGTGGCATCCACAATTTTAAAGATATGAGAAAACCAAAAACTTAGAATTGTAGAGAATGACCATATCTTTAAGACTGCGGAATCTGAATTGGATCGTATTATTATTATAGACAGCATCAAGAAAACAATTTCATTCTTTCTCGCCCTGTCTCTCTCTAACACACACGTAGCATAGGCGGCTTTGCTTAGAGTAAAACATTAGCGCCTAGATCTCAGAGACTACAAAAGCTAGAGCAACCAAATTTGGTATCCACATTCCTTATATATCGGACCGAGACGAGTTTGTTTCAAAATTTCGCCACACCCCTTCCGCCCCGCAAAGGATGAAAATCTGGGGATATTCACAAATCTCAGAGACTATTAAGGCTAGAGTAACCAAATTTGGTATCCGCATTCCTGTTAGATCTCACTATAAAACGTGTTTCTCAAAATTTCGCCCCACCCCTTCCGCCCACACAAAGGACGAAAATGTGTTGCATCCACAATATTGCAGATTCGAGAAAACTAAAAAACGCAGAATCATAGATAATGACCATATCTATCAGATTGCTGAATCTGGATCAGATCAGATCATTTTTATAGCCAAATCAATTTGCAGTGGCTACGCAGCGCCCGACGTCACGCTCAGACTGATTTTCTGTCTCTCTCGCACGCACTCTTTGTCGTGTCGTTTAATATTAGCGGCGTCTGCCGGAGGAGAGCCATACTGACTTAGTATCGGGTATAACCGTAGAGTTGCGGTGTCCGCAGCAACTCACAACGTTCCCCCTCGTTTTTTATACCCGATACTCAAAATGAGTATTGGGGTATATTAGATTTGTGGTAAAAGTGGATGTGTGTAACGTCCAGAAGGAATCGTTTCCGACCCCATAAAGTATATATATTCTTGATCAGCATCAATAGCCGAGTCGATTGAGCCCTGTCTGTCTGTCCGGCTGTCCGTCTGTCCGTCCGTCTGTCCGTCCACTTCAGCGCTTAGTGCTCAAAGACTATAAGAGCTAGAGCAACGATGTTTTGTATCCACACTTCTGTGATATGTTACTACTACAAAAATATTTCAAATGTTCGCCCCGCCCACTTCCGCCCCCACAAAGGACGAAAATCTGTGGCATCCACAATTTTAAAGATATGAGAAAAACAAAAACGTATAATTGTAGAGAATGACCATATCTTTAAGACTGCGGAATCTGAATTGGATCGTATTATTATTATAGACAGCATCAAGAAAACAATTTCATTTTTTCTCGCCCTGTCTCTCTCTAACACACACGTAGCATAGGCGGCTTTGCTTAGAGTAAAACATTAGCGCCTAGATCTCAGAGACTACAAAAGCTAGAGCAACCAAATTTGGTATCCACACTCCTAATATATCGGACCGAGACGAGTTTGTTTCAAAATTTCACCACACCCCCTTCCGCCCCCGCAAAGGACGAAAATCTGGGGATATTCAAAAATCTCAGAGACTATTAAGGCTAGAGTAACCAAATTTGGTATCCGCACTCCTGTTAGATCTTACTATAAAACGTGTATCTCAAAATTTCACCCCACCCCCTTCCGCCCACACAAAGGACGAAAATCTGTTGCATCCACCGTATTGCAGATTCGAGAAAACTAAAAACGCAGAATCATAGATAATGACCATATCTATCAGATTGCTGAATCTGGATCAGATCAGATCATTTTTATAGCCAATAGGAACAAATCAATTTGCAGTGGCTACGCAGCGCCACGTCGTGTCGTTTAATATAAGCGGCGTCTGCCGGAGGAGAGCCATACTGACATAGTATCGGGTATAACTGTAGAGTTGCGGTGTCCGCAGCAACTCACAACGTTCCCCCTCGTTTATTTACTTCTTTTTATTATACCCGATACTCAAAATGAGTATTGGGGTATATTAGATTTGTGGTAAAAGTGGATGTGTGTAACATCCAGAAGGAATCGTTTCCGACCCCATAAAGTATTTATATTCTTGATCAGCATCAATAGCCGAGTCGATTGAGCCCTGTCTGTCTGTCCGTCTGTCCGTCTGTCCGTCCGTCTGTCCGTCCACTTCAGCGCTTAGTGCTCAAAGACTATAAGAGCTAGAGCAACGATGTTTTGTATCCACACTTCTGTGATATGTTACTGCTACAAAAATATTTCAAAACTTCGCCCCGCCCACTTCCGCCCCCACAAAGGACGAAAATCTGTGGCATCCACAATTTTAAAGATATGAGAAAACCAAAAACTTAGAATTGTAGAGAATGACCATATCTTTAAGACTGCGGAATCTGAATTGGATCGTATTATTATTATAGACAGCATCAAGAAAACAATTTCATTTTTTCTCCCCTGTCTCTCTCTAACACACACGTAGCATAGGCGGCTTTGCTTAGAGTAAAACATTAGCGCCTAGATCTCAGAGACTACAAAAGCTAGAGCAACCAAATTTGGTATCCACATTCCTTATATATCGGACCGAGACGACTTTGTTTCAAAATTTCGCCACACCCCCTTCCGCCCCCGCAAAGGATGAAAATCTGGGGATATTCACAAATCTCAGAGACTATTAAGGCTAGAGTAACCAAATTTGGTATCCGCATTCCTGTTAGATCTCACTATAAAACGTGTTTCTCAAAATTTCGCCCCACCCCCTTCCGCCCACACAAAGGACGAAAATGTGTTGCATCCACAATATTGCAGATTCAAGAAAACTAAAAACGCAGAATCATAGATAATGACCATATCTATCAGATTGCTGAATCTGGATCAGATCAGATCATTTTTATAGCCAAATCAATTTGCAGTGGCTACGCAGCGCCCGACGTCACGCTCAGACAGATTTTCTGTCTCTCTCGCACGCACTCTTTGTCGTGTCGTTTAATATTAGCGGCGTCTGCCGGAGGAGAGCCATACTGACTTAGTATCGGGTATAACCGTAGAGTTGCGGTGTCCGCAGCAACTCACAACGTTCCCCCTCGTTTTTTTATACCCGATACTCAAAATGAGTATTGGGGTATATTAGATTTGTGGTAAAAGTGGATGTGTGTAACGTCCAGAAGGAATCGTTTCCGACCCCATAAAGTATATATATTCTTGATCAGCATCAATAGCCGAGTCGATTGAGCCCTGTCTGTCTGTCCGTCCGTCCGTCTGTCCGTCTGTCCGTCCCCTTCAGCGCCTAGTGCTCAAAGACTATAAGAGCTAGAGCAACGATGTTTTGGATCCAGACTTCTGTGATATGTCACTGCTACAAAAATATTTCAAAACTTCGCCCCGCCCACTTCCGCCCCCACAAAGGACGAAAATCTGTGGCATCCACAATTTTAAAGATATGGGAAAACCAAAAACGTTGAATTGTAGAGAATGACCATACCTTTAAGACTGCGGAATCTGAATTGGATCGTATCATTATTATAGCCAGCATCAAGAAAACAATTTCATTTTTTCTCGCCCTGTCTCTCTCTAACACACACGTAGCATAGGCGGCTTTGCTTAGAGTAAAACATTAGCGCCTAGATCTCAGAGACTACAAAAGCTAGAGCAACCAAATTTGGTATCCACACTCCTAATATATCGGACCGAGACGAGTTTGTTTCAAAATTTCACCACACCCCCTTCCGCCCCGCAAAGGACGAAAATCTGGGGATATTCAAAAATCTCAGAGACTATTAAGGCTAGAGTAACCAAATTTGGTATCCGCACTCCTGTTAGATCTTACTATAAAACGTGTATCTCAAAATTTCACCCCACCCCTTCCGCCCACACAAAGGACGAAAATCTGTTGCATCCACCGTATTGCAGATTCGAGAAAACTAAAAACGCAGAATCATAGATAATGACCATATCTATCAGATTGCTGAATCTGGATCAGATCATTTTATAGCCAATAGGAACAAATCAATTTGCAGTGGCTACGCAGCGCCGACGTCACGCTCAGACTGATTTTCTGTCTCTCTCGCACGCACTCCTTGTCGTGTCGTTTAATATTAGCGGCGTCTGCCGGAGGAGAGCCATACTGACTTAGTATCGGGTATAACTGTAGAGTTGCTGTGTCCGCAGCAACTCACAACGTTCCCCCTCGTTTTTTTGTAAATTTGATGCATATCTAAGTCGGGGGATGCACAGGGCAGTGCGTTTCATTACTGCTGATGCTAAAAAACATCGACTTTTGGAGGAAAGCCAAAACGCCGTAGCTAGAACAGGAGCCCACTTAAAGTTCTGAAACGGACTGTACATATGTATATGTATGGGATCTTTTCCGCTATACACACTCCCGCACACCCTCACACACACACACACACACACACACACACACACACACACACACACACACAGGGCGAGCATGGAGAGACGCTACGAGTACAGGAGTCACCACCAGCCGGTTTACTGGTGGAACCAGCAGATTAAGGATTCGCGACGGAAATGCCTGCAGGCCCGCAGGCAGTACCAGAGAGCGCGTGGCCGGGCAAATTATACGCAACTCCAGGGCGAATACACAGCTGCCCGCAGGGACCTGAAGCTAGCCATCCGGGATAGCAAGCGGAAGTGCTTCCTGGAACTCTGCGACTCAGCGGAGCATGACATCTGGGGAAGGGCCTACAAGGTGATAATAAAAACGAGGGGGAACGTTGTGAGTTGCTGCGGAGACCGCAACTCTACAGTTATACCCGATACTAAGTCAGTATGGCTCTCCTCCGGCAGACGCCGCTAATATTAAACGACACGACAAGGAGTGCGTGCGAGAGAGACAGAAAATCAGTCTGAGCGTGACGTCGGGCGCTGCGTAGCCAGTGCAAATTGATTTGTTCCTTTTGGCTATAAAAATGATCTATCTGATCTGATCCAGATTCAGCAATCTGATATATATGATCATTATCTATGATTCTGCGTTTTTAGTTTTCTCGTATCCTCAATATTGTGGATGCAACAGATTTTCGTCCTTTGTGGGGGCGGAAGGGGGTGGGGCGAAATTTTGAGATATTCGTTTTATAGTGAGATCTAACAGGAATGCGGATACCAAATTTGGTTACTCTAGCCTTAATAGTCTCTGAGATTTGTGAATATCCCCAGATTTTCATCCTTTGCCGGGGCGGAAGGGGGTGTGGCGAAATTTTGAAACAAACTCGTCTCGGTCCGATATATTAGGAGTGTGGATACCAAATTTCGTTGCTCTAGCTTTTGTAGTCTCTGAGATCTAGGCGCTAATGTTTTACTCTAAGCACAGCCGGCTATGCTACGTGTGTGTTAGAGAGAGACAGGGCGAGAAAAAATAAAATTGTTTTCTTTATTCTGGCTATAATAATTATACGATCTGGTTCAGATTTTGCACTCTAGAAGATATAGTCATCTTCTACGATTCTGCGCTTTTAGTTTTCTCGTATCGACGAATTTGTGGATGCCACAGATTTTCGCCCTTTGTGGGGGCGGAAGTGGCGGGGCGAAGTTTTGAAATATTTTTGTAGCAGTGACATATCACAGAAGTCTGGATCCAAAACATCGTTGCTCTCGCTCTTATAGTCTTTGAGCACTAGGCGCTGAAGGGGATGGACAGACGGACAGACGGACGGACGGACAGACGGACAGACAGACATGGCTCAATCGACTCGGCTATTGATGCTGATCAAGAATATATATACTTTATGGGGTCGGAAACGATTCCTTTTGGACGGTACACACATCCACTTTTACCACAAATCTAATATACCCCAATACTCATTTTGAGTATCGGGTATAAAAATGAATGCCCTGAAACCGAAGGCACCGGTTGAAGCAGAGAAAATGAAGAATATCGTGGAGACTCTATTCCTCCGTATGCCTCAGGAGGGCATCCCACCAAGGCAGGAGTATGCGGAGAACCAAAGTGAGCTAGAGCAAATTAGCGAGGCAGAGGTCAAGGCCGCAGCTAGGAGTATCCCAGTTGCTAAGGCTCCGGGCCCAGATGGTATCCCAAACAGAGCACTAAAGACGGCCATTATGCTCCACCCGGAAATGTTCGCAAGGATGTTCAGCAGATGCTGGGCGGAAGGAATCTTCCCGGAGCGGTGGAAGCTACAGAAGCTAGTGCTGATCCCGAAGCCAGACAAACCGCTAGACGAGCCCTCCTCGTCCTACAGGCCGATATGCCTATTGGACACCGCGGGGAAAATCCTCGAGAAGATCATGTGCACAAGGCTAGAGCGAGCCATCCAGCAAGGGGGCGACCTGTCTCCAATGCAATTTGGCTTCCGCAGGGGCCACTCCACACTAGACGCGCTATCAACGGTGGCAGACATTGCAGCAAAGGCAATCGAAGGCACCCGTTGGAAGGGCGGTGCCAAAAAATACTGTAGAGCGGTGACACTAGGTGTTCGAAACGCGTTCAACACTGCCAACTGTGATTGCATCCTGAGGGCGCTAACGGGCTTTGGAGTTGAAGGCCATCTCATGCGCATGGTCCAAGACTACTTCCGGGACCGGGTGCTAATGTACGAGACTGAAGAAAGTACTAAGAGACACGAGATAACTGGTGGCGTCCCACAAGGATCGGTCATTGGGCCACTACTTTGGAACGCCATGTATGATGGCATTCTGCGTCTGCAAGTACCCGAGGACACGAAAATGATAGGGTTCGCCGACGACGTGGCACTAGTGGCCGTAGCAAACAATCTCAAGGATGCGGAAGGCAAGTGTGACGCCTCAATAAGGAAAATCAGAGAGTGGCTGGGCTCCGCTGGGCTACAACTGGCCGACCACTGACGGCGGCTCCTACTACACAACGTCGACGAAGGGGAGATGGACGCACACCCTAATCCCAAGAGTCGAAGAGTGGTGCAAGCGAAGTCACGGGAGTGTAAACTTCTACCTGACGCAACTTTTAAGCGGCCACGGTTGCTTTAAAGCATACTTGCATAGGTTTGGCCACGAAACAGACGGAGAGTGTCCCGCCTGCGACGGAACGCCAGAGGACGCGGAGCACATACTCTTCAACTGCGCGAGATTCGCAGCGGAGAGAGAGAGTATGGAGGACTGCTGTGGAGAAAGGCTGACAAAGGAAACACTGGTGAGAGCGATGCTGGAAGACACGCGCAAATGGGAGGCTGTATGCAAATTTGCGTGCGTAGTAATGCGTAAGCTACGCGAGGCCGAGCGCGCCAGAAGACGGCAGACAGGAGGGGCATAGAGTGCCCGCCCGGGCCCTGCGACGACATACTTGACGGTCATCCCGTAGGAGCACCTGGCAAACCAACCCTACCTACTTAAACACCTAATACTTCTTTCTATACTACTAATTCTATCCTGCTGTATATATCATGTAAAAGCTTTTCCCTTCCGTTTTTCACTACCTAATAAAATATGGAATTAAAAAAAACGAGGGGGAACGTTGTGAGTTGCTGCGGACACCGCAACTCTACAGTTATACCCGATACTAAGTCAGTATGGCTCTCCTCCGGCAGACGCCGCAAATATTAAACGACACGACAAGGAGTGCGTGCGAGAGAGACAGAAAATCAGTCTGAGCGTGACGTCGGGCGCTGCGTAGCCAGTGCAAATTGATTTGTTCCTTTTGGCTATAAAAATGATCTATCTGATCTGATCCAGATTCAGCAATCTGATATATATGATCATTATCTATGATTCTGCGTTTTTAGTTTTCTCGTATCCTCAATATTGTGGATGCAACAGATTTTCGTCCTTTGTGGGGGCGGAAGGGGGTGGGCCGAAATTTTGAGATACACGTTTTATAGTGAGATCTAACAGGAGTGCGGATACCAAATTTGGTTACTCTAGCCTTAATAGTCTCTGAGATTTGTGAATATCCCAGATTTTCATCCTTTGCGGGGGCGGAAGGGGTGTGGTGAAATTTTGAAACAAACTCGTCTCGGTCCGATATATTAGGAGTGTGGATACCAAATTTGGTTGCTCTTGCTTTTGTAGTCTCTGAGATCTAGGCGCTAATGTTTTACTCTAAGCAAAGCCGCCTATGCTACGTGTGTGTTAGAGAGAGACAAGGCGAGAAAAAATGAAATTGTTTTCTTGATGCTGGCTATAATAATTATACGATCTGGTTCAGATATTGCACTCTAGAAGATATAGTCATCTTCTACGATTCTGCGTATAAAAAACACACACACACACACAAAAACTGTCGCCTCATATCAGTGCCTTGAAATCTGCATAAAAGATGATGATTTTTATACCCGATACTCAAAATGAGTATTGGGGTATATTAGATTTGTGGTAAAAGTGGATGTGTGTAACGTCCAGAAGGAATCGTTTCCGACCCCATAAAGTATATATATTCTTGATCAGCATCAATAGCCGAGTCGATGGAGCCATGTCTGTCTGTCCGTCTATCCGTCTGTCCGTCTGTCCGTCCGTCCGTCTGTCCGTCTGTCCGTCCGTCCGTCTGTCCGTCCCCTTCAGCGCCTAGTGCTCAAAGACTATAAGAGCTAGAGCAACGATGTTTTGGATCCAGACTTCTGTGATATGTCACTGCTTCAAAAATATTTCAAAACTTCGCCCCGCCCACTTCCGCCCACAAAGGACGAAAATCTGTGGCATCCACATTTTTAAAGATACGATAAAACCAAAAACGCAGAATCGTAGAGGATGACTATATGTTCTAGAGTGTAAAATCTCAACCAGATCGTATAATTATTATAGCCAGAATCAAGAAAACAATTTCATTCTTTCTCGCTCTGTCTCTCTCTAACACACAGGTTTAATGGTCGGCTTTGCCAATTGCAAAATATGAGTTCAAGGATCCCAGAACCTATAAGATCCAGAGCAACCAAATTTGGTATCCCCACTCCTGTAATATCGGACCTTGACCGTTTCGTGTCCAAATTTCGCCACACCCCCTTCAGCCCCATTGAAAGATCTTGCACGGCGCTGATTATTGGAAAATTTTGGGCTCAAAAATGAAACAACAAAAAGTAAAGAGTTTGAAAACGGATGCCACACCGATTTAAACGACGGTGTGTGTGTTTGTATCTGATTCTCTGGGGGCCACTGAAAATGATTTGCGTTGCCAAATGGTCCCAGCGGATGGGCCACCTCCCGTACCCCCGTACCTCCCGGTATCTTTCAGATGTCGCGCACACAAAATGAATTTAAATTTGCAGTTGGATTTATTTCGGTTCGCGTTCATACATACATATATATGCCCAATCCCGATACAGATGCAGATAAAGATTAAGATTCGGGGTACATGCGTGTGTGTGTGTTCCATTGCTTTAATTTCACTTTATACCCTGTAATCGGATCCATACCATGGTGGGGGCCTAGTCTCAGTGGGATAGAGGGGGAAAGAGAACCAGACTGCTAAGCCACACTGTGAGAGAGATAGTTTTCTTTGTTTCAATTCCAAAAGCAAAGAAATATCAATGGATATCTGCGTGTTTGTTACTTTTTTTCCATCACGAAATTGTTTGGCTCTGGCTCTGGGATTGGGTCTGCCTTCCTGCCTGTCGTCTGCCCGCCCGTTTGATTCGGTGACAGTCGGAGAATACAATTAACATAATTTACTTACCAAGACATGCAAAACACATCCCACTCGCTTCTATAGAAACGGAAAGACAGGCACAGACCCTGTCATGGGGATCACGACATGGCCGTCAGTTTGTAAGTTTAGCAAATTTGGCAAATCGTTTTCGTTGCCATTTCTAGGTGTAGGGGTGTGCGGCTAGAAGGGGTCTGCTGTCTCTGCTGATTGTTATTATCGCTGCATTGCCAAATCGATTTCGATTATAGGGTTCGCCACTTTAGGGCTCCTTTTCCTGCTGGAGCCCTGGAGACTCTCTCTGTAAGCGATAGGGGGGGGTCTCCGAGGAGATCGAACCCCACAGAAGTTATGGCGGCTCTCATAAACTTTGTTGTTGTGCATTCGATGTGGATTTATATGCATGTACATATTTTATTGGCTCTCTCTGTTATCGCTTATAAAATCAGACCGAAAAAATTCCAATCACTTTTATTTATTATCCCCGATACTAAAAATGAGTATTGGGGTATATTAGATTTGTGGTAAAAGTGGATGTGTGTAACGTCCAGAAGGAATCGTTTCCGACCCCATTAAGTATATATATTCTTGATCAGCATCAATAGCCGAGTCGATTGAGCCATGTCTGTCTGTCCGTCTGTCCGTCTGTCCGTCTGTCCGTCCGTCCGTCCGTCCCCTACAGCGCTTAGTGCTCAAAGACTATAAGAGCTAGAGCAACGATGTTTTGGATCCAGACTTCTGTGATATGTCACTAATACAAAAATATTTCAAAACTTCGCCCGCCCACTTCCGCCCCCACAAAGGACGAAAATCTGTGGCATCCACATTTTTAAAGATACGATAAAACCAAAACGCAGAATCGTAGAAGATGACTATATCTTTTACAGTGCAAAATCTGAACCAGATCGTATAATGATTATAGCCAGAATCAAGAAAACAATTTCATTCTTTCTCGCTCTGTCTCTCTCTAACACACAGGTTTCATGGTCGGTTTTGCCAATTGCAAAATATGAGTTCAAGGATCTCAGAACCTATAAGATCCAGAGCAACCAAATTTGGTATCCCCACTCCTGTGATATTGGACCTTGACCGTTTCGTGTCCAAATTTCGCCACACCCCCTTCAGCCCCGCAAAGGACGAAAATCTGGGGCATCCACAAATCTCAGAGGCTATTAAGGCTAGAGTAACCAAATTTGGTATCCGCACTTCTGTTAGATCTCACTATAAAACGTATATCTCAGAATTTCGCCCCATCCCCTTCCGCCCCCACAAAGGACGAAAATCTGTTGCATCCCCAATATTGCAGATTCGAAAAAACTAAAAAGGCAGAATCATAGATAACGACCATATCTATCAGATTGCTGAATCTGGACGAAATCAGATAATTTTTATAGCCAAAAGGAACAAATCAATTTGCACTGGCTACGCAGCGCCCGACGTCACGCTCAGACTGATTTTCTGTCTCTCTCGCACGCACTCTTTGTCGTGTCGTTTAATATTAGCGGCGTCTGCCGGAGGAGAGCCATACTGACTTAGTATCGGGTATAACTGTAGAGTTGCGGTGTCCGCAGCAACTCACAACGTTCCCTCTCGTTTTGAGTATCGGGTATAAAAACCAATTTGCATTGAAAAAAGATTCAAAACTGCCAGCGGTGTGGGATGGGGGGACGGGGAGGTAGTTTCCAGCGTCCAGTTATTTATTATACCCGATACTCAAAATGAGTATTGGGGTATATTAGATTTGTGGTAAAAGTGGATGTGTGTAACATCCAGAAGGAATCGTTTCCGACCCCATAAAGTATATATATTCTTGATCAGCATCAATAGCCGAGTCGATTGAGCCCTGTCTGTCTGTCCGTCTGTCCGTCTGTCCGTCCACTTCAGCGCTTAGTGCTCAAAGACTATAAGAGCTAGAGCAACGATGTTTTGTATCCACACTTCTGTGATATGTTACTGCTACAAAAATATTTCAAATGTTCGCCCCGCCCACTTCCGCCCCCACAAAGGACGAAAATCTGTGGCATCCACAATTTTAAAGATATGAAAAAACCAAAAACGTAGAATTGTAGAGAATGACCATATCTTTAAGACTGCGGAATCTGAATTGGATCGTATTATTATTATAGACAGCATCAAGAAAACAATTTCATTTTTTCTCGCCCTGTCTCTCTCTAACACACACGTAGCATAGGCGGCTTTGCTTAGAGTAAAACATTAGCGCCTAGATCTCAGAGACTACAAAAGCTAGAGCAACCAAATTTGGTATCCACACTCCTAATATATCGGACCGAGACGAGTTTGTTTCAAAATTTCACCACACCCCCTTCCGCCACCGCAAAGGACGAAAATCTGGGGATATTCAAAAATCTCAGAGACTATTAAGGCTAGAGTAACCAAATTTGGTATCCGCACTCCTGTTAGATCTTACTATAAAACGTGTATCTCAAAATTTCACCCCACCCCTTCCGCCCACACAAAAGACGAAAATCTGTTGCATCCACAATATTGCAGATTCGAGAAAACTAAAAACGCAGAATCATAGATAATGACCATATCTATCAGATTGCTGAATCTGGATCAGATCAGATCATTTTTATAGCCAATAGGAACAAATCAATTTGCAGTGGCTACGCAGCGCCACGTCGTGTCGTTTAATATTAGCGGCGTCTGCCGGAGGAGAGCCATACTGACTTAGTATCGGGTATAACTGTAGAGTTGCGGTGTCCGCAGCAACTCACAACGTTCCCCCTCGTTTATTTACTTCTTTTTATTATACCCGATACTCAAAATGAGTATTGGGGTATATTAGATTTGTGGTAAAAGTGGATGTGTGTAACATCCAGAAGGAATCGTTTCCGACCCCATAAAGTATTTATATTCTTGATCAGCATCAATAGCCGAGTCGATTGAGCCCTGTCTGTCTGTCCGTCTGTCCGTCCGTCTGTCCGTCCACTTCAGCGCTTAGTGCTCAAAGACTATAAGAGCTAGAGCAACGATGTTTTGTATCCACACTTCTGTGATATGTTACTGCTACAAAAATATTTCAAAACTTCGCCCCGCCCACTTCCGCCCCCACAAAGGACGAAAATCTGTGGCATCCACAATTTTAAAGATATGAGAAAACCAAAAACGTAGAATTGTAGAGAATGACCATATCTTTAAGACTGCGGAATCTGAATTGGATCGTATTATTATTATAGACAGCATCAAGAAAACAATTTCATTTTTTCTCGCCCTGTCTCTCTCTAACACACACGTAGCATAGGCGGCTTTGCTTAGAGTAAAACATTAGCGCCTAGATCTCAGAGACTACAAAAGCTAGAGCAACCAAATTTGGTATCCACATTCCTTATATATCGGACCGAGACGAGTTTGTTTCAAAATTTCGCCACACCCCCTTCCGCCCCCGCAAAGGACGAAAATCTGGGGATACTCAAAAATCTCCGAGACTATTAATGCTAGAGTAACCAAATTTGCTATCCGCACTCCTGTTAGATCTTACTATAAAACGTGTTTCTCAAAATTTCGCCCCACCCGCTTCCGCCCACACAAAGAACGAAAATCTGTTGCATCCACAATATTGCACATTCGAGAAAACTAAAAAACGCAGAATCATAGATAATGACCATATCTATCAGATTGCTGAATCTGGATCAGATCAGATCATTTTTATAGCCAATAGGAACAAATCAATTTGCAGTGGCTACGCAGCGCCCGACGTCACGCTCAGACTGATTTTCTGTCTCTCTCGCACGCACTCCTTGTCGTGTCGTTTAATATTAGCGGCGTCTGCCGGAGGAGAGCCATACTGACTTAGTATCGGGTATAACTGTAGAGTTGCTGTGTCCGCAGCAACTCACAACGTTCCCCCTCGTTTTTTTGTAAATTTTATGCATATCTAAGTCGGGGATGCACAGGGCAGTGCGTTTCATTACTGCTGATGCTAAAAAACATCGACTTTTGGAGGAAAGCCAAAACGCCGTAGCTAGAACAGGAGCCCACTTAAAGTTCTGAAACGGACTGTACATATGTATATGTATGGGATCTTTTCCGCTATACACACTCCCGCACACCCTCACACACACACACACACACACACACACACACACAGGGCGAGCATGGAGAGACGCTACGAGTACAGGAGTCACCACCAGTCGGTTTACTGGTGGAACCAGCAGATTAAGGATTCGCGACGGAAATGCCTGCAGGCCCGCAGGCAGTACCAGAGAGCGCGTGGCCGGGCAAATTATACGCAACTCCAGGGCGAATACACAGCTGCCCGCAGGGACCTGAAGCTAGCCATCCGGGATAGCAAGCGGAAGTGCTTTCTGGAACTCTGCGACTCAGCGGAGCATGACATCTGGGGAAGGGCCTACAAGGTGATAATAAAAACGAGGGGAACGTTGTGAGTTGCTGCGGAGGCCGCAACTCTACAGTTATACCCGATACTAAGTCAGTATGGCTCTCCTCCGGCAGACGCCGCTAATATTAAACGACACGACAAGGAGTGCGTGCGAGAGAGACAGAAAATCAGTCTGAGCGTGACGTCGGGCGCTGCGTAGCCAGTGCAAATTGATTTGTTCCTTTTGGCTATAAAAATGATCTATCTGATCTGATCCAGATTCAGCAATCTGATATATATGATCATTATCTATGATTCTGCGTTTTTAGTTTTCTCGTATCCTCAATATTGTGGATGCAACAGATTTTCGTCCTTTGTGGGGGCGGAAGGGGGTGGGGCGAAATTTTGAGATATACGTTTTATAGTGAGATCTAACAGGAGTGCGGATACCAAATTTGGTTACTCTAGCCTTAATAGTCTCTGAGATTTGTGAATATCCCCAGATTTTCATCCTTTGCGGGGGCGGAAGGGGGTGTGGCGAAATTTTGAAACAAACTCGTCTCGGTCCGATATATTAGGAGTGTGGATACCAAATTTGGTTGCTCTAGCTTTTGTAGTCTCTGAGATCTAGGCGCTAATGTTTTACTCTAAGCACAGCCGGCTATGCTACGTGTGTGTTAGAGAGAGACAGGGCGAGAAAAAATGAAATTGTTTTCTTGATTCTGGCTATAATAATTATACGATCTGGTTCAGATTTTGCACTCTAGAAGATATAGTCATCTTCTACGATTCTGCGCTTTTAGTTTTCTCGTATCGACGAAATTGTGGATGCCACAGATTTTCGCCCTTTGTGGGGGCGGAAGTGGGCGGGGCAAAGTTTTAAAATATTCTTGTAGCAGTGACATATCACAGAAGTCTGGATCCAAAACATCGTTGCTCTCGCTCTTATAGTCTTTGAGCACTAGGCGCTGAAGGGGACGGACAGACGGACAGACGGACGGACGGACAGACGGACAGACAGACATGGCTCAATCGACTCGGCTATTGATGCTGATCAAGAATATATATACTTTATGGGGTCGGAAACGATTCCTTTTGGACGGTACACACATCCACTTTTACCACAAATCTAATATACCCCAATACTCATTTTGAGTATCGGGTATAAAAATGAATGCCCTGAAACCGAAGGCACCGGTTGAAGCAGAGAAAATGAAGAATATCGTGGAGACTCTATTCCCCGTATGCCTCAGGAGGGCATCCCACCAAGGCAGGAGTATGCGGAGAACCAAAGTGAGCTAGAGCAAATTAGCGAGGCAGAGGTCAAGGCCGCAGCTAGGAGTATCCCAGTTGCTAAGGCTCCGGGCCCAGATGGTATCCCAAACAGAGCACTAAAGACGGCCATTATGCTCCACCCGGGAATGTTCGCAAGGATGTTCAGCAGATGCTGGGCGGAAGGAATCTTCCCAGAGCGGTGGAAGCTACAGAAGCTAGTGCTGATCCCGAAGCCAGACAAACCGCTAGACGAGCCCTCCTCGTCCTACAGGCCGATATGCCTATTGGACACCGCGGGGAAAATCCTCGAGAAGATCATGTGCACAAGGCTAGAGCGAGCCATCCAGCGAGGGGGCGACCTGTCTCCAATGCAATTTGGCTTCCGCAGGGGCCACTCCACACTAGACGCGCTATCAACGGTGGCAGACATTGCAGCAAAGGCAATCGAAGGCACCCGTTGGAAGGGCGGTGCCAAAAAATACTGTATAGCGGTGACACTAGGTGTTCGAAACGCGTTCAACACTGCCAACTGTGATTGCATCCTGAGGGCGCTAACGGGCTTTGGAGTTGAAGGCCATCTCATGCGCATGGTCCAAGACTACTTCCGGGACCGGGTGCTAATGTACGCGACTGAAGAAAGTACTAAGAGACACGAGATAACTGGTGGCGTCCCACAAGGATCGGTCATTGGGCCACTACTTTGGAACGCCATGTATGATGGCATTCTGCGTCTGCAAGTACCCGAGGACACGAAAATTATAGGGTTCGCCGACGACGTGGCACTAGTGGCCGTAGCAAACAATCTCAAGGATGCGGAAGGCAAGTGTGACGCCTCAATAAGGAAAATCAGAGAGTGGCTGGGCTCCGCTGGGCTACAACTGGCCGACCACTGACGGCGGCTCCTACTACACAACGTCGACGAAGGGGAGATGGACGCACACCCTAATCCCAAGAGTCGAAGAGTGGTGCAAGCGAAGTCACGGGAGTGTAAACTTCTACCTGACGCAACTTTTAAGCGGCCACGGTTGCTTTAAAGCATACTTGCATAGGTTTGGCCACGAAACAGACGGAGAGTGTCCCGCCTGCGACGGAACGCCAGAGGATACCAAATTTGGTTGCTCTAGCTTTTGTAGTCTCTGAGATCTAGGCGCTAATGTTTTACTCTAAGCAAAGCCGCCTATGCTACGTGTGTGTTAGAGAGAGACAAGGCGAGAAAAAATGAAATTGTTTTCTTGATGCTGGCTATAATAATTATACGATCTGGTTCAGATATTGCACTCTAGAAGATATAGTCATCTTCTACGATTCTGCGTATAAAAAACACACAAAAACTGTCGCCTCATATCAGTGCCTTGAAATCTGCATAAAAGATGATGATTTTTATACCCGATACTCAAAATGAGTATTGGGGTATATTAGATTTGTGGTAAAAGTGGATGTGTGTAACGTCCAGAAGGAATCGTTTCCGACCCCATAAAGTATATATATTCTTGATCAGCATCAATAGCCGAGTCGATTGAGCCATGTCTGTCTGTCCGTCTATCCGTCTGTCCGTCTGTCCGTCCGTCCGTCTGTCCGTCTGTCCGTCCGTCCGTCTGTCCGTCCCCTTCAGCGCCTAGTGCTCAAAGACTATAAGAGCTAGAGCAACGATGTTTTGGATCCAGACTTCTGTGATATGTCACTGCTTCAAAAATATTTCAAAACTTCGCCCTGCCCACTTCCGCCCACAAAGGACGAAAATCTGTGACATCCACATTTTTAAAGATACGATAAAACCAAAAACCAGACATGGATACCAAATTTGGTTACTCTAGCCTTAATAGTCTCTGAGATTTGTGAATATCCCCAGATTTTCATCCTTTGCGGGGGCGGAAGGGGGTGTGGCGAAATTTTGAAACAAACTCGTCTCGGTCCGATATATTAGGAGTGTG
This sequence comes from Drosophila miranda, assembly GCF_003369915.1. Lineage (NCBI taxonomy): Eukaryota > Metazoa > Arthropoda > Insecta > Diptera > Drosophilidae > Drosophila > Drosophila miranda. Next base: position 24,056,777 of record NW_022881614.1, read on the forward strand.
GATACCAAATTTGGTTGCTCTAGCTTTTGTAGTCTCTGAGATCTAGGCGCTAATGTTTTACTCTAAGCACAGCCGGCTATGCTACGTGTGTGTTAGAGAGAGACAGGGCGAGAAAAAATGAAATTGTTTTCTTGATTCTGGCTATAATAATTATACGATCTGGTTCAGATTTTGCACTCTAGAAGATATAGTCATCTTCTACGATTCTGCGCTTTTAGTTTTCTCGTATCGACGAAATTGTGGATGCCACAGATTTTCGCCCTTTGTGGGGGCGGAAGTGGGCGGGGCAAAGTATTAAAATATTCTTGTAGCAGTGACATATCACAGAAGTCTGGATCCAAAACATCGTTGCTCTCGCTCTTATAGTCTTTGAGCACTAGGCGCTGAAGGGGACGGACAGACGGACAGACGGACGGACGGACAGACGGACAGACAGACATGGCTCAATCGACTCGGCTATTGATGCTGATCAAGAATATATATACTTTATGGGTCGGAAACGATTCCTTTTGGACGGTACACACATCCACTTTTACCACAAATCTAATATACCCCAATACTCATTTTGAGTATCGGGTATAAAAATGAATGCCCTGAAACCGAAGGCACCGGTTGAAGCAGAGAAAATGAAGAATATCGTGGAGACTCTATTCCCCCGTATGCCTCAGGAGGGCATCCCACCAAGGCAGGAGTATGCGGAGAACCAAAGTGAGCTAGAGCAAATTAGCGAGGCAGAGGTCAAGGCCGCAGCTAGGAGTATCCCAGTAGCTAAGGCTCCGGGCCCAGATGGTATCCCAAACAGAGCACTAAAGACGGCCATTATGCTCCACCCGGAAATGTTCGCAAGGATGTTCAGCAGATGCTGGGCGGAAGGAATCTTCCAGAGCGGTGGAAGCTACAGAAGCTAGTGCTGATCCCGAAGCCAGACAAACCGCTAGACGAGCCCTCCTCGTCCTACAGGCCGATATGCCTATTGGACACCGCGGGGAAAATCCTCGAGAAGATCATGTGCACAAGGCTAGAGCGAGCCATCCAGCGAGGGGGCGACCTGTCTCCAATGCAATTTGGCTTCCGCAGGGGCCACTCCACACTAGACGCGCTATCAACGGTGGCAGACATTGCAGCAAAGGCAATCGAAGGCACCCGTTGGAAGGGCGGTGCCAAAAAATACTGTATAGCGGTGACACTAGGTGTTCGAAACGCGTTCAACACTGCCAACTGTGATTGCATCCTGAGGGCGCTAACGGGCTTTGGAGTTGAAGGCCATCTCATGCGCATGGTCCAAGACTACTTCCGGGACCGGGTGCTAATGTACGAGACTGAAGAAAGTACTAAGAGACACGAGATAACTGGTGGCGTCCCACAAGGATCGGTCATTGGGCCACTACTTTGGAACGCCATGTATGATGGCATTCTGCGTCTGCAAGTACCCGAGGACACGAAAATTATAGGGTTCTAGTGGCCGTAGCAAACAATCTCAAGGATGCGGAAGGCAAGTGTGACGCCTCAATAAGGAAAATCAGAGAGTGGCTGGGCTCCGCTGGGCTACAACTGGCCGACCACTGACGGCGGCTCCTACTACACAACGTCGACGAAGGGGAGATGGACGCACACCCTAATCCCAAGAGTCGAAGAGTGGTGCAAGCGAAGTCACGGGAGTGTAAACTTCTACCTGACGCAACTTTTAAGCGGCCACGGTTGCTTTAAAGCATACTTGCATAGGTTTGGCCACGAAACAGACGGAGAGTGTCCCGCCTGCGACGGAACGCCAGAGGATACCAAATTTGGTTGCTCTAGCTTTTGTAGTCTCTGAGATCTAGGCGCTAATGTTTTACTCTAAGCAAAGCCGCCTATGCTACGTGTGTGTTAGAGAGAGACAAGGCGAGAAAAAATGAAATTGTTTTCTTGATGCTGGCTATAATAATTATACGATCTGGTTCAGATATTGCACTCTAGAAGATATAGTCATCTTCTACGATTCTGCGTATAAAAAACACACACAAAAACTGTCGCCTCATATCAGTGCCTTGAAATCTGCATAAAAGATGATGATTTTTATACCCGATACTCAAAATGAGTATTGGGGTATATTAGATTTGTGGTAAAAGTGGATGTGTGTAACGTCCAGAAGGAATCGTTTCCGACCCCATAAAGTATATATATTCTTGATCAGCATCAATAGCCGAGTCGATTGAGCCATGTCTGTCTGTCCGTCTATCCGTCTGTCCGTCTGTCCGTCCGTCCGTCTGTCCGTCTGTCCGTCCGTCCGTCTGTCCGTCCCCTTCAGCGCCTAGTGCTCAAAGACTATAAGAGCTAGAGCAACGATGTTTTGGATCCAGACTTCTGTGATATGTCACTGCTTCAAAAATATTTCAAAACTTCGCCCCGCCCACTTCCGCCCACAAAGGACGAAAATCTGTGACATCCACATTTTTAAAGATACGATAAAACCAAAAACGCAGAATCGTAGAGGATGACTATATGTTCTAGAGTGTAAAATCTCAACCAGATCGTATAATTATTATAGCCAGAATCAAGAAAACAATTTCATTCTTTCTCGCTCTGTCTCTCTCTAACACACAGGTTTAATGGTCGGCTTTGCCAATTGCAAAATATGAGTTCAAGGATCTCAGAACCTATAAGAGCCAGAGCAACCAAATTTGGTATCCACACTCCTGTGATATCGGACCTTGACCGTTTCGTGTCCAAATTTCGCCACACCCCTTCCGCCCCCGCAAAGGACGAAAATCTGGGCATCCACAAATCTCAGAGACTATTAAGGCTAGAGTAACCAAATTTGGTATCCGCACTTCTGTTAGATCTCACTATAAAACGTATATCTCAGAATTTCGCCCCACCCCCTTCCGCCCTCACAAAGGACGAAAATCTGTTGCATCCACAATATTGCAGATTCAAGAAAACTAAAAACGCAGAATCATAGATAATGACCATATCTATCAGACTGCTGAATCTGGATCAGATCGGATCATTTTTATACCTAAAAGGAACAAATCAATTTGCACTGGCTACGCAGCGCCCGACGTCACGCTCAGACTGATTTTCTGTCTCTCTCGCACGCACTCTTTGTCGTGTCGTTTAATATTAGCGGCGTCTGCCGGAGGGGAGCCATACTGACTTAGTATCGGGTATAACTGTAGAGTTGCGGTGTCCGCAGCAACTCACAACGTTTCCCCTCGTTTTGTTGTGTGTGTGTGTGCTTCTTCTTCTGCCGCGACAAAGTTTTTTTCTCCCTCTCACACACACACACACACTACGAAGAGATTGTGGCGTCCCTTAGTGCTGGTGCCCTTTTTCCATTCGTTTGAGGCAAAGTTTTTGATTTGTGCATAAACAGCAGAAGCGTCCTTTTGAGACACATCCTCCTGAAGGATGTTTGAATGCGTCCACCCATGTGTGTCCTTCCAGAGAGATTTCACTGTATTGAGTTTGCTTTATGAAATTCTTGGCTTTTGCTTAGACTTGTCCTCCGATTGAAATCAGGGGTACAGTACAGACCCCCAGACAGAGCAGAGCAGTGCAGAGCAGAACGGGCCAAAGGCATGAAACCATAAAAATGGCAAATTAACCGTGTATTTCTGCTGTGCGACTGTGTTCCGAGTGTAAGTGTGAGATGGCGATGGGGGGAGAGGTAGGGCCAAGGGCTGGCGAAACCTTTTGCCCGAGAGAAGCCACAAACAAAACATCGGTTCGCCAAGGCACACAACAGTCGTACACAGAAGTATACATAAATGCATGCATATACATATGTATGTACATATGTAAGGATGTACATGCATCCAAGCTGGGAATCGGCACGTTTCGTGGTCCGTCCAAGTCCAATCAAGCAGCAGTGACTGACGACTGCCAGCGTCGTCGTCGTCGTCGTCGTCTATAGGCCGCCCCATGGCATGTTGTTCAATAACGGACAGGCCCGGCTCCACCCCGCCCTCTGTCCCTCAGCCGCAGCCGCAGCCCCAGCCCCAGCCCCAGCCCCAGCCTTGTGCCTTCAATCAGCAATGTTGGCGACGACTCAGACTGAGATCCAGAGAGCGCAGAGCCGAGACCCGAGACCGGAGACCCCATATACCGTCGGACCCAGGGAAACCAGCAATTTATCTAGCCCCAGCCCCAGCCCCAGCCCCAGCCATGCATATTAAGCCTCACGATTTTTATTTGTATTTTGTCCACTGAATCGATGTGTGTGTGTGTGTGTTTTTATACCCGATACTCAATATGAGTATTGGGGTATATTAGATTTGTGGTAAAAGTGGATGTGTGTAACGTCCAGAAGGAACCGTTTCCGACCCGATCAAGTATATATATTCTTGATCAGCATCAATAGCCGAGTCGATTGAGCCATCTCTGTCTGTCCGTCCGTCCGTCTGTCCGTCTGTCCGTCCCCTTCAGCGCCTAGTGCTCAAAGACTATAAGAGCTAGAGCAACGATGTTTTGGATCCAGACTTCTGTGATATGTCACTGCTACAAAAATATTTCAAAACTTCGCCCCGCCCACTTCCGCCCCCACAAAGGACGAAAATCTGTGGCATCCACAATTTTAAAGATATGAGAAAACCAAAAACGTAGAATTGTAGAGAATGACCATATCTTTAAGACAGCGGAATCTGAATTGGATCGTATTATTATTATAGCCAGCATCAAGAAAACAATTTCATTTTTTCTCGCCCTGTCTCTCTCTAACACACACGTAGCATAGGCGGCTTTGCTTAGAGTAAAACATTAGCGCCTAGATCTCAGAGACTACAAAAGCTAGAGCAACCAAATTTGGTATCCACACTCCTAATATATCGGACCGAGACGAGTTTGTTTCAAAATTTCGCCACACCCCCTTCCGCCCCCGCAAAGGACGAAAATCTGGGGATATTCAAAAATCTCAGAGACTATTAAGGCTAGAGTAACCAAAATTGGTATCCGCACTCCTGTTAGATCTTACTATAAACCGTGTATCTCAAAATTTCGCCCCACCCCCTTCCGCCCACACAAAGGACGAAAATCTGTTGCATCCACAATATTGCACATTCGGGGAAACTAAAAACGCAGAATCATAGATAATGACCATATCTATGAGACTGCTGAATCTGGATCAGATCGGATCATTTTTGTAGCCAAAAGCAAGAAATCAATGTTCAATGGCTACGCAGCGCCCGACGTCACGCTCAGACTGATTTTCTGTCTCTCTCGCACGCACTCTTTGTCGTGTCGTTTAATATTAGCGGCGTCTGCCGGAGGAGAGCCATACTGACTTAGTATCGGGTATAACCGTAGAGTTGCGGTGTTCGCAGCAACTCACAACGTTCCCCCTCGTTTTTATACCCGATACTCAATATGAGTATTGGGTATATTAGATTTGTGGTAAAAGTGGATGTGTGTAACGTCCAGAAGGAACCGTTTCCGACCCCATAAAGTATATATATTCTTGATCAGCATCAATAGCCGAGTCGATTGAGCCATCTCTGTCTGTCCGTCTGTCCGTCCGTCCGTCTGTCCGTCTGTCCGTCCCCTTCAGCGCCTAGTGCTCAAAGACTATAAGAGCTAGAGCAACGATGTTTTGGATCCAGACTTCTGTGATATGTCACTGCTACAAAAATATTTCAAAACTTCGCCCCGCCCACTTCCGCCCCCACAAAGGACGAAAATCTGTGGCATCCACAATTTTAAAGATATGAGAAAACCAAAAACGTAGAATTGTAGAGAATGACCATATCTTTAAGACAGCGGAATCTGAATTGGATCGTATTATTATTATAGCCAGCATCAAGAAAACAATTTCATTTTTTCTCGCCCTGTCTCTCTCTAACACACACGTAGCATAGGCGGCTTTGCTTAGAGTAAAACATTAGCGCCTAGATCTCAGAGACTACAAAAGCTAGAGCAACCAAATTTGGTATCCACACTCCTAATATATCGGACCGAGACGAGTTTGTTTCAAAATTTCGCCACACCCCCTTCCGCCCCCGCAAAGGACGAAAATCTGGGGATATTCAAAAATCTCAGAGACTATTAAGGCTAGAGTAACCAAATTTGGTATCCGCACTCCTGTTAGATCTTACTATAAAACGTGTATCTCAAAATTTCGCCCCACCCCCTTCCGCCCACACAAAGGACGAAAATCTGTTGCATCCACAATATTGCACATTCGGGGAAACTAAAAACGCAGAATCATAGATAATGACCATATCTATGAGACTGCTGAATCTGGATCAGATCGGATCATTTTTGTAGCCAAAAGCAAGAAATCAATTTTCAGTGGCTACGCAGCGCCCGACGTCACGCTCAGACTGATTTTCTGTCTCTCTCGCACGCACTCTTTGTCGTGTCGTTTAATATTAGCGGCGTCTGCCGGAGGAGAGCCATACTGACTTAGTATCGGGTATAACCGTAGAGTTGCGGTGTTCGCAGCAACTCACAACGTTCCCCCTCGTTTTTATACCCGATACTCAAAATGAGTATTGGGGTATATTAGATTTGTGGTAAAAGTGGATGTGTGTAACGTCCAGAAGGAATCGTTTCCGACCCCATAAAGTATATATATTCTTGATCAGCATCAATAGCCGAGTCGATTGAGCCCTGTCTGTCTGTCCGTCTGTCCGTCCGTCCGTCCGTCCGTCCGTCCGTCCGTCCGTCCCCTTCAGCGCCTAGTGCTCAAAGACTATAAGAGCTAGAGCAACGATGTTTTGGATCCAGACTTCTGTGATATGTCACTGCTACAAAAATATTTCAAAACTTCGCCCCGCCCACTTCCGCCCCCACAAAGGACGAAAATCTGTGGCATCCACATTTTTAAAGATACGATAAAACCAAAAACGCAGAATCGGTGAGGATGACCATATCTTCTACAGTGCAAAATCTGAACCAGATCGAATAATGATTATAGCCAGAATCAAGAAAACAATTTCATTCTTTCTCGCTCTGTCTCTCTCTAACACACAGGTTTCATGGTCGGTTTTGTCAATTGCAAAATATGAGTTCAAGGATCCGAAGGACGTCTTCTTCAAGGGTCCGCTCCCGCGGGACTCACTTCTGCAAGCGTCTCCCCTAGCCTCGTTCGTTCTTGCGAGAAGCGGGTGCATACAAAGAAGACGTGCTCTGCATCCTCGTCGACTCCAGGCCCGCAGCAGCTGCAATACGGGTCGTCAGCATGCCTAAAGCGATGCAGGTACTGCTTGAAGCAGCCATGCCCCGTCAGCAGTTGGCCCAAATAATGGTCCATTTGGCCGTGCCTTCTTCGCAGCCATGGGCTAAGCTGGGGAAGGAGACGTCTGGTCCACCTCCCTTTTGCCGCTTGGTCCCAGCGCCGTTGCCACTGGGCTATAGTGCGCTCTCGCCGCTCGCTGGCTACCTCCACTCCGCTCTGCCGCTCAGCTGCCAGGAGATCCAGTGGGACCATGCCTGCCACAATAAGTGCGGCGTCTTCAGACACCGTCCGGAAGCAGCATGTAACCCTCAGGGCACAGCGTCGGTATGCGCTTCTGCAGTCTCTTCTGTATGTGGAAACCATCATTGCTGGTGCCCACACTGCTGATCCATATAAGATTATGGAGGTGACCACCCCAGCGATGAGCTGCCTGCTACGTGCCGTGGTACCCCTGTATTGGCCATCATCCTGCTTATGGCCGCCGTTGCTGCAGTCGCTTTTGCGCTGGCGTATTCCAGGTGGGCCTTGAAGTTCAGCCTCTGGTCCATCATTACCCCTAGGTACTTTAGCGCAGGCTAAAGGCTACCGACTCTCGCGCATGCCTGCTCGACCTTTTTTCTGCTTCTCATTAGCACAGCCTCCGTCTTCTTCTTCGCCAATGCTAGCCCGTTGGCTGCGAGCCAGGCCACTATCATCCCGACTGCTACGTTGGTTTTCTCCTCTACGTCTCTTACGTGTTTCGACACTGTCACCAGTGCTATGTCGTCGGCGAAGCCCACCAGGGTGCACCCATCCGGTAATGTAAGCCGCAGGATATCGTCATACATCACGTTCCACAGTATCGGCCCTAGGACCGAGCCCTGTGGGACGCCTCCGGTGATTTGGTGATGTTCTGCTCCTTCTTCCGTGTCGTAGATCAGGACGCGGTCCGTAAAATAGCTTCGCAGAGTCCGTGTGATTTGCTCAGATATACCCCTCCTGGTCAGGGCCTCTAGGATGCTCTTCCAGCTGGCAGAGTTGAAGGCGTTTCGTACGTCTAGTGTACAGACTAGGCAGTACTTTTTGTCGCCTCCAGCCCATCGCGTTCCTGCCATGGCTTCCCTGGCAAGGTTTGTCACCATCGCGATGGCGTCAGTGGTGCTCCTCTGCTTGCGGAACCCGAATTGGAGGTCGGAAAGTCCGCGACGCTCAGCCAGTTCCGCCTCCAGTCGGTTACATACCATCCTCTCGAAAATCTTGCCCATGGTATCCAGCATGCGCAGCGGCCGGTATGACGATGGGTCGTTGAGCTCTTTGCCTGGCTTGGGTATCAGAACCAGCCTTTGCCGTTTCCATGCTCGTGGGACTGTCCGCTCCGCTAGGCACTGGGTGTACATTGTGGCGAATGCTTCCGGATGGGCTCTAATTATGCATTTTAGTGCTGCATTAGGGACTCCATCTGGACCTGCCGCTTTCCCGATCTTCAGCTTACCCGTGGCCTCCAGTACTTCTCTGGCAGTGATGATGGTGGTGGTGTCCCTCAGGCTAGCTCCTTCTACCCTAGCTTCCTCTTGTAAGGGTGGTTGTCTAGGGAATAGGGTGCCGACTATCTCTCTCATATGCACCGGATCCTTGGGCATAGGCTGTCTGTTTAATCTCCCCATGACTAGTTTGTATGCTCCACCAAAAGATTCCGCATCGGCCACATCGCAGAGCTCCTTGAAGCATTTGAGTTTGCTGCTTCTGATGGCCTCCTTCAGCTCTTTTCTTTTGGCCTTGAATGCCGCACTCCCTCCTGGCCTTGGCAATGTGCTCATTCCACCACGGTACTGGCCGGTGCCTGCTTCCTCCGATCTTTCTTTTTTTCATGGCTGCATCACAGGCCGCTTTGACGGTCCTGTAAACGGCAAGCGCGGATGCTTCAGCATCCCCGGCGGCGCTTAGGTTTTCTGCTGCCGAGAGGAGCGCGGCTCTGCTCAGGCTTTCCTCCTTGTACCCGGCCTGGAGCGCCCGCTGTATCCTTGTTGCAAAGGTTTCCGTCATTACGGCTAAGTGGTCGCTATGGGTGTAAGCACTCAGCACTTGCCACTTAGCGTGGCGTGCGAGCTCTTGGCTTGCAAAGGTGAGGTCTATAATAGACTCCCGCCCTGCTTTGCTGAACGTTGGTGTGGTTCCTGTGCTGAGGAGACAGACGTTCAGGCTTGCAAACTCGTCCAGGAGCGATGTCCCACGGGGTGTGTTCTTGGCGCTGCCCCAAGTCGTGGCCCAGGCGTTAAAGTCGCCCGCTATCAGGACCGGCGATTTGCCTCGTGCGTCGTTAGCGATGTTGCTGATGATCGCCTCATACTCCTGCTGCGTGAACCTTGGTGCTATGTAGCAGCTGTAGACAAAAGTCCCGCTGTGCTTAGCTCTCACATATCCCACTCTGGATGCTCTGTGGGTAAGCTGTCCTGGTTGTAGGCCACAGCTCCAGATTGCTGCTCCTCCGTCTGAGCTTTGCTGCCAGACTCCTTCGTGTTTTTTGCCGTACGGCTCGCTGACTAGCGCTATGTCGATCTTCTGCTCCAGGACTGTTTGCGCCAACAGATCCTGAGCAGCTCGGCAGTGGTTTAGGTTGAGCTGCAGGAGCTTAACCATCAACCAGTTTTGCTAGTGCCTTCTCATACTCAGGGCAGCTGCGGCTGAGGGCCGAGTGGGCTGCTGAGCGGACGTCTCCTGGCTTGCCAGCGCATAGTATGCACATTGGCGGGTTGTTGCACTGGTTGTGCTTGTGCCCCTCCCCACCACATTTGTAGCATGCATTGCTTGACACAGGCCGCTTGGATCTGCACCTGGCTGCAGTGTGTCCATAGGCCATGCACTTGAAGCAGCGGGTTGGCGCAATCCGTTGCCGCACGCGGCAGACAACCCAGCCGATTCGAACTTTTCCGAGCTCCAGGAGCTTCTTTGCGAGTGCGGGCTGAAGGTTCAGCGTAGCTACCTGCGTTGCGCCATATGCTTTCCGCATGTACGGCACTGCTCCTTGTGTTAAGTCGCCGTCGATCGCTGCAGCTATGGCCTCACATACCTCGTCGCCTATCGTGAGCTCGTCTATGTTGAGTACCTCAACCGCGACTGTCTCCTGCATGGCCTTCACGGCTGCCTTTTCCCCAAGCGCTGCGTGGATGGCCATCTGGAGCTCCTGGGTGGCGGGGTCTGAGGATTGTTGCATCCTTAGAAGCAGCTCGCCCGAGGCTGTCTTCCTGATGCCCTGAACCTTGTTTTTGAGGCTCTGGAGCGTTGGTGCTGCCTTCACCAGATTGAGGATGTCGGCGTATGATGCCTCCTCGGTGCATTTGACCAGCACTGCGTCTGGTCGGCCTGTCTGCTTGCGTTTCGCACGCCTGCCTCTCACCTCACTCCACTTCTGTGTAGGGTTGGTGTCTTCCGCCTTGCCGCACTGCATCTTGGTTTCCTCTTGTCGAGTGGCGTCAGCTTGGTGTCCTTGCCTGGGCCTTCCGCGCGCGCTCTTCTCCTCAGTTCGGGGTGTTGCCTCGCTCTTGTGGGCTCCTGATGCCGTTTGCGTCGCCTTAGTCGCACTGGGCTTGGTCATCCTGGGTAGGGGGCCAGTTGGGCCTGCAGTGTGATCATGGCACTGGCATCCTCCTGGCGCTGCCCTTTTATCCTCTGGCGCCTGCAGATGGGATTTGACTTCCACTTGCAACTCCTTCATGCGTGCTACCATCTTCTTGATGGCCATGTTGATCGACCTCTCGTTCCCTTCTCGTTCATCTGGTAGAGTAGGTCGTCCAGGATTGCGCCAATCTCGTCTATGTCCTGTAAGCAGTTCCTGCTTCGCTTGGGGGGGTTTTTCTCCCGCTACTCGATGGTGTAGGGGGTCCCTTAGCCTCTTCGGAGTATCAGTGCCCTTGCCGCCGTCCTGCGTGGCCCCACTGGCAAAGCTGTGCAACGAGCTCTGCTTCATTGGCGGTGCTAAAGCTGCTTGTGGCGGTGTTCGGGCCACCTTTGAGGCTTTTTGGAAAGCCATTGCTCCTTGGCTTGTAGCGAATTTTGCTTCGTCGGCCAAGTGTGCCACCGGCGAAGCAGGATTCGGGGGAACATCTCTCAGGGCCTCCAGGGTCCGCGCCCCGGCCACGGGATTCCTCCACGCGTGTGAATTTGGGATGGAACTTATGCGTAGGTGTGTGTGCGGTTTGCAAGTGATCCCGCCTAGGAGTTAGGCAGTACCTTCCCTCAGGTGCGGTCGCTGACAGAAGCTAGCTGCTGTGGGCGCAGTTATCTTCCGCAGCGGGCTCTGTCGAGGGCTGGATGCTTTGGCACCTAGTGCCCCTTCATCGCACTGCAGGCGATCAGCTGGTTAGTGGCCTGCACTATCCAGCCCTGGTACCCCAGTCGATCAGCTGCTAGGCCTGGAGTGAAGAAGAAGAACGGAAGAACCGGCCCAAAGGAGAGAAAGGATGAAAAAGGTGGGAATCTCCAAGTGACGAGTGAAAAGCGCCGTCCAAAGCACACACGGTGGGCCCCAGCGCTCCTGCCCCCTTTGGGTGACCGTGGAAGTGCAACGCGCAGACTCGATCCTCCCAGGTGAGCACGCGGTGTCAGCAAGAGCTTGAGCTAATTTCGGGTATTTTTTTTCCAGGTATCTTTCGCGATTTGCCTGTGTCTTGCAGAGCAGCTGTTTGGCGCGTCCGCACTCGAAAAATTCGCGGGTGTGTGTGTGTGTGTGAGTCAGCCAGAAGGTGGAACCTATCTGCCATCTACTGCCGCCGCCGTTGCCCCTCAAGAGGAGTGGAGTTCAATTTCATTACGCGTTTCGGTTTCGGTTTGATTCGATTCGATTTTATAAGTTTTCAATTTCAATTCTGCAAAAAGTAGCTTCTTCTTTTGCTTTTTCTGTCCCATAAATACGAGCATACATACATATGTATGTCGCCCTGCTCTCCCCTCTTCACCTTCCTCTCGATGGAAGTTGTGGGGCATCTCTCTTCCACTGACCGACACTTCCTGTCGCAGCAGGGGGTGGTGCTGGTGGGTACACTCTCATTATGCGGTTGATGTTAAAGAGTACTGTTTTGGCATCTCGGGGAAGATTCCTTTTTTCGAGTGGCCTTTTGCCAGCTGTGGCAGATGCGGATTCTGTGCCTCTGGGCTCGAGCTTCCTGTCGCTGCAATGGCCAATACCCCCCTCCCGCTTCTAGCAAAAGCATCCGTATCCCTTCTGGTCTCGTGGCAGCAGCTGTTGCCTGTTTAACAGCTGCTTAGCATACCTCTCCTCTCCTCACCCACTCACTCTCTCTGTGTGCGTGCGTGTGTGTATGTGGTAAACCGGCACTTGTGCAACTTCTTTCCGCACATGTTTGTTGGTTAAAGCTCCTTTTACATCCCCCCACCCCAACCCCCCAGCACCATCCTTTGGCATTGCTTCTTCCTCCTGTTCTCTTTTGCTCTTATGCTCTCTCCCCCCACTTTTTTGAGACGACGCGTCGTCTTATTGTGCCACGTTTTTCTACATTTTCTCTTTAACCGTCTGCTTCTTGGTCGCGTAGACAAGGCTATAAAAAGGCTGCTGCTGCTGCGTCTCTGCTGGCGTCGCACCTACCTAACACTCCCCCGATTGCCATCAACAACCCCTTTCCCTTCAGGTCGCCCTTCTTTTCATATATTTTACCTGGTCTGCTCTCCCCCTCTCTCTCTTCCTCCCTTCCTCCCTCACGTTGTTTGCTCTGCTCCCTCTGTCGCTCTCCTTCTGCGTCTCTCTTTTGGTATTTTTATTATTATTATTTTTCGCGTAATTCTCTGTTTTGCTCTGCAGTTTCTTTGGAAAAATTCAACTTTTACTTTTTTCTATCTCTTGTTTTTTCCGCTCTGCTTTCTGTTTTCGTTTTCCTTTATTTGCCTGCTTCTTCTGGCTGATGTGTATGTGTTAAGTATTTTTATACCCGATACTCAAAATGAGTATTGGGGTATATTAGATTTGTGGTAAAAGTGGATGTGTGTAACGTCCAGAAGGAATCGTTTCCGACCCCATAAAGTATATATATTCTTGATCAGCATCAATAGCCGAGTCGATTGAGCCATGTCTGTCTGTCCGTCTGTCCGTCCGTCCGTCTGTCCGTCCCCTTCAGCGCCTAGTGCTCAAAGACTATAAGAGCTAGAGCAACGATGTTTTTGATCCAGACATCTGTGATATGTCACTGCTACAAAAATATTTCAAAACTTTGCCCCGCCCACTTCCGCCCCCACAAAGGACGAAAATCTGTGGCATCCACATTTTTAAAGATACGATAAAACCAAAAACGCAGAATCGTAGATAATGACCATGTCTATATGTTCTAGAGTGTAAAATCTCAACCAGATCGTATAATTATTATAGCCAGAATCAAGAAAACAATTTCATTCTTTCTCGCTCTGTCTCTCTCTAACACACAGGTTTCATGGTCGGCTTTGCCAATTGCAAAATATGAGTTCAAGGATCTCAGAACCTATAAGAGCCAGAGCAACCAAATTTGGTATCCACACTCCTGTGATATCGGACCTTGACCGTTTCGTGTCCAAATTTCGCCACACCCCCTTCCGCCCCCGCAAAGGACGAAAATCTGGGGCATCCACAAATCTCAGAGACTATTAAGGCTAGAGTAACCAAATTTGGTATCCGCACTTCTGTTAGATCTCACTATAAAACGTATATCTCAGAATTTCGCCCCACCCCCTTCCGAGCCCACAAAGGACGAAAATCTGTTGCATCCACAATATTGCAGATTCGAGAAAACTAAAAACGCAGAATCATAGATAATGACCATATCTATCAGACTGCTGAATCTGGATCAGATCGGATCATTTTTATAACCAAAAGGAACAAATCAATTTGCACTGGCTACGCAGCGCCCGACGTCACGCTCAGACTGATTTTCTGTCTCTCTCGCACGCACTCTTTGTCGTGTCGTTTAATATTAGCGGCGTCTGCCGGAGGAGAGCCATACTGACTAAGTATCGGGTATAACTGTAGAGTTGCGGTGTCCGCAGCAACTCACAACGTTCCCCTCGTTATGATAATTTTTTGTTACTTTTCTTCTCTGTTGTGCTCGTGACATTTAGCGTTTTCTTTGCTTTGCTCCACTCGTTCTGGGTCTATCAATTTATGGTTTTTGTTCTCGTGCCTTGCTTCCGCCCCCTCCTCTCCTCCGCCTATCTGCATTCCATTTCAATATCAAAAGTCGCGCTCTACGTTTTACGTAGCCTCGCATTCTGGTTTGGCGTTAAGCACACACTTTGTTCGGCTGGATTGCGGGAGGGAGGGAGGAAGGCAAGCCTAAAGGGAGCGCGAGTGCCGTTCATTCATACATTTTCTTGCTTTTGGCCGCTCTCTGTGTGTGCGTGCGTGTTTCAGAGTGAGTGCCCAAAAGTGCATTTCGCTCTCAAGTTTGTTGTATTTTATTGGGCTTTGGCTGTGGCTTGTCTACTCTCTCAATTTCTATCTCTTTTTATGATTGAAGGTCGCTCTCTCTCTCTCTCTCTACTTTGTCCTTACCGCTGCAAATAATATGCAATATTAAAGCTTTACGACGACGCTTGAGGGCCGAGCAACAGCAACATGTGTTGTCATGTGCTTTTACTCTCTCTAGGCTCCGAAGAGAGTGCAATAGATCTCTCTCTCTCTATACCTTTGTTATCAGCTAATGATCTCCATATGCCGCCAAATACTCTTTCGCCTGGTAATTGGACACGAGCGCACTCTCACTCACACGAAGTCGCTTCGTCGTCCCCTGCAAAGCTCATTAATATGCGTTTGTTATCGTTGTTGTTTGTTGGTTTTGTAGCACTGCCGGACACCTTGGCAGCAACAACAAAAACAACAACATAATGAATATATGTATAATAAAAGCCAGGCCAAATAAACGCCGAAAAAAGTTCAATAAACTTTTGCTGTTGGCGAATATTTGATTATTTCTCTTGGCTTTGGTTTTGGTGGAAGAGCCGTCGGAATTTTGTTTGTCCGCCTTTCACTGTTCATCGCCTCTCCCTCTCCCTCACTCACTGGCGTGTGAGTCTCTCAATAAGTATTTGAAGCAATTTCGTAATTTACTTGCGAACCAATATGGTGCCTTTGCTGCCTTTGGTCTTTGTTCGTTTTATTTGATTTTGTATTTTTTACTTTTTCGTAAATAGATTTCCTTTGAATTCCTCTCTCCTGCATTGCTCTGAGTGGAGTTCTAGTTGGAGTTGAAAAATTTTCCCAGGACTTGAATGAAGTTTCTTGGTTTGCCAGTACATACATATGTATGTATGTATGTATCTGTGGGCATAAATCGTACATACATACTATATGTATCTTTTGGTTAGGCAATTAGTTAAAGTGGTTAACGTTGTGGTTGGTTGGACTCCATTTTGTTTTCTCATCGATGATCAACCAACAACAACAGCTTCACCGATCATCAGAGCCAGAGGCAAAGCCAGTGCCAGTGCCAGAGACTGGTTTGGTTCCGCTTTCGAAAAGTTTCCCCCGTTCCTGGTGATTCTTTAAAAAATTATTTTTTTATTTCTTTTTTTTTGCACACAATCAGCAGCCCCTGTATACATAATTATGTTGTTAATTTTTCACAAAAAATTAATTATACATTTTCGCCAATTTGCTAATTTTCTCTTCTTCTTTCATCTCGTTGCAGGTAAATATCCAAAATCGAACCATTCCATTGAAAGGCAAATAACCGATGGACAGAGGGGCAAGAGGGGTGCCCTGTGCCAAAAATACGATTATTTAAATGCAAGAGACGTGAGATTTAGACGGTTTCAGATTGATTTGTTGGGGACCCCAAGTGAATCCATAAGAAACAGAACCTAGGTGTGGCCTTCCGTGCTTCAGACTTGATTTTATTGGGCAGAAATGTGGGGAAATCCATTAATGAATCCCCGCTTTTCCCGCTCCAGAAAGAACGAACATCAGGGAGAGCCAAAGGCAATGCAGATAGTGAGACGAATATCGCCCATACATGTTTCTATGGTATACGATTTTTTTGGGCTGGACTTTGAGCTGGTTCTAGGCTCTCTCCGTATAATTTTGTAGAAATGCCAAAAAAAGAGAGCGCTCAAAAGACCTGTCATGGTGAAAATCATACAAGGTGGCCCGCTTGCTCTCTTTCGGTTCCGATTTTAGAGCTTTGACGCCATTTTCGATGAGGAATGAAGACCCGAAAAGAGAGCGCGTGTCGATGCGGTTGCGGACCATCTTGAGGCCAGTTCTAGGGCTCGGACGCCGCTCTCTTGCATGAGTCGGGGGCCAGCCGACGACTGTGATTCGACTGTATCGGTACCCACGCATTAGATTGTCGTTGAAGGTCTAGACTTACGATTATTTGATGATTTGTTTGAGGTGAGAATCCACTGAGGATGTCACTGAAAGGAGCTTCTCTCACTGTTAAAATGCAAATCTGCACACGGCCGACCTTCTGCCTTTGGTATTCCGCCATCCTCCTGCCTCGCTGGTGGGGCACGAGGAGGGGGGATTATGGAGATTTGCATGCGGCCCGAACCGACCCACCGACCCGTCAGTGGCTCATTTGCATGCAATTATTTGGTTTGGATCAACCCTTAGATGGTTCAGGCGAAAATCCCGATACAGATAAATTGGGTACTCCAGTTCCAATGCAGGGGGGCTCTTAATTTTCCTCGGGGGCTGTGCAGGGCGGCAGTATTCATTCATCTTCAATGGGCATTTAATCAAGCCGCGAATTCGACTCCCGAAAAAAGAAACAAACGAGGGGGAACGTTGTGAGTTGCTGCGGACACCGCAACTCTACGGTTATACCCGACACTAAGTCAGTATGGCTCTCCTCCGGCAGACGCCGCTAATATTAAACGACACGACAAAGAGTGCGTGCGAGAGAGACAGAAAATCAGTCGGGCGCTGCGTAGCCACTGCAAATTGATTTGTTCCTATTGGCTATAAAAATTATCTGATCTGATCCAGATTCAGCAATCTGATAGATATGGTCATTATCTATGATTCTGCGTTTTTAGTTTTCTCGAATCTGCAATATTGTGGATGTAACAGATTTTCGTCCTCTGTGTGGGCGGAAGGGGTGGGGCGAAATTTTGAGATACACGTTTTATAGTAAGATCGAACAGGAGTGCGGATACCAAATTTGGTTACTCTAGCCTTAATAGTCTGAGATTTTTGAATATCCCCAGATTTTCGTCCTTTGCGGGGGCGGAAGGGGGTGTGCCGAAATTTTGAAACAAACTCGTCTCGGTCAGATATATTAGGAGTGTGGATACCAAATTTGGTTGCTCTAGCTTTTATATTCTCTGAGATCTAGGCGCTAATGTTTTACTCTAAGCACAGCCGCCTATGCTACGTGTGTGTTAGAGAGAGACAGGGCGAGAAAAAATGAAATTGTTTTCTTGATGCTGGCTATAATAATAATACGATCCAATTCAGATTCCACAATCTTAAAGATATGGTCATTCTCTACATGCTCATATCTTTAAAATTGTGGATGCCACAGATTTTCGTCCTTTGTGTTTTAAAATATTTTTGTAGCAGTGACATATCACAGAAGTCTGGATCCAAAACATCGTTGCTCTAGCTCTTATAGTCTTTGAGCACTAGGCGCTGAAGGGGACGGACGGACGGACAGACGGACAGACAGACATGGCTCAATCGACTCGGCTATTGATGCTGATCAAGAATATATATACTTTATGGGGGCGGAAACGATTCCTTCTGGACGTTACACACATCCACTTTTACCACAAATCTAATATACCCCAATACTCATTTTGAGTATCGGGTATAAAAACCGAACTCCAATGACAAATGCATGCACGAAAAAAAACGAGGGGGAACGTTGAGTTGCTGCGGACACCGCAACCTTACAGTTATACCCGATACTAAGTCAGTATGGCTCTCCTCCGGCAGACGCCGCTAATATTAAACGACACGACAAAGAGCAAAGCGTGCGAGCAAAGACTATACAATACCAAGATGTTGCATGAGCGACCAAAAAGCTGTTCTATGGCGGGTCCTAACACTAGGACCCAAAAGGCACGAGGGAGCGCGCGGGGTTTCAATTCCCTTTTCGCCTGTACTTCGTCTCTACCGCAACCCCGCTGCCCATCGGTTTCGTCTGTTCGGCAATGCCTTCACCAGCAACGAAATAATTCTGGACTCTCGAGCCTCAGCACCGTCGAAGCGGTGGTCGCGGATCACCGATGTCTTTGGAGCGGCACAGTGGGACCTTTGACCGTCTCAGCTTGCTAAATTAAATAGTGAATATGAGTTCAATTAATATTTGCACACTGAAAAAATGTTAAACTTAGAGTGCTTATATCTCCTAAACTAAAACTATCTTGAAAATTCGATTGGAAAATTCTCTATTAGATGCGTACTAATCTAAATTTATCTAAAGCACTCATACAATTTTTTGACTATTTCGGCTGAGTCCCCACTGTGCCGCGCCAAGGACATCAGCGACCACACTGCCCTACGGTTTCGGCACGCAGCACTGACATGCTTTCACACCGACTCGACGCTGACCGAGGCATTTGACGAAGCCGAGTAGCATTTCGGAGGCGAAGGTAGCGTAGAAGAGAATTGAAGTACTGGCAAAACCGACCATGAAACCAGTGCGTTAGAGAGAGACACAGCGAGAAAGAATGAAATTGTTTTCTTGATTCTGGCTATAATAATTATACGATCTGGTTCAGATTTTGCACTCTAAAAGATATAGTCATCTTTTACGATTCTGCGTTTTTAGTTTTCTCGTATCGTCGAAATTGTGGATGCCACAGATTTTCGCTTTTTGTGGGGGCGGAAGTGGGCGGGGCAAAGTTTTGAAATATTCTTGTAGCAGTGACATATCACAGAAGTCTGGATCCAAAACATCGTTGCTCTAGCTCTTATAGTCTTTGAGCACTAGGCGCTGAAGTGGACGGACAGACGGACAGACGGACGGACGGACAGACGGACAGACAGACAGACGGACGGACGGACAGACAGACAGGGCTCAATCGACCGCCCCCACAAAGGGCGAAAATCTGTGGCATCAACAATTTCGACGATACCAGAAAACTAAAAACGCAGAATCGTAGAAGATGACTATATCTTCTAGAGTGCAAAATCTGAACGAGATCGTATAATTATTATAGCCAGAATCAAGACAACAATTTCATTTTTTCTCGCCCTGTCTCTCTCTAACACACACGTAGCATAGCCGGCTTTGCTTAGAGTAAAACATTAGCGCCTAGATCTCAGAGACTATAAAAGCTAGAGCAACCAAATTTGGTATCCACACTTCTAATATATCGGACCGAGACGAGTTTGTTTCAAAATTTCGCCACACCCCCTCCCGCCCACGCAAAGGATGAAAATCTGGGGATATTCACAAATCTCTGAGACTATTAAGGCTAGAGTAACCAAATTTGGTATCCGCACTTCTGTTAGATCTCACTTAAAAACGTATATCTCAGAATTTCGCCCCACCCCCTTCCGCCCCACAAAGGACGAAAATCTGTTGCATCCACAATATTGAGGATACGAGAAAACTAAAAACGCAGAATCATAGATAATGATCATCTATATCAGATTGCTGAATCTGGATCAGATCAGATCATTTTTATAGCCAAAAGGAACAAATCAATTTGCACAGGCTACGCAGCCCCCGACGTCACGCTCAGACTGATTTTCTGTCTCTCTCGCACGCACTCTTTGTCGTGTCGTTTAATATTAGCGGCGTCTGCCGGAGGAGAGCCATACTGACTTAGTATGGGGTGTAACTGTAGAGTTGCGGTCTCCGCAGCAACTCACAACGTTCCCCCTCGTTATACCCGATACTCAAAATGAGTATTGGGGTATATTAGATTTGTGGTAAAAGTGGATGTGTGTAACGTCCAGAAGGAATCGTTTCCGACCCCATAAAGTATATATATTCTTGATCAGCATCAATAGCCGAGTCGATTGAGCCATGTCTGTCTGTCCGTCTGTCCGTCCGTCCGTCTGTCCGTCTGTCCGTCCACTTCAGCGCCTAGTGCTCAAAGACTATAAGAGCTAGAGCAACGATGTTTTGAATCCAGACTTCTGTGATATGTCACTGCTACAAAAATATTTCAAAACTTCGCCCCGCCCACTTCCGCCCCCACAAAGAACGAAAATCTGTGGCATCTACAATTTTAAAGATACGAGAAAACCAAAAACGCAGAATCGTAGAGAATGACCATATCTTTTAGACTGCAAAATTTTAATAAGATCGTATTATTATTATAGCCAGCATCAAGAAAACAATTTCATTTTTTCTCGCCCTGTCTCTCTCTAACACACACGTAGCATAGCCGGCTTTGCTTAGAGTAAAACATTAGCGCCTAGATCTCAGAGACTATAAAAGCTAGAGCAACCAAATTTGGTATCCACACTTCTAATATATCGGACCGAGACGAGTTTGTTTCAAAATTTCGCCACACCCCCTTCCGCCCCCGCAAAGGATGAAAACCTGGGGATATTCACAAATCTCAGAGACTATTAAGGCTAGGGTAACCAAATTTGGTATCCGCACTCCTGTTTGATCTCACTTTAAAACGTATATCTCAAAATTTCGCCCCACCCTCTTCCGCCCCCACAAAGGACGAAAATCTGTTGCATCCACAATATTGCAGATTCGAGAAAACTAAAAACGCAGAATCATAGATAATGATCATATCTATCAGATTGCTGAATCTGGATCAGATCAGATCATTTTTATAGCCAAAAGGAACAAATCAATTTGCACTGGCTACGCAACCCCTGACGTCACGCTCAGACTGATTTTCTTTCTCTCTCGCACGCACTCTTTGTCGTGTGGTTCAATATTAGCGGCGTCTGCCGCAGGAGAGCCATACTGACTTAGTATCGGGTATAACTGTAGAGTTGCGGTGTACGCAGCAACTCACAACGTTCCCCCTCGTTATTTTTTACTCCGTTGTCAGCTGGTCGCTGGTCTCGCTTTTCAATTATGCCCGAAAGGGGACGGGGACTGCCACTAGGGTCTGACGGTCTAGCGGAGCTTTAGCCAGGCTGGGATGATGGAGGGGTCGAACTGCTGCCATTTAAGCCATATATCACTCATACGCAACGCAGCATTGACGCTTTATTTTCATGCACTAATTGCGTTAGAATTTCAATGGGGTACAAAGAGAGCCCCCTCCTCGCCACTCCACCCCATCTCTGTGTTTGGGTCTCTTAAGCATCTCCCTCTTTGTCCCTCGCTCTCTCTTTGATTTGACTTTAGCACATGAAGAGTTTTTAATTGGAATTTGCATTGGGTGTGCGAGTGGAGGGTGTGCGGGGGGAGTGGAGGGAAAGAGATTATCAGGCTGCCACAAGGGGGTGGCGTGTGCTGGCACTGATTTTTCCTTGCTTTTTTTTTGGATTTTGTTCTTGTTTTTGGGTTAGCTGTTGCCATTTCCCCGGTTCTCCATATGGATCTCCCTGTGCGAGTACATACCCACTGCTGCTGCTCCTCGTCCTGCCTCAATTTTTCCTCGCATTTTTCTCAAGACCTTTGAAAAAAAATTGAAAAAAAAAAACACACACACACACTGCTCCTGTGTTTGCGCCGCGCTCCGTGTGTCTGCGGAGCCGCCGGGGGTGGAATAGGCCCTGGGCTGACGAGGTACCGTTCTAGCTACCGCGTCGGCGGTAGCAGCCACTGAGTGAAGTGACTGGCTATAACTCAAAGAGAAAGTGATCAACGGTAAGCGAGCGTACATCCACCCATACTTACCCTATGGGCGCGATGCCTACTGAGCTTTACTCTGGGCTCCTGGTCCGAGCAGACCGTGTCCAAACCCAAGAAGGTCGTCAATCAGGATTTTAAAGCAATCTGCCATGGCTAATTTAATTTGGGGTTTGTCACTCAAACTCCAACTCACTCATAACACTCACGAAGCTCCCGGGGTGAGTTTCTCTCCTCCTCTCACCGGCTCAAGATGGATGGCGACGGAGTTACCATGTCAGGCAACTGAGTTGCCTGCACCGCGCGAGTATGCGTAGGTTGGCCGTTTTAAGGCCCGACATAATGCACCATGCCTCAGCTTCTTTAAGATGAAATCCACGTTTTTCTGTATGTCTATTTTCCTGATCAGAGCAACAGCTGCTGACCAGGGCTACAAGACGGCGATAGCCTACTCATCGCAGGCGTGTCCCACCGTCAGAGGGCGCTGCTACGTAGCACGTAGAGGAAGACGAGCACCGGCAGATGGCGCTGCATCATACATCCTAGAAGTATACCACGACTTCTCGGTCCCCTCACCACGGGTCTATAGGATGTGGCAAAGTGGAACTGATTGGGATATTTAGAGGCTCACACTGCACATCGGCGCTTTCTAAGGCCATCGGGTACACAACGGGTCCCGGATCTGTCCTCCTGCCAACCCCAGCGCTACGGCGGCGTAACCTTTAACGGGGCGCTGGCTACCGAGAAGGGGCGGTATAACCCCAGCGACTATCGTCTGGATGAAATTCCCGGCCATCGCGGGATGCCCAGGATAAGCCTTTATAGTGGACCCATCGGTGCCATAGGCGCCTTGGTAGGTACTATACCGCCCGTAACACCGAGACCAGTAAGGTGTTACGTACGACCCACTGGAACCCCCCTTACGTACATTAGACTGTGGGCTGACGGCGTCGGCGTTCTATGACCTGAGTAGGCAGGCTGAACCCCTATTGAAATGGCTCATAGGTTAATGTCTCCACCGCCCCCGTCTCGTTAAAACCTTGGCAGGCCTCGTTTAACGCTTCCTGGCACCGATCTGGCTCTTAACCCTGGTGCTCATAAGGCCCAGGGTCAACCCTCGCGTGGACCTCACTCCACGGAAAGACACCCATGGGATCACCACGGTGACTACGTACTGCGGCCAGGAATAACGAACTCGAGTGGAGATTCTTTTTACATGGACAACACCCCTCACACACCAAACACACAGATAGAGAAGATGACTGAGGACGCAGTCTTTGGTAGGCGCAACGCCCTTACCAGATCCCCACCACCGTCAGCACCAGCGAAAGCTAATGGCTCGAGCATGTTCAAGCCCGGCCCGGATGGCAAAGAGAAGGAGCGACCGCACTCTGACCCATTAGAGCTGCTAAAAAACCTGGGCCAATGAGCTGGTCAAGAGGATGAACGACCAGCGGCATGTGGACAACGTGATGAAAGATTTAGCCCTGAGAGTGGTAACCCTTCAGGCCCTGGTGGTCAACAATTTCGAGAAGCTGCACACCAGGACAATTGAGACCGCCACTACTGGTACCCAAACAGCTGCGAAGCCGCCGTACACCGGCTCAAAGAGGCTGCGCGAGTCGCCTCAAATGGCTGCTGAGCCCACAAAGAGGCAGAGAGGCACAAAGCTTCAGCAAGCGTCGATCCAGCTCAAACCGCCGGCGCAGTCCCAGGATGAATTAACCCCCTCGGGTACAGTGGACCATGGTGCCACCCCAGCCGTTAAGAAACAGCTCAAGTGGCAGCAGGTGGGCCCTAGGGTAAGGAAAAAAAGGGAGCCCCGTGAGCGCGAGCCAAGGCCGGACGCGATAATCATTCAACCCCAGGGCGAGCTTAGCTATAGCGACATCCTCCGTATGGTCACCAGGCGCCAGGATGGCAAGCTCCAGGAGGTAGGGGATAATGTTAACAGAATCCGGAGGACGGCAAAGGGCGAGCTGCTGCTCGAGCTCAACGGCGCGAGCAAAAGCAACACAGCTAAGCTCAAGGAGGATATCAGCGCGGCACTGGGACTGCAGACGGGCATCAGGGCGGTGTCAGAAGAACTTTGCGTGGAGGTCAGGGATCTCGACAGCCTGGTCGAGAAGGAGAACATCGCAGCAGCGATAGCTGCATCGATAGACGCCCCCAGCGTGGACACCAGCGCCATTAAAAGCCTGAGGCCATCGTTCGCTGGTACGCAACTGGCAGTTGTGTGCCTGCCGCCCGTGCAGGCAAGAGCCCTGCTCATGGTGGGGAAACTTAAAGTCGGATCGACAAGCTGTAGGATCCGGGAGCGGACAGCTCAAAGACGATGCTACAGGTGTCTGGAGTTTGGGCATCCAGCAATCAGGTGCAAGAGCGCGGTGGATCGCACCGGATGCTGCCTCAGATGCGGCGTGAACGGGCACAAGGCGGCAACCTGTCAAAGCGATCCGCGGTGTTTCATCTGCACCGCTAACAACAGCAATGAGACGAACCATTATGCGGGTAGCAGGAGATGTCCAGCAGCCAGGAGCGAGCCCAGCTTGCCGGCCCAATAATGAAGGTTATGCAGCTCAACCTCAACCACTGCGCTGCGGCTCAAGACCTGCTGAGCCAATCCATAAGAGAATTGGCAATTGACCTCGCCATCCTCAGCGAGCCATATCAAACTAGGGAGTCCCCTGGGTTCATCTTGGATGCCACCAAAAAGGTCGCGATATGGCTATGCGGGGCCACGCCATTGCAGCTTTCCCTCTCAAGCGCTGCGGCTGGGTTTGTGCGCGCCAAGGTCGGAGGTGTGTGGATATACAGCGTCTACCTCGCCCCAAGCCTGACGCTCTCCGAGTTCGCAGGTACTCTAGACAACCTAGCGGCTGATGCTAGAGGACGTCACCCAGTAGCCATTGGAGGGGACTTCAACGCGTGGGCTGAGGAGTGGGGAAGCGTGGCGACGAATGCGAGAGGTAGAGCTCTGCTGGAGATCATTGCGCCCCTGGACATCGCGCTCCTCAACGAGGGAAACCAGCATACCTTCTCCAGAGCAGGAATAGGATCTGTTATCGACCTTACATTTGTCAGCAGCTCACTTTTTAATTCATCGGGCTGGAGCATCAGCAGCATCTACACAGGGAGCGACCAAAGGGCAATTATATGGGACATAGGCCAACAGACGTCTAGCGTAGAGACAGCTGCGCCCAGATGGAGATGCTATCGCGCCGAAACGCTCAATACGGCCCTGTTCATGGAGCTTATGTCCAACCTCACGGCGAATGGAAATGCCGAATGCGTGGGCAACCATGTCATGGAGCATCTGGAGGCAGCATGCACTGCCACCATGGCGCAGAGGAAGCACTACGGTCGCCACCACCAACCTGTGTTCTGGTGGAACGAGGACATTGCCGCGCTACGCCGGGAATGCAACCAAGCTCGACGCCGCTACCAGCGCTCGCGCGGAAGCACTGCCTTTCCGCAATGGCAATCCACGTTTAGGGACTGCAGAAGGGCCCTCAAGGCGGCCATTAGGGAGAGCAAGCGCCAGTGCTTCCTCAAGTTATGCGACTCTGCGGAGCAGGACCCATGGGGAACGGCGTACAAGTTGGTGACGAACAAACTTTGCGCCAAGAGGCAGGCACCCCCATCGGACCCCGACACGACAAGATCCATCGTGGAGGAACTTTTTCCGTATAGGGCTGACCACATCGGGGATGTCCGTTGCCTCACACTGCAACCGCCCAGTCAGGCACACATCGAGAAGGTGTCACTCGAGGAAGTCGAACGCGCAGCCAGGAGCATCAGCCCGAACAAGGCTCCTGGGCCGGACTCTATCCCGAACAGAGCCCTCTTGCTCGCCCTCTCCACGCGTCCGGACATCTTTGCGAAGCTGCTCAATCAGTGCCTTCGTGAAGGAGTGTTCCCTGTGAGGTGGAAAATACAGAAGCTAGTGCTTATTCCCAAGCCAGGCAAGCCGCCGGGACAGCGTCGTCGTATAGGCCCATCTGCCTGATGGACACCGCGGGTAAACTGCTTGAGAAGGTGGTTTGCGCGCGGCTGGAACGCTCCATCGCGGAGGCTGGCGACCTCTCACCGCACCAATACGGCTTTCGCAAGGCCCGATCCACGATAGACGCCGTTCGTAAGGTGGTGGACATTGCCTCCGGTGCAATTGCCGGCACTCGGTGGAAAGGCGTCGGGAAAGAGTATTGCCTAGTAGTCACTCTAGACATTAAGAACGCGTTCAACACGGCGAGATGGAGCTGCATCCTAAGGGCGCTGGAGAGTTTCGACACACCCAGGTACCTGCAGCGGATGGTACAAAGCTACTTTGAGAGAAGGCTGCTTTTGTACGACACGCAGGCTGGCACGGAGGAATACGAGGTTTTGGCAGGCGTCCCGCAGGGTTCAGTGCTTGGCCCCACTCTGTGGAACGCAATGTACGACGACATCTTGCGACTCAGCCTCCCCCACGGAGTACACATGGTGGGTTTTGCAGACGATGTGGCTGTCCTAGTGGTGGCAAAAGACCTGTCCGTCGTGGAAACGACCTGCAACCAGACGATAGCGCGCATTCAACAGTGGCTGGACCTGGTCGGGCTCGAACTCGCACCCCACAAAACAGAGGCAGTGCTGGTATCCAGCCGGAAGAAAGTCGAGACGGCCAACATCTCAGTGGCAGGTACCCTGGTTTCGTCTAAGCGCGCTATCAAATACCTTGGTGTCCTGGTGGACACACGTCCCTGCTTTCGGGAGCACTTGGCCTACATGGGCACGAAGGCGGCGACCACCAACGGAGCGCTCTCGAGGCTAATGCTGAACACCCGAGGACCAAAGCAATGGCGGCGACAACTGCTAACGAGTGTCACGATATCGGTGATGCTATATGCGGCGCCAATCTGGGCAAAAGCCCTTCAAACAGCGAGCTACGCACGGGGTCTGGCAGCCACGCACCGCCTCTCTTCGATTCGAATCACCAGTGCCTTCCGAACGGTCTCGGACGAGGCAGCACACGTGATCGCGGGCATAGCACCCCTGGAATTCCTGGCGGAGGAACGGTCCACCTACTACCAGGAAACACATGGCAGAGGAATGGACGTGGCTGCGAAAAGGCAGGTACGCATGGCGTGCAAACAGGAGAGCCTCAGAAGGTGGCAACAGACCACTAAGGGGCGTTGGACCCACCAGCTTATCCCGTCCATCGACGCGTGGGTAAACAGGAAGCACGGGCAGGTCATCTTTTACCTGACTCAGCTCCTCAGTGGTCACGGCTGCTTCCGAAGCTACCTTCATCGCTTCGGGCACGCGGACTCCGCAGAATGCTCTTGGTGCGGGCACTACGTGGAGGAGGATGCCGAGCATGCGATATTTTCGTGTGGCAGGTTCGCAGCGCAGCGCCAGCGGCTAGAAGAAGCGCTGGGTGGAGCCGTAGTCAAGCAGAGCTTGGTGCCGTGCATGCTCCTGTCCCTGTCCCCAACACATGTTGGGCTTGTATAGCCTAACCTTTAATATAGTTTGCTTTAAGTATAAAATAAGTTGTAAATACGAGCAATTAAATGGAATTTAAAAAAAAAAACACACACACACGTCCCCGTTCCCAAGGCCGAAGAAGCCAAAACATGGAGGAGACACGAAAGTGAACGGAAAGTGAACAGACGTGTTTCTAGTGTACCTCCAGTGATCATCAGGAAAAAACAAGCCTTAGACCCTCCTGAAAAAGGTAAACAAGTAAGCGCGTGGATTCCATTAGGAAGGGGTACGTACCGAGCCTGGCCCAAGCGTGAAGGGCAATCCCACAGCGCAGAAACCAGGTGAAATCGGGTGCTCCAGCCAGGGCTGAGGGAAATCCAGTCCCGCTATCTCTCGCTCTCTCCCACTGGGACCACAAAAACAAAGTTTTTTCGCGCGAACTTCACTCCACAGCGTTCTTCCATTCTCGGTGACTCGAGCAGCTGATCGATATAGTAGCAGTGTTAGATAGTGCGCAAACTATCAGCTGTACTATCGGCTACACAAAACTTGTAGCAACCAGCCGCCGACAAGCATAAAATCAAAAACAAAGAAGAAGAGGGAAAAAAACAAAAAAAACGAGGGGAACGTTGTGAGTTGCTGCGGAGACCGCAACTCTACAGTTATACCCGATACTAAGTCAGTATGGCTCTCCTCCGGCAGACGCCGCTAATATTAAACGACACGACAAAGAGTGCGTGCGAGAGAGACAGAAAATCAGTCTGATCGTGACGTCGGGGGCTGCGTAGCCAGTGCAAATTGATTTGTTCCTTTTGGCTATAAAAATGATCTGATCTGATCCAGATTCAGCAATCTGATAGATATGATCATTATCTATGATTCTGCGTTTTTAGTTTTCTCGTATCCTCAATATTGTGGATGCAACAGATTTTCATCCTTTGTGAGGGCGGAAGAGGGTGGGGCGAAATTTTGAGATATACGTTTTAAAGTGAGATCTAACAGGAGTGCGGATACCAAATTTGGTTACTCTAGCCTTAATAGTCTCTGAGATTTGTGAATATCCCCAGGTTTTCATCCTTTGCGGGGGCGGAAGGGGGTGTGGCGAAATTTTGAAACAAACTCGTCTCGGTCCGATATATTAGGAGTGTGGATACCAAATTTGGTTGCTCTAGCTTTTATAGTCTCTGAGATCTAGGCGCTAATGTTTTACTCTAAGCAAAGCCGGCTATGCTACGTGTGTGTTAGAGAGAGACAGGGCGAGAAAAAATGAAATTGTTTTCTTGATTCTGGCTATAATAATTATACGATCTGGTTCAGATTTTGCACTCTAGAAGATATAGTCATCTTCTACGATTCTTCTAGACTGCAAAATTTTAATAAGATCGTATTATTATTATAGCCAGCATCAAGAAAACAATTTCATTTTTTCTCGCCCTGTCTCTCTCTAACACACACGTAGCATAGCCGGCTTTGCTTAGAGTAAAACATTAGCGCCTAGATCTCAGAGACTATAAAAGCTAGAGCAACCAAATTTGGTATCCACACTTCTAATATATCGGACCGAGACGAGTTTGTTTCAAAATTTCGCCACACCCCCTTCCGCCCCCGCAAAGGATGAAAACCTGGGGATATTCACAAATCTCAGAGACTATTAAGGCTAGGGTAACCAAATTTGGTATCCGCACTCCTGTTTGATCTCACTTTAAAACGTATATCTCAAAATTTCGCCCCACCCTCTTCCGCCCCCACAAAGGACGAAAATCTGTTGCATCCACAATATTGCAGATTCGAGAAAACTAAAAACGCAGAATCATAGATAATGATCATATCTATCAGATTGCTGAATCTGGATCAGATCAGATCATTTTTATAGCCAAAAGGAACAAATCAATTTGCACTGGCTACGCAACCCCTGACGTCACGCTCAGACTGATTTTCTTTCTCTCTCGCACGCACTCTTTGTCGTGTGGTTCAATATTAGCGGCGTCTGCCGCAGGAGAGCCATACTGACTTAGTATCGGGTATAACTGTAGAGTTGCGGTGTACGCAGCAACTCACAACGTTCCCCCTCGTTATTTTTTACTCCGTTGTCAGCTGGTCGCTGGTCTCGCTTTTCAATTATGCCCGAAAGGGGACGGGGACTGCCACTAGGGTCTGACGGTCTAGCGGAGCTTTAGCCAGGCTGGGATGATGGAGGGGTCGAACTGCTGCCATTTAAGCCATATATCACTCATACGCAACGCAGCATTGACGCTTTATTTTCATGCACTAATTGCGTTAGAATTTCAATGGGGTACAAAGAGAGCCCCCCTCCTCGCCACTCCACCCCATCTCTGTGTTTGGGTCTCTTAAGCATCTCCCTCTTTGTCCCTCGCTCTCTCTTTGATTTGACTTTAGCACATGAAGAGTTTTTAATTGGAATTTGCATTGGGTGTGCGAGTGGAGGGTGTGCGGGGGGAGTGGAGGGAAAGAGATTATCAGGCTGCCACAAGGGGTGGCGTGTGCTGGCACTGATTTTTCCTTGCTTTTTTTTTGGATTTTGTTCTTGTTTTTGGGTTAGCTGTTGCCATTTCCCCGGTTCTCCATATGGATCTCCCTGTGCGAGTACATACCCACTGCTGCTGCTCCTCGTCCTGCCTCAATTTTTCCTCGCATTTTTCTCAAGACATTTGAAAAAAAATTGAAAAAAAAAACACACACACACACTGCTCCTGTGTTTGCGCCGCGCTCCGTGTGTCTGCGGAGCCGCCGGGGGTGGAATAGGCCCTGGGCTGACGAGGTACCGTTCTAGCTACCGCGTCGGCGGTAGCAGCCACTGAGTGAAGTGACTGGCTATAACTCAAAGAGAAAGTGATCAACGGTAAGCGAGCGTACATCCACCCATACTTACCCTATGGGCGCGATGCCTACTGAGCTTTACTCTGGGCTCCTGGTCCGAGCAGACCGTGTCCAAACCCAAGAACGTCGTTATCAATGCTTTTAAAGCAATCTGCCATGGCTAATTTAATTTGGGGTTTGTCACTCAAACTCCAACTCACTCATAACACTCACGAAGCTCCCGGGGTGAGTTTCTCTCCTCCTCTCACCGGCTCAAGATGGATGGCGACGGAGTTACCATGTCAGGCAACTGAGTTGCCTGCACCGCGCGAGTATGCGTAGGTTGGCCGTTTTAAGGCCCGACATAATGCACCATGCCTCAGCTTCTTTAAGATGAAATCCACGTTTTTCTGTATGTCTATTTTCCTGATCAGAGCAACAGCTGCTGACCAGGGCTACAAGACGGCGATAGCCTACTCATCGCAGGCGTGTCCCACCGTCAGAGGGCGCTGCTACGTAGCACGTAGAGGAAGACGAGCACCGGCAGATGGCGCTGCATCATACATCCTAGAAGTATACCACGACTTCTCGGTCCCCTCACCACGGGTCTATAGGATGTGGCAAAGTGGAACTGATTGGGATATTTAGAGGCTCACACTGCACATCGGCGCTTTCTAAGGCCATCGGGTACACAACGGGTCCCGGATCTGTCCTCCTGCCAACCCCAGCGCTACGGCGGCGTAACCTTTAACGGGGCGCTGGCTACCGAGAAGGGGCGGTATAACCCCAGCGACTATCGTCTGGATGAAATTCCCGGCCATCGCGGGATGCCCAGGATAAGCCTTTATAGTGGACCCATCGGTGCCATAGGCGCCTTGGTAGGTACTATACCGCCCGTAACACCGAGACCAGTAAGGTGTTACGTACGACCCACTGGAACCCCCCTTACGTACATTAGACTGTGGGCTGACGGCGTCGGCGTTCTATGACCTGAGTAGGCAGGCTGAACCCCTATTGAAATGGCTCATAGGTTAATGTCTCCACCGCCCCCGTCTCGTTAAAACCTTGGCAGGCCTCGTTTAACGCTTCCTGGCACCGATCTGGCTCTTAACCCTGGTGCTCATAAGGCCCAGGGTCAACCCTCGCGTGGACCTCACTCCACGGAAAGACACCCATGGGATCACCACGGTGACTACGTACTGCGGCCAGGAATAACGAACTCGAGTGGAGATTCTTTTTACATGGACAACACCCCTCACACACCAAACACACAGATAGAGAAGATGACTGAGGACGCAGTCTTTGGTAGGCGCAACGCCCTTACCAGATCCCCACCACCGTCAGCACCAGCGAAAGCTAATGGCTCGAGCATGTTCAAGCCCGGCCCGGATGGCAAAGAGAAGGAGCGACCGCACTCTGACCCATTAGAGCTGCTAAAAAACCTGGGCCAATGAGCTGGTCAAGAGGATGAACGACCAGCGGCATGTGGACAACGTGATGAAAGATTTAGCCCTGAGAGTGGTAACCCTTCAGGCCCTGGTGGTCAACAATTTCGAGAAGCTGCACACCAGGACAATTGAGACCGCCACTACTGGTACCCAAACAGCTGCGAAGCCGCCGTACACCGGCTCAAAGAGGCTGCGCGAGTCGCCTCAAATGGCTGCTGAGCCCACAAAGAGGCAGAGAGGCACAAAGCTTCAGCAAGCGTCGATCCAGCTCAAACCGCCGGCGCAGTCCCAGGATGAATTAACCCCTCGGGTACAGTGGACCATGGTGCCACCCCAGCCGTTAAGAAACAGCTCAAGTGGCAGCAGGTGGGCCCTAGGGTAAGGAAAAAAAGGGAGCCCCGTGAGCGCGAGCCAAGGCCGGACGCGATAATCATTCAACCCCAGGGCGAGCTTAGCTATAGCGACATCCTCCGTATGGTCACCAGGCGCCAGGATGGCAAGCTCCAGGAGGTAGGGGATAATGTTAACAGAATCCGGAGGACGGCAAAGGGCGAGCTGCTGCTCGAGCTCAACGGCGCGAGCAAAAGCAACACAGCTAAGCTCAAGGAGGATATCAGCGCGGCACTGGGACTGCAGACGGGCATCAGGGCGGTGTCAGAAGAACTTTGCGTGGAGGTCAGGGATCTCGACAGCCTGGTCGAGAAGGAGAACATCGCAGCAGCGATAGCTGCATCGATAGACGCCCCAGCGTGGACACCAGCGCCATTAAAAGCCTGAGGCCATCGTTCGCTGGTACGCAACTGGCAGTTGTGTGCCTGCCGCCCGTGCAGGCAAGAGCCCTGCTCATGGTGGGGAAACTTAAAGTCGGATCGACAAGCTGTAGGATCCGGGAGCGGACAGCTCAAAGACGATGCTACAGGTGTCTGGAGTTTGGGCATCCAGCAATCAGGTGCAAGAGCGCGGTGGATCGCACCGGATGCTGCCTCAGATGCGGCGTGAACGGGCACAAGGCGGCAACCTGTCAAAGCGATCCGCGGTGTTTCATCTGCACCGCTAACAACAGCAATGAGACGAACCATTATGCGGGTAGCAGGAGATGTCCAGCAGCCAGGAGCGAGCCCAGCTTGCCGGCCCAATAATGAAGGTTATGCAGCTCAACCTCAACCACTGCGCTGCGGCTCAAGACCTGCTGAGCCAATCCATAAGAGAATTGGCAATTGACCTCGCCATCCTCAGCGAGCCATATCAAACTAGGGAGTCCCCTGGGTTCATCTTGGATGCCACCAAAAAGGTCGCGATATGGCTATGCGGGGCCACGCCATTGCAGCTTTCCCTCTCAAGCGCTGCGGCTGGGTTTGTGCGCGCCAAGGTCGGAGGTGTGTGGATATACAGCGTCTACCTCGCCCCAAGCCTGACGCTCTCCGAGTTCGCAGGTACTCTAGACAACCTAGCGGCTGATGCTAGAGGACGTCACCCAGTAGCCATTGGAGGGGACTTCAACGCGTGGGCTGAGGAGTGGGGAAGCGTGGCGACGAATGCGAGAGGTAGAGCTCTGCTGGAGATCATTGCGCCCCTGGACATCGCGCTCCTCAACGAGGGAAACCAGCATACCTTCTCCAGAGCAGGAATAGGATCTGTTATCGACCTTACATTTGTCAGCAGCTCACTTTTTAATTCATCGGGCTGGAGCATCAGCAGCATCTACACAGGGAGCGACCAAAGGGCAATTATATGGGACATAGGCCAACAGACGTCTAGCGTAGAGACAGCTGCGCCCAGATGGAGATGCTATCGCGCCGAAACGCTCAATACGGCCCTGTTCATGGAGCTTATGTCCAACCTCACGGCGAATGGAAATGCCGAATGCGTGGGCAACCATGTCATGGAGCATCTGGAGGCAGCATGCACTGCCACCATGGCGCAGAGGAAGCACTACGGTCGCCACCACCAACCTGTGTTCTGGTGGAACGAGGACATTGCCGCGCTACGCCGGGAATGCAACCAAGCTCGACGCCGCTACCAGCGCTCGCGCGGAAGCACTGCCTTTCCGCAATGGCAATCCACGTTTAGGGACTGCAGAAGGGCCCTCAAGGCGGCCATTAGGGAGAGCAAGCGCCAGTGCTTCCTCAAGTTATGCGACTCTGCGGAGCAGGACCCATGGGGAACGGCGTACAAGTTGGTGACGAACAAACTTTGCGCCAAGAGGCAGGCACCCCCATCGGACCCCGACACGACAAGATCCATCGTGGAGGAACTTTTTCCGTATAGGGCTGACCACATCGGGGATGTCCGTTGCCTCACACTGCAACCGCCCAGTCAGGCACACATCGAGAAGGTGTCACTCGAGGAAGTCGAACGCGCAGCCAGGAGCATCAGCCCGAACAAGGCTCCTGGGCCGGACTCTATCCCGAACAGAGCCCTCTTGCTCGCCCTCTCCACGCGTCCGGACATCTTTGCGAAGCTGCTCAATCAGTGCCTTCGTGAAGGAGTGTTCCCTGTGAGGTGGAAAATACAGAAGCTAGTGCTTATTCCCAAGCCAGGCAAGCCGCCGGGGACAGCGTCGTCGTATAGGCCCATCTGCCTGATGGACACCGCGGGTAAACTGCTTGAGAAGGTGGTTTGCGCGCGGCTGGAACGCTCCATCGCGGAGGCTGGCGACCTCTCACCGCACCAATACGGCTTTCGCAAGGCCCGATCCACGATAGACGCCGTTCGTAAGGTGGTGGACATTGCCTCCGGTGCAATTGCCGGCACTCGGTGGAAAGGCGTCGGGAAAGAGTATTGCCTAGTAGTCACTCTAGACATTAAGAACGCGTTCAACACGGCGAGATGGAGCTGCATCCTAAGGGCGCTGGAGAGTTTCGACACACCCAGGTACCTGCAGCGGATGGTACAAAGCTACTTTGAGAGAAGGCTGCTTTTGTACGACACGCAGGCTGGCACGGAGGAATACGAGGTTTTGGCAGGCGTCCCGCAGGGTTCAGTGCTTGGCCCCACTCTGTGGAACGCAATGTACGACGACATCTTGCGACTCAGCCTCCCCCACGGAGTACACATGGTGGGTTTTGCAGACGATGTGGCTGTCCTAGTGGTGGCAAAAGACCTGTCCGTCGTGGAAACGACCTGCAACCAGACGATAGCGCGCATTCAACAGTGGCTGGACCTGGTCGGGCTCGAACTCGCACCCCACAAAACAGAGGCAGTGCTGGTATCCAGCCGGAAGAAAGTCGAGACGGCCAACATCTCAGTGGCAGGTACCCTGGTTTCGTCTAAGCGCGCTATCAAATACCTTGGTGTCCTGGTGGACACACGTCCCTGCTTTCGGGAGCACTTGGCCTACATGGGCACGAAGGCGGCGACCACCAACGGTGCGCTCTCGAGGCTAATGCTGAACACACGAGGACCAAAGCAATGGCGGCGACAACTGCTAACGAGTGTCACGATATCGGTGATGCTATATGCGGCGCCAATCTGGGCAAAAGCCCTTCAAACAGCGAGCTACGCACGGGGTCTGGCAGCCACGCACCGCCTCTCTTCGATTCGAATCACCAGTGCCTTCCGAACGGTCTCGGACGAGGCAGCACACGTGATCGCGGGCATAGCACCCCTGGAATTCCTGGCGGAGGAACGGTCCACCTACTACCAGGAAACACATGGCAGAGGAATGGACGTGGCTGCGAAAAGGCAGGTACGCATGGCGTGCAAACAGGAGAGCCTCAGAAGGTGGCAACAGACCACTAAGGGGCGTTGGACCCACCAGCTTATCCCGTCCATCGACGCGTGGGTAAACAGGAAGCACGGGCAGGTCATCTTTTACCTGACTCAGCTCCTCAGTGGTCACGGCTGCTTCCGAAGCTACCTTCATCGCTTCGGGCACGCGGACTCCGCAGAATGCTCTTGGTGCGGGCACTACGTGGAGGAGGATGCCGAGCATGCGATATTTTCGTGTGGCAGGTTCGCAGCGCAGCGCCAGCGGCTAGAAGAAGCGCTGGGTGGAGCCGTAGTCAAGCAGAGCTTGGTGCCGTGCATGCTCCTGTCCCTGTCCCCAACACATGTTGGGCTTGTATAGCCTAACCTTTAATATAGTTTGCTTTAAGTATAAAATAAGTTGTAAATACGAGCAATTAAATGGAATTAAAAAAAAAAAAACACACACACACGTCCCCGTCCCCAAGGCCGAAGAAGCCAAAACATGGAGGAGACACGAAAGTGAACGGAAAGTGAACAGACGTGTTTCTAGTGTACCTCCAGTGATCATCAGGAAAAAACAAGCCTTAGACCCTCCTGAAAAAGGTAAACAAGTAAGCGCGTGGATTCCATTAGGAAGGGGTACGTACCGAGCCTGGCCCAAGCGTGAAGGGCAATCCCACAGCGCAGAAACCAGGTGAAATCGGGTGCTCCAGCCAGGGCTGAGGGGAAATCCAGTCCCGCTATCTCTCGCTCTCTCCCACTGGGACCACAAAAACAAAGTTTTTTCGCGCGAACTTCACTCCACAGCGTTCTTCCATTCTCGGTGACTCGAGCAGCTGATCGATATAGTAGCAGTGTTAGATAGTGCGCAAACTATCAGCTGTACTATCGGCTACACAAAACTTGTAGCAACCAGCCGCCGACAAGCATAAAATCAAAAACAAAGAAGAAGAGGGAAAAAAACAAAAAAAACGAGGGGGAACGTTGTGAGTTGCTGCGGAGACCGCAACTCTACAGTTATACCCGATACTAAGTCAGTATGGCTCTCCTCCGGCAGACGCCGCTAATATTAAACGACACGACAAAGAGTGCGTGCGAGAGAGACAGAAAATCAGTCTGATCGTGACGTCGGGGGCTGCGTAGCCAGTGCAAATTGATTTGTTCCTTTTGGCTATAAAAATGATCTGATCTGATCCAGATTCAGCAATCTGATAGATATGATCATTATCTATGATTCTGCGTTTTTAGTTTTCTCGTATCCTCAATATTGTGGATGCAACAGATTTTCATCCTTTGTGAGGGCGGAAGAGGGTGGGGCGAAATTTTGAGATATACGTTTTAAAGTGAGATCTAACAGGAGTGCGGATACCAAATTTGGTTACTCTAGCCTTAATAGTCTCTGAGATTTGTGAATATCCCAGGTTTTCATCCTTTGCGGGGGCGGAAGGGGTGTGGCGAAATTTTGAAACAAACTCGTCTCGGTCCGATATATTAGGAGTGTGGATACCAAATTTGGTTGCTCTAGCTTTTATAGTCTCTGAGATCTAGGCGCTAATGTTTTACTCTAAGCAAAGCCGGCTATGCTACGTGTGTGTTAGAGAGAGACAGGGCGAGAAAAAATGAAATTGTTTTCTTGATTCTGGCTATAATAATTATACGATCTGGTTCAGATTTTGCACTCTAGAAGATATAGTCATCTTCTACGATTCTGCGTTTTTAGTTTTCTCGTATCGTCGAAATTGTGGATGCCACAGATTTTCGCCCTTTGTGGGGGCGGAAGTGGCGGGGCAAAGTTTTGAAATATTCTTGTAGCTGTGACATATCACAGAAGTCTGGATCCAAAACATCGTTGCTCTCGCTCTTATAGTCTTTGAGCACTAGGCGCTGAAGGGGACGGACAGACGGACAGACGGACGGACGGACGGATGGACAGACGGACGGACGGACATACGGACAGACGGACAGACAGACATGGCCCAATCGACTCGGCTATTGATGCTGATCAAGAATATATATACTTTATGGGGTCGGAAACGATTCCTTTTGGACGTTACACACATCCACTTTTACCACAAATCTAATATACCCCAATACTCATTTTGAGTACGGGTATAAAAAGACAGAAAGGTGCATACTTCCAGGCGGAATTATTTGTTCTGGTAAGGAGTAAGCGATACCTGCCTACATCTAGGCCAAAATTAGCTAGCACAAGTCTAGGTAGGGGAAAGGGCTGAAGGTCGCGGATCCGACTATTTTCCAACTCCCCCGCCTAGACGGCGCCCCGGAAAAAAGGGGCTCTGGGGACCGAAAAAGGGGCGGTATATCCCCCATCGACCAGAAGCCAAGGGAAATCTGTGGCCAGCGCGGGATCCCCTATCGCCTGACCTGTTAAAGCAAGCGGCATGGAGGTAGGAAACCCCTTTGGAAAAAGCGCAGCGATGGCAAGATCGCCCCCTCAGCCAAAAGCCACGCCATTGGCACAGCAGCTGGCCGAATCGCTTAGCAGCCCTACCACGGCACCAAAGTCCCTGGCGGACGCGGTACGCCAAATAGGGCTGATCTTGAAGGACCTCTCGACCCTGTTCACCGGCCAGAGGCACATCAACCAGCGGATGAGAGACAACCTAACACAGCAAGGGAACCAAGGCAGTGCAAGGGAACCAACAGCAGGACAGAGGCAGACACCGCCGAAGAAGTTCAGGCCACGCGAGCGAACGGACCGCGAACTTGAAACCCAACGGTCCCCAATTGGCAGCAGTTCGGTAGGAACCAGAAAAAAACAGACCACGAAAAAAACGCGATCAGACGCTGTAGTGATAGCGAGCGTAGGAAACATCACTTACGCGGAATTATTAAAATCGGTGAAAGGAGATGCAACGCTGAGCCATGTGAGCCGTGATGTGGAAAGCATCAGGAAGACAGCTAAGGGAGATCTGCTGCTGCGCCTCAAAAAAGCCCCGAGTCACAGCGCGGAGGAGGTCAAATCGGCGGTCGGAAATGCACTGGGGCCAAGGCAGTGGTACGGGCCCTGACCGAACAAACAAGGCTCGAGTTAATAGATCTAGACGAGATAACAACGAAGGCAGAGATATTGGAAGCATTGAAGCGTGCCACAGGGGTAACCGAAATCCCCGAGGACGCGGTAAGGTCCTTAAGAGCCACCAGAAGCGGGATGCAGATAGCCACCCTATCCCTCCATGCCGTCGCCGCCAACAAACTCGCTGCAATGGGGAAGATAAGGGTCGGCTGGGTAAACTGCCGTATCAAGCAAATGGTGTCGCCAAAACGATGCTACAAGTGTTTGGAGTTCGGGCACATCTCGGTAAACTGCACCGGAGAAAAGGACCACAGAGGAGCGTGCTTTAGATGTGGAGGCAGAGACCATGAGGCCAGAAATTGCAGCAAGGACCCACACTGCATACTCTGCGCACAAAAAACGGGTAGCCCCACGGACCATGCCTCAGGAAGTTTTAAGTGCCCAGCGTACCGCGAGGCAGTTAGAAAACTCAAATGTTAAGGATCATCCAACTGAACCTTAACCATTGCAGGGTGGCCCAAGACCTTCTCACCCAATCCGTTACAGAGCTCAACACTGACCTGGCACTGCTGAGCGAGCCCTACAAGACCGTGAGATCCAACACGTGGGTCATGGATCAATCAGGGAAAGCGGCAATCTGGATGTGCGGCAAACTGGCACAGCACCTAGACGAAGTTAAAAGATCCAAAGGATACGTACGAGGGAGGCTGAAAGACCTATGGGTATACAGCTGTTACCTACCACCCAGCTGGTCACTCGAAGAGTTCAGCGACACAATCGACAACTTGGCAGATGACATCAAAGCACACTCGCCGTCGCTAGTAGCTGGGGACTTCAACGCATGGGCAACGGAATGGGAGTCAGCAACAACGAATGCCAGGGGCCGTGTCTTAGTGGAGGCTTTTGGCTCCCTGGACATAGTCCTAAGAAACGCTGGTTCCAACCCAACATTCAGCAGAGCAGGTACCACATCCATCATAGACCTCACCTACATAAGTACTCGACTTGCAGCGAGCACGTTATGGCAGATCAGCGAGCAGTACACCGCGAGCGACCACAACGCTATCCTCTGCAGTATCCAGACCAGAAGAGCCACCCAGAGTACCGCTACGAGGGGGCACTACAAAGAAAACACGCTGAACACATCAGCCTTCAGGGCAGCCCTAGCAGGACTAGCCGAGGTGGAAGGCGAAGACGATCTAGTGGCACAAGTCATGGGAAACGAAGTTTCTTAGATCTCTGTGACGAAGCCGAAAACGATCTCTGGGGTAAGGCCTACAAGGTGGTCATGAAAAAGACCGGCGCATTCAAGCACGCGGCACCAACGGGAGCGGAAAAAATGGAGGCAATCGTCAAGCACCTATTCCCAGCGCAGGACACGCAGGTAGACAGGATCACGAGTACGGGACACCAAGTACCCCCAGTGACCCCGCAAGAGTTGGCAGAACTAGTAAAGAGAGTGCCAAACTGCAAGGCACCAGGACCAGACGGCATCCCAAATCGGGCCCTCAAGCTGGCTATTAGCCTGCACCCGATGATTTTTGCGCAGACCTATACCAAATGCCTCACAGAAGGATGCTTTCCTGGAAGATGGAAGAAGCAAAAGCTGGTGCTAATACCAAAACCTGGGAAAGACACGGAGGACCCATCGGCATACAGGCCTATCTGCCTCCTGAACGGCGCAGGTAAGATGCTGGAAAGCATAATCAGCGCAAGGTTAACGGAGGCAATCGAGGCCGCTGGTGGACTCTCCGACAGCCAGTACGGCTTTAGGAAGGCTTGCTCTACCTTGGATGCGCTAGACAAGGTGTGCGGCACTGCCAGAAAGGCCTTGGAAGGCAAACGATGGCTCGGCGGGGCCAAAAAATACTGTCTGGTGGCAACACTGGACGTGAAAAACGCATTTAACTCGGCATCCTGGAGCAGGATAATGTCCTCCCTGCGCACACTCGAAATCCCCGGATATCTACAGGCGATGGTCAGTGACTACCTGGATAACAGATGGCTGATTTACGACAAGGAAGATGGCCCTCGGTCATACTCCATCACGGGAGGAGTCCCACAAGGATCTGTAATGGGACCTCTACTGTGGAATACCATGTATGATGGAATTCTTCGCCACAACTTCCAGCAAGGAGTCGAAATCGTGAGATTCGCTGACGATGTCGCGGTGACGGTCACGAAGAAAACCCTGGCGGAGACCGAGAGCTGTATGAACGAGGCAATCGGAATCATAAGCGACTGGCTAGACCTGGCAGGGCTCAAGCTAGCCGAGCACAAGACGGAAGCGGTTCTCATCAGTAGCAGGAAACAGGTGGAGACGGCGAGGATAACCGTAGGAGGAGCCTCAATTACCTCAAAACGAGCGATTAGATACCTGGGAGTTATGCTGGACACCAGGCTGTCGTTTAGAGAGCACCTGCAGCAGACACACCAGAAGGCACGCGGCGTAGTCATGGCGGTTTCACGCAGGATGCTGAACCACAGAGGCCCAAAGTCAACGAGTAGGAGACTGTTATTTAACGTGGCCAAGTCATCCATACTATACGCAGCGCCTATATGGGCCCAGGCCACGAGGACCAGGAGCTACACTAAGGGCATTGAGTCGGACTTCAGACTCGGAGCCCTGCGGGTCAGCTCGGCGTTCCGTACTGTCTCCACAGAGGAAATAATGGTAATAAGCGGCATACCACCAGTAGAGCTCGCAGCGAAGGAAGCCAGCGAAATCCACAAGGGAAGAAGGGCCGCCAACACACAGGCAGACGCTAGAACGGTTAAGACCAGGGCGAGGGCTGAATGTCTTGAGAGCTGGAAACTCAGATGGGATAATGCTGAAACCGGCCGTTGGACCTACCGACTAATCCCAACATTGCAGCATGGATGAATCGGCGGCATGGCGAACTTACGTTCTCGCTGACACAAGTTCTCAGCGGCCACGGGTGCTTTAAAGAGTACCTCCACCGCTTTGGCCACGAGGAAGATGGGCTGTGCAGCTGCTGCGGAATAATAGAAAACGCTGAGCATGTCCTGACCGCATGCGCCAGATTCTCAGAGGCCCGCAGGCGAGCAGAAGGCACCCTAGGGGTGCCCATTACAGTGGAAGGTTTGGTACAAAGGATGCTGGAAAATCAAGCAAATTGGACGGCGATATGCAGTCTTGCAACAGAAATCGCTTCGGAATTGAGGCGGCTTGAACGCACACGAAACGAGCGGCCGTAATAGGCTAGCCAGCCTTGTGAAGCAATGCTTCACGGCAGTCCCGCAAGTCTGGTCCATATATATGTATATGCTATATATTTTTATTTTTAACTTTTATATTCTTATATTTTATATATATAGTTAAATATCCGCAACTCGAAATTTAGTTTTTAAAAAAGATTTTATTTTTAGTACTTAATTTCTTTATGTCACAAGATTGGTTGAATTCCCCGACTTAACTTTACGTCTGCTTGTCTCAAACGGAACTGATCTCTTTGCTGCTGGCTAGTTTCCATGAGCCCTTCTCTTGGAACTCCCGACTCTGGCTTCGGGCGTTGCTTTCCTCGGCTGCATCTTCGTGTCGGTGGCGTACGTGCCTGGATCAATATTTGGGGATGCGTCGGCTTTGATGAAAGGCATCCACTGCTGGCGATCGGTGTTGCATTACATGACGGAGCTAGGAATGTGATACTCCTTGGTTTTATGTCTAGCTTTGATTGGTCCTCATGAGTGGCGTGATAAAGAATCGATTTCTCGAGAGTGGCGTGATTCTAATGTTGATGAAACAATGTGGTCCATTGTTTATATTATGGGGGGCATCCTTGGAGTATGGGAAGAAACAGTTATTGATTCTTGAGTGGGGTCCTGTTACTTGTGTGGATGGGGTGGATGAATTGTACATAAACATAATGTGTATGGGATGTGGGGAATTATGGATATGTCACTCCCCCAACGTTTGTTATTAGCCTGTCCCTAGGCGATTACCCTCGGGTATAGTGACGGGGTGTCAAGTGCGGTGGCTGAGGTTGGTTCCTCTTCTGCTTCTATTATAGGGATAATTCATTTAACCGTGACTCTTTTAGAAGTTTTCTTAAATTTAACAGCTACATAACTTAGTAGTACTAATATAATTATGACAAATGAAATTAGTAGACTTATTTGTAATAGGTTACTATATTTGGTGTATTGCATAATTATTTCATTAGTTTGGACATACGACAGTGGGTTTATTATACCCGATACTCAAAATGAGTATTGGGGTATATTAGATTTGTGGTAAAAGTGGATGTGTGTAACGTCCAGAAGGAATCGTTTCCGACCCCATAAAGTATATATATTCTTGATCAGCATCAATAGCCGAGTCGATTGAGCCCTGTCTGTCTGTCCGTCTGTCCGTCCGTCCGTCCGTACGTCCGTCCGTCCGTCCGTCCCCTTCAGCGCCTAGTGCTCAAAGACTATAAGATCTAGAGCAACCATGTTTTGGATCCAGACTTCTGTGATATGTCACTGCTACAAAAATATTTCAAAACTTCGCCCCGCCCACTTCCGCCCTCACAAAGGACGAAAATCTGTGGCATCCACATTTTTAAAGATACGATAAAACCAAAAACGCAGAATCGTAGAGGATGACTATATGTTCTAGAGTGTAAGATCTCAACCAGATCGTATAATTATTATAGCCAGAATCAAGAAAACAATTTCATTCTTTCTCGCTCTGTCTCTCTCTAACACACAGGTTTCATGGTTTCAAATATGAGTTCAAGGATCTCAGAACCTATAAGAGCCAGAGCAACCAAATTTGGTATCCACACTCCTGTGATATGCGACCTTGACCGTTTCCTGTCCAAATTTCGAAACACCCCCTTCCGCCCCCGCAAAGGACGAAAATCTGGGGCATCCACAAATCTCAGAGACTATTAAGGCTACAGTAACCAAATTTGGTATCCGCACTTCTGTTAGATCTCACTATAAAACGTATATCTCAGAATTTCGCCCCACCCTTTTCCGCCCCCACAAAGGACGAAAATCTGTTGCATCCACAATATTGCACATTCGAGAAAACTAAAACGCAGAATCATAGATAATGACCATATCTATCAGATTGCTAAATCTGGATCAGATCAGATCATTTTTATAGCCAAAAGGAACAAATCAATTTGCACTGGCTATATATATATATAAACATTCTGGGCAAAATCTAACATTGTGTTTGATATTGTAAATTCATTTAATTGGATTGAACAGTTGTAGATTTTTATAATGGTATTTCCTTCCGCTATGATTTCTTGGTTTACACAATTCTGGTTTAGCGTTGTTTTTGGAAGATTCCATGTGATTAGTATATTGGGTTCAATAAAGTTTATTTGAAAGTTTTGAAAAGTTTTGGAATATGGACATTTAGTGGGAATTTGCATTAAAATTCCTTTTATACAATTGTCATTGGTTTTCAATCTAGTTTCTTTAACAAATACTTCTTCATTTTTTATGTAGTACTTGTCGTATGTCATATCTGTTAACATGTTATTTAATTCGTCTGGATACGGAACGATTTTATAGATTGGTACTTTTGTAATGTCTTGGGGAATGTTGGAAATTATTAGAATTTCGTTGGTATCGGATTTTAGCCATGGAGGTTTCTATATTTAGTATTTTCTCAGAATTTATTTGTTCCAGGTAGTCTTGTTTTAATATTTTTGGATTAAATATAGTTATAGTTATATAGTTAATTGCATACCTAGTTCCATATCTTCGATATATTCTGTGAAATGTTGTAGATTGAATATCAAAATTTCTATTTGTTGATTCCTGTCTTTTTCTTCATTTAGTTTGTTTATAACGTTTATTCCGCTATTAACTGCATCTATTACCAAATTTAGTTCACTCATTTGAATGCTATGGCTGGCTAAATTTTCTATTTTTTGTTCCAAATCGACTTTATCTTCCTGATCTAGTGTCCAAAGAGATATTTGTAGGCTGTTCCTACTATATTGATTAGGCCTCTTTTTTTTCTTTTTGTTACTTTTAGCCCGTTCATTTCTCTTTGCAATTTGTCTAGTAGATATTTTATTTGGATTATGTCCTGGAATTTAGTGGCTTGCATTAATAAATTTTGGTATAGTTCTTCGGTTTTAGTTACATTAACAGTTAGATAATGGTATTCGTAATTGATAGGTATGTTAATCGATTCAGTTTTGAATATCATATATCCGTTTTGGGATTTTATAGGATTTATTTCTATGTTTTGGCCCTGTGTCATTACGATGGTAATTATGAGGAAGATGAGGATTTTAATTGTGTTGAAGTTCGCCGATTCCATTAACTTCCTCGGTTTCTCTGGAATTATTATATTTGCTTCTATTAGATTTCTTCTTTTTCTTGAATTTTGATTTATAATGAGTTATTTTCCTACCCCTATTCTTTTCTTCA
The DNA here is from genome assembly GCF_003369915.1 of Drosophila miranda. Taxonomy (NCBI): domain Eukaryota; kingdom Metazoa; phylum Arthropoda; class Insecta; order Diptera; family Drosophilidae; genus Drosophila; species Drosophila miranda. Next base: position 24,101,474 of record NW_022881614.1, read on the forward strand.
TAATGTTTTTCGTCTACCTGTCTAATTTCGCCCGTCCTTTTGAAAGGATTTGTTACCCTAGACTTAACTAGAGGTGATAGTTTATAGCGGGTATCTACTTCATACTCTATGCGGTTTTTATTTAATTGAGTGATTTTATTCACTTTATTTAGTTGGGTGTCATAATCAGGTGAGCCTGCATAAATGAATATATCAGCTGGTGTCCTATTTGTGGTATTATGTTTGGTTTTATGATTATAAGTATAAAGAATTAATTCAAACTTCGTGAATCTATCTTCTGGGTTATCCTCGCTAGATATTATTCTTAATTTTTCATTTACTGTTTTATGAAATCTTTCTACGTCAGATATTCCATTTTTGCTGGAAGTGATCTCTATTTTGACGTTTTCCGCATTCAGCCATGCTTGCAATGCTGTGCACATAAAAGCTGAATCTTTATCGGCTTTGATTTCAATTGGTTTGCCCATCTCGTTAAAAACTTTCATGATGGCTCTTTTTGCTTCTAACCAGTCACGACTTTTTACTTCTACAAGAGTGGCAAACTTCGAGTATACGTCAATACATGATAGGAACTGTTGGTTACCAACCATATAGAAATCTATGACGTATTTCTCTCTGATGTTCAGTATTTCCGGTGTAGTTTCGAATGCCAACTTCGTATTTCTATGCTCTGTTTTGGCAATATTACAAGTAGGACATTCGTTTATGATGTTTTGGATTAGTTTTTGATAACTCGGGTAATAGTATTTTCACCTAAACCAATTGACGGTTTTCTCTATCCCTGGATGGGATAGCGTAATTCTGAATATCTAGGAGTTTCGTGCTTGATTTAATAGCTTTGGTTATATTGTTAGAATTAATGATTTCTAAATAGGCTTTTTGGAATGGAGGAAAATCTATTTCGTTATGGAAATATAATGCGCTCTTTTTGGTGCATAGATATTCCTTTATTATATCCTTCGCTAAGGTGTTAGTCATTTCCTTATACGTGATCTTGATGATTAGCTTGTGAAAATAACGAATTGTTTCTACCTTATCTTCATTGCCTTTTATTAGCTCAATTTGCCGATTGTAATAGTTAATTGGTCTTTCCGTGATAGCAATGTGATTTAGATTGTCTTCCTGTGCGCTATGTACAGTCGCACCAACGCTATTGGAAGCTTCTCCAAGGAGATTTTCATTAATCTTTACCCTTGATAAGGCATCAGCTACATGATTTTCTTTGCCTGGTAGATATTTCATTTGGCTCCTTGAGGTTGTTCAACCAAATCAAGGGTTTATGATCGCTTTGTATCTCGAATGTTCTACCGAACAGGTATGAACGGAAATACTTGGTTGCCCATAAGATCGCTAATAATTCCTTTTCGATGGCTGAATAGTTTATTTCATGTTCATTTAGGGTTCTGCTAGCGTAGCAGATCGGTTTGTGTTCTTGTGACAAAACCGCTCCCAATGCTATGTTACTAGCGTCGGTTGTTACCGTGAACATTTTGTCAAAGTCTGGGAACGCAAGGATAGGGTCTGAGGTGATGAGTACTTTTAGTCTCTCAAATGCCTCGACGTACTTTTCTTCCTTGGGGTCTATGACAGCTCCTTTCTTTAGTTTGAGTGTCATGGGTTTTGCTATGTTTGCAAAATTAGGAATGAATTTCCTGTAGAACCCGCACAGACCTAAGAATGACTTTATTTGTTTAGTCGTTTCTGGTATTGGAAATTTGACAATGGCAGAGATTTTGCCTGGATTTGGTACTATTCCTTCAGTAGTGACTACATGACCTAGGAACTCAGCTTCCTTTTTCATGAATTCACATTTATCCATTAGTAGCTTCAAGTTGGCGTCTCTCAACTTTCCAAATACTCTCCTTAGTGACAACAAGTGTTCTTCCAATGAAGTGGAAAATATAATGATGTCATCTAAGTATACAAAGCAATCTTTGAAGATTAACTCTTCTAGCAGATTGTTCATACATCTTTGGAAGGTAGCTGGGGCAGTGGTTAGCCCAAAGGGCATACGAGTGAACTCGTAATGTCCATGCTTAGTGGAGAACGCAGTTTTGGGGATTGAGCTAGGTTCCATGGGTATTTGATGGAAACCTTCTGCTAAATCGATTGTCGTAAAATACTGACATTTACCTAGTTTGTCTAGGATTTCATCCATTCGTGGAGTTGGGAATTTGTCCTTAACTGTTATTTCATTTAGACTTCTATAGTCTACTACCATTCGATATTTTTGCTTTCCTGAAGCATCTATCTTCTTCGGAATCATAGATATGGGCGAGCAGTAAGGAGAATTCGACTTTCGAATTATTCCCTGCCTGATCATATCTTTGATTTGCTGGTTTACCTCCTGATCATGTATCTGGGCATATTTGTATGGTCGTCTGTAGACCGGGTCTTCATGTTGAGTTTTGATCTCGTGCTTGATTGTACTTGTGAAAGTCAAATTGTCACCTTCTCTGTACTGCACATCCTTAAACTCATATAAGACCCTCTTTAACTCTTCCCTCTCTTCGTCTTTTAAGTGTTCCAATCTTAATTGATTACATTCCCTTAATTCACTGTCTAGAGCGGAAGCGAAGTATTGATCTCCCTCTGGAGATGGGTCAAGGCACTTAGGTGCGATCTTCTCTTCTTTTGTAGAGGGATCAGTGAACTTCTGTGCGGTCTTGCCGGCTTCAATAACTTCTCCACTCTGAATGATTGGGTACGACCTAGCTCCTAGTGTTACAGTGTCATTTCTGTAATCGATGACGGCTTTACTTGCCATCAAGTATTCTCTTCCTAATAAAATATCATAATTTTCGGAAAAGTTATGTATGTAGAACTTTTGTTCGGACGGACATGTTTTGTTCGCATTCCTCATTATACTCTTAGTTAAACGGACAGGTCCATTGATGGTATGGACCGTAAGGATATCGTCTTTTATCTCGGAATCTGTATAATTTTCTTTCATGATGTTGATCGATGATCCCGAGTCAGCGATACACCTTAATATTCTTTTATTAATGGTAATGTTTATATAGGGTCCTCCTCGGTTTCTTCCGAGGCGGCTTGATGAAAATTTACGTCCATCTTCGTTTGGCCACTCTGGCTCTCCCTCCCTCTTTTAGTAGGTTGGTTGGGTCCACTCCCACTAGCTTGGTTTTGAGATATTTGCTGATTGAATGGATTCTGAGCCCTACCTTGATTCAAGGAATTTTTGAACTCATTTTATAATCCAGGATTTTGGGAATTTTGATTTTGATTTGTTCGATTAGTCTGACCTGTTCCAGATGAACTCTGAGTTTGATTGTGATAGTTAGTAGTATTATAATTTGGATAATAGTTTCCAACATTCTTTCGATTTGATTGAGACGATTTCGATTGATCTTTATTTGTACCTGAATCTGTTGTACTAGCTTCGTACAATCCTTCTTCTTGTGCTGCCTTCTTAAGATTAGACAATGTGGTAATATCTTTTCTTGCTAAGGTCATGAACATTCTGTCAGGAAGTTTTCGAGTAATGACATCTTTAATTGTGTTGTTCAAAGCGTTTTTATAAATGACATTATTTTCTGGTATGTTTTCTAAGTTTAGCTTATTGTTTATTAATAATGCTTTTATCTCTAATTCTTCTATAAACTTACGAAGACTGCCGTTGAATCTGGAGGTGTATAGTTGTCGTAGGAGTTCTTCATATGGTGTGTGATTTTTGAACTCGTTGATCAGCGCCGTCTTCAGTTCGAGCCACGTGTTGGGTTGTATCATTTGCGATATGCGTTGTGCCTCTCCTGACAGTTGGATCTCGGTCGCTCCAAATAGGATCCTTTGTTGGCGAAGATCTTCAGTTGGATATAATCCGCATACATATTCGATTCGTTTGATAAATGAGCTTAGCTGTCCAGAAGAACCGTCATAGGCAGGTATTTGTCTGATCGACAGCAGTGCCTGGTTCAAGTGGATTTCGCTCAATGATAGTGGTGGTAGCGCCATGTTGTTGGTGTTGATTGGGTTTTGTTTTGTTTTCAGTAGTTTTTAACTTTATTTTGGTTCACTTGTAAGTTTTTTGATTTTGTATTTAGTGTTTCACTGTTCTTGGTGGATCACTATCTCCGCTTACTTCATTTCACTTAATTTTAGTTTTGCAAATCGTATGTGCTCGTAACACATAGGTTCTTTGGCGGATTTCACAATTTTATTAACGATTCCGGGATTACGTGATCACAGTAATTAGAAATTACACAAGCTGACCATTACCGAAATATAGGAGTTAATTTTAAACGAAATCCTACCGACTGCGCCAGTTAAATATCCGCAACTCGAAATTTAGTTTTTAAAAAAGATTTTATTTTTAGTATGTAAAGTAGTGATCCTAGGCTGGGGTCAGTCTCAGTCTGCCCAGGGTCACCTACAGTTTATTTGTAAGTTGCTGAGACGTCGAGACTGGGGGGAGGAGGCGGGTCGTTGGCGCAGGGATCGCCGAGCCGCCGTCAACGACGGGGCCTTCGGGAGAAATTAGGGAGGGGGGGGGGGAAAGCGGCGTTGGGCCGGGCGGCGCGAAGCTCACCCGAGACGCTGCACTCCCCGACTTCAGCAGGGTAAAACCCCTGTTGCCAAGGTCGAAGTGGGCCGCGGGTCCGGGGAGGTGAAGGAAAAGGATGAGGGGGGGCGCCTCTGTCGAAACGCGTACCACTTCTCACTCCAGCAGGGTAAAACCCTGTTGCCAGAGTCAGAGCGGGAGCGTAGTGACCGAGAACAGTCATGAAAACGGGTGGGGAGGGGGTGGAGAGATGACCGCAGTCGGTGGCCCGACCAGAGAAAATAAATGGAAGCCAACGCGTTCTTAATTCTATGATCGAAGTTTTATTGAATTGGTTCCCCTCGCACTCCCTCCTACTCCTACTACTACCTTGGCCAGCGGCCAGCTCACCCGCGGATCCGGCGCCTGTGTTCCCGCAGCTCCTCCATACTCTTCTCTCCTCTCTGGCGCGCGGCCGTTCAACACTTTTTTTTCTCTTCACTTCGATGTCCGCGACGTTCCGTCTTCGCTCACTTCCCAGAATCGACTACCTCTCTCGCTACGGTCGCTCGACGTTCTCGCCACGCCTCGCGCTCGTTTTCGGGCCAACGGGACTTTTCCGAAAGAGCTCCGCTCTGCTGCCGGCTGAGCATGGCTCCCTCTCCTCGCCGTCTTCTTTGCGGTTGTTCCGTGTGAGCTGGCCGTTTGGCGGGATTTCGGCTATGCAAAACATAACTAGCTTATTTACTACTATAGCATATGGTTGTGAGTAATCCAATTATTAATATTATTATTATTATTCTTGTTACTATGTGAGGGTCCCAGTATGGGTCCTCACACCCTCTCCTTACTTCGGGGGGCCCGTGAGCGAATAGTCACTTTGCTCGTCTTGCTGATGTGGACCTGGAAGAAGGTGTTGTCCGCCTCTGCCAAGAATCGGACATCTTTACGCCGCGGGTTGACGAGTTGTGCCAGGAGCCGGGCTTTCAGGGTGTCTGGCAGCCGGCCGTCGGGCGTACGTACTCTCCAATCCGCCTCCCCAGTCACCCAACGAACGGCTGGGTTGGGGGTCGACGTTTCTGGTATCTCCGGACGGCCGCCCTCGGGATGTAGGATGGCGTCCAGATCGCAGGCGTCCGGTAGCTCTGCGTCTTCGGTGGCGATGTCTTCGGGACGCAGGATGGCGTCAAAGTTGCTGACGGCCGGTAGTCCTGCATCTTCGGTGGCGATGTCTTCGGGACGCAGGATGGCGTCAAAGTTGCTGACGGCCGGTAGTCCTGCATCTTCGGGGGCGATGTCCAACCCGTCTATCCGTTCGAGAAGGTTGAGCGTATCAAGGGCCCCGAAGAGTGCCGGAAGCGGTGGCTCTTCCCAGCGGAGCACCTCTTTTTCGAACTCCGTCGGCTCGAATTGCTGGCGGTATCCGCGTGCGGTGGCACCTGGCAGCCCGTCAGGGATAGTGATGGCCTCTGCTCCCTCGTCGGGGCTCGGACCCGGAGCGGTGTAGTCGGCTGCTTCTCCTACGGTGGCGTGTCCAGGGCCCTGCGCGTGGTCTTCGGCGACCTGGTCGGGGTTGACCTGGCTGGGGCCCTGAGCATGGGTGAACGTGGCTCTGGCGGCGTTGCCAGGGCTTGGGTCCCTGTACGTCTGGGCCACGTCTCCTGTAATATTGACGTGATCGGGGTCTGAATCGTGCCCCTCGATGATCTGGTCGATGCGGGGCCAGCTTACGACGTCGCCGCATAAATTTTCCCAGCTGAGGACCTCTGGGTGGACTTGGAATTCTCGTGGAGTGGGGCGAAGAATCAGTTCCTCGATGATCTCCCAGTCGACTGGGGGCTCCGGCCTGGCTTTTGTCGTAGTTCTCCGACGGCGGGGGTCTCTCGCATTCGATGAGCTGTGAATAGGCATGGACTTGTTGACTACAGGCAAGAAATACTTTGATACTCTATGAGTGCGGCGGAGCGGTTATAGACATAATGAGAATCTCCAAAATGTCGGCCTTGGTTGGTCCCTTCGGTACAATCACGGTTGCGGTTTGCCCTTGAAGGAACAGCCACGCCCGCTTCGTTTGGTGCGTCGTTCTTCGAAGGATGTCCGGGTCCCGGAAGCGGATGTGTCCAGGAGAAGCGGCCACGCACGCCTCGTTCGGTGCGTCGTTCCTCGCAGGATATCCGGGTTCCTGAAGCGGATGGGTCCAGGAGAAGCAGCCACGCACGCCTCGTTCGGTGCGTCGTTCCTCGCAGGACATCCGGGTTCCTGAAGCGGATGTGTCCAGGAGGAGCAGCCACGCACGCCTCGTTCGGTGCGTCGTTCCTCGCAAGATATCCGGGTTCCTGATTGGTTTCGTCTCTGTGTATCCGGGGTGTCAGCATCGTCGTGGCGGTTTGAGTAGATCTGCGTTGTAATCAAGATTGTTGTATATTGGTTCGGTCAGGGTCGTCTTCACTGTCCGTCCTGATCTGGTCGGTCTTTTCGTCATCTTCGTCGATGGTCGGGTAGAACGCCTTCAGGTCGTTCAAACTGGCTGATCGCTGCTTACGTCCGTTTAGAACCTGTAATCGGACGAGATTCGGAGAGAGAAACTTGGTCACCCGGTATGGTCCCTCGAATTTCGTGGCCAACTTGGAGGCGAAGCCTTCGGCTGCTTTGGACAGAGTGTGGCGACGTAACATCACTTGGGATCCAATAGCCGGTTTCCATTCCCTACGGCGGAGGTTGTAATGTCGTTTTTGCTCTTCTGATGCTTTGTCGCAGTTTGTTTTTGCGATTTCGAACACCTCTCTCATCTGTCGTGCCCTGGTCTCCGGGTCGGCGATGCTAGTTCCCGTTCCTGGCGTAACCTCGTCGTACAAGGCGCCTGGCAGTCTTGGCTCGCGACCTTGGATCAAAAACGCGGGGCTGAATCGCGTCGAATCGGACACGCTTGAGTTGATCGCGAGCGTGATTTCTGGCAAGAGCTCGTCCCAAGTGTTCTGTTTTCCGTCGATGTATTGCGCCACCATCGTTTTAATTGTTCTGTTCGCGCGTTCTGTTGGATTTTGTTGGGGAGTGTACGGGGCAGTATGCTGAAGTTCCATCCCTAGCCTTTTGCAGAATCCTTTGAACGATCGGCTGGTAAACTGTGCCCCATTGTCGCAAACGAAGGTACGAGGGGTACCAAAGCGGCTTAGGATTCTTTCTCGGAATGATCTTTCCAGGTGTGGCGTAGTTGCCTTGCGTAGAGGCACCAGTTCGACCCACTTACTAAATGCGTCGAAGAAAACCAGGAGGACGGTGTTTCCATGTTTGGAGCGGGGCAACGGCCCAACAAAGTCGGCGCATAACACGCTGAAGGGTTCGTCAACTTGTCTGGTGAACATTTTCCCTGCCGGTTTGAACTGGCTCACCTTGTATTTTTGGCACACTACGCATTGGCGAACGTATCTGGCGACTTCTCGGAACAGGCCTGGCCAGTGGTACTTTTGGGCGACTCGTGTGCTTGTTTTTCGGATTCCTAGATGTCCGGCCGTCGGGTGGTCATGGCATTCTTTTAGTACGCGTCGTCTATGTTCTGCAGCGACGCAGAGTTTCCATGGGGTGGAGTCTTCTTCTTCGGGCACGGTGTGCAGGCGCCGATACAGTTGTCCACTCTCGCTTCGGTAGTCTTCATATTTGCCCGGCTGCTGCCTGATTCTCGCCAACATTTTCCTGATCCACTTGCACTGTGACTCCTCCTCCAGAGCTTGATGTAGTAACTCCAATGGTTGGCGGGAAAGTGCATCTGCTACCACGTTCTGCTTCCCTCGGCGATAGCGAATATCGAATTGATATTGCTGCAGCTCCAAAGCCCAACGTGCTATCCGTCCAGTGGGGTTGTCGATCGAGTTGATCCATTTGAGGGCGAGATGGTCCGTGATCATGGTATCCTTCCAAGTAACAGCGCAGCTTGCGGATTGACCACACTATTGCCAAACATTCCTTCTCAGTAACGGAGTAGTTCTCCTCGGCTTTGGACAAGCGTCGACTCGCGTAGGCTATTACTCGTTCCTCGTCCCTTATCTTTTGTGTAAGGACGGCTCCTAATCCTTGTTCGCTAGCGTCGGTTTGCAATGAGAATTTTTTAGAAAAATCAGGGCAGGCGAGGACCGGCGCTTCGGTTAACCTGATCTTCAACTCCTCGAAGGCTTTCTCCTGTTCTTCCGACCATTTCCATTGCCGATCTTTCCTTAACAATGCCGTCATGGGTTCTACTATTTCGGAAAAGTTGGGTACAAACCGCCGGTACCAGGAGGCCATACCGATGCATCGGCGAAGTTCCTTGACACCTGCCGGAGGTTTCAGGTTGCGCACTGCGGCGATCTTGTCAGGATCCGTGTGTATGCCGTTCCCGCTGATGACGTGTCCTAAATACTTCAGTCTGCGTTTGAAGAAGCTGCATTTGTCCTTGTTGAGTCGAAGATTAGCCTTGCGCAGCCGCTGTAGAACTGTCCCAAGATGCCGCATGTGGTCCTCCACGGTGTGCCCGATGACGATAATGTCATCAAGATAGGCGAATGCGTGTGGTTCCATGTCGGGGCCAATCACGCTATCCAGTGCTCGCTGGAAGGTCGCGCCGGCGGAGTGAAGGCCAAAAGGCATCACTTTCCAGTGAAACAACCCGCGGCCCGGCACGGTGAACGCCGTGCACTCGCGGCTGGTTGGGGCAAGCGGAATTTGCCAGTAGCCGCTCTTCAGGTCCAGGGTCGATATGTACCTGGCATCTCTCAGCTGTTCCAATATGTGGTGAATCCTGGGGAGGGGATACGCGTCGGGGATTGATCGCGCGTTCAACTGTCGGAAGTCTATGCACATCCTGATGTCACCTGTTTTCTTGCCCACGAGGACAATTGGGGCGCTATGTGGACTCTTCGAAGGTTCAATCTGCCCTTCCTTAAGCAGTTCGTCGACCTGTTTATTAATGACGGCTTGCATAGCGGGGTTTTTTCGGATAATAACGTTGTTTTATAGGCTTGTGGTCGCGCATCACGATGGTGTGTTCTGCAATGGGGGACACTCCGCTGAGGCCGTCGAATTGTTTCAGTTCCTGTTGCAACCATTCGGTGATCCGGGGTTCCAGGGGTTCGTCGTCTTCGGGCTCGAATCCAGGGGCCAAAACGTCGGGCAATTGGGATACACTCACGGTGGCCACTGTTGCTCCCTGTGTCCGTTCCCTGGTGCGCCTACGGCGGGGCCCGTTGTCGCCGATGCCGGGCTCGAATCGCACTCGTTTCTTGGATCGCTGCTGTACCTCGTGTACCCGGAAGGGGTTTTTCAGCATGGCTCTGTGGTCGAGGCCGGGGAGCGCCGATGTCCATCCGGGTTGGTATCCTGCCGGGGTCGAGACCTCGCCCGAATTCCTAGAATTCCTTGAAGAAACGGCCACGCACGTCTCGTTTGGTACGTCGTCCCTCGCAAATTTTCCCCACCTCACCATCATGGATCCCAGGGGATCGGCCACGCGCTCCTCGTTCGGCACGTCGTTCCTCGTCGGTTCTTGATGCTGGGCGACCCGGTCTCGGCTGAGATTCGTAGGTTGATCCAGGCGGGCTGGGGATCCTATGTCTTGAGTCCTGGTATCATGGCTGTGTTTAAATTGCAGGCGCAAGGGGACTCCTCCACACTGCAGGGTCGCGTCTATTCCGCATAGGAAATCCATCCCGAGGAGGACGTCATCCAGCACGTCTTTCATTACTAGCACCGGCATCTTTACTTGTTGATCTCCTAGTCGTATGTCTGCCATCAGCGCCTGAGTCAATTCCCGGAGGGACCCATCCGCCAATCTGATCGTCGTTCGCACCATCGCTATACTCTGTCCGTTGTCCAGCTCCAGGGCTTTGCGTTCGCTAACGAAGCTCCGTGTGGCGCCTGTGTCCAGAGTAGCGAGTAGGTCCTCTCCTTCCATGGTTACTTGCGCGCGAATTCGTCCTCTCTCCAGCCGCAGGGTTCCCTTTACTGCCTCGGGGTGGGATTGGCGGTCTTCGCCCGGTCCCCTGCCGAGTGAAGCGCCTGTCCGTTTCCCGACGAATTCCTGCGACAGCATTCGATGGTGCGTAGCCCGCGACGGCCGCAGTCCCAGCAGTACAAGACTTGGGGCTGTTTACACTCCCTGGAAAAGTGTCCGGACCCGCCGCAGTTCCTACAAGCATGCTGCACGTCGATTATGGGGTCGGCGTCTTGGAGGATGGTTCCATTCCTGACATCCGGCTGCTGCGAGTCCGTCGACCAATCCCTCACCTGGGTTCTATCGTGCCGGAGATCCTGTGTCCTCGCGGCCGCGTGATTCCTTGGTCCTCGTTGACCAGCCGTTGGCCCTAAAGTTTCCCGCGGATGGGTGTCTCGTGCTTGGTTCGCGTAGCCCGTGAGCTCCGACGGTCCCTTGTTACGCGTCACCTCGAAGTTCACAACCAGTTGCGTTAATTCGGAGAGAGAATCAAAATCTTTTCGTCTCGTAAACAACTGGTATTCCGGGAGCATGTTATCGTATATCCTTTCCAATTCCTGAGCCTCGGTGTATCCCGCGCGCTGCATCATTAGTCGAACGTCCACGAGGTACGTTTTAAACGCTTCTTTTGGTCGTTGAAAATGGGTTCGGATCTCGTCTTCTAGCCGTTGAAAGTACCGGGGAGGCAAAAAAAACTCTGAAAACTCTTTGCGAAAGGTCTCCCATGGTTCTCCACTAAGGCGGCTCGTTCGAAACCAACTCTCGGCCCGACCGGTCAACAACACGAGGATTCCTTGTGATAAGTGGCGTAGATCTATCTTATAAGTGGCTGCCCTCTCTTGCACGTGCTCCAGGAAACTTAACGGATCGCCGGACCCATCAAACACGATTCCCCAGCGGACCATTTTCTCGGTGATCGCAGCGTTAAAATGCTCTTCGTTCCAGGTGGACCCCTTCGTTGGTGGGTCCTTGCTACCGTGCAGGTTTCTCTGCGCGGCACCGACGTCGATGCCATGGAGTAGGCTCTCTGCCGGCACAGCGGATCCCGACGCCACGATACTACGGCTACTGGCGGGTACGACATCATACGCAGCCGGGGGATGGGGTTGTAGGTTAAGAGGCGCGAGTGTAGAAGGGCGGGGAGAAAGTGGTTTAACCTCTGGAGTCACGGCGACTCCGTACTGGGCCTCCAATTCCTCCAACCGAGAACGCGCCGTACTTGGTAAATCGGCCGAGTTTGCGAAGGTCGCGAGTCGACGTCTCAACTCTTCGACAGTTCCAGCGCTGTCTAACCCAAGCTCCGCGGTAATCATCTCCAACTCGTTCTTGCGCCTGACCGAAATCCACTTGACTCCCATGTTGAGTTGGTCCGGGTCACTGTTGCTGCACGTGGTCTACGATCAAATGTCTGGAGCGTCGCCCGAGGAGTCGAAAAACGTAGCTAAGGACGCGGCGAAAGACGGGGCTCTGAATCCTTAAACGGCGAGGACGCGTGCGAGGCTATTCGGTAGTGAATTACCGGTGGGCCGTCTTGGTCGTGGGCCTGGACACGGGGGCTGGCAATTAACACGCGCTTGTTCAGGGGTACTTCAGTCGTTGGTTTCTGCAGGATTGTTCCGGTTAGAATCCGTTGGTTCGTGTTCAGTTTCGGGGGAGCGCGAGGTGGACAGAAGACGCGGGGATCGCTGTCTTTCGCACGTTGTATGCTGCGGGATAGGGACCACTGTATGCTGCGGGATAAGGACCACTGTATTTTGCGCGTTGTGTACTGATCGAAGGCAGGGGATCACTCTGTTTCACACGTTGTATGTTTGACCGAATGCTGAGGATGACTGTCCCTTGCGTTGTATACAACCCGGCTTATATTGGGTCTGGCTGAACGGCCGAGCCTCTGCCGACGTCGACGTCTCGGAGTCGGCCGAGAACACCACGCGAGAGAGCCGCGGGCGAATGGTTAGGTAAATAGTCGAAGATCGGGGGGTGCGGGTAGTATGAGAAAGGGATAATTTCATGTATTATACTCGTGGGTCGTTCGGCTCATGCCCGCCGCCGACGCCCAGAACTGTTCTCCGGTCTTCACCCCCTCTCTCCCCACTGAGATGTAACAGAGGTCTGGCTGCCCTTGGCTCTTTCCCCACTGTACCGGGCGCTATGATCCCGCATGGTTTTGCCTGAGGATAACGGGGACCACAGAATTTTCGTTCTGCTTTGCGTGCTGCTTCGTCGCTGGTGTTTCGCTTGGATTTTTTTTTTCTCTTTCTGCTGGACATGGGAAGGGCATCACTATGCTTTGCTTGGCTGCGGGCTGTACTTTCATTCTGTCGTTTTCCTCTCTCATTTCCTCTTTCCCGTTCTCTCCTCTTCATTTGCCGACGGCTAACGGGGATTGTACAGCTTTTCAGCCACGCTTTGCTCGCTGCTGGCCTGTACCTTCGTATCGTATTTTCTTATTGATACCCTATAAATTTCTCCTCGGTTTGATGCGGCGCTACCTACGCGATCTACTTGTGGGTCTTTAGGCCACGAAGGGTGAAATCCCCCCAGAAAACTATCGTTTGAATTGTCTCAACAGTCCCTGCTCGGGCGCCATCTGTAAAGTAGTGATCCTAGGCTGGGGTCAGTCTCAGTCTGCCCAGGGTCACCTACAGTTTATTTGTAAGTTGCTGAGACGTCGAGACTGGGGGGAGGAGGCGGGTCGTTGGCGCAGGGATCGCCGAGCCGCCGTCAACGACGGGGCCTTCGGGAGAAATTAGGGAGGGGGGGGGGAAAGCGGCGTTGGGCCGGGCGGCGCGAAGCTCACCCGAGACGCTGCACTCCCCGACTTCAGCAGGGTAAAACCCCTGTTGCCAAGGTCGAAGTGGGCCGCGGGTCCGGGGAGGTGAAGGAAAAGGATGAGGGGGGGCGCCTCTGTCGAAACGCGTACCACTTCTCACTCCAGCAGGGTAAAACCCTGTTGCCAGAGTCAGAGCGGGAGCGTAGTGACCGAGAACAGTCAGGAAAACGGGTGGGGAGGGGGTGGAGAGATGACCGCAGTCGGTGGCCCGACCAGAGAAAATAAATGGAAGCCAACGCGTTCTTAATTCTATGATCGAAGTTTTATTGAATTGGTTCCCCTCGCACTCCCTCCTACTCCTACTACTACCTTGGCCAGCGGCCAGCTCACCCGCGGATCCGGCGCCTGTGTTCCCGCAGCTCCTCCATACTCTTCTCTCCTCTCTGGCGCGCGGCCGTTCAACACTTTTTTTTCTCTTCACTTCGATGTCCGCGACGTTCCGTCTTCGCTCACTTCCCAGAATCGACTACCTCTCTCGCTACGGTCGCTCGACGTTCTCGCCACGCCTCGCGCTCGTTTTCGGGCCAACGGGACTTTTCCGAAAGAGCTCCGCTCTGCTGCCGGCTGAGCATGGCTCCCTCTCCTCGCCGTCTTCTTTGCGGTTGTTCCGTGTGAGCTGGCCGTTTGGCGGGATTTCGGCTATGCAAAACATAACTAGCTTATTTACTACTATAGCATATGGTTGTGAGTAATCCAATTATTAATATTATTATTATTATTCTTGTTACTATGTGAGGGTCCCAGTATGGGTCCTCACAAGTACTTAATTTCTTTATGTCACAAGATTGGTTGAATTCCCCGTCTTAACTTTACGTCTGCTTGTCTCAAACGGAACTGATCTCTTTGCTGCTGGCTAGTTTCCATGAGCCCTTCTCTTGGAACTCCCGACTCTGGCTTCGGGCGTTGCTTTCCTCGGCTGCATCTTCGTGTCGGTGGCGTACGTGCCTGGATCGATATTTGGGGATGCGTCGGCTTTGATGAAAGGCATCCACTGCTGGCGATCGGTGTTGCATTACATGACGGAGCTAGGAATGTGATACTCCTTGGTTTTATGTCTAGCTTTGATTGGTCCTCATGAGTGGCGTGATTCTAAAGAATCGATTTCTCGAGAGTGGCGTGATTCTAATGTTGATGAAACAATGTGGTCCATTGTTTATATTATGGGGGGCCCTACCTTGGAGTATGGGAAGAAACAGTTATTGATTCTTGAGTGGGGTCCTGTTACTTGTGTGGATGGGGTGGATGAATTGTACATAAACATAATGTGTATGGGATGTGGGGAATTATGGATATGTCACTATATATATCCTATTTTTATACCCGATACTCAAAATGAGTATTGGGGTATATTAGATTTGTGGTAAAAGTGGATGTGTGTAACGTCCAGAAGGAATCGTTTCCGACCCCATAAAGTATATATATTCTTGATCAGCATCAATATTTATTTATTAAATTAACAAATTATCTGTTAATAATGGTACTTAGATTAAAGGCGGAAAAAGATAAGTTAAAAGTTAGCTACATTTAGACAGTTCAGGGGATAGGGTTTGACAGAGGGAGTTATAATTATGGCATACAACCCTAAAAGGTTCATGATCAGCATATATAGACCTACATATGGGTAGACGGATAGGCCTAAAAGTACGGGTAGGTCTGGATGGAACGGCCAAGTCAATCTGACCCAAGAGAGTTTGGGAGTCAACAGTCCCAAGAAGGAGCTTGTGCACGAACATTACGCCATTGCATATTCTGCGATGGTGCAACGACGGCAGGTCAATAAGATTTAGCCTAGACCGATAGGGTGGCAAGATTCTACCCGAGTCCCAGTTAAAGTTCCGAAGGGCAAAAACTAAAAATTGCTTTTGCACGGATTCAATAACAGCCTGCTGCTCTTTATACTGCGGGCTCCACACACAAGAACAATACTCCAATATACGACGTACTAACGAGATGTACAGTTGTTTCGTAACGTACGGGTCGTTGGCCTTGGACCAACGCTTGATGAACGCTAAAACACCCTTAGCTTTATCTACAGTTGCAGCTATATGGGTGTTGAAACACATCTGATGATCAAAAAGGACTCCGAGGTCATTTGAACTCGAAATTCGCTCAAGGACATGACTTCCTAGAACATATGAGACAAAATGAGGAGCGCGACGGTAAAATGTCATAAGTTTGCATTTGGAAAGGTTCAGAAAAAGAAGATTAGTTGAACACCACAATAGTAGTTCACTTAGATCAAGTTGAAGGCGTGTGTGCAAATACCAATCAGAGTAAGAAAGACAGATTTTGACATCATCAGCATACATTAGTGTAGTAGAGTATGTTATAACTTGAGGAAGGTCGTTCACAAATAAAATAAACAGAAGCGGGCCCAGATGACTTCCCTGTGGCACACCTGAAGTAACATTAAGAGTATTTGACAACACGTTAGAAAACAAAACACGTTGAGTACGGTTAGAGAGATAGGACAAAATCCAGTCTAGAAGATTCGTTGGGAACCCTAATAAAGAGAGCTTTTGAATAAGCAGAGCATGGTTCACAGAATCGAATGCCTTGCTGAAGTCCGTAAAAACTACATCCGTCTGCAAACCAATTTAAAACCACGGTGGATTAGGTTAGAAAACTCAAGAAGGTTAGTCAATGTTGAACGATGTCTGAAAAAACCGTGTTGCGACGAAGATATCAAGCTGCAACAAAGATGTTGCAGTTGCCGGGTGACTAAGAACTCAAGAAGCTTCGGGATGGCGGAAAGCTTGTTTTGATCTTGAACCTTTTTTGTGAAGCGGAATGATGTAGGACTC
This sequence comes from Drosophila miranda, assembly GCF_003369915.1. NCBI lineage: Eukaryota > Metazoa > Arthropoda > Insecta > Diptera > Drosophilidae > Drosophila > Drosophila miranda. The sequence continues at coordinate 24,117,571 of NW_022881614.1, forward strand.
ATTCCAAATTACTGGGAGACAAGACTGTTCCAAGGAGAGGTTGAAAAGAAAGGTCAAGGGCTTGCAAAGGGACTGGGCACAGTGTTTTAAGATGCAACTTGGTACCTTATCTGGACCCGCAGAAAACGATATGTCCATAGATGACAAACCTTCCAGAACAACGCTTTCCTCGAAAAAGGGCAGAAAAATGCTGTTAGCTTGAGGTAGCTGGTACGGATACGGAGTGGATGCGTTGTAAATATGAGACGAGTACGTTGTTTGGAAAAAGTTAGCGAATAAATTTGCAATACCAACAGCAGAAGCTTCTGTTTTGTTCTGGTAATGAAGGGACGGAGGAAAAACGTTTGACTTGCGCTTAGAATTAACGAACGAATAGAATTTTTTAGGATAACTACGAAAGTTACTACTATATTGTGAAAGTTAATGATTATCACATTGCCTATTGACGGCAAGGAACAGAGAGCGAGCGGAGGAGTATAGAGCTAAGGCCAACGTGGAGCCCGACTTCTGGTACTTTTTATAGAGCCGGGATTTATTATTTTTTAAGTATGACAAATACTTGGAGAACCAGGGAGGCTTGGACGATACAGGTACAGTGATATCTGGAACAAACGTATTAAGGGCGGAGTAAATAGAACTATAAAACGAGTTAACAGTTGCATTTATGTTCGGTAATGAATAAAGAAACGACCAATCAACACGCGAGAGATGTAGATCGAAATCAATAAAGTTTTTTTTGCGAAAACACTTTATGTGACAAGGAGCCATGGAACTGTCAGCACCTCCAGATTGTGTACACTCCAGTGATATCAACAAAGTTGGATGGTAAGGATCTTCAGGGAGAGATATTGGGCTTGCTCTAGATACAGTAACAAGAGAACCATCGTTAACAAAAACGAGGTCAAGAAGTCTTTCCCTAATGTTTTTAACGGCATTAATTTGGACAAGGGAAATATCCGTTAGCCCATTGATAAAGTCATTATGGCAATTGGGAAACAACAGGTTAGCGTCATCACAAGGCAGCCAAGAAAGAAATGGGAGGTTAAAGTCCCCATGACAATAATTCGATCATTGCACCCTAGTGTAGAAACAACATTATTAATTGCTGAAAGGTGGTGTAAGTAAAGCTCATCATCAGACCTGGGAGGAATGTAAGAGCAGGTTAAATAGAAAAATGCGGAGCCAACACGAACTTTGACTGCAACAAATTCAATTCCATGAATGTTATTGAATGGGAATAACTCAGATGAGAAAACAGATTTAACTGCAATCAGAACCCCACCTGCAAAAGATGGGCGGTCCATTCTATAAATAGTGTAACTATCAATGAAAATTTCGCGATCATTGACAGAGGAGTTAAGCCAGGTTTCGGTAAACGCGATGGCATCGAAATCAAAGGACGCGCTATTAGTATGAATTTGACGCAATTTTCCCAGCAAACTGCGAACGTTCTGATAGTGCATGGAAAAATAGTACATCAGTTTTTTGGAGCATGTTCGGTAATTCTTGGATTCGAGTTCGAATCTTTGAGAAGGAACTCATGCACAATTGTATGCTCAGGCCATATTGACGGTTCTAGAGAACAGGATAGTAAAGAATCAGGGAGAAGAATTTTAAAGGATGATATGTTGCGCTTATGTTTAAATGTAAATTTAGTCACAACTATATCAACAGGCGAAGTGTTAATTTTAGCGGCAAGATGTTGTTTAACATCCTCCGTTGTAGCCTCAGGAATAAGACGAGAAACAAATATTGCTTTCCGAGGGACCACTGCTTTAAGTTGAAGTCCCGAGCGAGATCGAGATGGTGGAGCCACTCCTAAAAGAGATCTCGGTACAAGGGCAGAGGAATTGGCAGCAATGGCTGTAGCAGGAATTGGAGTAGGAATTGGAGCAGGAATTTGAGCAGGAATTGGCAAGACGTCGTCAGCAACCAGCACACCCGCACTAGGAGCACTCACCGCGTCAGAAGTGACGGCCACAGAAACTGCAGGGATGGGATTGATGCTGTTGGGGAGTTGGGTGCTCGAAGGAAGCACATTGCTCGGTGTAAAGAACTCCGGAGCCACCGTTGGCGGATTTACAGACAACGGCGTGGCATGACTACACGGAAATGCTTCCGATGGATGAAGGTGGGAGGCAGGCGGACCAATCGGATTAGGTTGCAAGAGATTGGTAACAATATGCGGAATTTTCCGTCTAGGCGATTCGCTCAAGAGTTTGAGCCCAAGAAACTGTGATTCAAGGGCAAGAAATTTCTCGTTGAGAGCCACAAATTGTTTCCGGACATCCAGAAACCCAGTTCGAGTCTGTCTCATAAATAGCCGAGTCGATTGAGCCATGTCTGTCTGTCCGTCCGTCCGTCCGTCCGTCCGTCCGTCTGTCCGTCCCCTTCAGCGCCTAATGCTCAAAGACTATAAGAGCTAGAGCAACGATGTTTTGGATCCAGACTTCTGTGATATGTCACTGCTACAAAAATATTTCAAAACTTTGCCCCGCCCACTTCCGCCCCCACAAAGGGCGAAAATCTGTGGCATCCACAATTTTAAAGATACGAGAAAACCAAAAACGCAGAATCGTAGAGAATGAACATATCTTTTAGACTGCAGAATCTGAATTGGATCGTATTATTATTATAGCCAGCATCAAGAAAACAATTTCATTTTTTCTCGCCCTGTCTCTCTCTAACACACACGTAGCATAGGCGGCTTTGCTTAGAGTAAAACATTAGCGCCTAGATCTCAGAGACTATAAAAGCTAGAGCAACCAAATTTGGTATCCACACTCCTAATATATCGGACCGAGACAAGTTTGTTTCAAAATTTCGCCACAACCCCTTCCGCCCCCGCAAAGGATGCAAATCTGGGGATATTCATAAATCTCAGAGACTATTAAGGCTAGAGTAACCAAATTTGGTATCCGCACTTCTGTTAGATCTCACTATAAAAGGTATATCTCAAAATTTCGCACCACCCCTTTCCGCCCACACAAAGGACGAAAATCTGTTGCATCCACAATATTGCAGATTCGAGTAAACTAAAAACCAAAAACAAAATGCAACAGATTTTCGTCCTTTGTGGGGGCGGAAAGGGGTGGGGCGAAATTCTGAGATATACGTTTTATAGTGAGATCTAACAGAAGTGCGGATACCAAACTTGGTTACTCTAGCCCTAATAGTCTCTGAGATTTGTGGATGCCGCAGATTTTCGTCCTTTGCGGGGGCGGAAGGGGGTGTGGCGAAATTTGGACACGAAACGGTCAAGGTCCGATATCACAGGAGTGTGGATACCAAATTTGGTTGCTCTGGCTCTTATAGGTTCTGAGATCCTTGAACTCATATTTTGCAATTGGCAAAGCCGACCATGAAACCTGTGTGTTAGAGAGAGACAGAGCGAGAAAGAATGAAATTGTTTTCTTGATTCTGGCTATAATAATTATACGATCTGGTTGAGATTTTACACTCTAGAACATATAGTCATCCTCTACGATTCTGCGTTTTTGGTTTTATCGTATCTTGAAAAATGTGGATGCCACAGATTTTCGTCCTTTGTGGGGGCGGAAGTGGGCGGGGCGAAGTTTTGAAATATTTTTGTAGCAGTGACATATCACAGAAGTCTGGATCCAAAGCATCGTTGCTCTAGCTCTTATAGTCTTTGAGCACTAGGCGCTGAAGGGGACGGACAGATGGACGGACGGACAGACGGACAGACGGACAGACGGACGGACGGACAGACGGACAGACGGACAGACAGACATGGCTCAATCGACTCGGCTATTGATGCTGATCAAGAATATATATACTTTATGGGGTCGGAAACGATTCCTTCTGGACGTTACACACATCCACTTTTACCACAAATCTAATATACCCCAATACTCATTTTGAGTATCGCGTATAAAAAACGAGGGGGAACGTTGTGAGTTGCTGCGGACACCGCAACTCTACGGTTATACCCGATACTAAGTCAGTATGGCTCTCCTCCGGCAGACGCCGCTAATATTAAACGACACGACAAAGAGTGCGTGCGAGAGAGACAGAAAATCAGTCTGAGCGTGACGTCGGGCGCTGCGTAGCCACTGCAAATTGATTTGTTCCTTTTGGCTATAAAAATGATCCGATCTGATCCAGATTCAGCAACCGGATAGATATGGTCATTCTCTATGATTGTTCGTTTTTAGTTTACTCGAATCTGCAATATTGTGGATGCAACAGATTTTCGTCCTTTGTGTGGGCGGAAGGGGGTGGTGCGAAATTTTGAGATATACCTTTTATAGTGAGATCTAACAGAAGTGCGGATACCAAATTTGGTTACTCTAGCCTAGTCTCTGAGATTTATGAATATCCCCAGATTTGCATCCTTTGCGGGGGCGGAAGGGGTTGTGGCGAAATTTTGAAACAAACTCGTCTCGGTCCGATATATTAGGAGTCTGGATACCAAATTTGGTTGATCTAGCTTTTATAGTCTCTGAGATCTAGGCGCTAATGTTTTACTCTAAGCAAAGCCGCCTATGCTACGTGTGTGTTAGAGAGAGACAGGGCGAGAAAAAACGAAATTGTTTTCTTGATGCTGGCTATAATAATAATACGATCCAATTCAGATTCCGCAGTCTTAAAGATATGGTCATTCTCTACAACTCTAAGTTTTTGGTTTTCTCATATCTTTAAAATTGTGGATGCCACAGATTTTCGTCCTTTGTGGGGGCGGAAGTGGGCGGGGCGAAGTTCTGAAATATTTTTGTAGCAGTGACATATCACAGAAGTCTGGATCCAAAACATCGTTGCTCTAGCTCTTATAGTCTTTGAGCACTAGGCGCTGAAGGGGACGGACAGACGGACAGACAGACAGGGCTCAATCGACTCGGCTATTGATGCTGATCAAGAATATATATACTTTATGGGGTCGGAAACGATTCCTTCTGGACGTTACACACATCCACTTTTACCACAAATCTAATATACCCCAATACTCATTTTGAGTATCGGGTATAAAAAGCTAGGGCAATCGGTGCAAGGGGTGCAAGGCGTATTGCAGAATACGACCCAAGTCAACTCCCAGAAGATGCTACAAGTGCATGGAGTTTGGCCACATCGCACCTAATTGTAAGAGCAGCCAAGACTTCACGATGTGCTGCTACAATTGCGCAGGAGCCGACCACCAGGCCAAAGATAGCAAAGACGAACCAAGTTGCATTCTTTGCAAGCGCCACCGGGTGAAGGACCCGAAGCACCAAACGACGAGTTCGAGGTGCCCGCAGTACCAAAAGGCGATGCAGCAAATGAAGGATAGATGAAAATGATCCAACTAAACCTCAACCACTGCGAGATGGCACAGCAGCTGCTGGACCAGACCATAAGGGAGCACCGTATTGATGTAGCAGTCATAAGCGAGCAATACCGGAATCGCAACTCGGGAGAGTGGATTGCTGACTCGAGCAAGAAGGCAGCGATATGGAGCTGTGCGAGTCCCACACAGCAACTACTGCAAACATACGTCGGAGACGGATTCGCCAGAGCCCGGATAAATGGAGTGCACATATATAGCTGCTACCTGCCCCGAGCCTCAGCCTACAGCAGGCGACGCAGGCACTGGAAAGGATTGCTGAAGATGCGCGGGAGAAACACCCTACGCTCATAGCCGGCGATTTCAACGCTTGGGCGACGGAGTGGGGATGCCCGAGAACGAACCCAAGGGGACAGGCGCTCTTAGAATGCTTTGCGACGTTGGATGCCGTACTGCTGAACACAGGCACACAGCAGACGTTCGGCAGAGCTGGAACGGGGTCTATAATAGACCTTACGTTCGTGAGCAGCAGCCTCAGCCGCAGGACAACGTGGGAAGTTAGTGGCTTAAACACCGGGAGTGACCACCAAGCCCTCATATGTGAAATCCAGGAAGCGGGCGCACCTAACCCGTTCATTGGCAAGCAGATCGGTTATAAGACCGAAATGCTAGAGCCGGATATGGTCCGGGCCATGTTTGAGGACTACGAGACCAACGGTACGGCTGAAGAGAGAGCAAGCCAACTGGCCATACATACGCTGGAAGCATGTGATGCCTCCATGCTAAGGAAAAGAAGAAGCCTGAACAACCGCAGGCCAACGTATTGGTGGAACGCTGCAATAGGTAGCGCCAGGCAGGAGTGCCAGCGGAAAAGACGACTATACCAGCGTTCGAGAGGTTCCCCGGAATTCGAGAGGCTCCAAGGAGAATATAAGGAAAGCAGACGCTGATTGAAGAGGCAGATCAAGGATGCCAAGCGCAAATGCTTCGAAAAGCTCTGCGATGACGCAGATGCGAACCCTACGCATACAGGCTGGTAATGAAGAGACTGCGAGTGTTCAGTCCCCCGCCGCCAATGTGTGCAGATCTGCTGGTTAACATAGTAGAAACCCTATTTCCAGAGAAAGTGGCAGCCCAGAGGGTGATGGATAGAATTCCGCCACGTGAAATAGAAGCCACCACGGGAGCAGAAGTCCTCGAAGCTCTACAACGGATCAAGAACGGCAAAGCACCAGGACCTGATGGGGTCCCAAATGCCGTTCTCCGCACGGCTATTGAGACCAATCCACAAATGTACGTGGATTTATTCAATGCGTGCATGTCCGAAGGGACCTTCCCCAGACCATGGAAGCGACAGCGGCTAGTCCTCTTACCCAAGGGGAACAAGCCGACCGAGGAGCCATCATCCTATAGACCACTCTGCATGCTCGACACAGTGGGTAAGATCCTCGAGCGCATAATCCACACCAGGCTGGAGAAGGCAGTAACGCGTCAGCTCTCACCGAGACAGCACGGGTTTCGCAAAGGCAGGTCCACGGTGGACGCAATCGGCGAGGTATGTGAGATAGCAAAGCGAGCTATCGATGGCACCCGATGGATGTACGGGACCAAAGAGTATTGCATAGTGGCAACACTCGATGTCCAAAATGCATTCAACTCTGCCAATTGGGATCACATACTAGAAGAATTGAGAAACTTTCAAGTACCGCCGTATCTGCAGAATATCATCGCGGACTACCTAAGAGACCGAGTGCTCATATATGAGACGGATAAGGGGACACGTGAGCACCGAATCACTGGAGGAGTTCCCCAAGCATCGGTCCTCGGCCCGCTGCTGTGGAACATCATGTATGATGGAATCCTCAAGATGGATATGCCAATGGGCGCCACGGTGATAGGCTTTGCCGACGACATAGCAATAGTCGTAGTGGCAAAACAGAAAGAAGCGGCGGAAGAAATCTGCAACGACGCGGTAGAGAGAGCCAGAACATGGCTATCAGGGAGGGATCTCTCATTAGCCACCCACAAAACGGAGGCGGTGCTCATAAGCAGCAGGAAAGTAGTGGAGACGGCCACGATCCGAGTAGGAGACTGCACTATTAGCTCCAGTCCAAGCCTGAAGTACCTGGGGGTCATGATTGACCACAGACTCAGCTTCAAGCATCACATGGCGTATGCAAGCAGCAAAGCAGGAAAGACGGCAGTGTCCCTATCCCGCATCATGGCCAACACCGGGGCCCGAAACAGCCAAGGCGAAAGCTGCTAGCGAGCGTAGTTGGCTCAACGCCAACCAATATGGGTTGCTGCAATGAAGCATCAAACATATGCCCGAGAATGCAACGCAGTCTAGAGGCTGTGTGCCCTGAGGGTGTGTTGCGCATTCAGAACGGTATCCCAAGACGCCGCACTAGTGGTAGCAGGAATGATTCCCATCCATCTGGTGGCAAGAGAAGCCGCAGGAATCAGAGCACAGCGAACCCTGGGGACTACGGACCAGGACACCAGAGGTGCCTTAAGGCAGCGCACAATCCTGCAATGGCAAGATTCGTGGGATAACAGCAGCAAAGGGCGATGGACCCATAGGCTAATCCCAGACCTGAAGAGTTGGCTGAACCGTAGCCATGGACAAGTGGAGTATCACCTGACACAACTGCTGATAGGACACGGTTGCTTTAAAGCTTGCCTGCATAGGTTTAAGCACGAGGACGACCCCTTCTGCGTGGTCTGCGCAGGGGTCATCGAAGACGCAGAACACTGCTTCTTCGAATGTCCAAGATTTCGGCAAGATCGAGAGGATCTAAGCAACATGCTTGGAAGAATGCCAGCGGTGACAAACCTGGCAGAATGTCTGCTGGAGTCGGAAGAAAACTGGAAAACACACAGACACACACATAGGCTTGCCAGATAGGGCCAACCAGTTTGAAAGTTGAGCGCCAACCGGAAAATCGCGCGGGCCCCAAATTTTAAATTTTAAATTTCAAATTTCAAAATCGAGTATTTGGCAATTTCAAACAGGAAGAATGGAGGAGGAGGAAAAGCGGCTCTTTGAGAGGAGAACTAGCCTGCAGCGTTCCCCACCACAGTGGCAGACGCCCCGAGGCATTTGGCCCAGGGAGCAGGCAGTTGAGAAGCCGGACCAGCTAAGCCTTGGTACCGGAACTCCACTTAAGGCGCCCCTTAGAGTGCTGCCAGCACTGACTGTGTCTGCACCAGCAGAAGTCCCTGTCAATCCCTTTGACTTCAGCAGTGCTTCCACAGACAAAAGCGGTACAGGACCAAAGGCCGACGGTGATCTGCGGGCGATCCTGGCTTCGCTGGTAGAAAAGTCGACGGAATTGTCGAAGATGCTGAGGGACGCCCGTTATCTCAACAAGGAGATGAAAGAGTTGGCGCAGAACGTGGTGAGGATGCAAAAGTCCGCGCTTCACAGCTTCGACGCAAAGTTTCTGAGGAAGGAGAGGGTGGAGCGGCGTGATCAGGAGACGCAGTGCTCCCCTCAACACGATGCGCCGAAAAGGAAGCTGGACAAGCCGACGAGGAGCTCGCCGAAGCGGAGAAACAATATGAGTGGCCATCCCACGTTGCAGTCCCGCGAACAACCGGCAAGGAAGACCGAATCAGCTGCACCTACCGAAGGTGAATGGGAGAAGGTGAAGAGCAGAGCGCACGCCCGGAAGCCAAGGACCCGTCCGGATGTTATTATCATCGAGCCAAAAGGGGAAATGACTTACGCGGAGATCCTTAACCTCGTCACCCGCAACCAGAGCGAGAAGATGAAGAAGGTCGGCGAGAGTGTGAGCAGAGTGAAGCGAACAGCCAAAGGTGCTCTTCTATTGGAGCTCAAAGACGCCTCGAAGGAGACCGCGCAGCTGCTTCGCGAAGACATAGGTAAGGTTAAAGTGGCATGGTCCGTCTGCCGCATACGGGAGCGAAATCTGCCGTTAAAGTGCTTCAGGTGCCTTGAGATCGGCCACGTTGCACTTAATTGCAAAAGCTCTGTAGACAGAAGCGGGTGGTGCTTCCGCTGTGGGTCTGAGGAGCACAAGATAAGCGACTGCAACAATGAGGCAAAATGGTTCCTTTGTGTCGGAAAAGGCAATCCCCACTCACACGTAGCTGGTAGCCACAGGTGCCCCATGGCACCCAAAGAGAAGGCAAGTCAAAACGCTGGACATGGTTAGGTTTTACCAAATAAACCTAAACCATTGCGAGGCTGCCACAGATCTGCTCTCTTAGTCGGTGCGTGAAAGGAGATCGGACGTTGCAATAATTAGCGAACCATACATTTCCCCCGAGGATGGATTCTGGGTCCAAAGCTCCTCAGGAAAAGCAGCAATATGGGCTTGCGGTAAGCCTCCTCTGCGGCCCTCAGTGTGCGCTGAGTTCCGACATTTCGTCAGGGCAAAACTGGGGAACTTATGGACTTACAGCTGCTATCTCCCCCAAGCTTGAGCCGTCATAGCTTCGCTGCGGCGATGGACGAATTGGCCGACGACGCCAGGCACCACAAACCAAATGTGATTGCTGGCGACTTCAATGCTTGGGCCCAGGAGTGGGGCAGTGACATCTCCAGAAGCAGCAGCTCGGACGCCATATACAAGGGACACGCACTGCTTGAGGCCTTCGCTGCGTTGGACGTAGCATTGTTGAATCAGGGGACCGCGAATACCTTCAACAGGGGTGGCTCTGGGTCAGTCATCGACCTTACATTCGCCTCTAGCAGCCTTTCCCCTCTGTCCACCTGGCGCCTGGGGAGCCAGGCCAGCGACCACGAGGCAGTGGTGTTCTCGATAGGCGGAGAAGGTGGTTGCAGACTGACCAGGGCAACGCAGACAAGCCGGAGAGCAGCCTACAATCCCGAATCAATGCGGATTCCAAGGTTCTTGGAGGCGCTGAGGAATATGGAGGTCGGAGGCTCAGCTCAACAGATGGTCAACCAGCTTCTGGAGTCCCTACGGCTCGCATGCGATGCCAGTATGAGTCGCAAGAGGACATTCAAAGGTAAGCAATCGCCGACCTATTGGTGGAATGACGAGATCCAGGAGGCCAGACGCACTTGCCTGTCAGCTAGAAGGCGATATCAACGGGCTCGCAGAAGGAGTGGCACTAGCTGGCCAAGGCTACAGGCGGAGTACTGCGGAGCTAGAAAAGCCCTAAAGAACGCCATCAAGGAGAGCAAGAAGGAGTGCTTCCTGCAGCTTTGCGACTCAGCCGAGAAGGATCCGTGGGGACGTGCCTACAAGACGGTAATGAAGCGAATTCATGGCAGCAACGCGGGGCCGCCGTCTGACCCAGACCAGTTGCGGACGATTGTTGAGGCATTGTTCCCATCCGGGGCTCACGGTCTTGCCAGCAGTGCCGTCGCACACCAGTCTGCATACTCGGTCGAACCGGTCACGGAGGACGAAATCGTCGCCCTGGCCCAAAGCTTAAAGGCCAAGAAGGCTCCAGGCCCTGATGGAATCACCCTAGACATCAGTAACGCCTTCAATACGGTGAAGTGGGAGTGCATCCTGGACTCACTTAACCGGCGCGGTGTACCCCAATACCTTCAGGCAATCGTAAGGAGCTACTTCGCGGGGAGACTGCTGGAGTATAATACGGAGGCCGGCGCGCAGACTCACGGCATAACGGCAGGCGTTCCCCAAGGATCAGTGATGGGTCCCCTATTATGGAATGTAGTGTATTGACACTCAGACTTAAGCACGCGTTGTCTTCAAGATTCTCTTTTATTCTATATCCCTTGGATGGTGTGACCGTATATAGATATTAATATAATACCTAACACGCCTCTCCTTAGATGTTTAATATACATGTCATTTACAAATCTATTTTCTTATAACAATTTGATTTGTGTACTTAATCTAATTAGCGTATATAAAATTTATGTGATTTCGTATTTTTCTTTCTTCTTAATCTGTTTAGTATTTGTTTCAGTGTTTAATTTGTACATAATTTGATTTCATAATTCCTTTCTTTATATTATTTTATTGTTAAATACGCTTTACTACCTTCCCTGCCTCACGTGGTCTCAACTCTCTCCTGGTGGGTGTTGGTTGAGAAACTATTTGTTCATTGTTGGTTTTGGAATTGTCATCTACTGAACAATTGCTTTCGACATCAGGTGTTTTCGCATTAGGCGATGTATGATTGTTAGTGCTTTGGTTTCTAATTTGATCCAGGTGACGTTTTATTTCTCTGTTATTGTTCGCCAAAAAAAACAACAATACGAACGCGGGCCCAGTTGTTGTTTTACAGTTGCCTGAGTCCAGCTTGCTTTGTTAGGATTTTTGTAGTCCCTAACCATAACTTTTTGACCCTTTAAAAATTCTGTGCTTCGTCTACCTTTGTGATTTACAACACACTCAGTCTGTTTTTTATTTATTATGCTTTCGACCGTAGGTGGTTTTAACAACGAAAATCTTGTTTTTAGTGTACGACCAAAAAATAATTTAGCAGGAGATTCGCCCGTAGTACAATGAATCGTATTTCGGTAATCGATCAAAAATCTATTTAAAATTGTATTAAAATCTTGTCTTTCATTAGCCTTTATGTTTGCATATAGTGATTTCTTAACAGTCTTTACAAAATTTTCTGCTTGACCATTAGTCGCTGGATGTCCTGTAGCAGTAAAAATGTGATTAACACCATTGTTTTTCATAAACGTTTTAAAATCATCAGAAGTAAACTGTCGTCCATTGTCACTAACTAACACGTCTGGTAAACCATATCGACAAAATACTTCTCTAAGCTTGTTGATAGTAAACAATGAAGTTATTTCCTTCGTTTTGAATACTTCTGCCCATTTTGTATAAGAATCTATAATAACCAATAAATGAAAACCTCTAATTGGTCCTGCAAAGTCTATGTGTACTCGACTCCAAGCCTTTCCTGTGGATTTCCACGGTATTAACAGACTCTTTTCTGGACTTGATTGTAGTTCCTGACAAGGAATACAATCTCGAATTAATTTCTCAATTTCAGAATCCATGCAAGGCCACCACACATAAGAACGTGCTAACATTTTGGTTTTTACTATTCCCAAATGCGATGCATGAAATTCTGCTAAAACAGCTTGTCTCAGTTTGGTTGGAATTACTACTCTGTGTCCCCATAAGATACAATCATATTCCACTGAAAGTTCATTTGTTTTAGAGATGTAGGCAGAAAACTCGCTGCCTTTTAATCTTGTCTTCGAACCAGTGTTAATTGCCTCACAAACTTTTGATAATATTGGGTCACGTCGTGTTTCACGAGCTATTTCTTTGAAGCTAATTTTGAACACCTTTTCGGACTGTATAAAATGTATGTAATTATAGTCTTCGTTTGGTACAGCCGTTTCCCATTGAGGCATTCTTGAGAGTCCATCTGCTATATTTAAGGTCCCCTTTATGTGTTCAACTGTATATTGAAAACCTGACAAAGTCAGTGCCCATCTTTGCATTCGTGCAGAGGCCATCAATGGAAGTCCTTTCAGGTCTCCAAATATGCTTAGTAATGGTTTGTGATCTGTTCGAAGGATGAACTTGTTTCCTAAAAGATACTGTCTTAATTTACTCACACAGAACACTATAGCCAGGGCCTCTTTCTCGATTGTACTGTAATTATGCTCGCTTTTGGATAATGCTCTTGATACAAATGCTATTGGTTTGATATCTTCATTGCATTTATGTGATAAAACACCTGAAACTGCATGACTGCTAGCATCAGTCGTTAATACTAACGGTTGATCTGGGTTGTAGTGAACTAAAACTTGTTCAGAAGTTACTTCTTTCTTTACCTCTTCATATGCACTCTGACATTCGCGTGTCCAATTAAATTTTGTATTTTTCTTTAATAATGCATATAAAGGACTCATTATCTGAGCGAAATTATTGATAAACTTTGAATAATAATTTACCATGCCTATGAAAGCTCTAAGCTGTGATACGTTTTCCGGAGCCGGTGCAAACAATACACTCGCAACTCTATCATTGTTTTTGCTCAGTCCTATCCTGTCAATTGAAAATCCTAGGTAACAAATTTTGGATTTAAAGAACTCACATTTCTTGTCATTTAATTTAAGTCCAACTGATTTCAGTTTTCTAAGTACAGCTTTTAGGTTTGAAATATGTTCTTGAAGATCTCGTCCTGTAACTGTTATGTCATCTTGATAAACCACAACTCCTCGCATACCCTGAAACAACCCTTCCATTGTTTTTTGAAAAATAGCTGCTGCAGTTTTTATACCAAATGGTAAGTCCAATAAGTAAGTAAGGTAAGTTCAATAGTCCAATATGTGTGCTCCAAGTACACAAATTTTGAGATTGCTCATCTAAATTTAGCTGATTGTAAGCATTTGACAGGTCAAGTTTTGAATACAGTGTACCCCCTTCAAGCGCTGCAAAAATGTCGTCTATTCGAGGTAGTGGATACTTTACGTCGACTAAAGACCGGTTTAATGTAACCTTATAGTCACCACAAATTCGTATGTCACCGTTTGGTTTTAAAATCGGTACCAAAGGTGTTGCCCATTCAGAACTAACAACTTGCTCTAAAATTCCATCATCTATGAATTTTCGTAACTGCACTTCAATCTTTTCTTTCCATGCTAATGGTACTGACCTAGGCTTGAAAAATATTGGTTTTGCATCTTCTTTTAATAGTAACGATATCGTATTCGTAGTATATGAACCTAAACGAGGCTCAAAAACTTCAGCAAACTCCGATTTAATCTGTTCTGTAATTACAGAATTTGGTTCATTTACGTACACATTGTTCACCTGCATTAACTCAAAATTAAAAGCTCTCAAAAATGTTCTACCTAGCAAAGGTGGACTCACTGCATTGGTTACAACAACAACTATTTGTTTTTTTAGACCTCGATATTCGATCGTTGCATCGTACTCACCAATAACTTTGATTGAATCTCCATTGTAATCTACATATGGAACTAGACATTTTCTAAGTGGTCTGCTGGTATTTAAGCTTTCGTAAAATGTTTTTGGAACCAATGTGCACGGTGCACCAGTGTCGCAAGCAATTTTCGTTATGTTTCCATCAATTTTTACAGGTAAATAATATACTCCATTAGTTGAGGTTGTATCAACGCTATAGATAGAAAAGTTATAATTATCATTATCAAAATTATTATCAGAATAGGTGTCATTTTTTGTTTGAGATACATAATTTACGGATTTTTTTGATTTATTTTTACAAATGCTCGCCAAGTGACCTATTTTTCCACAGCTGTGACATTTGCATGCCTTATACTTGCAATTGTTTGAGTTATGATTTCGCCAGCCACAGTGTGTGCATGGCTGCTGCTTCTTTTCTCTGCCAGCGTCGCAGTCGTTTTCGCCGTCGCCGTCACCGTCGCTTCTGCCGCCTCTGTAACTCACATTTCGGTTGCCCTTGAAATGACTTCTGCCGTTGCTCTTTGCTTGATCTCTGTTCTCGCCTCTTTGCCTCTGCCATTGACTAGTCCCGTTCTTTTGATGCATGTAGTTGACGTTGTGTTCTGTCTTCCTTGTGCTGATCTTCGTCTCCATGATCATCGCCTTCTTGAGTGCATCAGCCAGAGTTAGATTTTCGTCTTCTTCACATATTCTTTCAAATATAGGGTTGGGAAGGCTCATCACAAATTGGTTTAATACAAACGCTTCCAGATTTGAGCCAAATTTGCATTCCAATGCCAATTGTTTAACTCGAGCATACCACTCCGCTACAGTCTCATCTTCACTTTTTGTGGACATGTGAAATTTTTTTCTTTCTCTGAATATGAGTGTAGGAGGTGTCTAGTGTGTTTTTAAAATTTCACATAATTCTTTGTATGCTTTTGATACGGGTGATACCGGATTGCACAAACTATGTAGTACAGTGTAAGCCGCTGTACCGATCGACTTCAACAAAACTGCCTTTTTTGTGTTTTCCTCTTTCACATTCAATTCGCACAAATGTATGTCGAATTTTTCCTTCCAAATGCAGAACGTTTCTTGGTGTGGCGAAAACTCAGCAATTGTTGCCATTTGATAGAATGTTGGTGCTTCATTTTTCGTCATGTTGCTATTCATATATTATATGCACTTTTAACATGTGTATGTATATTAATACGTTTTATTTTATCCTCGTCGCCAATTATGTAGTGTATTGACACTCAGAATTAAGCACGCGTTGTCTTCAAGATTCTCTTTTATTCTATATCCCTTGGATGGTGTGACCGTATATAGATATTAATATAATACCTAACATGGAACATTGCCTACGATGGAGTCATGAGATTAGCTCTTCCAGGCGGATGTCAGCTAACCTGCTACGCAGATGATGTCGCCCTGACGGTGGTGGCCAAGCACCTGGACGTCGTCGAAGCAAATTGTGACACCGCAATCCAGCTGATTGCAGACTGGCTCCGCTCTGCGGGACTAGAGATAGCCGCCCATTATACCGAGGCAGTATTGGTGAGCACCCGTTCGACTGTGGAGACCGCTCACATCAGGGTTGGCGACCAGAGACTATCGTCGAAACGAGCCATTCGGTATCTGGGCGTGATGGTCGACACCAGGCTCAGTTTCCGTGAACACCTAAGCTACGTCCAGGAGAAAGCGGCAAACACGAGTCGGGCGCTGTTCCGAATACTGCTGAACACCCGTGGCCCGAAGCAGGAGAGGAGGATTCTGCTGACCAGTGTAGTCCGCTCAGCCATGACCTACGCAGCAGACGTATGGGCGGATGGAATTAAAGTTGCCAGCTACGCTAGGGGCGTAAAAGCCACTCATCGCCTCTGCGCGCTCCGGATCTGCTGCGGCTTTCGGACCATATCCGACGACGCTGCCCTAGTCCTGGCGGGTGTCCTTCCAATTGACCTTCTGGTGCTTGAGGAGAGGGCCGTGGCCGAGGCCATCCGGGCCGGCGCGGCAAGGAGAGACGCGCGCAAGCAGGCCCGTGAAGGAAGCCTCAGAGCATGGCAAAGCCGCTGGGACGGCTCTGATAAAGGACGGTGGACACACCGCCTGATTCCGGATGTCCGATATTGGATCGGCAGGCGACACGGTGTGGTCAATTTCCATTCCACACAGCTTCTGAGCGGACACGGCTGCTTCAGCCATTACCTTTGGAGGTTCGGCCACGAGGGCTCGCCGAACTGCTCGTGGTGCGGCGACGCCAGTGAAGACGCTGAGCACATCATTTTTCAATGTGGGCGCTTCTCACTTATTAGGGAGGAGTTGTGGCGAGCCGCCGGCGGGCAGCTCACGCCGAACAACCTGATCGAGAAGATTGTGGAAGACCCCATGGTATGGTCGGCCTGGAGCAACTTTGCAGCCGGCGCCATGAAGAAGCTGCGTAGGTGCGAGCGCCGAAGGAACGAGAGTGGCTAGGAGGAACCATGGTCCCTGCGAAGCAATGCTTTGCGGCCGTCCCGCAGAGACCCGGAACTTCCTGCCGGTCTCTCCAACTCAATACAGCTCCCTGTCTAGCTTTAGTTAAGTCCCAGGCTTATACAATTTAATAAAATTAAGACACACACACACACACACACACACACACACAGACACAGAAGTGTGAAGTGAGAAAGTGCGGTCGCGTTTTCCTGGTGCTCCCGCGCGTAAGGCTATTTAGCCAAGTGTCTGCAGGAAAAACGAGGGGGAACGTTGTGAGTTGCTGCGGAGACCGCAACTCTAAATTTATACCCGATACTAAGTCAGTACGGCTCTCCTCCGGCAGACGCCGCTAATATTAAACGACACGACAAAGAGTGCGTGCGAGAGAGACAGAAAATCAGTCTGAGCGTGACGTCGGGGGCTGCGTAGCCAGTGCAAATTGATTTGTTCCTTTTGGCTATAAATCTGATCTGATCCAGATTCAGCAATCTGATAGATATGGTCATTATCTATGATTCTGCGTTTTTAGTTTTCTCGAATGTGCAATATTGTGGATGCAACAGATTTTCGTCTTTTGTGGGGGCGGAAGGGAGTGGGGCGAAATTCTGAGATATACGTTTTATAGTGAGATCTAACAGAAGTGCGGATACCAAATTTGGTTACTCTAGCCTTAATAGTCTCTGAGATTTGTGGATGGCCCAGATTTTCGTCCTTTGCGGGGGCGGAAGGGGGTGTGGCGAAATTTGGACACGAAACGGTCAAGGTCCGATATCACAGGAGTGTGGATACCAAATTTGGTTGCTCTGGCTCTTATAGGTTCTGAGATCCTTGAACTCATATTTTGCAATTGACAAAACCGACCATGAAACCTGTGTGTTAGAGAGAGACAGAGCGAGAAAGAATGAAATTGTTTTCTTGATTCTGGCTATAATCATTATTCGATCTGGTTCAGATTTTGCACTGTAGAAGATATGGTCATCCTCACCGATTCTGCGTTTTTGGTTTTATCGTATCTTTAAAAATGTGGATGCCACAGATTTTCGTCCTTTGTGGGGGCGGAAGTGGGCGGGGCGAAGTTTTGAAATATTTTTGTAGCAGTGACATATCACAGAAATCTGGATCCAAAACATCGTTGCTCTAGCTCTTATAGTCTTTGAGCACTAGGCGCTGAAGGGGACGGACGGACGGACGGCTTCGCTGGTAGAAAAGTCGACGGATACTACCAATACTAATTTTGAGTATCGGGTATAAAAAGCGAAACCGGTGAATTGACAGACCCACACGTGTGGCCGGTACATACCGAGGAGATTTGCAAGGCAGGAGAGGCCGCATGTCCAATTCCAGACGGCAGGAAGGCAAAATGCGTCCCCCTTGGTCCACCTGGCCAAGGGGGGGTGGTGAGTTTGCCCTCCTTTCTTGTTCTCCCTGCTCTTTCAGCACTCGATATTCTTTGTTGTTTTAATTGTAACTTTTCACTCTTTGGCCCGGCCGTCTTGCTCTTGTTCTTCACTGCAAGTGTTACTCGTCAGGCCAGCTGATCGATATATCAGATGCCGACCGGAAAGACGTTTTTGGGCTGACGGCGTCAGTATTCTAGAACTTCAGTAAGCGGAGTGAAATCCTGCTGAAATAGCTTTTAGGCTAATGCTGAGGCCGCCCCCGTCCCATTAGACCCATTAGAATGGAAACACCACAATCACAACCAAAAATTACAGAGGACGAAAACGCATTCACGAGGAGTGCAAGGATGGCAAGATCACCGGTGGAGGTGAGACCTGCGGGAGAAGCAGCAGTAGCAGTCCAGGAGCGAACTCAAAAAGATCGGAACAAAAAGGAGCTACAACAGAAGGAGCAGACCCAGATAGAGCAGACCCAGATAGGGCAGACCCAAACGGAACAGACCCAGAAGGTGCAGAGCAGCACGGCGCTACGCGATCTCGGGCAGGAAATTGCAAAGCTGGTGGAGATGCTGGAAGACGGGAAGAGGCGCTCCATCCACCAGCCGATAAGGGACTCCATTGAAAGCATCCGAGCGCTCTACGAGCTGGTGGCCATCCAGCTTCATGACGATAGGGCAAAGGCGGTGATCCGTACCCACCAGTCCTCACAAACTTCGCCGTTGTTTAGGACAGCGGTGGAGGCAAAAAGGAAGCAGGAAAATGGGAAAGCACCGAAAAACAAGAGGAGCAAAGGGGTGGACACCCAGACGAAAACCTGCGCGGTTGGAGTGGATGCGAAAACTCCAACTCCACGAGATAACGACACAGGGGAGACACCGACGGCGCCTCCGAACAGGGAGTGGAGGAAAGTTGAAAGAAGGCCGAGAGTTAGGAAGCCGAAGCCTTCTAGGGTGATGACGGAGAAGGCACGCCCGGATGCCATCATCATAGCGGCGAAAGACCCGAGCAGCTACGCAAAAATTCTGCGAAAGGTAAAAGGAGACGAGAAGCTACAAGGGCTAGGAGAGGCGGTGGCAAGAATCCGCCGCACCCAAAAGGGGGAACTCCTGCTCCAGCTCAGCAAATCAGGAGAGGAAACCTCGTCCTTCCAGAGTCTGGTCGGCGAGTCGCTAGGGGACGCAGCAGAGGTCCGCGCCCTCCAACAGCGAGTCATCGTTGAATGCAGCGACTTGGACGAGGTGACCACCAAGGAGGAGATAAGGGACGCCCTCATGTCCCAGGTCCAGTTGGCAAACGTGGCACTGGACGACATATCAATAAGGAGAGGGTACGGACAGACGCAGATTGCAACTGTCCGACTTGCGACAGAGGACGCCCGCAGGGCACTCAAAATAGGAGGACTGAAGGTCGGCTGGGTAAGAGGCAGACTTAGGGAAAGGGTCAGCGTCACCAAATGCTTCCGCTGCATGGAGTTCGGCCACATGGCCAGACAGTGTAGGAGCGATGTAGATCGTTCTAAGCTGTGCCGGAGATGCGGGAAGGAGGACCACCTTGCAAAAGACTGCGACAAGGACCCCCAGTGCATGTTCTGCAAGGGAAAGAAGGAAGATTGGGGGCATATCGCAGGAAGCGGCAGGTGCCCCCTCTTTAGACAGACAGAACCTTAACCACTGCGAGGCGGCACAGGCACTACTGAGCCAAGACGCCAGGGAGTGGAAACCGGACGTGGTCATCGTATGCGAACCATACAAACCGGTGCCAGGCAGCGGTTGGGCACAAAGTAAGTGCAGGAAGGCCGCGATCTGGGGCGTCGAGACCCCTCCGCTCGATGTGGATTCGTCAAAGGAGGGCTTTGTAAGAGCTAGACTCAAGGGTGTAACTTTCTACAGTTGTTACGCACCGCCGAGTTGGGACCTGTCGCGTTTCCAAACTATGTTGGAACACATTGCGGAAGACACTCGTGGGAGGACACCCTTTGTCATCGCAGGGGACTTTAATGCGTGGGCCGTCGAATGGGGCAGCAAAGAGACCAACGCAAGAGGGTACTGCCTACTGGAGCAGTTCTCGTCTCTCGACGTCGGACTGGCAAACGACGGGAAAAAGATGACCTTCTGCAGGGCGGGAAGATCCTCAATAATAGATCTGACCTTTCTGAGCAGTTCGCTATGTAGACATTCCACCTGGAGAGTGGGTGACGAATTCACATTTAGCGACCACCAGGCGATACACTTTGAGCTCGGACAGCGCAACAGAGTCCCCAGGAAGCCAAAAACAACGGGGCCAAAGTGGAAGGATAGTCTACTGGACGTCGCAGCCTTCTCGGACTCCTTCAGGCAACACGAGTGGAACCTAGCTGGTATCTCAGCGGAGGAAGCGGCACGGGAACTGACGCAGAGGATAGCCGACGCATGCGATCAGTCCATGCCAAGGAGGAAGCCGTCTCTACGAGGAAGACCTTGCTACTGGTGGACGCAGGAAATAGGCGAGCTTAGAAAGGCTTGTCTCCGAGCGCGTGCCCAAAGATCGAGAGGCCGCTACGCCTTCGAAACCAGGCAAGAGGAATTTCGCACGGCAAAACACGGGCTGAAGGTGGCTATCAAGAAGAGTAAGAGCGACTGCTTCCGCCACATATGCGACGAAGCGGAGGTAGACCCCTGGGGTACTGCTTATAAAGTAGTCACCAAAAGGATCAGAGGAATAAGCACCCCTACCCCGACGTGCCCGCAACTGCTGCATAGGATTGTGACAGCGCTGTTCCCCAGGCACCCGCAGAAGGAAGAAGCTAACCTGGACCAGGAGGAACCACCATACGAGCCAGTATCTACACTGGAGGCACCAGGGCCGGATGGAATACCCAACAAGGCCCTAAAGCTCGCGGTGGCCACCCGACCGGAACCCTTTGCGGAGACTTTCAACAGTTGCCTCAGGGAGGGAACATTCCCAAAACGATGGAAGAGGCAGCGTCTAATTCTGCTGCCCAAAGGCAACAAGCCAGCAGACGATCCATCGGCGTACAGACCAATCTGCCTGTTGGACACGGTGGGCAAGCTGCTTGAAAGAGTGCTGTACAACAGGCTTCTAGAGTTCGTGGAGGAAACAGAAGCACTCTCAGAGGCGCAATATGGATTCCGGAAATCCCGCTCGACCGTGGACGCCATCATGGCGGTAGTTAGCATCGCAGCGAAGGCCATAGAAGGAACAAGATGGAGGTGGGGCACCAAGGAGTACTGTGCCATCGTGACGCTGGACATCCGAAACGCTTTCAACTCGGCCAACTGGTCAAGGATCGAGACGGCGTTGTAACGAATCGGGGTACCGGTATACCTTCTGAGGATGATCTCCAGTTACTTCTCGGACAGGGTGCTGGGCTACGAGACGGACCAAGGAGAGATAGCGTACGAGGTTACGGCAGGAGTCCCGCAAGGATCAGTCTTGGGGCCGCTCCTGTGGAACCTCATGTACGACAGCGTGCTCAGACTGCAGCTACCCCCAGGTTGCCAGCTAATCGGTTTCGCTGACGACCTGGCCCTAGTCGTTGTAGCTAAGGAGGTCCAGAAAGTCGAATTGGTAGCCAATACAGCTATTGATCTAATTTCTGGATGGATGCGGGAAGCCGATCTGGATCTGGCTGGCCACAAGACGGAAGCAGTCCTCATCACGAGCAGGAAGAAGACGGAGTACGCCACAGTGCGAGTAGGAGCAGACCTGATAAAATCGCAAGACTCCATCAAGTATTTGGGAGTGATGTTGGACAACCGCCTAACCTTCGCATGTGGAGTATGCTAGCCAGAAGGCAGCGAGGATGCAAGGAGCTCTCTCCCGCATGCTTCCAAATGTTGGTGGACCAAAGACTGGATGCCGAAGACTGATGGCAAGCGTAGTGTCCTCCATCCTTCTCTACGCAGCGCCAATCTGGGCGGCAGCGGTCATAAACAACCAAGGCCTGCGAAGGAAGTTAGCTGCTCCATACAGGCTAGCCGCGCTGAGGGTCATCTCGGCTTACAGGACTGTGTCCGAGGACGCAGCACTAGTCCTAGCGGGTATGATACCCGTGGACATACTGGCCAGGGGATGAAAATAGTGTACGAAAAGAGTACGGCGCAGGGAACCATAGGCGGCACGGCGGCCATCCGCAATACAGCGCGACAGGCCTCCATCGAAACATGGCAGGAACGGTGGAATCAGAGCGTCAAAGGGAGGTGGACGCATAAACTGATCAGTAGCGCGAAGGAGTGGATCGGAAGGAGCAGAGGCAACGCGGACTACCACATAACGCAATTCTTAACCGCGCATGGGGGCTATCGTAGCTACCTATATAAGTACAAACACGATACCAGCCCATACTGCTGGCACTACGTGCCCAACCGCAATCGAAGACCCGGAGCATGCCTCTACGGCTGTAAGAGATACGCAGCATGGACGGAGAATATCCCCAGCAGAGTTGCTGGTTAGCTTTATGACAGCATCGGAGGATAACTATATATACGTGTACCGTCTCATCAAGCGCATCCAGGATGACCTGAGACGATGCGAGAAAGAGCGGCATGTAGCGGCCTAGAATAGGCCCCCCCTCCCGCGAAGCAATACCTAACGGTGATCCCGCGGGGGGAAGAGGTGTGTATGTGTGTGGGGTGGTTTTGGTACGTATGACTTGACTAGAGCAAGGAATCGTGCATGCCAATGGCACGGGTCATTGGTATCTCATGAAGATTTCCACACCTCATGACGCATCCATAAAAAAAAAAAAAAAAAAACACACACACACACACACACACACTACCAGAGAGCACGAGGTCGGCCTGAGTTCGAAACCAGGGGAGAGGAACTCCGATCAGCGAAAAGAGCCCTTAAACGTGCCATAAAGGAGAGCAAGTCAACCCTTGGGGGACGGCATATAAGGTCGTCACCAAGAGGATAAGGAGCCAGTCAACACCGGAAGTGACCTGCCCGATCCTGCTTCGTAGCATCGTGGAGACCCTATTCCCACAGCACCCGTATAGGGAGGAGAGCGTCTCGAGCCAAGACTCCGAGCTGTGGCAACAGATTTCTGTTGAGGAGGTGATAGCGGCTACCAGGAGAATTGGGGATAAAAAGGCACCAGGACCGGACGGTATCCCAAACAAGGCATTGAAGCTTGGAGCAACCACCAGACCAGAAGTATTTGTTGACACGTTCAACAAATGCCTACGGGAAGGAGTGTTTCCAGAGCAGTGGAAAGTGCAGCGGCTAATACTTCTACCCAAAGGAAATAAGTCCCCGGAGGAACCATCAGGATACCGCCCAATATGTTTGCTGGATACGGTCGGCAAAACCCTGGAGAGAATCGTCTACAACCGACTGCAAGTTGTGATCCAGGAGAAGGAGGCCTTATCGGAGTCCCAGTACGGATTCCGGAAGGCCAAATCAACGGTCGACGCCATCAAGGCAGTCACCGACATTGCATCCAGAGCGATCGAGGGAATAAGATGGAGATTTGGCACAAAGGAGTACTGCGCGGTGGTGACCCTGGATATCCGTAACGCGTTTAACTCAGCGAACTGGTCTCGGATAAACGAGGCGCTCGGGAGAATTGGAGTTCCCACCTACCTGCTTCGGATAATAGCCAGCTACCTGTCGGGTAGGGTACTGAGGTACGAGACGGAGGAGAGACCAAAGCTCTACAGGGTGACAGCCGGAGTTCCACAGGGATCAGTCTTAGGACCTCTACTGTGGAACATAATGTACGACGACGTCCTGAGACTCCAGCTCCCGCAGGGATGCACGCTTGTCGGTTTCGCTGACGATCTCGCCCTGGTCGTGGTAGCCAAATCCGGATCGTATCCAACTGGATGGAAAACGCGGGATTGGACCTGGCTGGCCACAAAACGGAGGCTGTACTCATCACGAGTCGGAAGAAGGTGGAGTACGCGACGTTTCGCGTGTGTAATGCGACTATTAAGTCGCAGGAGTCAATTCGGTACCTAGGCGTGATGCTGGATAACCGATTGAACTACCGGGCCCACATCGAGTACGCGAGTTAAGAAAGCCTCCCGGATGCAGGCAGCACTCGCAAGGATGCTCCCCAATATTGGTGGACCCAAGGCAGGTCGTCGCATACTCCTGGCGAGAGTAGTGGCCTCGATCCTACTGTACGCTGCGCCGGTGTGGTCTTCAACCCTATCCGGCAACATGAGTCTAAGAAGAAAGATGTCAGTGCCATATCGGCTCTGCGCTCTTCGAGTAGTGTCTGAATATAGGACGGTGTCGGATAACGCAGCCCTGGTCCTCGCGGCCATGATACCGGTGGATATACTAGCGCTCGAGATGACGCATGTATATGAAGCGCACGCAGGGATGCGAACTAATGCATCGCTAGAGACCATCCGTGCGTCGGAAAGGCGGGCGTCGATAGAAAAATGGCAGGCAAGATGGGACATGGTCACAAATGGACGGTGGACCCATAGACTAATCCCGGACATTGAGTCATGGATAGGGCGGAGAAGCGGAGAGATGAACTACCACCTCACCCAATTCCTGACGGGTCACGGAGGATACAGGAAGTATCTACATAGGTTCAAACACGAGGATACTCCCGAGTGTCCTGAGTGTTCGAATGAGAGCGAGGATCCGGAGCATGTGATCTACCACTGCACGAGGTACCGCTCAAGTGCAGAGTATTTCCCACGACCAGAGGAGCTAATGGCGTTCATGACGGAGTCCGACGAGAACTGGCAGCGCGTTAGCAACACCCTAATAGCCATCCAGAGCGATCTGAGAAGATGCGAAAGGGAGCGACGCGTAAAGGAGAGTGCCTAACGTAGGCAACCCATCCCCGCGAAGTAATACTTTGCGGTGATCCCGCGGGGAATGAGGTGTGCAGCTGTGCGTGGTGGTGAGTTTAGCTGGGAAGCCCCGAAGGGGTAGTCCAGTTCGTTGACTGGTACGGGCCGGTCGCGTCTCTTAGAGATTCTCACCCGCCGTGGCGTATCCATGGAAAAAAAAAAAAACACACAGGAGAGAAGCGTTTGAGTGTTTTCCAAGTGCGGTTGTGTTTATCACGAGCACCAAGTTTTCCGGCAAAAAAAATCCGCGCCACGCCTGGCAACTGAACGGAAAGCTGTTAAGAGCAGGTCACTGAAGCACCGGTACGTACTGCGTATGAAATCGGCCCTCGCCGACCACCCGTTCTGTTGCAGGGGCATATCCAGTGCGCTCCGTGCAGGAGGGGGAGAGGGGTGAACTCTTGTTTGGCGCCTTCCGCTATACACATTGTTGGTGGAGTTGTAGCAAAACAATTTTCTCACTCAAATTTTTCTTTCTTTTTCTGTTTACGGTTCTCGCCGGGAGCCTCCCACTCAGCAGCTGATCACTGAGCTGCCAGTCAGGTGATCGCGCAGGGTGGCAGCTCGGACGGTGTTGCCGGACAGCCTCGTACGGAACAGGGCTGCCGGAGTGCCGGAGCAGAGTTACGCGCCAAACGAAATTTGAAATTTCAAATTAAAATCGACCCAGAATTAACTGGAACATCGACCAAAGGAATGGAAGAGGACGAAAACCTGGCTTTCATGAAGGGCAGCAAGCTCGACCGATCGCCAGCAGCTGCGTCTGCTCCAGGAGCAGAGTTACAGAGCATGGACCCGGACGCCCGGGAGACCCCTAAGAGGGTACGGGACCCAGCCAGCCCAGAGAGTTTGCAAAGAAAAACGCCGCCTAAGAGAAGTAAGGCCTGCCAGGAGGCAACCTGCCTCGAAAACCTCCAAGAGCTGGGAAATATCTTGGATGAAGTGCATAGCAGAATGATGGATAAGAATACGCGCCACATCAACATGGCGACGGGAGCAGTAGACAACGACAGTCTGGAAGAAGGATGCCGCGGCGCAAACGGAGCCGTGGCGTAGGCTAAGCCAGCCACTGGTGGATCCGGGTTCCCCCCCTCCCCCCACGCGCCCAAGGCAGCCAAAAGGCGCCAACGCAACCAGGAGGCCGCAGAAGAAAGCCCCGTTGCCGCCACAAGAAGACGTGGCGACGCCCAGCGTTATGAGCCAGACAAAGAGCCCCGAGATTCCGGTCAGCGGATGGAGGTGGCCAAGAAGACGAGGGCAGCCAAGAAGCCGGCTAGGAAACGTCACCGCCCGGACGCCGTGGTCGTCGAGGCGAAAGGAAAAACCTACAGCGAGGTGCTGTCCCTGGTTACCCGGAGAGAAGACGGTCAGCTTCAGGACCTGAGTACGAGCGTCAACAAGGTCCGCCGTACCGCAAATAGTAACCTGCTCCTTGAGCTGAACAGAGGCGATAAAGAAAGCGCAACAAGGATTAAGGAGAGCCTCGAATCGGTTCTGGATGGAGTAGCGGAGGTACGAGCCCTTTCCGAAGACACGAGGACGAGGGTGCTAGCGATGAGCGACCTGGACCCGCTAGTAACCGCGGAGGACCTTGTCAAGGCCTTAGCGGAACAATTTGCCATCAAAGCCGACTCGGTGAAAGTGAGAAGCCTACGCCCATCATACCGGGACACCCAGACTGCCGTAATTGGACTGCCGAGCAAGGATGCTCAAGTGGTCCTCGGCAAGGGCAAGGTCAAGGTGGGATGGACGGTATGTAAGATCAAGGAGAAGGACTCGTAGCCTAGGTGCTACAAGTGCTTGGAGATTGGGCACATTGCGCCAAACTGCCATAGTGCGGTGGACCGAACTGGGTGCTGCATTCGCTGCGGCGTCAATGGGCACAAGATAGCAGACTGTCCAAACAAGGCAACCTGCTTCGTCTGCGCCGGGAGAGGCCGAGAGGACAGAGGCCATCAATCGGGAAGCCGGCAGTGTCCCTTCTCGAAGCTAGGAGAGGTAGCCGGAACAAGAGGATGGAAGTGATCCAGCTCAATCTGAATCACTGTAAGGCCGCACAGGACCTGCTCCTGAAGACGGTGAGAGAACTCAAATCGGACCTGGCCATACTCAGCGAGCCGTACAAATCAGGTGACAACGAATCCTGGGCGACGACAGAACAGGGAAGGCATCCCTGTGGGCATGTGGAGGCGATCCCTGTAAACTCAGCAATGTGCTGGCAGGAGACGGATTTGTGCGCGCGAGAGCTGGCAACCTATGGGTATACAGCTGCTACCTAGCGCCCAGTCTACCCCTCGAGTCCTTCGCCCGAATCATTGAGGAACTAGCTGAAGACGCAAGAAACCGCGGGGCAGTCCTAATCGCCGGGGACTTCAACGCGTGGGCACACGAGTGGGGCTGTCAAGTCACCAGCGCAAGAGGTCGAATCCTGCTAGAAACTTTAGCATCGCTAGACCTAGCGCTGCTGAACGAGGGCTCCCAGCAAACCTTCTGCAGGGGTAGCGCTGGGTCAATCATTGACCTAACGTTCGCGAGCCCTTCGCAGCTGCGCAATGCAAGGTGGCGAATAGGAGACGTGTACACCGGTAGCGACCACGAAGCCATTTGCACCATTGGCGAACGCCCCAGACCCAGCAGATCGCGCGAGGAGCAAAGTCTACATCGTGGACACGCTCAACACCAGCGCTCTGGCTAGAAGCCTCGAGGCGTGGGAGGCCCTCGGGACACAAGTGCCAACGAATCGGCCAACCAGCTCGCCTTGCGAATGGAGGAGGCCTGTGACAGGAGCATGAGACAGCGGAAGCCATTCATGCGGCACCACGAGCCAATCGTGTGGTGGAACGCCGACATCGACAGGCTCCGGACAACGTGTCTAAGGGCCAGACGAGCTATGCAGAGAGCGCGACGCACGACTCGGTTCGTCACATCGCATGAGGAGTATAGGACCGCCAGGAAGGCACTGAAGCATGCAATTCGGAGCAGCAAGCGGGAATGTTTTCTCCAGCTCTGCGACACAGCGGAACAAGACCCCTGGGGCAGGGCTTACAACATCGTTATGAAGCGGCTAAGTGCCGGGAGCAAGGCGCCAACGGACCCCAGCACCCTCGAGGACATCCTGTTCCCCAGCGAGCAACAGAGGCGTCCAGGCCCCTTAGAAAGCCACGCACCGATCACGGGCATCGAAATGACCACGGAAGCGGAGATCCTGGAAGCCGGTAGGAGCCGGCCCAGCAAAAAAGCCCCAGGCCCGGATGCAGTCCCAAATAGGGCTTTAAAACTGGCATTGGCACTACAGCCATCCGCCTTCGCCGAGGTCTTCAATAAGTGTCTGCTAGAAGGTACCTTCCCCGATAGGTGGAAGATTCAAAAGCTACTGCTGCTCAACAAGCCAGGGAAACCACCAGGCGAGCCTTCCTCGTACAGACCAATTTGTCTCCTGGACAACGCGGGGAAGGTATGCGAAAAGCTCATTGCACGTAGGCTCAGCCGTGCCATTGAAGATGCCGGCGGCTTGTCGCCCAACCAGTATGGCTTCCGGAAAGGCAGATCAACCCTGGATGCCATTGGCATAGTCACCAACATAGCGGAGAATGCAATAAGTGGGACCCGCTGGAGAGCGGGCCAAAAGCAGTACTGCCTGCTGGTTACCCTGGATATAAAAAACGCTTTCAACTCTGCGGACTGGGGTAAAACGATGGAAGCCCTACGGAGGCTACGGATCCCGGAATACCTCCTGAGAATAGTGGACAGCTACCTCAGTGAGAGGGTGCTGCTGTACGAGACGAGCGAAGGGATAAGATCATATAGAGTGACTGCTGGAGTCCCGCAGGGGTCGGTGCTGGGGCCGCTCCTGTGGAATACGATGTATGATGGAGTTCTGCGACTGAATCTTCCCGAGGGCACGATGGTCGTCGGGTTTGCCGATGACGTCGCCATCGTAGTGGTAGCCAAGGACCTTGCAGCAGTTGAAGCAGCTGCAAACGGGGCAATCCGTGCCGTGGAGACGTGGCTCGCCATAGCGGGATTACAGCTGGCGGCCCACAAGACCGAGGCTGTTCTGATTAGCAGCAGGAAGAAGGTGGGGACGGCCCGAGTGTCGGTCGGCGGACACGACATTACTTCCAAAGGGCTCTTAAATACCTAGGAGTAATGCTGGACACTAGGCTTTCATTTAGAGAGCACTTGGAGTATGCCAACACAAAGGCCGCACAGACTTGCCGAGCACTCTCGCGAATCCTGCTCAACACCGGGGGGCCAAAGCAAGCAAGGAGGAAGCTGATCACCAGCGTCGTCTCCTCTCAGCTCCTGTATGCTGCCGCAGTGTGGTCCAAAGCGACGAAGGTGCCGAGGATCGCCTGCGCGTTTAGAACCATATCTGACGACGCAGCACTGGTCATCGCGGGACTAGTCCCAATAGCAGAGCAAGCGAGGGAAAGGGCCGAGGTGTACGAGCTATCTCGCAGGGACACCCACAATCCTCCCACCGGAGTCGAGAGAGAATCACCCAGGCACGAGACCGTCAGGAGGTGGCAGATAAAGTGGGATTCCTCGACTAAAGGACGCTGGACCCACCAGCTGATTCCGGATGGAGAGGAAGCATGGACAGGTGGACTTCCACCTCACTCAGATGCTGAGCGGCCACGGATGCTTCAGATCGTACCTGAAGCGGTTTGGACACGAATCGGAGGACTGGTGCCCATCATGTGGTCGAGGTATCGTGGAGGACGCTCACCACGTCTTCTTTGAATGCCACCGTTTCGAGTACGAGAGGCGCCAGCTAGAGGATGAGCTAGCCACCAGCATTAGCGTCGGAGGGATCGTGCCGCTCATGGTAGCGAATCCCAAGGCGTGGGATGTCACCACTAGGTTCGCCACCACTATAATGCGGGAACTACGGAGAGCGGAGAGGGAAAGGAAAGTGTCGGAGGAGGAAGGAGGAACGGCTGTGCGAAGCAATGCTTTGCGGCCGTACCGCATAGCTACGCCCCATTACCCACCAACAAACCACAGTCCCAGACCCCACAACTAGTTGCTAACCCTATATAAGAACTAGTATTAAAGCATAATAAAAGTAATAGAATACAAAAAAAAAACGAGGTGGAACATTGTGAGTTGCTGCGGACACCGCAACTCTACAGTTATACCCGATACTAAGTCAGTAGGAGAGAGAGCCACTCCGGCAGACGCCGCTATTTTGAACGACACGACAAAGAGTGCGTGCGAGAGAGACAGAAAATCAGTCTGAGCGTGACGTCGGGGCTGCGTAGCCAGTGCAAAGATTTGTTCCTTTTGGCTATAAAAATGATCCGATCTGATCCAGATTCAGCAACCGGATAGATATGGTCATTCTCTATGATTGTTCGTTTTTAGTTTACTCGAATCTGCAATATTGTGGATGCAACAGATTTTCGTCCTTTGTGTGGGCGGAAGGGGGTGGTGCGAAATTTTGAGATATACCTTTTATAGTGAGATCTAACAGAAGTGCGGATACCAAATTTGGTTACTCTAGCCTAGTCTCTGAGATTTATGAATATCCCCAGATTTGCATCCTTTGCGGGGGCGGAAGGGGTTGTGGCGAAATTTTGAAACAAACTCGTCTCGGTCCGATATATTAGGAGTGTGGATACCAAATTTGGTTTCTTTAGCTTTTATAGTCTCTGAGATCTAGGGGCTAATGTTTTAATCTAGGCAAAGCCGCCTATGCTACGTGTGTGTTAGAGAGAGACAGGGCGAGAAAAAATGAAATTGTTTTCTTGATGCTGGCTATAATAATAATACGATCCAATTCAGATTCCGCAGTCTTAAAGATATGGTCATTCTCTACAACTCTAAGTTTTTGGTTTTCTCATATCTTTAAAATTGTGGATGCCACAGATTTTCGTCCTTTGTGGGGGCGGAAGTGGGCGGGGCGAAGTTCTGAAATATTTTTGTAGCAGTGACATATCACAGAAGTCTGGATCCAAAACATCGTTGCTCTAGCTCTTATAGTCTTTGAGCACTAGGCGCTGAAGGGGACGGACAGACGGACAGACAGACAGGGCTCAATCGACTCGGCTATTGATGCTGATCAAGAATATATATACTTTATGGGGTCGGAAACGATTCCTTCTGGACGTTACACACATCCACTTTTACCACAAATCTAATATACCCCAATACTCATTTTGAGTATCGGGTATAAAAAGCTAGGGCAATCGGTGCAAGGGGTGCAAGGCGTATTGCAGAATACGACCCAAGTCAACTCCCAGAAGATGCTACAAGTGCATGGAGTTTGGCCACATCGCACCTAATTGTAAGAGCAGCCAAGACTTCACGATGTGCTGCTACAATTGCGCAGGAGCCGACCACCAGGCCAAAGATAGCAAAGACGAACCAAGTTGCATTCTTTGCAAGCGCCACCGGGTGAAGGACCCGAAGCACCAAACGACGAGTTCGAGGTGCCCGCAGTACCAAAAGGCGATGCAGCAAATGAAGGATAGATGAAAATGATCCAACTAAACCTCAACCACTGCGAGATGGCACAGCAGCTGCTGGACCAGACCATAAGGGAGCACCGTATTGATGTAGCAGTCATAAGCGAGCAATACCGGAATCGCAACTCGGGAGAGTGGATTGCTGACTCGAGCAAGAAGGCAGCGATATGGAGCTGTGCGAGTCCCACACAGCAACTACTGCAAACATACGTCGGAGACGGATTCGCCAGAGCCCGGATAAATGGAGTGCACATATATAGCTGCTACCTGCCCCCGAGCCTCAGCCTACAGCAGGCGACGCAGGCACTGGAAAGGATTGCTGAAGATGCGCGGGAGAAACACCCTACGCTCATAGCCGGCGATTTCAACGCTTGGGCGACGGAGTGGGGATGCCCGAGAACGAACCCAAGGGGACAGGCGCTCTTAGAATGCTTTGCGACGTTGGATGCCGTACTGCTGAACACAGGCACACAGCAGACGTTCGGCAGAGCTGGAACGGGGTCTATAATAGACCTTACGTTCGTGAGCAGCAGCCTCAGCCGCAGGACAACGTGGGAAGTTAGTGGCTTAAGCACCGGGAGTGACCACCAAGCCCTCATATGTGAAATCCAGGAAGCGGGCGCACCTAACCCGTTCATTGGCAAGCAGATCGGTTATAAGACCGAAATGCTAGAGCCGGATATGGTCCGGGCCATGTTTGAGGACTACGAGACCAACGGTACGGCTGAAGAGAGAGCAAGCCAACTGGCCATACATACGCTGGAAGCATGTGATGCCTCCATGCTAAGGAAAAGAAGAAGCCTGAACAACCGCAGGCCAACGTATTGGTGGAACGCTGCAATAGGTAGCGCCAGGCAGGAGTGCCAGCGGAAAAGACGACTATACCAGCGTTCGAGAGGTTCCCCGGAATTCGAGAGGCTCCAAGGAGAATATAAGGAAAGCAGACGCTGATTGAAGAGGCAGATCAAGGATGCCAAGCGCAAATGCTTCGAAAAGCTCTGCGATGACGCAGATGCGAACCCTACGCATACAGGCTGGTAATGAAGAGACTGCGAGTGTTCAGTCCCCCGCCGCCAATGTGTGCAGATCTGCTGGTTAACATAGTAGAAACCCTATTTCCAGAGAAAGTGGCAGCCCAGAGGGTGATGGATAGAATTCCGCCACGTGAAATAGAAGCCACCACGGGAGCAGAAGTCCTCGAAGCTCTACAACGGATCAAGAACGGCAAAGCACCAGGACCTGATGGGGTCCCAAATGCCGTTCTCCGCACGGCTATTGAGACCAATCCACAAATGTACGTGGATTTATTCAATGCGTGCATGTCCGAAGGGACCTTCCCCAGACCATGGAAGCGACAGCGGCTAGTCCTCTTACCCAAGGGGAACAAGCCGACCGAGGAGCCATCATCCTATAGACCACTCTGCATGCTCGACACAGTGGGTAAGATCCTCGAGCGCACGGGTTTCGCAAAGGCAGGTCCACGGTGGACGCAATCGGCGAGGTATGTGAGATAGCAAAGCGAGCTATCGATGGCACCCGATGGATGTACGGGACCAAAGAGTATTGCATAGTGGCAACACTCGATGTCCAAAATGCATTCAACTCTGCCAATTGGGATCACATACTAGAAGAATTGAGAAACTTTCAAGTACCGCCGTATCTTCAGAATATCATCGCGGACTACCTAAGAGACCGAGTGCTCATATATGAGACGGATAAGGGGACACGTGAG
This sequence comes from Drosophila miranda, assembly GCF_003369915.1. Lineage (NCBI taxonomy): Eukaryota > Metazoa > Arthropoda > Insecta > Diptera > Drosophilidae > Drosophila > Drosophila miranda. The sequence goes on from NW_022881614.1 coordinate 24,150,635, forward strand.
CACCGAATCACTGGAGGAGTTCCCCAAGCATCGGTCCTCGGCCCGCTGCTGTGGAACATCATGTATGATGGAATCCTCAAGATGGATATGCCAATGGGCGCCACGGTGATAGGCTTTGCCGACGACATAGCAATAGTCGTAGTGGCAAAACAGAAAGAAGCGGCGGAAGAAATCTGCAACGACGCGGTAGAGAGAGCCAGAACATGGCTATCAGGGAGGGATCTCTCATTAGCCACCCACAAAACGGAGGCGGTGCTCATAAGCAGCAGGAAAGTAGTGGAGACGGCCACGATCCGAGTAGGAGACTGCACTATTAGCTCCAGTCCAAGCCTGAAGTACCTGGGGGTCATGATTGACCACAGACTCAGCTTCAAGCATCACATGGCGTATGCAAGCAGCAAAGCAGGAAAGACGGCAGTGTCCCTATCCCGCATCATGGCCAACACCGGGGCCCGAAACAGCCAAGGCGAAAGCTGCTAGCGAGCGTAGTTGGCTCAACGCCAACCAATATGGGTTGCTGCAATGAAGCATCAAACATATGCCCGAGAATGCAACGCAGTCTAGAGGCTGTGTGCCCTGAGGGTGTGTTGCGCATTCAGAACGGTATCCCAAGACGCCGCACTAGTGGTAGCAGGAATGATTCCCATCCATCTGGTGGCAAGAGAAGCCGCAGGAATCAGAGCACAGCGAACCCTGGGGACTACGGACCAGGACACCAGAGGTGCCTTAAGGCAGCGCACAATCCTGCAATGGCAAGATTCGTGGGATAACAGCAGCAAAGGGCGATGGACCCATAGGCTAATCCCAGACCTGAAGAGTTGGCTGAACCGTAGCCATGGACAAGTGGAGTATCACCTGACACAACTGCTGATAGGACACGGTTGCTTTAAAGCTTGCCTGCATAGGTTTAAGCACGAGGACGACCCCTTCTGCGTGGTCTGCGCAGGGGTCATCGAAGACGCAGAACACTGCTTCTTCGAATGTCCAAGATTTCGGCAAGATCGAGAGGATCTAAGCAACATGCTTGGAAGAATGCCAGCGGTGACAAACCTGGCAGAATGTCTGCTGGAGTCGGAAGAAAACTGGAAAACACACAGACACACACATAGGCTTGCCAGATAGGGCCAACCAGTTTGAAAGTTGAGCGCCAACCGGAAAATCGCGCGGGCCCCAAATTTTAAATTTTAAATTTCAAATTTCAAAATCGAGTATTTGGCAATTTCAAACAGGAAGAATGGAGGAGGAGGAAAAGCGGCTCTTTGAGAGGAGAACTAGCCTGCAGCGTTCCCCACCACAGTGGCAGACGCCCCGAGGCATTTGGCCCAGGGAGCAGGCAGTTGAGAAGCCGGACCAGCTAAGCCTTGGTACCGGAACTCCACTTAAGGCGCCCCTTAGAGTGCTGCCAGCACTGACTGTGTCTGCACCAGCAGAAGTCCCTGTCAATCCCTTTGACTTCAGCAGTGCTTCCACAGACAAAAGCGGTACAGGACCAAAGGCCGACGGTGATCTGCGGGCGATCCTGGCTTCGCTGGTAGAAAAGTCGACGGAATTGTCGAAGATGCTGAGGGACGCCCGTTATCTCAACAAGGAGATGAAAGAGTTGGCGCAGAACGTGGTGAGGATGCAAAAGTCCGCGCTTCACAGCTTCGACGCAAAGTTTCTGAGGAAGGAGAGGGTGGAGCGGCGTGATCAGGAGACGCAGTGCTCCCCTCAACACGATGCGCCGAAAAGGAAGCTGGACAAGCCGACGAGGAGCTCGCCGAAGCGGAGAAACAATATGAGTGGCCATCCCACGTTGCAGTCCCGCGAACAACCGGCAAGGAAGACCGAATCAGCTGCACCTACCGAAGGTGAATGGGAGAAGGTGAAGAGCAGAGCGCACGCCCGGAAGCCAAGGACCCGTCCGGATGTTATTCTCATCGAGCCAAAAGGGGAAATGAATTACGCGGAGATCCTTAACCTCGTCACCCGCAACCAGAGCGAGAAGATGAAGAAGGTCGGCGAGAGTGTGAGCAGAGTGAAGCGAACAGCCAAAGGTGCTCTTCTATTGGAGCTCAAAGACGCCTCGAAGGAGACCGCGCAGCTGCTTCGCGAAGACATAGGTAAGGTTAAAGTGGCATGGTCCGTCTGCCGCATACGGGAGCGAAATCTGCCGTTAAAGTGCTTCAGGTGCCTTGAGATCGGCCACGTTGCACTTAATTGCAAAAGCTCTGTAGACAGAAGCGGGTGGTGCTTCCGCTGTGGGTCTGAGGAGCACAAGATAAGCGACTGCAACAATGAGGCAAAATGCTTCCTTTGTGTCGGAAAGGGCAAGCCCCACTCACACGTAGCTGGTAGCCACAGGTGCCCCATGGCACCCAAAGAGAAGGCAAGTCAAAACGCTGGACATGGTTAGGTTTTACCAAATAAACCTAAACCATTGCGAGGCTGCCACAGATCTGCTCTCTTAGTCGGTGCGTGAAAGGAGATCGGACGTTGCAATAATTAGCGAACCATACATTTCCCCCGAGGATGGATTCTGGGTCCAAAGCTCCTCAGGAAAAGCAGCAATATGGGCTTGCGGTAAGCCTCCTCTGCGGCCCTCAGTGTGCGCTGAGTTCCGACATTTCGTCAGGGCAAAACTGGGGAACTTATGGACTTACAGCTGCTATCTCCCCCAAGCTTGAGCCGTCATAGCTTCGCTGCGGCGATGGACGAATTGGCCGACGACGCCAGGCACCACAAACCAAATGTGATTGCTGGCGACTTCAATGCTTGGGCCCAGGAGTGGGGCAGTGACATCTCCAGAAGCAGCAGCTCGGACGCCATATACAAGGGACACGCACTGCTTGAGGCCTTCGCTGCGTTGGACGTAGCATTGTTGAATCAGGGGACCGCGAATACCTTCAACAGGGGTGGCTCTGGGTCAGTCATCGACCTTACATTCGCCTCTAGCAGCCTTTCCCCTCTGTCCACCTGGCGCCTGGGGAACCAGGCCAGCGACCACGAGGCAGTGGTGTTCTCGATAGGCGGAGAAGGTGGTTGCAGACTGACCAGGGCAACGCAGACAAGCCGGAGAGCAGCCTACAATCCCGAATCAATGCGGATTCCAAGGTTCTTGGAGGCGCTGAGGAATATGGAGGTCGGAGGCTCAGCTCAACAGATGGTCAACCAGCTTCTGGAGTCCCTACGGCTCGCATGCGATGCCAGTATGAGTCGCAAGAGGACATTCAAAGGTAAGCAATCGCCGACCTATTGGTGGAATGACGAGATCCAGGAGGCCAGACGCACTTGCCTGTCAGCTAGAAGGCGATATCAACGGGCTCGCAGAAGGAGTGGCACTAGCTGGCCAAGGTTACAGGCGGAGTACTGCGGAGCTAGAAAAGCCCTAAAGAACGCCATCAAGGAGAGCAAGAGGGAGTGCTTCCTGCAGCTTTGCGACTCAGCCGAGAAGGATCCGTGGGGACGTGCCTACAAGACGGTAATGAAGCGAATTCATGGCAGCAACGCGGGGCCGCCGTCTGAACCAGACCAGTTGCGGACGATTGTTGAGGCATTGTTCCCATCCGGGGCTCACGGTCTTGCCAGCAGTGCCGTCGCACACCAGTCTGCATACTCGGTCGAACCGGTCACGGAGGACGAAATCGTCGCCCTGGCCCAAAGCTTAAAGGCCAAGAAGGCTCCAGGCCCTGATGGAATCACCCTAGACATCAGTAACGCCTTCAATACGGTGAAGTGGGAGTGCATCCTGGACTCACTTAACCGGCGCGGTGTACCCCAATACCTTCAGGCAATCGTAAGGAGCTACTTCGCGGGGAGACTGCTGGAGTATAATACGGAGGCCGGCGCGCAGACTCACGGCATAACGGCAGGCGTTCCCCAAGGATCAGTGATGGGTCCCCTATTATGGAATGTAGTGTATTGACACTCAGACTTAAGCACGCGTTGTCTTCAAGATTCTCTTTTATTCTATATCCCTTGGATGGTGTGACCGTATATAGATATTAATATAATACCTAACACGCCTCTCCTTAGATGTTTAATATACATGTCATTTACAAATCTATTTTCTTATAACAATTTGATTTGTGTACTTAATCTAATTAGCGTATATAAAATTTATGTGATTTCGTATTTTTCTTTCTTCTTAATCTGTTTAGTATTTGTTTCAGTGTTTAATTTGTACATAATTTGATTTCATAATTCCTTTCTTTATATTATTTTATTGTTAAATACGCTTTACTACCTTCCCTGCCTCACGTGGTCTCAACTCTCTCCTGGTGGGTGTTGGTTGAGAAACTATTTGTTCATTGTTGGTTTTGGAATTGTCATCTACTGAACAATTGCTTTCGACATCAGGTGTTTTCGCATTAGGCGATGTATGATTGTTAGTGCTTTGGTTTCTAATTTGATCCAGGTGACGTTTTATTTCTCTGTTATTGTTCGCCAAAAAAAACAACAATACGAACGCGGGCCCAGTTGTTGTTTTACAGTTGCCTGAGTCCAGCTTGCTTTGTTAGGATTTTTGTAGTCCCTAACCATAACTTTTTGACCCTTTAAAAATTCTGTGCTTCGTCTACCTTTGTGATTTACAACACACTCAGTCTGTTTTTTATTTATTATGCTTTCGACCGTAGGTGGTTTTAACAACGAAAATCTTGTTTTTAGTGTACGACCAAAAAATAATTTAGCAGGAGATTCGCCCGTAGTACAATGAATCGTATTTCGGTAATCGATCAAAAATCTATTTAAAATTGTATTAAAATCTTGTCTTTCATTAGCCTTTATGTTTGCATATAGTGATTTCTTAACAGTCTTTACAAAATTTTCTGCTTGACCATTAGTCGCTGGATGTCCTGTAGCAGTAAAAATGTGATTAACACCATTGTTTTTCATAAACGTTTTAAAATCATCAGAAGTAAACTGTCGTCCATTGTCACTAACTAACACGTCTGGTAAACCATATCGACAAAATACTTCTCTAAGCTTGTTGATAGTAAACAATGAAGTTATTTCCTTCGTTTTGAATACTTCTGCCCATTTTGTATAAGAATCTATAATAACCAATAAATGAAAACCTCTAATTGGTCCTGCAAAGTCTATGTGTACTCGACTCCAAGCCTTTCCTGTGGATTTCCACGGTATTAACAGACTCTTTTCTGGACTTGATTGTAGTTCCTGACAAGGAATACAATCTCGAATTAATTTCTCAATTTCAGAATCCATGCAAGGCCACCACACATAAGAACGTGCTAACATTTTGGTTTTTACTATTCCCAAATGCGATGCATGAAATTCTGCTAAAATAGCTTGTCTCAGTTTGGTTGGAATTACTACTCTGTGTCCCCATAAGATACAATCATATTCCACTGAAAGTTCATTTGTTTTAGAGATGTAGGCAGAAAACTCGCTGCCTTTTAATCTTGTCTTCGAACCAGTGTTAATTGCCTCACAAACTTTTGATAATATTGGGTCACGTCGTGTTTCACGAGCTATTTCTTTGAAGCTAATTTTGAACACCTTTTCGGACTGTATAAAATGTATGTAATTATAGTCTTCGTTTGGTACAGCCGTTTCCCATTGAGGCATTCTTGAGAGTCCATCTGCTATATTTAAGGTCCCCTTTATGTGTTCAACTGTATATTGAAAACCTGACAAAGTCAGTGCCCATCTTTGCATTCGTGCAGAGGCCATCAATGGAAGTCCTTTCAGGTCTCCAAATATGCTTAGTAATGGTTTGTGATCTGTTCGAAGGATGAACTTGTTTCCTAAAAGATACTGTCTTAATTTACTCACACAGAACACTATAGCCAGGGCCTCTTTCTCGATTGTACTGTAATTATGCTCGCTTTTGGATAATGCTCTTGATACAAATGCTATTGGTTTGATATCTTCATTGCATTTATGTGATAAAACACCTGAAACTGCATGACTGCTAGCATCAGTCGTTAATACTAACGGTTGATCTGGGTTGTAGTGAACTAAAACTTGTTCAGAAGTTACTTCTTTCTTTACCTCTTCATATGCACTCTGACATTCGCGTGTCCAATTAAATTTTGTATTTTTCTTTAATAATGCATATAAAGGACTCATTATCTGAGCGAAATTATTGATAAACTTTGAATAATAATTTACCATGCCTATGAAAGCTCTAAGCTGTGATACGTTTTCCGGAGCCGGTGCAAACAATACACTCGCAACTCTATCATTGTTTTTGCTCAGTCCTATCCTGTCAATTGAAAATCCTAGGTAACAAATTTTGGATTTAAAGAACTCACATTTCTTGTCATTTAATTTAAGTCCAACTGATTTCAGTTTTCTAAGTACAGCTTTTAGGTTTGAAATATGTTCTTGAAGATCTCGTCCTGTAACTGTTATGTCATCTTGATAAACCACAACTCCTCGCATACCCTGAAACAACCCTTCCATTGTTTTTTGAAAAATAGCTGCTGCAGTTTTTATACCAAATGGTAAGCGTTTAACTTTCAATAGTCCAATATGTGTGCTCCAAGTACACAAATTTTGAGATTGCTCATCTAAATTTAGCTGATTGTAAGCATTTGACAGGTCAAGTTTTGAATACAGTGTACCCCCTTCAAGCGCTGCAAAAATGTCGTCTATTCGAGGTAGTGGATACTTTACGTCGACTAAAGACCGGTTTAATGTAACCTTATAGTCACCACAAATTCGTATGTCACCGTTTGGTTTTAAAATCGGTACCAAAGGTGTTGCCCATTCAGAACTAACAACTTGCTCTAAAATTCCATCATCTATGAATTTTCGTAACTGCACTTCAATCTTTTCTTTCCATGCTAATGGTACTGACCTAGGCTTGAAAAATATTGGTTTTGCATCTTCTTTTAATAGTAACGATATCGTATTCGTAGTATATGAACCTAAACGAGGCTCAAAAACTTCAGCAAACTCCGATTTAATCTGTTCTGTAATTACAGAATTTGGTTCATTTACGTACACATTGTTCACCTGCATTAACTCAAAATTAAAAGCTCTCAAAAATGTTCTACCTAGCAAAGGTGGACTCACTGCATTGGTTACAACAACAACTATTTGTTTTTTTAGACCTCGATATTCGATCGTTGCATCGTACTCACCAATAACTTTGATTGAATCTCCATTGTAATCTACATATGGAACTAGACATTTTCTAAGTGGTCTGCTGGTATTTAAGCTTTCGTAAAATGTTTTTGGAACCAATGTGCACGGTGCACCAGTGTCGCAAGCAATTTTCGTTATGTTTCCATCAATTTTTACAGGTAAATAATATACTCCATTAGTTGAGGTTGTATCAACGCTATAGATAGAAAAGTTATAATTATCATTATCAAAATTATTATCAGAATAGGTGTAATTTTTTGTTTGAGATACATAATTTACGGATTTTTTTGATTTATTTTTACAAATGCTCGCCAAGTGACCTATTTTTCCACAGCTGTGACATTTGCATGCCTTATACTTGCAATTGTTTGAGTTATGATTCCGCCAGCCACAGTGTGTGCATGGCTGCTGCTTCTTTTCTCTGCCAGCGTCGCAGTCGTTTTCGCCGTCGCCGTCACCGTCGCTTCTGCCGCCTCTGTAACTCACATTTCGGTTGCCCTTGAAATGACTTCTGCCGTTGCTCTTTGCTTGATCTCTGTTCTCGCCTCTTTGCCTCTGCCATTGACTAGTCCCGTTCTTTTGATGCATGTAGTTGACGTTGTGTTCTGTCTTCCTTGTGCTGATCTTCGTCTCCATGATCATCGCCTTCTTGAGTGCATCAGCCAGAGTTAGATTTTCGTCTTCTTCACATATTCTTTCAAATATAGGGTTGGGAAGGCTCATCACAAATTGGTTTAATACAAACGCTTCCAGATTTGAGCCAAATTTGCATTCCAATGCCAATTGTTTAACTCGAGCATACCACTCCGCTACAGTCTCATCTTCACTTTTTGTGGACATGTGAAATTTTTTTCTTTCTCTGAATATGAGTGTAGGTGGTGTCTAGTGTGTTTTTAAAATTTCACATAATTCTTTGTATGCTTTTGATACGGGTGATACCGGATTGCACAAACTATGTAGTACAGTGTAAGCCGCTGTACCGATCGACTTCAACAAAACTGCCTTTTTTGTGTTTTCCTCTTTCACATTCAATTCGCACAAATGTATGTCGAATTTTTCCTTCCAAATGCAGAACGTTTCTTGGTGTGGCGAAAACTCAGCAATTGTTGCCATTTGATAGAATGTTGGTGCTTCATTTTTCGTCATGTTGCTATTCATATATTATATGCACTTTTAACATGTGTATGTATATTAATACGTTTTATTTTATCCTCGTCGCCAATTATGTAGTGTATTGACACTCAGAATTAAGCACGCGTTGTCTTCAAGATTCTCTTTTATTCTATATCCCTTGGATGGTGTGACCGTATATAGATATTAATATAATACCTAACATGGAACATTGCCTACGATGGAGTCATGAGATTAGCTCTTCCAGGCGGATGTCAGCTAACCTGCTACGCAGATGATGTCGCCCTGACGGTGGTGGCCAAGCACCTGGACGTCGTCGAAGCAAATTGTGACACCGCAATCCAGCTGATTGCAGACTGGCTCCGCTCTGCGGGACTAGAGATAGCCGCTCATAAAACCGAGGCAGTATTGGTGAGCACCCGTTCGACTGTGGAGACCGCTCACATCAGGGTTGGCGACCAGAGACTATCGTCGAAACGAGCCATTCGGTATCTGGGCGTGATGGTCGACACCAGGCTCAGTTTCCGTGAACACCTAAGCAACGTCCAGGAGAAAGCGGCAAACACGAGTCGGGCGCTGTTCCGAATACTGCTGAACACCCGTGGCCCGAAGCAGGAGAGGAGGATTCTGCTGACCAGTGTAGTCCGCTCAGCCATGACCTACGCAGCAGACGTATGGGCGGATGGAATTAAAGTTGCCAGCTACGCTAGGGGCGTAAAAGCCACTCATCGCCTCTGCGCGCTCCGGATCTGCTGCGGCTTTCGGACCATATCCGACGACGCTGCCCTAGTCCTGGCGGGTGTCCTTCCAATTGACCTTCTGGTGCTTGAGGAGAGGGCCGTGGCCGAGGCCATCCGGGCCGGCGCGGCAAGGAGAGACGCGCGCAAGCAGGCCCGTGAAGGAAGCCTCAGAGCATGGCAAAGCCGCTGGGACGGCTCTGATAAAGGACGGTGGACACACCGCCTGATTCCGGATGTCCGATATTGGATCGGCAGGCGACACGGTGTGGTCAATTTCCATTCCACACAGCTTCTGAGCGGACACGGCTGCTTCAGCCATTACCTTTGGAGGTTCGGCCACGAGGGCTCGCCGAACTGCTCGTGGTGCGGCGACGCCAGTGAAGACGCTGAGCACATCATTTTTCAATGTGGGCGCTTCTCACTTATTAGGGAGGAGTTGTGGCGAGCCGCCGGCGGGCAGCTCACGCCGAACAACCTGATCGAGAAGATTGTGGAAGACCCCATGGTATGGTCGGCCTGGAGCAACTTTGCAGCCGGCGCCATGAAGAAGCTGCGTAGGTGCGAGCGCCGAAGGAACGAGAGTGGCTAGGAGGAACCATGGTCCCTGCGAAGCAATGCTTTGCGGCCGTCCCGCAGAGACCCGGAACTTCCTGCCGGTCTCTCCAACTCAATACAGCTCCCTGTCTAGCTTTAGTTAAGTCCCAGGCTTATAAAATTTAATAAAATTAAGACACACACACACACACACACACACACACACAGACACAGAAGTGTGAAGTAAGAAAGTGCGGTCGCGTTTTCCTGGTGCTCCCGCGCGTAAGGCTATTTAGCCAAGTGTCTGCAGGAAAAACGAGGGGGAACGTTGTGAGTTGCTGCGGAGACCGCAACTCTAAATTTATACCCGATACTAAGTCAGTACGGCTCTCCTCCGGCAGACGCCGCTAATATTAAACGACACGACAAAGAGTGCGTGCGAGAGAGACAGAAAATCAGTCTGAGCGTGACGTCGGGGGCTGCGTAGCCAGTGCAAATTGATTTGTTCCTTTTGGCTATAAATCTGATCTGATCCAGATTCAGCAATCTGATAGATATGGTCATTATCTATGATTCTGCGTTTTTAGTTTTCTCGAATGTGCAATATTGTGGATGCAACAGATTTTCGTCTTTTGTAGGGGCGGAAGGGAGTGGGGCGAAATTCTGAGATATACGTTTTATAGTGAGATCTAACAGAAGTGCGGATACCAAATTTGGTTACTCTAGCCTTAATAGTCTCTGAGATTTGTGGATGCCCCAGATTTTCGTCCTTTGCGGGGGCGGAAGGGGGTGTGGCGAAATTTGGACACGAAACGGTCAAGGTCCGATATCACAGGAGTGTGGATACCAAATTTGGTTGCTCTGGCTCTGAGGTTCTGAGATCCTTGAACTCATATTTTGCAATTGACAAAACCGACCATGAAACCTGTGTGTTAGAGAGAGACAGAGCGAGAAAGAATGAAATTGTTTTCTTGATTCTGGCTATAATCATTATTCGATCTGGTTCAGATTTTGCACTGTAGAAGATATGGTCATCCTCACCGATTCTGCGTTTTTGGTTTTATCGTATCTTTAAAAATGTGGATGCCACAGATTTTCGTCCTTTGTGGGGGCGGAAGTGGGCGGGGCGAAGTTTTGAAATATTTTTGTAGCAGTGACATATCACAGAAATCTGGATCCAAAACATCGTTGCTCTAGCTCTTATAGTCTTTGAGCACTAGGCGCTGAAGGGGACGGACGGACGGACGGCTTCGCTGGTAGAAAAGTCGACGGATACTACCAATACTAATTTTGAGTATCGGGTATAAAAAGCGAAACCGGTGAATTGACAGACCCACACGTGTGGCCGGTACATACCGAGGAGATTTGCAAGGCAGGAGAGGCCGCATGTCCAATTCCAGACGGCAGGAAGGCAAAATGCGTCCCCCTTGGTCCACCTGGCCAAGGGGGGTGGTGAGTTTGCCCTCCTTTCTTGTTCTCCCTGCTCTTTCAGCACTCGATATTCTTTGTTGTTTTAATTGTAACTTTTCACTCTTTGGCCCGGCCGTCTTGCTCTTGTTCTTCACTGCAAGTGTTACTCGTCAGGCCAGCTGATCGATATATCAGATGCCGACCGGAAAGACGTTTTTGGGCTGACGGCGTCAGTATTCTAGAACTTCAGTAAGCGGAGTGAAATCCTGCTGAAATAGCTTTTAGGCTAATGCTGAGGCCGCCCCCGTCCCATTAGACCCATTAGAATGGAAACACCACAATCACAACCAAAAATTACAGAGGACGAAAACGCATTCACGAGGAGTGCAAGGATGGCAAGATCACCGGTGGAGGTGAGACCTGCGGGAGAAGCAGCAGTAGCAGTCCAGGAGCGAACTCAAAAAGATCGGAACAAAAAGGAGCTACAACAGAAGGAGCAGACCCAGATAGAGCAGACCCAGATAGGGCAGACCCAAACGGAACAGACCCAGAAGGTGCAGAGCAGCACGGCGCTACGCGATCTCGGGCAGGAAATTGCAAAGCTGGTGGAGATGCTGGAAGACGGGAAGAGGCGCTCCATCCACCAGCCGATAAGGGACTCCATTGAAAGCATCCGAGCGCTCTACGAGCTGGTGGCCATCCAGCTTCATGACGATAGGGCAAAGGCGGTGATCCGTACCCACCAGTCCTCACAAACTTCGCCGTTGTTTAGGACAGCGGTGGAGGCAAAAAGGAAGCAGGAAAATGGGAAAGCACCGAAAAACAAGAGGAGCAAAGGGGTGGACACCCAGACGAAAACCTGCGCGGTTGGAGTGGATGCGAAAACTCCAACTCCACGAGATAACGACACAGGGGAGACACCGACGGCGCCTCCGAACAGGGAGTGGAGGAAAGTTGAAAGAAGGCCGAGAGTTAGGAAGCCGAAGCCTTCTAGGGTGATGACGGAGAAGGCACGCCCGGATGCCATCATCATAGCGGCGAAAGACCCGAGCAGCTACGCAAAAATTCTGCGAAAGGTAAAAGGAGACGAGAAGCTACAAGGGCTAGGAGAGGCGGTGGCAAGAATCCGCCGCACCCAAAAGGGGGAACTCCTGCTCCAGCTCAGCAAATCAGGAGAGGAAACCTCGTCCTTCCAGAGTCTGGTCGGCGAGTCGCTAGGGGACGCAGCAGAGGTCCGCGCCCTCCAACAGCGAGTCATCGTTGAATGCAGCGACTTGGACGAGGTGACCACCAAGGAGGAGATAAGGGACGCCCTCATGTCCCAGGTCCAGTTGGCAAACGTGGCACTGGACGACATATCAATAAGGAGAGGGTACGGACAGACGCAGATTGCAACTGTCCGACTTGCGACAGAGGACGCCCGCAGGGCACTCAAAATAGAAGGACTGAAGGTCGGCTGGGTAAGAGGCAGACTTAGGGAAAGGGTCAGCGTCACCAAATGCTTCCGCTGCATGGAGTTCGGCCACATGGCCAGACAGTGTAGGAGCGATGTAGATCGTTCTAAGCTGTGCCGGAGATGCGGGAAGGAGGACCACCTTGCAAAAGACTGCGACAAGGACCCCCAGTGCATGTTCTGCAAGGGAAAGAAGGAAGATTGGGGGCATATCGCAGGAAGCGGCAGGTGCCCCCTCTTTAGACAGACAGAACCTTAACCACTGCGAGGCGGCACAGGCACTACTGAGCCAAGACGCCAGGGAGTGGAAACCGGACGTGGTCATCGTATGCGAACCATACAAACCGGTGCCAGGCAGCGGTTGGGCACAAAGTAAGTGCAGGAAGGCCGCGATCTGGGGCGTCGAGACCCCTCCGCTCGATGTGGATTCGTCAAAGGAGGGCTTTGGAAGAGCTAGACTCAAGGGTGTAACTTTCTACAGTTGTTACGCACCGCCGAGTTGGGACCTGTCGCGTTTCCAAACTATGTTGGAACACATTGCGGAAGACACTCGTGGGAGGACACCCTTTGTCATCGCAGGGGACTTTAATGCGTGGGCCGTCGAATGGGGCAGCAAAGAGACCAACGCAAGAGTGTACTGCCTACTGGAGCAGTTCTCGTCTCTCGACGTCGGACTGGCAAACGACGGGAAAAAGATGACCTTCTGCAGGGCGGGAAGATCCTCAATAATAGATCTGACCTTTCTGAGCAGTTCGCTATGTAGACATTCCACCTGGAGAGTGGGTGACGAATTCACATTTAGCGACCACCAGGCGATACACTTTGAGCTCGGACAGCGCAACAGAGTCCCCAGGAAGCCAAAAACAACGGGGCCAAAGTGGAAGGATAGTCTACTGGACGTCGCAGCCTTCTCGGACTCCTTCAGGCAACACGAGTGGAACCTAGCTGGTATCTCAGCGGAGGAAGCGGCACGGGAACTGACGCAGAGGATAGCCGACGCATGCGATCAGTCCATGCCAAGGAGGAAGCCGTCTCTACGAGGAAGACCTTGCTACTGGTGGACGCAGGAAATAGGCGAGCTTAGAAAGGCTTGTCTCCGAGCGCATGCCCAAAGATCGAGAGGCCGCTACGCCTTCGAAACCAGGCAAGAGGAATTTCGCACGGCAAAACACGGGCTGAAGGTGGCTATCAAGAAGAGTAAGAGCGACTGCTTCCGCCACATATGCGACGAAGCGGAGGTAGACCCCTGGGGTACTGCTTATAAAGTAGTCACCAAAAGGATCAGAGGAATAAGCACCCCTACCCCGACGTGCCCGCAACTGCTGCATAGGATTGTGACAGCGCTGTTCCCCAGGCACCCGCAGAAGGAAGAAGCTAACCTGGACCAGGAGGAACCACCATACGAGCCAGTATCTACACTGGAGGCACCAGGGCCGGATGGAATACCCAACAAGGCCCTAAAGCTCGCGGTGGCCACCCGACCGGAACCCTTTGCGGAGACTTTCAACAGTTGCCTCAGGGAGGGAACATTCCCAAAACGATGGAAGAGGCAGCGTCTAATTCTGCTGCCCAAAGGCAACAAGCCAGCAGACGATCCATCGGCGTACAGACCAATCTGCCTGTTGGACACGGTGGGCAAGCTGCTTGAAAGAGTGCTGTACAACAGGCTTCTAGAGTTCGTGGAGGAAACAGAAGCACTCTCAGAGGCGCAATATGGATTCCGGAAATCCCGCTCGACCGTGGACGCCATCATGGCGGTAGTTAGCATCGCAGCGAAGGCTATAGAAGGAACAAGATGGAGGTGGGGCACCAAGGAGTACTGTGCCATCGTGACGCTGGACATCCGAAACGCTTTCAACTCGGCCAACTGGTCAAGGATCGAGACGGCGTTGTAACGAATCGGGGTACCGGTATACCTTCTGAGGATGATCTCCAGTTACTTCTCGGACAGGGTGCTGGGCTACGAGACGGACCAAGGAGAGATAGCGTACGAGGTTACGGCAGGAGTCCCGCAAGGATCAGTCTTGGGGCCGCTCCTGTGGAACCTCATGTACGACAGCGTGCTCAGACTGCAGCTACCCCCAGGTTGCCAGCTAATCGGTTTCGCTGACGACCTGGCCCTAGTCGTTGTAGCTAAGGAGGTCCAGAAAGTCGAATTGGTAGCCAATACAGCTATTGATCTAATTTCTGGATGGATGCGGGAAGCCGATCTGGATCTGGCTGGCCACAAGACGGAAGCAGTCCTCATCACGAGCAGGAAGAAGACGGAGTACGCCACAGTGCGAGTAGGAGCAGACCTGATAAAATCGCAAGACTCCATCAAGTATTTGGGAGTGATGTTGGACAACCGCCTAACCTTCGCATGTGGAGTATGCTAGCCAGAAGGCAGCGAGGATGCAAGGAGCTCTCTCCCGCATGCTTCCAAATGTTGGTGGACCAAAGACTGGATGCCGAAGACTGATGGCAAGCGTAGTGTCCTCCATCCTTCTCTACGCAGCGCCAATCTGGGCGGCAGCGGTCATAAACAACCAAGGCCTGCGAAGGAAGTTAGCTGCTCCATACAGGCTAGCCGCGCTGAGGGTCATCTCGGCTTACAGGACTGTGTCCGAGGACGCAGCACTAGTCCTAGCGGGTATGATACCCGTGGACATACTGGCCAGGGGATGAAAATAGTGTACGAAAAGAGTACGGCGCAGGGAACCATAGGCGGCACGGCGGCCATCCGCAATACAGCGCGACAGGCCTCCATCGAAACATGGCAGGAACGGTGGAATCAGAGCGTCAAAGGGAGGTGGACGCATAAACTGATCAGTAGCGCGAAGGAGTGGATCGGAAGGAGCAGAGGCAACGCGGACTACCACATAACGCAATTCCTAACCGCGCATGGGGGCTATCGTAGCTACCTATATAAGTACAAACACGATACCAGCAGAGTTGCTGGTTAGCTTTATGACAGCATCGGAGGATAACTATATATACGTGTACCGTCTCATCAAGCGCATCCAGGATGACCTGAGACGATGCGAGAAAGAGCGGCATGTAGCGGCCTAGAATAGGCCCCCCTCCCCGCGAAGCAATACCTAACGGTGATCCCGCGGGGGAAGAGGTGTGTATGTGTGTGGGGTGGTTTTGGTACGTATGACTTGACTAGAGCAAGGAATCGTGCATGCCAATGGCACGGGTCATTGGTATCTCATGAAGATTTCCACACCTCATGACGCATCCATAAAAAAAAAAAAAAAAAAACACACACACACACACACACACTACCAGAGAGCACGAGGTCGGCCTGAGTTCGAAACCAGGGGAGAGGAACTCCGATCAGCGAAAAGAGCCCTTAAACGTGCCATAAAGGAGAGCAAGTCAGCCTGCTTCAGGCAGATATGCGAGGAGGCTGACGTCAACCCTTGGGGGACGGCATATAAGGTCGTCACCAAGAGGATAAGGAGCCAGTCAACACCGAGAGTGACCAGCCCGATCCTGCTTCGTAGCATCGTGGAGGCCCTATTCCCACAGCACCCGTATAGGGAGGAGAGCGTCTCGAGCCAAGACTCCGAGCTGTGGCAACAGATTTCTGTTGAGGAGGTGATAGCGGCTACCAGGAGAATTGGGGATAAAAAGGCACCAGGACCGGACGGTATCCCAAACAAGGCATTGAAGCTTGGAGCAACCACCAGACCAGAAGTATTTGTTGACACGTTCAACAAATGCCTACGGGAAGGAGTGTTTCCAGAGCAGTGGAAAGTGCAGCGGCTAATACTTCTACCCAAAGGAAATAAGTCCCCGGAGGAACCATCAGGATACCGCCCAATATGTTTGCTGGATACGGTCGGCAAAACCCTGGAGAGAATCGTCTACAACCGACTGCAAGTTGTGATCCAGGAGAAGGAGGCCTTATCGGAGTCCCAGTACGGATTCCGGAAGGCCAAATCAACGGTCGACGCCATCAAGGCAGTCACCGACATTGCATCCAGAGCGATCGAGGGAATAAGATGGAGATTTGGCACAAAGGAGTACTGCGCGGTGGTGACCCTGGATATCCGTAACGCGTTTAACTCAGCGAACTGGTCTCGGATAAACGAGGCGCTCGGGAGAATTGGAGTTCCCACCTACCTGCTTCGGATAATAGCCAGCTACCTGTCGGGTAGGGTACTGAGGTACGAGACGGAGGAGAGACCAAAGCTCTACAGGGTGACAGCCGGAGTTCCACAGGGATCAGTCTTAGGACCTCTACTGTGGAACATAATGTACGACGACGTCCTGAGACTCCAGCTCCCGCAGGGATGCACGCTTGTCGGTTTCGCTGACGATCTCGCCCTGGTCGTGGTAGCCAAATCCGGATCGTATCCAACTGGATGGAAAACGCGGGATTGGACCTGGCTGGCCACAAAACGGAGGCTGTACTCATCACGAGTCGGAAGAAGGTGGAGTACGCGACGTTTCGCGTGTGTAATGCGACTATTAAGTCGCAGGAGTCAATTCGGTACCTAGGCGTGATGCTGGATAACCGATTGAACTACCGGGCCCACATCGAGTACGCGAGTTAAAAAGCCTCCCGGATGCAGGCAGCACTCGCAAGGATGCTCCCCAATATTGGTGGACCCAAGGCAGGTCGTCGCATACTCCTGGCGAGAGTAGTGGCCTCGATCCTACTGTACGCTGCGCCGGTGTGGTCTTCAACCCTATCCGGCAACATGAGTCTAAGAAGAAAGATGTCAGTGCCATATCGGCTCTGCGCTCTTCGAGTAGTGTCTGGATATAGGACGGTGTCGGATAACGCAGCCCTGGTCCTCGCGGCCATGATACCGGTGGATATACTAGCGCTCGAGATGACGCATGTATATGAAGCGCACGCAGGGATGCGAACTAATGCATCGCTAGAGACCATCCGTGCGTCGGAAAGGCGGGCGTCGATAGAAAAATGGCAGGCAAGATGGGACATGGTCACAAATGGACGGTGGACCCATAGACTAATCCCGGACATTGAGTCATGGATAGGGCGGAGAAGCGGAGAGATGAACTACCACCTCACCCAATTCCTGACGGGTCACGGAGGATACAGGAAGTATCTACATAGGTTCAAACACGAGGATACTCCCGAGTGTCCTGAGTGTTCGAATGAGAGCGAGGATCCGGAGCATGTGATCTACCACTGCACGAGGTACCGCTCAAGTGCAGAGTATTTCCCACGACCAGAGGAGCTAATGGCGTTCATGACGGAGTCCGACGAGAACTGGCAGCGCGTTAGCAACACCCTAATAGCCATCCAGAGCGATCTGAGAAGATGCGAAAGGGAGCGACGCGTAAAGGAGAGTGCCTAACGTAGGCAACCCATCCCCGCGAAGTAATACTTTGCGGTGATCCCGCGGGGAATGAGGTGTGCAGCTGTGCGTGGTGGTGAGTTTAGCTGGGAAGCCCCGAAGGGGTAGTCCAGTTCGTTGACTGGTACGGGCCGGTCGCGTCTGTTAGAGATTCTCACCCGCCGTGGCGTATCCATGGAAAAAAAAAAAAAAACACAGGAGAGAAGCGTTTGAGTGTTTTCCAAGTGCGGTTGTGTTTATCACGAGCACCAAGTTTTCCGGCAAAAAAAATCCGCGCCACGCCTGGCAACTGAACGGAAAGCTGTTAAGAGCAGGTCACTGAAGCACCGGTACGTACTGCGTATGAAATCGGCCCTCGCCGACCACCCGTTCTGTTGCAGGGGCATATCCAGTGCGCTCCGTGCAGGAGGGGGAGAGGGGTGAACTCTTGTTTGGCGCCTTCCGCTATACACATTGTTGGTGGAGTTGTAGCAAAACAATTTTCTCACTCAAATTTTTCTTTCTTTTTCTGTTTACGGTTCTCGCCGGGAGCCTCCCACTCAGCAGCTGATCACTGAGCTGCCAGTCAGGTGATCGCGCAGGGTGGCAGCTCGGACGGTGTTGCCGGACAGCCTCGTACGGAACAGGGCTGCCGGAGTGCCGGAGCAGAGTTACGCGCCAAACGAAATTTGAAATTTCAAATTAAAATCGACCCAGAATTAACTGGAACATCGACCAAAGGAATGGAAGAGGACGAAAACCTGGCTTTCATGAAGGGCAGCAAGCTCGCCCGATCGCCAGCAGCTGCGTCTGCTCCAGGAGCAGAGTTACAGAGCATGGACCAGGCCGCGGCGCAAACGGAGCCGTGGCGTAGGCTAAGCCAGCCACTGGTGGATCCGGGTTCCCCCCCTCCCCCCACGCGCCCAAGGCAGCCAAAAGGCGCCAACGCAACCAGGAGGCCGCAGAAGAAAGCCCCGTTGCCGCCACAAGAAGACGTGGCGACGCCCAGCGTTATGAGCCAGACAAAGAGCCCCGAGATTCCGGTCAGCGGATGGAGGTGGCCAAGAAGACGAGGGCAGCCAAGAAGCCGGCTAGGAAACGTCACCGCCCGGACGCCGTGGTCGTCGAGGCGAAAGGAAAAACCTACAGCGAGGTGCTGTCCCTGGTTACCCGGAGAGAAGACGGTCAGCTTCAGGACCTGAGTACGAGCGTCAACAAGGTCCGCCGTACCGCAAATAGTAACCTGCTCCTTGAGCTGAACAGAGGCGATAAAGAAAGCGCAACAAGGATTAAGGAGAGCCTCGAATCGGTTCTGGATGGAGTAGCGGAGGTACGAGCCCTTTCCGAAGACACGAGGACGAGGGTGCTAGCGATGAGCGACCTGGACCCGCTAGTAACCGCGGAGGACCTTGTCAAGGCCTTAGCGGAACAATTTGCCAAAAAAGCCGACTCGGTGAATGTGAGAAGCCTACGCCCATCATACCGGGACACCCAGACTGCCGTAATTGGACTGCCGAGCAAGGATGCTCAAGTGGTCCTCGGCAAGGGCAAGGTCAAGGTGGGATGGACGGTATGTAAGATCAAGGAGAAGGACTCGTAGCCTAGGTGCTACAAGTGCTTGGAGATTGGGCACATTGCGCCAAACTGCCATAGTGCGGTGGACCGAACTGGGTGCTGCATTCGCTGCGGCGTCAATGGGCACAAGATAGCAGACTGTCCAAACAAGGCAACCTGCTTCGTCTGCGCCGGGAGAGGCCGAGAGGACAGAGGCCATCAATCGGGAAGCCGGCAGTGTCCCTTCTCGAAGCTAGGAGAGGTAGCCGGAACAAGAGGATGGAAGTGATCCAGCTCAATCTGAATCACTGTAAGGCCGCACAGGACCTGCTCCTGAAGACGGTGAGAGAACTCAAATCGGACCTGGCCATACTCAGCGAGCCGTACAAATCAGGTGACAACGAATCCTGGGCGACGACAGAACAGGGAAGGCATCCCTGTGGGCATGTGGAGGCGATCCCTGTAAACTCAGCAATGTGCTGGCAGGAGACGGATTTGTGCGCGCGAGAGCTGGCAACCTATGGGTATACAGCTGCTACCTAGCGCCCAGTCTACCCCTCGAGTCCTTCGCCCGAATCATTGAGGAACTAGCTGAAGACGCAAGAAACCGCGGGGCAGTCCTAATCGCCGGGGACTTCAACGCGTGGGCACACGAGTGGGGCTGTCAAGTCACCAGCGCAAGAGGTCGAATCCTGCTAGAAACTTTAGCATCGCTAGACCTAGCGCTGCTGAACGAGGGCTCCCAGCAAACCTTCTGCAGGGGTAGCGCTGGGTCAATCATTGACCTAACGTTCGCGAGCCCTTCGCAGCTGCGCAATGCAAGGTGGCGAATAGGAGACGTGTACACCGGTAGCGACCACGAAGCCATTTGCACCATTGGCGAACGCCCCAGACCCAGCAGATCGCGCGAGGAGCAAAGTCTACATCGTGGACACGCTCAACACCAGCGCTCTGGCTAGAAGCCTCGAGGCGTGGGAGGCCCTCGGGGACACAAGTGCCAACGAATCGGCCAACCAGCTCGCCTTGCGAATGGAGGAGGCCTGTGACAGGAGCATGAGACAGCGGAAGCCATTCATGCGGCACCACGAGCCAATCGTGTGGTGGAACGCCGACATCGACAGGCTCCGGACAACGTGTCTAAGGGCCAGACGAGCTATGCAGAGAGCGCGACGCACGACTCGGTTCGTCACATCGCATGAGGAGTATAGGACCGCCAGGAAGGCACTG
The DNA here is from genome assembly GCF_003369915.1 of Drosophila miranda. Taxonomy (NCBI): domain Eukaryota; kingdom Metazoa; phylum Arthropoda; class Insecta; order Diptera; family Drosophilidae; genus Drosophila; species Drosophila miranda. The sequence continues at coordinate 24,171,079 of NW_022881614.1, forward strand.
AAGCATGCAATTCGGAGCAGCAAGCGGGAATGTTTTCTCCAGCTCTGCGACACAGCGGAACAAGACCCCTGGGGCAGGGCTTACAACATCGTTATGAAGCGGCTAAGTGCCGGGAGCAAGGCGCCAACGGACCCCAGCACCCTCGAGGACATCCTGTTCCCCAGCGAGCAACAGAGGCGTCCAGGCCCCTTAGAAAGCCACGCACCGATCACGGGCATCGAAATGACCACGGAAGCGGAGATCCTGGAAGCCGGTAGGAGCCTGCCCAGCAAAAAAGCCCCAGGCCCGGATGCAGTCCCAAATAGGGCTTTAAAACTGGCATTGGCACTACAGCCATCCGCCTTCGCCGAGGTCTTCAATAAGTGTCTGCTAGAAGGTACCTTCCCCGATAGGTGGAAGATTCAAAAGCTACTGCTGCTCAACAAGCCAGGGAAACCACCAGGCGAGCCTTCCTCGTACAGACCAATTTGTCTCCTGGACAACGCGGGGAAGGTATGCGAAAAGCTCATTGCACGTAGGCTCAGCCGTGCCATTGAAGATGCCGGCGGCTTGTCGCCCAACCAGTATGGCTTCCGGAAAGGCAGATCAACCCTGGATGCCATTGGCATAGTCACCAACATAGCGGAGAATGCAATAAGTGGGACCCGCTGGAGAGCGGGCCAAAAGCAGTACTGCCTGCTGGTTACCCTGGATATAAAAAACGCTTTCAACTCTGCGGACTGGGGTAAAACGATGGAAGCCCTACGGAGGCTACGGATCCCGGAATACCTCCTGAGAATAGTGGACAGCTACCTCAGTGAGAGGGTGCTGCTGTACGAGACGAGCGAAGGGATAAGATCATATAGAGTGACTGCTGGAGTCCCGCAGGGGTCGGTGCTGGGGCCGCTCCTGTGGAATACGATGTATGATGGAGTTCTGCGACTGAATCTTCCCGAGGGCACGACGGTCGTCGGGTTTGCCGATGACGTCGTCATCGTAGTGGTAGCCAAGGACCTTGCAGCAGTTGAAGCCGCTGCAAACGGGGCAATCCGTGCCGTGGAGACGGGGCTCGCCATAGCGGGATTACAGCTGGCGGCCCACAAGACCGATGCTGTTCTGATTAGCAGCAGGAAGAAGGTGGGGACGGCCCGAGTGTCGGTCGGCGGACACGACATTACTTCCAAAGGGCTCTTAAATACCTAGGAGTAATGCTGGACACTAGGCTTTCATTTAGAGAGCACTTGGAGTATGCCAACACAAAGGCCGCACAGACTTGCCGAGCACTCTCGCGAATCCTGCTCAACACCGGGGGCCAAAGCAAGCAAGGAGGAAGCTGATCACCAGCGTCGTCTCCTCTCAGCTCCTGTATGCTGCCGCAGTGTGGTCCAAAGCGACGAAGGTGCCGAGGATCGCCTGCGCGTTTAGAACCATATCTGACGACGCAGCACTGGTCATCGCGGGACTAGTCCCAATAGCAGAGCAAGCGAGGGAAAGGGCCGAGGTGTACGAGCTATCTCGCAGGGACACCCACAATCCTCCCACCGGAGTCGAGAGAGAATCACCCAGGCACGAGACCGTCAGGAGGTGGCAGATAAAGTGGGATTCCTCGACTAAAGGACGCTGGACCCACCAGCTGATTCCGGATGGAGAGGAAGCACGGACAGGTGGACTTCCACCTCACTCAGATGCTGAGCGGCCACGGATGCTTCAGATCGTACCTGAAGCGGTTTGGACACGAATCGGAGGACTGGTGCCCATCATGTGGTCGAGGTATCGTGGAGGACGCTCACCACGTCTTCTTTGAATGCCACCGTTTCGAGTACGAGAGGCGCCAGCTAGAGGATGAGCTAGCCACCAGCATTAGCGTCGGAGGGATCGTGCCGCTCATGGTAGCGAATCCCAAGGCGTGGGATGTCACCACTAGGTTCGCCACCACTATAATGCGGGAACTACGGAGAGCGGAGAGGGAAAGGAAAGTGTCGGAGGAGTAAGGAGGAACGGCTGTGCGAAGCAATGCTTTGCGGCCGTACCGCATAGCTACGCCCCATTACCCCACCAACAAACCACAGTCCCAGACCCCCACAACTAGTTGCTAACCCTATATAAGAACTAGTATTAAAGCATAATAAAAGTAATAGAATACAAAAAAAAAACGAGGTGGAACATTGTGAGTTGCTGCGGACACCGCAACTCTACAGTTATACCCGATACTAAGTCAGTAGGAGAGAGAGCCACTCCGGCAGACGCCGCTATTTTGAACGACACGACAAAGAGTGCGTGCGAGAGAGACAGAAAATCAGTCTGAGCGTGACGTCGGGGGCTGCGTAGCCAGTGCAAAGATTTGTTCCTTTTGGCTATAAAAATGATCTGATCTGATCCAGATTCAGCAATCTGATAGATATGATCATTATCTATGATTCTGCGTTTTTAGTTTTCTCGTATCCTCAATATTGTTGATGCAACAGATTTTTGTCCTTTGTAGGGGCGGAAGGGGGTGGGGCGAAATTTTGAGATATACGTTTTAAAGTGAGATCTAACAGGAGTGCGGATACCAAATTTGGTTACTCTAGCCTTAATAGTCTCTGAGATTTTTGAATATCCCCAGATTTTCGTCCTTTGCAGGGGCGGAAGGGGGTGTGGCGAAATTTTGAAACAAATTCGTCTCGGTCCGATATATTAGGAGTGTGGATACCAAATTTGGTTGCTCTAGCTTTTATAGTCTCTGAGATCTAGGCGCTAATGTTTTACTCTAAGCAAAGCCGGCTATGCTACGTGTGTGTTAGAGAGAGACAGGGCGAGAAAAAATGAAATTGTTTTCTTGATGCTGGCTATAATAATAATACGATCTTATTAAAATTTTGCAGTCTAAAAGATATGGTCATTCTCTACGATTCTGCGTTTTTGGTTTTCTCGTATCTTTAAAATTGTAGATGCCACAGATTTTCGTTCTTTGTGGGGGCGGAAGTGGGCGGGGCGAAGTTTTGAAATATTTTTGTAGCAGTGACATATCACAGAAGTCTGGATTCAAAACATCGTTGCTCTAGCTTTTATAGTCCTTGAGCACTAGGCGCTAATAGGGACGGACAGACGGACAGACGGACGGACGGACAGACGGACAGACAGACATGGCTCAATCGACTCGGCTATTGATGCTGATCAAGAATATATATACTTTATGGGGTCGGAAACGATTCCTTCTGGACGTTACACACATCCACTTTTACCACAAATCTAATATACCCCAATACTCATTTTGAGTATCGGGTATAACGAGGGGGAACGTTGTGAGTTGCTGCGGACACCGCAACTCTACAGTTATACCCGATACTAAGTCAGTATGGCTCTCCTCCGGCAGACGCCGCTAATATTAAACGACACGACAAGGAGTGCGTGCGAGAGAGACAGAAAATCAGTCTGAGCGTGACGTCGGGTACTGCGTAGCCAGTGCAAATTGATTTGTTCCTTTTGGCTATAAAAATGATCTGATCTGATCTGATCCAGATTCAGCAATCTGATATATATGATCATTATCTATGATTCTGCGTTTTTAGTTTTCTCGTATCCTCAATATTGTGGATGCAACAGATTTTCGTCCTTTGTGGGGGCGGAAGGGGGTGGGGCGAAATTTTGAGATATACGTTTTATAGTGAGGTCTAACAGGAGAGCAGATACCAAATTTGGTTACTCTAGCCTTAGTAGTCTCTGATTTGTGAATATCCCCAGATTTTCATCCTTTGCGGGGGCGGAATGGGGTGTGGCGAAATTTTGAAACAAATTCGTCTCGGTCCGATATATTAGGAGTGTGGATACCAAATTTGTTTGCTCTAGCTTTTGTAGTCTCTGAGATCTAGGAGCTAATGTTTTACTCTAAGCAAAGCCGGCTATGCTACGTGTGTGTTAGAGAGAGACAGGGCGAGAAAAAATTAAATTGTTTTCTTGATTCTGCCTATAATAATTATACGATCTGGTTCAGATTTTTCACTCTAGAAGATATAGTCATCTTCTACGATTCTGCGTTTTTAGTTTTCTTGTATCGTCGAAATTGTGGATGCCACAGATTTTCGCCCTTTGTGGGGGCGGAAGTGGGCGGGGCAAAGTTTTGAAATATTTTTGTAGCAGTGACATATCACAGAAGTCTGGATCCAAAACATCGTTGCTCTCGCTCTTATAGTCTTTGAGCACTAGGCGCTGAGGGGGACGGACAGACGGACAAACGCACAGACGGACGGACGGACAGACGGACAGACAGACATGGCTCAATCGACTCGGCTATTGATGCTGATCAAGAATATATATACTTTATGGGGTCGGAAACGATTCCTTTTGGACGTTACACACATCCACATTTACCACAAATCTAATATACCCCAATACTCATTTTGAGTATCGGGTATAAAAAAAAACACACACACAATCCCCACTCTTTTGGCCACCGCCTGCGCTGTGTTTTTAAAACACACAAACCGGACGATGGCCCAAGGGTGGGGGTGGGGGGGGTGGGTGTGTGGGGGTGGATATTTCGTTGCGGCTTGAGCGAACCGAAAGAACGGGTACACAAATTTCAACCTACTCAATTTTTCGCCTTAATTTCTTTTCTGTTTCGCAAGGAGACCTCCTCCCCGGACTCCATTCCATGCCCAGTCCATCCGAAACCCCGCACAAACCCATTCCCGGCCCGCCCTGAAAGGCGGTAATACGAATTTTTTCTTTAGCATCTCTTCTCCGGAGAAGAGAAGGAGTGGGAGTGGGGGTGTGCGTGCGGCGTTGTGTCTTTTCCGTATTTTTAATTTAAAATGCGAAGCATGAAAAAAAATGTATAAAAGGTATCCCTGTCCCGCATCCTGTGCGGTGTGCGACGTGTATCAGTGTATCCAGTGTATCAGCCGGAACGGGCGTGGTTCTTGGAACTCTTTCAACTTTCCACAGAACAGTAGGCTGTTTTCCAATTAAATCCAATCCGCCCTGGCCGTCGGCCAGAGAGAAATCAATCAATGGATCGTGTTTCAAATATAGAGAAGAGTACAGTACAGTGGAGTAAAATAAACTTCAATGTTTCACAACAACAACAAAACGACTCTTATCGGGCAGACTTGAAGCGAGCCTCGCGTCATGCACACGACATGTATTCTGTCTCGAATCGCATCACTTATCCCCATTTTCCTTTTGGTTTTTTTATTGCAGGGCCTCTTGCGCACCGCCGAACAATTGAAGATCAAAGGCCTCTGCGAGACAGCGGAAAACGCGGATGACTTGAACGACGCGGCCACAGCGACAATAACCGTGTCGGAGAACATCCAGCAGGCGGTCGTGGGGAGCATCGTCAATCCGAGCATAGTGTCGGGGGGAGCAGCATCGCCCCCGCTCGAGCAACAGCAGCAGCACCACCACCAGCACCACCACCAGCCCCACCAAGCCCAGGCCCAAGCACAGGCCCAGGCGCAGGCCCACCAGCAGGAGCAACACCAGCAACAGCAGGCGCAGCAGCAGGCGCAGGTGCATGCCCAGCAGCAGCAGCAACAGCAACAAATCAACGCCTTGCTGACGCACCACGGAGTGGCCAGGTGCAGTGCATCTTTGGGCGGACAGCTGCTCAGCGCGACAGCGAGTGGGAGCAGCGGCAGCGGAGCAGGCGGTCTGCAGTCGCAGCCCGGGCTACAGCCGACGACGCGCAAGTCGCGACTCAAGCGATCCAAGTCTCCGGATCTGCAACTGGGCGGAGGCAGTGCCAGCGGCAGCAGCAGCGTCTCCCAGCAGCCACAGCCGGCCCACCACCACTCGCAGACGCTGCTTCTGCAGGGCCAGAGTCAGAGCCAGAGCCAAACCTCCATTGTGAGCCTGTAGCAGACGGCCGAGGGCAATTATATACCCGTGCCGGGAACCGGTGACGAGTCGAACGTGGACCACGAACACGATCACGACCACGACCACGACCACTCCCACGATCACTCACACAATTTGTCACACTCCCACGACCACGAGCACGAGCACGAGCACGGCCACGATCACGAGAACAGGCCGAGCAAAATCTGCAAGACAGAGCAATCCCTGGCCTCGCCGTCGTCCAACTCGTCCAGCCACTCGAACAATGCAACGGGCGTGAGCGGCGGAGTGACTGCAGCGGGCCAAGCCATCGTCACACAAATTGTAGTAGCGCGCGACGGAAAAGATACAAAAAATATGACTAGTTTAGGCATGGGCATGGTAAGTGTGTCGCCGTCTCACTCTTCAGCCTCTCCTGCACCCCAGAAACTGGGAGGGCGCGACCCCCATTAGGCAATAGGCAACCGTAACCCCCAGTCCTGTCCAGACCATTTCCCCCCGCCTGCACTTTCCCCGCATCCATATCGAGGCTAATCTTGTCCTCTTTTTTGTTCTTTGTATACGAATCTCGATCGCACGCAGAACGGAGGCCTGCTAGGCGTGCCCATGGGATTCCTAGACTTCACACCCGAGCCACCAGCACCATCTGCCACACCAGTGACCGTAACGGAGCACGTCGATCTGTCGTGCAACCCCAGCACGGACACACGCGATCTATCAATTGAGTTATCGGTAGTGTTGAGGGCACCGGTCCAAGCAGCGGGGACTCTCCTGGCTCGATCAAAGCTAACGCAAGGCATTCTTTCTTTTGTTTACGGTTAGATCCCACCGAACCGCTCGACATTGACAATCACCTGGCGCAGCAGATCCACCGACTCGATCAATCTCCCATGCACTCGATAGCCCATCACCATACCGGGGACGAGAGCAACTCGAACCTGGTGCAGCACATCAAGAGCGAGGTGATCGATGCCAAGCACTTGGCGGCTGCTCAGCAGCACGCGCTCTCCCAGGCCCAGCAGCAGCATGCCCATCATCAGGCCCAGCAGCAGCAGCAGCAACACCTCCATGCCCAGCAGCTGATGGCCCAGAGTCAGGCCCAGCAGCAGCAACAGCAGCATCAACAACAGCAGCAGCAACAGCAGCAGCACCACCAGCAGCAGCAGCAGCAGGCGGCGGCAGCGGCAGCCGCAGCAGCTGTTCACGCCCAGCATGGTGGGCATGTGACGCACGCGGAGATGGGTGGGGCAACTGTCATGGAGATTGAGCCGAGCCAGATAAAGCACAAGCCGGGGATGATTATAACGCCGGAGATTGTCAACATGATGTCCTCAGGGCATATGGGTGAGTGCTGCTAGACCCACTAGAACATCCTAGTCCTAATGTCCCTGAACGATTGCTAACGATCCTCTATACTTCTCGTCCTGCGGCAGATATGTACAATTCAGACACGAGCGAGGATTCGATGATGATCGCGAACGGTTCGCCGCACGATCAGAAGGAGCCGCACTACACGAACTTTTTTCAGCAGCATGGAGGAGGAGGAGGAGGGCTGGGCGGCAGCGTTTGCGGCCTCGGTGGTGCTGGTGGTGGTGGGGGCATGGGTGGTGGGGCTGGCTCTGGCTCTGGCGAGAAAGGTCAGTTTAATGGTCCCAAAGCTTGGACACAAGATGATATGAATTCAGCTTTAGATGCATTAAAGAACCAAAACATGAGCCTGACGAAAGCATCTGCCATTTATGGCATCCCATCGACCACCCTCTGGCAGCGTGCTCATCGCCTGGGCATCGAAACGCCCAAGAAGGAGGGCGGCACCAAGTCGTGGAACGAGGATGCCCTGCAGAACGCCTTGGAGGCGTTGCGCTCGGGCCAAATATCCGCCAATAAGGCGTCCAAAGCCTTTGGCATACCCTCATCGACGCTCTACAAGATAGCGCGTCGTGAGGGCATCCGCCTGGCGGCGCCCTTCAATGCCGCCCCAACCACGTGGACGCCCGAGGACTTGGAGCGTGCATTGGAGGCGATCCGGGCGGGTAATACCTCTGTACAGAAAGCCAGCGCTGAGTTTGGCATACCCACAGGTGAGTCGGCCCCAAATCCAAATTCAAGTCCAAGTCCGGGATTGAAATTTTGTCCACAAGTTCTCGTCGTTGTTTCTCCTCTGATGATCCACGGTCGATCCACCCTCTGTCCATTGCTGTCTCTCTCGCGTTGTCTACTTTGCTCTCGTGTCTCTCGTGTGTCCAGTATCCCAAAACTAATCCCACTCCCTCCCCTTCACTCCACTTCACTGCCACAAAGGAACACTTTACGGACGCTGCAAGCGGGAGGGCATTGAGCTGTCGCGTTCGAATCCCACACCATGGTCCGAAGACGCCATGAACGAGGCCCTCAACTCAGTGCGGCTCTTCTCAAAGAGTCTTTGTTTCGAGTCTGGATCTTGGCCCACTAATCCACACCCTCGTATCGTCGTATCCCCCTTTCCCTCCGCCGCACAGCGTTGGCCAAATGTCCATTAATCAGGCGGCCATCCACTACAACGTGCCCTACAGCTCGCTCTACGGCCGCTTCAAGCGGGGCAAGTACGACGTAGTGGCCAACACAAGCGGCGTCTCGCTGCTGAACACCTCGGGCAACACCACCGGCAGCATTGAGATTATCGAGCACAGTCAGGAGAAGTCGGTAAGTAGCTCACGCGGCGCACTCGCGCACGCACAAGTGCCTGCCAGCTTTGACTAACCGATAGAACAATTAAAAACAACCTGATTTATTTATGCAACAGTTGCATATGTTGCAGCAACAGTTCCCGTACAGTCCGTCGCCGCATCCGCCAACGCCCCAGCATCATAGCATGCCGCAGCATCACAGCTCGTTCCAGGGGCCGCCCACGCCGCAGCACATGCAGCAGCATGTGGTGCATATGCAGCAACAGCAGTCGCCCCACCAAGGCCACCATCCGCAGCACATGCAGCAGGACGTGGTGACGTCAAGCAGCCAGGTGGTGCATAGCCAACAGCAACAACAGTAGCAGCAGCTTCAGCAGATCTATCAGCACCATGGCACGCCCGAGCGTAGTTGAGAATCACTGCACGCTGCGGCAATAATGGGCAGCACCGGTGGACTAGGAGTAGGAGTGGGAGTGGGAGTAGGAGTAGGAGGAACTGGTGGCGGCCCAGGCACCAGCACCACGCCGTTTGCCAGTATATCAGCGTTGGTCAGCGGACCGGCTGTTGCACCTCCAGCAACAGCCACAGCCACGGCCACAATAGCAGCTACTGGAACCAGCAAGCGCAAGAAATCGTCCAAACAAAAGCGTTGAAAGCAGGATCAGCCGCGGAACCAGAGGCACGATCGGGAGCAGGAGCAGCAGCAGGAACAGCAGCAGCAGCAGCAGGAGCATAATCATCAAGAGATGGAAACGATTGCCGGCGTGGCCAAGTCCGAGGACATCAAGTTTAGATTTAATTACAAGCACTGGAAGCGCAAGCTGATGCAGTTTCATTTGCGAATGTCCAAACAGTAGGAGAGCTAGGAGCAGTCGTCGGAACAGTCGGATAGGCAGATAGACAGATAGATACCCCCTCACCCATCTCGAACTTCCCAAGAGTAATCCAATCACAAATACGATTAAAACTAGATGGACATTAATTACACAATTGAGATGTGTATAAATTGTAAATACAACAAGAAATATGCTTTATCTACATTATACGGAACATAGTTAAATAGATGTAGGTTCTCGAAGTCCTTTGTTCTAACCGTGTAAGCAGACCGTAAAGAGAAAGAAAGAAGGAAAGATATACAGATATATATATATATATATATATATAGATCGTACAGGAAACATGAATTTAGCTTTGCCTAAACTCGAAAGATAATGAATTAGTTTTTGGGGCTCCCGGCTGGGAGAGTAGTTCGTTTTTAGTGGACATAAAATATGCATAAACGTACGTGTACGTATACGGATACAGATACAGATATAACTTGTAACCATTCTGAGAATTTTGAATGAGGAGCAAACCGTAGTTTTAAGCAAAAAAGTAGCAGAATTCTGATTTTAGTTTTCTCCCTCTCCTCCCCTCCACACCAACATCCAACATTATTTTCGCTTTATGTGAGACTGAAAGAGCGCCGTAAAAACCGTAAAGCCAGGACCAAAAAAAACGAGGGGGAACGTTGTGAGTTGCTGCGGACACCGCAACTCTACGGTTATACCCGATACTAAGTCAGTATGGCTCTCCTCCGGCAGACGCCGCTAATATTGAACGACACGACAAAGACTGCGTGCGAGAGAGACAGAAAATCAGTCTGAGCGTGACGTCGGGCGCTGCGTAGCCACTGCAAATTGATTTGTTCCTTTTGGCTATAAAAATTATCTGATCTGATCCACATTCAGCTATCTGATAGATATGGTCGTTACCTATGATTCTGCGTTTTTAGTTTTCTCGAATGTGCAATATTGTGGATGCAACAGATTTTCGTCTTTTGTGTGGGCGGAAGGGGGGGGGGCGAAATTTTGAGATACACGTTTTATAGTAAGATCTAACAGGAGTGCGGATAACAAATTTGGTTACTCTAGCCTTAATAGTCTCTGAGATTTTTGAATATCCCCAGATTTTCGTCCTTTGCGGGGGCGGAAGGGGGTGTGGCGAAATTTTGAAACAAACTCGTCTCGGTCCGATATATTAGGAGTGTGGATACAAAATTTGGTTGCACTAGCTTTTGTAGTCTCTAAGATCTAGGCGCCAATGTTTTACTCTAAGCAAAGCCGCCTATGCTACGTGTGTGTTAGAGAGAGACAGGGCGAGAAAAAATGAAATTGTTTTCTTGATGCTGGCTATAATAATAATACGATCCAATTCAGATTCCGCAGTCTTAAAGATAAGATCATTCTCTACAATTCTACGTTTTTGGTTTATTCATATCTTTAAAATTGTGGATGCCACAGATTTTCGTTTTTTATGGAGGCGGAAGTGGGCGGGGCGAAGTTTTGAAATATTTTTGTAGCAGTGACATATCACAGAAGTCTGGATCCAAAACATCGTGGCTCTAGCTCTTATAGTCTTTGAGCACTAGGCGCTGAAGGGGACGGACAGACGGACGGACGGACAGACGGACAGACGGACAGACAGACAGACAGACAGGGCTCAATCGACTCGGCTATTGATGCTGATCAAGAATATATATACTTTATGGGGTCGGAAACGATTCCTTCTGGACGTTACACACATCCACTTTTACCACAAATCTAATATACCCCAATACTCATTTTGAGTATCGGGTATAAAAAACCATAGCGCGAAGAGCGAAGAAACACTTGAATCAAATCAAATGCTTTAAACCACACCGTTTATCGGTTGGGAGCGAGGGCAGGAATGAAGAAATACCTTAAAATAGAATAGACACCAAATTATCAAGGTCCTAGCAATTAGATCCATTAGCGTGTAAAACCAACCAACCAGCCCAGATGAAAATCAGAAAGTTATATGAATTTTACGGAAGCGCCCTGAAGCCACTCAGTTTTGATTTAATTTAAAAATTGAATTTATGATACGTTGAAAGTACATTGTGTAGAATTGAAGTAAAATGTGAAATAAAGTGTATTTTTGATAAAGAAAAAAAAAATAAAAATAGTAGAAATTTGCGAACAAATCGCAAACGCATACGAGTATCTAAGAGAAGTCAACCAATAAATACACACCTATATATAAATATATATATATATGTATATTTACTTGGAAACCTCCAAGTGAATTTGTAAAATTTCTAGCGTTAGTAACGGAACACTACAAAATTGAAGAGAATAATAATAAACCCGAACATCTACGGTGGAACATTTAAAATAGTTTTCTTTCAGGCATGTTTAAGATGCCCCTTGAAATTATTATTTATGAGATAGAACATTTTTCCACCGACATCGGCTTGGATAGTAAATTTAAATTTAAAAAAATTTCAAATTAAAAACAAAAACAAACCCCAAATGTATGATAACTTCCAGTAGCGTAAACGAAAACGAATACGAATTTGAATACGTGGGATATACATCTACACATATATAGTAATGCAGTATCTGAGGAAACTTTGATTATTTTTGGTTTCATCTCAGTTTAGGCGAATCCGAATCCGGAGATTCGTGGTGGACAACAACACATGTAAATACATTTAAATATAGTTGTTAGTGGTTAGTGGAAGAGGCAGAGGGGTAGAGGAATACACATATGTGGAATTTGAGAATCAAAGTTTGAAACTAATTTATTTTAGCGTTATAGATCATCCGTAGAACTGAATGCAACATGCTTACCTTATACTCGACATTATTTAATTCTATTCCTATTATCTTTAGTTGGATTCACAAGTGTTTTATAGCAAAACTGTATATCATTGTAAATTAATGAAAGCATATGAAGTACGATTAGCATATACTAAAGTTAAAAAAACAATAAACAGAAGCAAAATATCATAACATTGTTACGATTGCCGCAAAAGCAAATAAAAAAAGGCCAGAAATTTGAAAATGACGAGGAACCGGAAAATGGAGAATGGAAAAGGATCACTGGAAAACTAAAAACTAATGAAATAATACATGTAACCGTAATCTAACTAAACGTATAAGTGTAACCTTTAACCACTCAATATTATAGCACATTTTGGATTATCAAATATGCGTATACAGAAATATCTATTATAAACCATAAATGTAAACCCATACAAACAAAATCCCCAGAAAATACAAACGTCTATCTATGCAACAGCCGAAATGGAGAGAACACAACAAAACAAAACACCACACAACACAACACCCATGTAATAAACGAAACAAACCACATTTAATGTAATATTGGTATAACGTAATTTTTAAAGTGAGGTACTATAAATAAAACGATTAAATAATAAAGCAGGGTGATGCGTTTGTTCTTCTTGCTAACATTCAGTTGCTCTAAAACTGTTGCACAGGTGTCTGCCAAAGCTTGCAGCTAGCAGTAAAAGCTTTTCCCAAAAAGCTTTCTCTGTACATTTGATCTTGGCTCAACAGATTATATTCGTTTCGCTCTGTTACAAAAAACACAAAAACTGAGCTGCACAGGACATGGAGAAGGAAATTGCCCAGTTTCACAAGGAAACACAAAGGATTTGTACCTGCACAAACCTGCAGTTAAGTGAAATACAAATTGCAAACGACGCTGGCTGTAGGACGGCGGATGCGTCAATTGAAAAATTCGCAGGGATTTGCAAAAATGAAATAATGCCCTGTCCGCTCACAAAGTGTTGAATTATTAATGCCTCCCCCACGCACGCACACGCGTACATTAGGATAACGGGTCACCAGCGGGGTGGAGTTGGTTGCTCGCGGGCCAAAGGTGGCGAACTGGAGCTCCAGAGCCCAAAAAGCACAGCCTACGCACCGTTTAACTGCATAAACAGTTTATTTTTACTTGCTAGGAGATAGCTGCAAGTTCAAGTGTACGCGATATCCGTAACCCTCACGAAATTATTACGCACGACACACAGAACCACTAATACCCACGGACATGAACATGACATATGTATGTACATGTGTAATGGGTATTGTGTGCAGGTAGAACTGCTAACCGTTTACCGTTCAACACGTTTTTGCTTATTAACTTACAAATAATAAAGCGTCCGAACAACGTGTTTGCTTATTAAAATAAAGAGAGAGAGAGAGAGAGAGAGATAGGAAACACACGACGCGAGAGAGTAAAAGCCCAATATTGCGTGAGAGAAAGCTTTCGTTAGCACTCTCGTTCTAGCACAGCTGATTGCTATACACTCGGAACTGACTGTGCTCGGAAATGCATTGGATTGGCATTGCTCTATATATGTTTGTATATATGTATATGTATATATGTATATATATGTATATATGTATATGCTGTATATATACACCAATGGGTGTGGAGGGTGGGTGCGTGTGGGTGTCATTCCGTGTCTGGTTGCGTGCTTAATTGCGTGGATAGGAATTGCGTTGAAAAGAGGCTTTAAAGATGAAGTTTAAAAAATCGATTAACTATTTTTTTGCCACTGAGGAATGTTAGAGGTTGTTCTAACTTGATTAAAGTAGATTAAAATAATAATAGAGTAATCATTGAAGGAAAGCAAGGCGCTATGTAGTACTATTATCGGACATCTCAAGTATTAAGTTCTCATTTGTTAATGATAGAATCTAGATTGCTATTCTTAGATTCCCTGCACAAGTTAATGAATTTAATGAACATATTTGTATGCCTCTTGCAGTCCCCATGCATTCCACAACGAAATTCTAAGAATAGTCGCTGGCCCAACCCCAACTCGACACCAAACGGAGCCGTTGGAAAGCAGAACGCCTGAAGCACTAAAACGCACGCAAGTGAGTGAGACGAATTCAAAGGATTTTCAAAACAAAGCTCTAATTTTTGACATATGAAAACTTATTGATCATTTTCGAATGTCAAGGTTGGGACGGCATTAAACTAGCTCTAGAGGTTTCGCAAATTGTGTGGATTCGAAATTAGATGAAGAACTAGTTCACTAGTTAATAATTCAGTTCTCATCTGTGGCTTGTGGTTTGTGTTTCCATTTTGCTCATTACACTCTTCACTTCCGTCTCGGAGCCGAAACTAGAATGTTACAAGGCAATCAGCATGCACCGTCGGAGGGACCTACACCTAATATGCTAATGAACTTGTGGTTTGACCTGGCTGCATACGAGTACGATTACGAGTATGTGTGATAAACGGAGACTCGAGCCCAGCCCCAGCCCCAGGCCCAGCACCAGCCAGAGCCCTAATCCGAACTTCATAAACTCGTTCCTTGAGTAGAAGTGTGTGTGTGCTTCCCTTAACAACGGTTGTCCTTTGGCTCTCGAAAAACAAGCAGCAGGCGGATGGTATGGCCTCCCTCCTTCTCACTTTGTTGACCCTTAACCCTTGGCTCTTTTCTTGTAGGCTGTCTCTGTTCGGTTGGTTCCCCTCTACCTTGCTGGAAAGAGTCAAGGACAGAGAAACCACATCGCATGCTCGATTTCCTGCATTGATTGCATGCAATGGTTTCTCCCAGAACTTCCACATCTCCCTGGCCAGCCGCAGTGGAAAGTGAAAAGAAAGTGCATTCGTTGTGCTCTGTGTCCTCTAGAATACTTCACAGAGAGTTGGTATAACTGTAACCCATGCTTTTTGAAGGCCAAGTGCATCATATTTGATCGGGATTTCGCCACAGCTACGCAACGAGCAAAACCTATAGTTTTTTAGCTGCAAGCGAAATTCCCAGAAGAGAACATTGGGGTCCTTTATCTACATATGTACAAGTATACGCATGTGTACTACATATATGCGGGTATCAAAAAAATTGGTGTCCTGTTTGCGGTCTTTGCAAAAAACGAAATGGGATTTTGCGGTCGCTTCTCGCAATCATAATCCGTGTACGTGGATTTGTAAGGGCTCTGCTGGTTCTGCAGGTTCTGCAGGGCAGCTTAATGAGATACATTTGCGCGTGTGATAAGAGTTTCTGTGAATATCATAGCGCATTTTGATATGGTTTTTCGATAAACTTGTTGAAGTGCTCTTTGCGGAAATACGAAATTAATTTGCTTTTCAGTTTAGCCAAACGAATTTAATTGAAGTTTAGCACCGACATCTGCATTAATTAGTAGTCGCACAACTTAATAACTGTAATTGAATTCCATTGGACATTCCCCTGGTAAATTGAACGAACAAATGGCATGTTGTCCGCACAATTAGTGTCAGAAGGGGGTGGCTGATTGGTTTCGATTGTTGGCCAACTCGTCAAAGCTGTCTGCAACTGTTCTTCAGCGGTGCTGTCTGCCCCAATTGAAGAGACTGAGCATCGAAGCCATGTTCCCGGGCGACTGCACATCATATCCTGTGCTGTGTTGGTCGACAGACCAAGCAGCTTTCATGCATCCCAGGCGAAGACCTTGCTCGTCGCGACACCGCCAACGCTGCGTATGAGCATTGTGCAGATGACTTTTTCGATTTGCTCGCTGCTTTCATTATCAATGTCAATGTGGTGGAACCGTTTCACTATTCGCCAAAACCTTTCCGTCGCTGTTTCTGTGTCCGATTGTTTGCGATTGTCTCACCCTGAGATGAGGGAAAGAGGTCATACAGTATGTCCGATTCGTTCATTATTGTTTCGATGAGCAAATGAAGGAAATGACTCTATTTGTGTACTTAGTCCGCTTCACTCTGATAAGACCTGAGACTTGAGCTGTGAGCAATGCCTCTTTCTCTCTCTCTTTCTGCACTTTCATTCTCAGCCTCTTCTCTTGTTATTGCATTGATGGGGAGAAGATATTGAATGCTTTTGTTCCGTTTACACATTGATTTGCATTCACACACTGCATTTGCAGGCACTCGCACATTCGTTATTTTTAGCGCGAAATTACGAAATATTTTCTCCGTTTCTGCTTTTGTGCTTTTCTGATTTGTTTATTAATTTCTTGCATTGAAAATGCGCCTACGTAGCGTGAAATATTGGCGGGCCGTTTTGTAAGTCGAACCAGTGTAATCCGAGTGAAGCCGAGAATCATGAACAAACCTTTTGTGTGCCATTTCCATTTCGATTTTCCATACCAAGCAGCGTCTGTAGGATGAGTACTGCGGGCACCGATGGAGGAGGCGGAGGAGGAGGCGGAGGTGGATGTGGAGGAGTAGATGCACCGCCCTCAACGCCATCACCGTCTGGCCATGGACCGGTTTCGGGATCATGTCGTCGCCTCAGCCACTTGTCGGGCAGCAGCAGCAGCACTCGCTCAGGAGGAGCCGCCACCATGGGCAACGTGGTCGGCTGGCTGAAGCAGGTTTCTGTCAAAATCCATCCGAACCCTACTATTGATGTGACCCCCAGCCCCCCCATGTGAATGCGTGTCGCTTACAACCTGCACCCCTACCGAGGCAATGCTCTCCAACCCCCACCCCTCACCCTCCACCTAGCTTTGTTCCTCTTTATTTTTGATTTCTTGCCTCCCGCTTGAATATTCAGTTGCCCCTGGCCCCAGTAGAGTGGCCAGATTTACTCAATGTCGTTGTCGTTGTCAGTGTCAGTGTCAGAGTGAAGTGAGAGAAAAAGCGAGATTCCATATCGGATGAAGCAACTGACAACCATTCGCACTGTTCTGCTCGCTTGCAGGCTTCCATCGAGGTGCGCGACGCAGGCACTCGCACCCTGTCCATGCTCCAGAGCAGCAATCCAAACTTTCGCTCGCTTGATCTGTCGCTGGGAACGCCGACGACCACTGTGCCCACCGCGACAACCGGACCCGCCGCGGCATCGAGTGCCGCCGCCTCCCTGTGCGGCTCGACCAACTTTGCCAACGAAGAGGACCCCAGCGGCAGCCAGTCCTTGACGCCGCTGCTGACACACTCCACGCGCGCGTACGTCTACGCCTCGCGGGTAGCACCTCCAGGCCTGAACGGCCGCTCCACGTCGATTTCCTCGCAGCTGGAGAAGACCAAGAAGCTGCTGAAGATGACCGAGGACGACAAGCCCCTGACTATTTGGCACTACAACGATGTCTACAACATCGAGTCCATGGCTGAGACGGAGCCGGTGGGCGGGGCAGCCCGATTTGCTACCGCCATCAAGAGCTATGCACATCTCAATCCGCTGCTGCTCTTCAGCGGAGACGCCTTCTCGCCCAGCATGTGTAAGTAGCAGAGGAATGGGGGGGGGGGGGGGTGTGCAGCAAGACCATAATGTCTAGTATTGTGTATTCCTTCTTTCAGTGAGCACCTTCACCCAGGGAGAACAGATGGTTCCCGTGCTCAATTCGGTGGGAACACACTGCGCCGTCTTTGGCAATCATGATTTTGGTAAGCGAAGCCATCTGGTGGTTAAGAATCAGAAGGTTATCTAATCATTGCCTTTGCAGATCACGGCCTGGATGTGCTGGTGAAACTGATCAAACAGACGGAATTCCCCTGGCTCATGTCCAATGTGGTGGACAACGAGACCGGCCGTCCCTTGGGCGGGGCAAGATCTCCCACTTCATCTTGCACAACCAGATCTCTATTGGCCTGATTGGGCTGGTGGAGCACGAGTGGCTGGAGACGCTGCCCACCATAGACCCCAACGAAGTGACATTCATCGACTACGTGGAGGCGGGCAATCGTCTGGCCCGTGAGCTGCGCAACGAGGGATGCGACCTGATTATTGCCCTGACCCACATGCGCACCCCCAACGACATCAATCTCGCAGAGAAGTGCAACGGCATCGACATCACCCTGGGCGGACACGACCACGTCCGGGAGGTGACGGAGATTAACGGCAAAATGATCGTCAAGTCCGGAACGGACTTCCAGCAGTTCTCGGTCATCACCATCGAGCGGGATCCCGCCAATCGGGAGCACTTTACCACGGATGTAAAGTGTGTGGACGTGACAGCCAAAATACCGGAGGACCCGGAGCTCAAGGAGGAGCTCTCCAAGTACTCAAGTAAGTCGCAGTTTGGTGGCTGGAATCTCTAGTCCTAATCCTTCGCTTGTTCCTCCGGCAGAGTTCATTGAGAGCAAGCTGTCGGATGTGATGGGGGTGTTCAGCGTGGAGCTGGACGGACGCTTCTACCGGGTGCGCACCCAGGAGACGAATCTCGGCAATTGGGTGTGCGACGTGGTCTTGGCTGCGGTTGGCGCCGATGTGGTCATACTCAATGGCGGCACCTTCCGCTCGGAACGCATCCATCCAGTAGGAGCCTTCACCATGGGGGACCTGGTCAATGTCATACCCATGAGGGATCCCCTGATCCTGCTCGAGGTCAGCGGCCGTGTCTTGTGGCACGCCCTCGAGAACGCCGTATCGGCCTATCCCAAGCTTGAAGGACGCTTTCCCCAAGTGGCTGGCATCAGCTTCGCCTTCAATCCACTGGCAGAGCCCGGCAAGCGCATCGATCCCCAGCTGATTCAGGTGGGCGATGAGTACCTCAACTTGGAGCAGACCTACAAGCTCTGCGTGAAGAGCTACATCTTCATGGGCTGCGATGGCTATACCATGTTCTAAGGCGTCAATGTTCTGGTGAGTCTTCCATCATTTGGTGTGTGTTCCTATTGTAAAGCTCTGTTCTCGTTCAATCACCAGATGGATGACGATGCCTGTCCAGAGCTGGGAATAACACTGCAGAATCACTTCAAGGCCATCAATTCGCGCAAGTGCGGCCAGAACACCAAGCACCGACAGTCGCTGGTGACGCTCTCGCGGAGGCATAGCCTGGTCCAGTGCCTGGACAGCATGGACCTGGACGGCCCATCGCCCATCCGCAAGCTGTCTGTGGGCCACCACAACAAGTCGATGGATCTGTCGCATGGCAACTCGCAGAAGGTCAGTCGTGATACGAGCATGGAAAACGAATCCCTGATAACGTTCAGTTTACCCCCTCAGATGATGCGTCGTGCCTCCCTCGATGATCTGGAGCAGTCCTCGTGCGAGCTGGCGCCGCAGCTGGAGCATCGCATCGTGATGATTCAAAACGAAGAGGTAGGAACAAGCACTCTGCAGAAGATACAGATATTCGTAGGTTTGAACAATCTCTCCTCTCCCATCGTCTTCTGCAGCATCATCGGCAGCTTCTGTACAAAAAGGAGACGCAGATTATGAACTCTACGATAACCGAGGCTGAGGACGAGTAAAGTTTTATTGAAAAGACATTTCCGGCATTTGTTGCATTTAATTTTTGAATTCTCTTTCGTTTTTCTAGTTACAAGTCTAGACAATTTGATTTTAAGCCAGGGTCCGGGGTGGAGAGACATATTTGATAAGGATAAGCACAGACAGTTAGCTAGTTAGTTAGTTTTGCAGGCCAGACCAGACCCCTGGGATCTATCACCTATTGCTGTCCATGTATTGATGTTCATTGTTACTGATCTTCGTTTTGGCTAAGTTTCGTTTTAAACGTTTTTAAGGATCTGTATGGATTTTATGTATCTGTAGTCCTTATGTGTACCTAAAGATTACCAATAGTTAAACTTAATTTAAATTAGATAATCTGATTGATTCACAGCTGATTGATATGTTGTCTTCACGGAGGGAAAGAGCATGGAGATTCCTCAAATAATTTAAAAATCCCATGCGCAAGCTAGCTTTTTACTCGCAATCAAAATAGGTTGTGGCATGATATCGGACGGAGGAACACGCTCGAGAAGCAAACTAATGGAAATGAATGTAAAGCAATATTTTAGACAATGCTCCTTAATTTTTGTATATCTGCATTGGATATGTATACTTTTATGAATACTTTTGGAGCGTTCACAGAGAGCCCGAATATTATTTTGTAGACACACGTAAATGAAGGCTTTAACCAATCAAAGTTCCTCGAACTTGCACAACAACGGAATGTAGTGCAATAGACACAGCAGGAGTGTCCATAGAAGCAATCTGATTGCTTAATAGACGACCAACAGGTTAACAACACACAGACACACAGGCACACAGAAACAGGAGCGGCAGCAACAAAATCAATTACTTATACCCTGCAATACGGGTCATTAATGACTCAGCTGCTGACACGTCGATGACCGCGTCACTACATAGTCGATGACCGGCCATACGCTGAGCTGATGACATTAACATGGAGATGTCCTAGGGCATAATCGATGACATTGTCATCGAGCATTGCCTAAAGATCATGCACATAATAAGCGATGATTTTTACCTAAAAATCATGCATTTTATAGGTGATGATTTTTACCTAAATATCATGCACTTAATAAGTGATGATTTTTCACGAAAAATCATTCATTTAATATAAAAAGTATTACATTGTAATTGTTTATTTTTCCAATTATTTTTATTTATTATTATTCATTATTGTCTGCTTTGTATTTTTTTTCTCTTGAGGTCTTCTGAAAATTACTATTCTTAATGTTGTGAATAGCCTTTCTCTGCTGGCTCGTCGGGTATTTTCATCTTCACCGCCGCTGAAATAATTTTTTATTTAACACGCGTACAACACATATTATTAATTATTTAAAAAATGCACTTACCTGATAATAATAATAATCACAGATTACTTATTTTCACTTATTAAAACTCCGTGTGACGATTGCAAATAGCAAAGAACAAAGCAAAAGAGTTCTGTCGACGCAGGCGCAAAGAAGACGAAAAGATAAAACGAAGTTCTCTGCTACTGCGCACGGTCGGCAGAACCGAATTACGTTCGGCACGCGCGGAAAATAGCAAATGCAAAGCGAAGAAAGAAAAAGAGTTCTGTCCACGCAGGCGCAAAGAAGACGAAAAGATAAAACGAAGTTCTCTGCTACTGCGCACGGTCGGCAGAACCGAATTACGTTCGGCACGCGCGGAAAAGAAAGAAACAAAAGAAAAAACAAAGGGTTCGATCATGATGCAATTATACAAGGTGGTCTCGTCGGCAAAAGTTAGTCCCTTAATAAGTGCGAATGAAAGGCACATGGTATAGTGAGTGTGAGTGAGACGGCATATGTTGATGTTGATTAACCCTTAACAGGCCCGTGGGGCTTAAAATTTTAAAATAAAATGATTTTACTGATATATTAATATTTAAATTTTATGCAGCCATTAAAAATTTGTCTTTGTTCAAAGTGACCGCCACGATAATTAGATATTGATCTCTAACAACACTGCGCATGTGCCCTGCTGCATATCGATGTTCTCATATCGATGTTCTCATATCGATATGATATGTATACTAATCTTCTGCTGTCTTACAAATAAAATAACTTTAACAGGTTATGGGCCCAGACACCAATTCACCCAGAAACAGTATAAAACAGAAACAGTGAGAAACAATAAACATTGTTTGGTGCTTAGTGAAAAGCAGTGCTAAAAAAAATGGCATACACTCATTAGTGTATGTGTGTACATAGAAAGGCAAAAGAACAAGTTGAACAAATTCGCATTGTGTTTTTTTGATTAGATTTTTGCAGCGAATCGGACCGTTGCCGTGGTTTAAAGTCCAAAATAAAGCAGTCCCAACGGATCAAGAAACACAAAAGCGAACGGAGACTCAAGTGTGTATACCAAAAAGTGCGTATGCCAAGCCGCACAAAACCGCGAGTGTGTATACCCAAAAGTTTGTATACCAAGGCATAGAAAATCGCGAGTGTGTGTGTGTAAATAGCAACTCGGAGGGATACTTAAAAGAAAACGAAAAAACAAAAGAAAGACACGGACAACAGTATTGTCGTCGTAGTTGCTTTGTGCATGAGACGATCGACAGTTACAAATTTTGCACTGTGGGACAATAAGTATCAAAAATGAGTGGAAATATGTATTTCAATATTGAGAAACTGGACGAAAACAATTATAGCACATGGGAAGTTTTGATGAGAAGTGTTCTCATACAAAATGATTTGTGGCCAATCGTCAGTGGTAAAATTGAGCTTAGTGAAAGTGCAACAAATGAGCAACGTGCAGCTTTTGAACTAAAGGATCAAAAGGCGTTGGCGTCAATTTTACTTTGTGTTAAATCGACCCAACTAAACAATATTAAAAATTGTGTATCGTCGTCACAGGCATGGCAAAAGCTAAATAAAATTCACAGGCCAAGCGGACCAGCAAGGGTAGTGCTTTTAATTAAACAATTGTTGACGTTAAAAATGTCGGATGGTATAAGTGCACAGGAATATTTGCGTAAATTCCAGGTGGTACACGAGGCTTTAGCAGAGGTCAACATAAAGGTTGATGAAAAGATCTTATCAGTTGTGTTGCTAAATGGTTTGCCTAAATCGTATGAAAGTTTTGTTGTTGCGATTGAGACGCGAGATGATTTGCCGAGCTTGAGCATGCTAAAAAAAAAATTTCTGAAGAAGCGAATAGGCAGGAAGATAGCATTAGCAAGGAAATTACAAGTAGCGCGGAACTACACGTCAGTTATGACAACAACAATTTTAAGAAAAACTTTAAGAAGGGAAAAAAGTGCGGAAGGGAAGGGCATTTTAAATCGGAATGCCGTGCTAAAAGCAAGCAGGAAGGAGCAAACAACAAGGGCGCAAACTGTAAAAGCGGGGAAAGATTGGGTACAATGCTTTGCGTAACCGAATATGCCAAAGTGGAACCAGAAAAATATGTACCAATCCTAAATTTAGCTAAGCCAAATGACCAGATGTTAAATGCATGGTGCATAGACAGTGGCGCAACGGCGCATCTATGTTGTGACAAGGAACGCTTTGTGTCGTTCACGGAAGATAATCAAAAAGTATTTTTAGCCGGCGGTAAATCACTTATTGCTGAAGGGCATGGAACTGTTCAAGTAAAGTTCGGTGATAGATCCGTTACGCTGGAAAAGGTTATCTTGGTACCAGATTTGCAGTACAATTTTATATCGGTCACAAAACTATTAAAACATGGAAAAAAGTTGTGTTTGAGAAAAATCAAGCGATGATTTTTAAAAAAGGGAAAAATAGTTATAAAGGCACATCTGGAAAATGGATTGTTTATGGTTCAGGACAATCAGGAAAAGTGTATGAACATTGTAAATGTTGAGGCAGATGCATTCAAATGGCACAATAGGTTCGGCCATGTACATTTTGACGCATTAAAGGAAATGGTTAACAAGGAGATGGTAATAGGTTTCAAGGGCATATACAAGCCAAAACAAGTGTGTGCAACATGCGCAAAAAGTAAAATTTGCGTGCAACCATTTCAATCGAGCACAAACAGGTCAAAGGGCGTTCTAGACTTAATACATACTGATGTATGCGGTCCAATGCAAAAGCAGTCAATGGGAGGCAATCGATATTTCGCCACATTTATTGATGATTGTTCAAGATATGTATCAGTAAGTTTCCTAAAAACCAAAAATCAGGTTTTCGATGCTTTTAAAGAATTTAAAAGTCAAGTTGAGTGCCAAACTGGGAGAAAAGTCAAGGTTTTACGAAGCGACAATGGCCGAGAATACATATCAAACGTTTTTGATAATTACCTAAACCAAAATGGAATAAAGCGAAACTTAACAGTGCCATATACACCTCAACAAAACGGAGTTGCAGAAAGGGCCAACAGAACATTGGTAGAAATGGCAAGAAGTATGCTGCTGCATGCTGGGTTAAGTGAATGCTATTGGGCAGAAGCGATTCGAACTGCCACGTATTTGCGAAATAGAGTGGCAAGCAGCTGCTTGAACGGGGTGACACCTTTTGAAATATGGACAGGTAGAAAGCCAGTGGTATCGCATTTAAGAGTTTTTGGCTCAGTAGCGATAGCTCTAGATAAAAAAAAGAAATCAAAGTTCGCACAGAAAGGCTTAGAGTATATAATGGTGGGCTACTCGGATACAGCCAAAGCATACCGTTTGGTCAGTAAAGAAACCAGGAAACTCGTAGAGAGTAGGGATCATTTTTGTAGAACCTGAAGGGGGCAAACTAGATGCATCATGTTCCAATGACATGGCATCAATTGAGGTTCAACAAAACCAGGACTCTGAACCCGAAATGGATAGCGAGCAATTTAAAGATCCAGAAAATGAGCCAGAAAATCAGGAGGAGATTAAGTCTAGTAATGACATTCTTGTAATTCCAGAACCAATAAGAGGACCAGGACGCCCAACCATAGTACGGACGGGCAAACCAGGACGACCAAGGAAGCAGTATCATATGCTCAATGCGATACTGGCAGCAGACGTACAAGTTCCACAAAACTACGCACAAGCTGAACGGTCTACTGAAGGCGAGATATGGAAAGCATCAATGAAGGACGAGTACGAATCTCTCGTGAAGAACGGCACGTGGTCGCTTACTAAATTGCCTAGCGGGAAAAAGTCCATTGGATGCAGATGGGCTTATGCAGTTAAGTCCAATCCGGATGGAAGCGTGAACAGGCTCAAATCACGTCTGGTGGCGAAAGGTTGTAGCCAACGCTACGGGATCGACTACAAGGAAACATTTGCACCAGTTGTACGCCACGCAACTATCAGGTTGATAATTGCACTTGCAGTCGAACATGGTCTCCACCTACATCAAATGGATGTTGTCACGACGTATCTCAACGGCGAATTGGAAGATGAGGTTTTTATGAGACAGCCTGAGGGCTTCATCAGCGAAGTTCACCCAAATCACGTTTTGAGGCTTCACAAAAGTATATATGGCCTAAAACAATCAGGAAGAGTGTGGAACTCTACGTTGGATGCAACGCTGAGACGCATTGGTTTTATACCGACTGTCAACGAACCCTGTCTGTATTGTAAGCCAGGTAAAAATATGTGTCTAATAGCTGTCTACGTAGATGACATTATTTTGGCGTGTAAGGACCTAGATGATATATCTGATATCAAAATACAGATCGCAGCAGAATTTGATGTGGTTGACATCGGGCCTATGCAATACTTTTTAGGTATTGAGGTGAAACGTGAAGGCAGTACGGGTGCGATTTCAATCAGCCAACGGAAGTATATTAGAGAGTTGCTCGAACAGTACAATTTGAAAGATTGTCGACAGACGTCCACGCCTCTTGAAGCTGGTTACCAGGTGGCATGCAACAAAGAGGACTGCCGCAGGGTCGACATCACATCGTTCCAAAAGCTAATTGGAGAGTTATCTTATCTTGCTGTTATGACTCGTCCGGACCTTGCGCATTCGGTGAACAAATTAGCACAACGTAACAAGGATCCTCATTCCGAGCATGAAGCGGCAGCCAAGCACATCCTTCGATATTTGGCAAAAACTATCGACTGGGAGATATGCTACACAAAGCAAGGAAAGGCAATTGAGTGTTTTGTTGATGCAGATTGGGCAAGTGATATGACGAACCGAAAGTCATTCACTGGCTATGTATGCATGTTGGCAGGAGGAGCGGTTTCTTGGGAGTCAAGAAAGCAATCGACGGTTGCCCTCAGTTCCACGGAGGCAGAGTACATAGCCTTATCATCTGCAGCAAAAGAGGCGATATACTTTCGCAGCCTACTGATTGATTTGAAGCTGATGTCCAAGGAGTCAGCTATTCAGATGTACGGCGACAACATTGGAGCACAGCAGCTTGCTAGAAACCCCATGTTTCATGCACGTACAAAGCACATAGACGTCAAGATACATCATATTCGAGAGGTTCTCAAGAGAGGTGAAGTCAACATTGCGTATCTGCCAACCGATGAGATGATAGCAGATGTCCTCACAAAGAACTTAGCCAAGGTTAAGCACCATCAATTTGTATTCGCATTTGGTTTAAAAGATCGTTTATAAGTGCTTGACATGTTATTGAATATTGTAAACATGCGTTGTGTTGAGGAGGAGTGTTCAAAGTGACCGCCACGATAATTAGATATTGATCTCTAACAACACTGCGCATGTGCCCTGCTGCATATCGATGTTCTCATATCGATATTCTTCTTTCGGCGTCTGTCTCTTGCGTATGTTACTCGGAAGCACATATAATTCTGTATACTAATCTTCTGCTGTCTTACAAATAAAATAACTTTAACAGTCTTCAACATTTTTAGTTATATTAAAATTTTCTTTTGCATAATATATAAATATTACTTATAATTCTGTGATATTTTTTTTTATATGCTATTTATATAATATGCAATATGTAATTTTTTTGCTGTCGGGACATAAGGGTTAAGAATATATCAAAAAAATCGTCCCTGAACAACCTTCATCATCAACAGCAAGCATGCACTGACGATAAGGGACAACACGAACGAACTTCGGCTCCCGACGAGACCACCTTGTATAATTGCATCATGCTGACGATAAGGGACAACACGAACGAACTTCGGCTCCCGACGAGACGACCTTGTATAATTGCATCATGGGTTCGATTTGGCTGGCGTCAACGCCTCGATGACATTGTAGATGACATTCGTCATGGCTCACTGCTGGTACTGCAGGGTATTGTAAACAGCTAAACAATTAATAAATATATATATATATATATATATGTATATACATGTATGTATACATATATGTATACGCCATGCTTATACATGCCCCAATCGAGAGGGATGCCCATGCACCTGATAGTAAACGATATATGATATGACATGATATGATATGATAGATGTTGAACATAACACATCCTTGACTTCCTTCCCGTTTAGACCGTTCAGGCGAAAATACCCACAGTCAACCATTTTAGTCGTCTTTTCTATTGACGTTAACCCATAAGGAACGCATTTTGTGTATATTGAACGAAGTACATTGATGTGAACATTTATTAAATACGATACATAAAATACATATGTAAAAGGGGATGGGTCCTGTGTATGTTATTTGGCGGAAGCACGTTGGTTAGTCGACAGTTAATGCTAAATTGGGGGTCGAGTTAAACTGCTTAGGTTATTGTATTGTATTTCAGCTTCAGTTTTCAGTAGAACTGCAATACCAAGGTCTTTATGGCACTGGCAATGTGGAATGCGCAGTCGCGCACCTCCAAGGTATTCTTTTGTATGGCCTGCTTGTCGTCGGCCTCGATGGCCTTTTGCAGATTCTCGAACTCGTGCTGGATGAGTATGTTGCGGCGGGTGAGCTGCTTGAGAGTCTCTCGTGTCTTTTCGCTTGTATTTGGGGGCTGCAACAATGGTCGAAAAAGGTACAATGAAATCATTTCAATCCTGACAGTTTCCCTGGGAGTCTCACCAAGTTCGCATACAAAGCAATCAAATCTGTGACGGCACTTCGTATGAGCTCGCCGTGCGGTGCAATCGACTGCTTTTGGTCCTCTGGCACCGGCTGCATGGCCAGTATCAGTTCCTTTAGGCAACGCGTTACCAAATCGGAGCGCAGCTTAACCTCCTCCCCGAAAGGCTTGCCCTCGCCAGCCATTTGATACATGCTCGTCGTGTTCCGCACATCCGTGTGGGTCTTTGCCACGTGGGGCGCCAGGCGACGCTCGTACATGCTGGCTGGCCGCTTGATGGTCGACTGGTTCGAGGAGGCGCTATCAGCATTGGCCCCACTGCCTTCGGGCAGCGACAAAGGCTCGGGACTGCTCAAGCTCAGATCAATGCGCCTATCACCGAAAAACGCCGAAAAAACCAAATTAAACGAAACGAATATACAAAACGAAAAAGTAGTACCTCAAAATTCTTACAGTGGCTCATCGTAGACGCTGTTGTTGGAGGTGCTGGAGAACTTGGACTTCAGCTGCGTGTTCTCGCTGGACAGCATTTGCACCACGTTTTTCAGCTGGTTGATCTCCGACTTGTACTCGCAGAGCTGTTTGCGCAGCGTCTCCATTTCGGTATGCGAATTGGCATTGCGCGGTAGCGTGTGGACAATGGCGTAGGTGAGCACCAACAAAGAAATCATAAGTAAAACGAGGGGGAACGTTGTGAGTTGCTGCGGACACCGCAACTCTACGGTTATACCCGATACTAAGTCAGTATGGCTCTCCTCCGGCAAACGCTGCTAATATTAAACGACACGACAAAGAGTGCGTGCGAGAGAGACAGAAAATCAGTCTGAGCGTGACGTCGGTCGCTGCGTAGCCACTGCAAATTGATTTGTTCCTATTGGCTATAAAAATGATCTGATCTGATCCAGATTCAGCAATCTGATAGATATGGTCATCATCTATGATTCTGCGTTTTTAGTTTTCTCGAATGTGCAATATTGTGCAACAGATTTTCGTCCTTTGTGTGGGCGAAAGGGAATGGGGCGAAATTTTGAGATACACGTTTTATAGTAAGATCTAACAGGAGTGCGGATACCAAATTTGGTTACTCTAGCCTTAATAGTCTCTGAGATTTTTGAAAATCCCCAGATTTTCGTCCTTTGCGGGGGCGGAAGGGGGTGTGGCGAAATTTTGAAACAAACTCGTCTCGGTCCGATATATTAGGAGTGTGGATACCAAATTTGGTTGCTCTAGCTTTTGTAGTCTCTGAGATCTAGGCGCTAATGTTTTACTCTAAGCAAAGCCGCCTATGCTACGTGTGTGTTAGAGAGAGACAGGGCGAGAAAAAATGAAATTGTTTTCTTGATTCTGGCTATAATAATAATACGATCCAATTCAGATTCCGCAGTCTTAAAGATATGGTCATTCTCTACAATTCTACGTTTTTGGTTTTCTCATATCTTTAAAATTGTGGATGCCACAGATTTTCGTCCTTTGTGGGGGCGGAAGTGGGCGGGGCGAAGTTTTGAAATATTTTTGTAGCAGTGACATATCACAGAAGTCTGGGTCCAAAACATCGTTGCTCTAGCTCTTATAGTCTTTGAGCACTAGGCGCTGAAGGGGACGGACAGACGGACGGACGGACAGACAGACAGGGCTCAATCGACTCGGCTATTGATGCTGATCAAGAATATATATACTTTATGGGGTCGGAAACGATTCCTTCTGGACGTTACACACATCCACTTTTACCACAAATCTAATATACCCCAATACTCATTTTGAGTATCGGGTATAAAAATTGAACGAAAATCATAATTAAAGCTAAATTATTTACAAAATACAATAAGCATGGAACGAAAGCAGAACGAAACTAAACACAACTCGTAAGGCAACTAAAAGTAGTCAAACTACACTTTCACAAGTCTCAGGCTAGCTTTATTGAGGCTTACATTCTACTTTCTACACTGGGAGTCTACCGTTGAGGGATGGATTATATATGTATGTATATTAGCTAAGAGCAGGGGGGCTATAGGGCCCTGCCTACAGATGAACACAATGGGAAGGAACAGCACAGGATGTCTAACTTTCAGTCTTCTAGCCTCTTACGTGTCTAGCCGAAGCTATTGTTCAGCTTGAGTATCTTTTGGCGCATTAGGTTTACCTGCTGGGCCATCGGGGGCACTGGAGCATAGTCATCGTCACTGGCCACTGGATCATATATGGGTTCACCGTCCGACAGATTCGGATCGTGTCCGCTCTGCTCGAATGAACTGAGCAGAAGGGAATTGTTCGCATACGGCAACGATTGCAGTGAATAATGTGCTGGTAATGGACCAGAAGCATCCATCGGCCGCAGATTGGCCATGTTCTGGCGCCGCAAGGCGTCGACGAGAACGTCAGTCAAGAGGCCAGCAAACTCGGCGCGATTAAAACGTGCCAATTTCTGACGACCCTGTGTACGAGTAAAACGATGAGAAATGAAGGTTCAAATAATTTGTAGAATGTAGCCGTGTCAAACCTGATTGCGCGTGGCACTCAAAAACGGATTAGCTGGCAAGAATGGCACAGTTGCATGATCAGCATTTAAGGTGCTCGTCGACCAGACTGCAATAGGTCCAAAACATTAATATATGATTAGAGTTGTTTATTGCTCAGGCAATCTTCGATCGGACTCACTGGCTTCGCACTCTCGTCGATCGACCTCGTCGCACAGGAGCTATCTTCAGCTGCTCGCTGATGTCGGCTCCGTTCGTCTCGGGTATTGTCAGGTGGCGCCCACTCTAGGGATATGAACAGAAACGATCAGTAATCTTTAAGATTCCCTGGTAATAGCTAGGCAATAGTGTTGTGATTGTTGGCCTTGGCCAGCTCCAGGGGAGTCATACCATTGCCATCCAAGGCGTTTACGTCGGCTCCATAGACAAGCAGCGTCTCGATTTGCGAGGCCTGGCCGAATTTGGCCGCCATATGCAAAGGTGTCGACAGCTTGTCCTCGTGATAGTAGTTCGGATCGGCACCCTGCACCAGGAAACGCAGGGAGGTCTCCAGGTTGCTGGTCCGCACGCTGGCGTGGAGCTGCCGACTCAGCTCCTGCTCCAGATTGCTGCCACTGCCGCTGGAGTCGCCGTCATCTTGCAGACTGGGCTTCAGCACAAATGTCAGATTGACGTGCAGGGCATCCTTGGGCGTGGGCTTGCACCAGCGTGGCACGTGCTTGCTGCCCGTCAAGTTGCCGCTGCCGTTTGCTGCGCGACATAATGCTCGCCCGACTGTGGCTGGCACTTGAGCGCGAGGGAGTGGTCTCGGGGGGCGCTATAAATAACTTCTTATGCGCTTCAATTATGCTGCTGGCGAAACACATTCAAGCATTCTACACTGAAGAACCCTGCGATGCGATACGTAAAAAAAATTATTGATACAGAAAATAAGCGCACTGTTGGGGAACCACTGTGAGTCCGAGAGGCGGCCATGAACTGAGCCCCACTTTGACCATCATTGCTCTAGTGACCCGTGCACCCAATCGAATCAATTATGAAAATTACTTTTAATTAATGCTGTGGACGCTTGCACTTATTTATTTATTTATAAACAAGCAGTGTGACCTATACCGTCCGAACCTCAGAAATATGCCGAAACATACCGTCTTACTTTAAAAATATACCGTAAATATTCTTACGAATTCAAGTTCTATTTTACATATTCCTCGTTTTTTATCTTCCGTCGAATATTCTCAGCTAAATAGAACATTTGGCCATGCCCACATAATTTTATACAATTGATGAATCTATTTTTTACTTGACTGGCGTATCTTAAACATTTAATTTTTCTTGGATTTCTATAAAAATGAAATTTAATAGATGGATAAAATTGACAAGATACCGATATACCGTAAATATACCGGTTAAAATTTCCACTAAATGGCAGCGCTGAGAATCACCTTTTTCCAATAGACTGGCAGCACTGTCCACGCCGCCATATGATCAACAGTTTGATAGCCACTGAAGCCACACGTGCAAAACAAAAACAAAGTGCCGACTGGATTTTAATTGTGAATGTTTCTGCTGAATAAACGACGTTTTAAGTAAAACAGCATGCAAGTAGAGAATCTCTACACTTCAGTGGCCTGCAACCGCTGCACAGAATGTGCCGATTGGGGTTCAAATGGCCTAATTGCTTTCGGGGCCTGCAATGCCGTGGCTATAATGGATCCCAAGGTAAGGGAATAATATACAGAGAGAGGATATGGCAAACTAATAAGATAGATTCCTTGCAGTTTAATAAGAATTCCGCCAAGATTCTGCACACTCTCGTGGAACACACAAAGAGGGTGAACACTGTAAAGTGGCTGGATAATGATCAACTTTTGTCCGGGGCCGACGATGGCGGCGCCGTCCTCTGGCGATTGGATAACTTTGGGGCCACAAAGCGCACTGTGCTCAAGGGACATTCGAGTGGAGTAAACGCCGGTGATGGCGTGCGTCGGCCAGACGGTTCTTGGGTCCTAGCCACCGCCGCTGCAGACAACACCCTGAAGCTCTGGATCTGCAAAGATGACGATGTACGATGCTTTCAAACAATCCAATAGGCTGGGGGCTTCTGTTTCTGGCTCGCGCTTCTGCCGAAAGATCATGCGTTGCTGGCCTTCAGCGGTGATGATGAAACCGTGTCGCTGTGGACAGAGCAGATCCATGCTGGCGGCAGTCAAGCACGGGAACAGGGACAGTTTGAATGCGTTCACAAGCTGATTGGCCACGAAGATTGGGTGCGAGGGCTGGACTTTGTGTACGACGGAGAGGATTTGCTGCTGGCCAGCGGCTCGCAGGATAACTTCATCCGACTCTGGAGAATCGCCCCACGCAGCGAAGAGCAAAGGCAGGAGAATCGGGTGACTCTGTTTCAGTTGTGTAACAGCGATAAAGAGCTCAAAGTAGAGGAAAAGATTCTACAGTTGGGGGCGAATGCCTGGTATGCCGTGAGTCTAGAATCTGTTCTGTACGGGCACGAAGGATGGATCTACGGAGTCCACTGGCACATCACAGAGCAGCAGGGTAAGAAGAGAATAATAAGCCTCAAGAACTTTCATAATATGCAGCCGATACTTTTAGAGATACGCCTGCTGTCTGCCTCCCTCGATAAAACCCTCATTGTGTGGGCACCAACGGAGCAAGGAGTGTGGCTGGAGCAAGTTCGAGTTGGCGAGGTGGGAGGCAACTCGATGGGCTTCTTTGGGGGCAAATTCTCAAGCGACGGGCGCTCCATCATGGCTATCAAGGAGGGTTTCACATATGGAATCAGAACCAAGATCAGCCCCATCTATGGACTTCCAGCGTTGTTGTTAGCGGTCATTACGGAGAGGTGCGCGACCTGGCCTGGGAGCATGACGGACCTTATTTGATGACGGTCTCCGTGGATCAGACAACACGCCTTCATGCCCCTTGGCTGCAGGACAGCGGAGACTGTACCTGGCATGAGCTGGCCCGACCCCAGGCCCCGGCGAACTTCATTGAGAACTTCCGTCACATCAGTCGCGTGGAGAATGATGAGGCGGGAGATGCTCTTTTGGATTGTAAGAGAGTAATGGATACATTCTTCTTTCCGTTAGTTGAATATTTTGTTGTTTTTGCTTGCAGCTTTGCCCAAAGGAGCCTCCGTGCCTTCGCTGGGACTGTCCAACAAGGCTGTCTACAAAGTAGAATCCGACAGTGGCGAGACAGCGAAGGCCAAAAACGACTATCCAGACAACTACTTTGTGCCTATTACCTTGGAGACCCCGCCCCAGGAGGAGACTCTGATGCAGAACACGCTCTGGACCGAGCTGCAGAAACTCTATGGACATGGCTATGAGATCTTTGCCCTGGCCGCCACTGCAGATGGCTCCCTCCTAGCATCCACTTGTCGAGCCAGCACCGCAGATCATGCTCAGATTATTCTCTGGTGGGTAGCCAAAGCAAACAATTCTATACAAAACTGATAGAGACAGCCTTGTTGCAGGAACCCTTCAAACTGGAAGCAAGTGCAGAAGCTGGGTGGACATCAGTTGACCGTTACACAGCTCAGCTTCTCCCCCGATGCACAATACTTGGTGTCCGTTTCCCGCGACCGCCGCTGGTCTCTGTTCGAGAGGCAGGAGTCCTCCGCTGGCTACAATCTGGTGGCCACCACGGACAAGACGAATGGAGTGCACACGCGCATCATTTGGGCCTGCGATTGGTCGCACGATGGAAGACACTTTGTCACAAGCTTCCGGGACGGAAAGGTCGTGGCATGGAAGAAGGGAGAACAGTCTGGGGAATCCTCTCTGAACGGCTGGCAGGCGGCGGGCATTCTAGAGCTCAAGAACGAGTCGATTACAGCGGTGGCCTTTGCCAGAGATTACCTGAGTGGCACTACTGACACCTACGTTCTTGCTTGCGGCACGGAGACTGGCCAGATCAGGATTTACCAGCTCGCTCAGGGAGAATGGAAGCTGCTCTGCGATTTAAACAAAAAGTGAGTAGAGTCTGGAGTTGGGTTTTCCGGCCTCGTCTGACAAGGGTTTTGTTTATTTTCAGTCAAGCCCACCATTTGACCGTTCGTCGGCTGCAGTTCCGACCTGGCCAACAGCATTTGCAACTGGCCAGCTGTGGGGAGGACCACTTGGTCCGCATCTACAACATAAAGATGACGTGAATCTGACATTGTGTGCATTAAACAGCCTTTATTAAACTTTTAGCGTTTAATTAGTAAGCTGTAGCCACTGTGCAGACACGGCGGAATTCTCCGTTCTCAGTATCGTACATTGTATATCGAACGACGTTATCTAATCACCTGCAATACACGGAGTTCTGGGCTCCCCCCAGAGCAGTGGGAGTTTGCTTCCTGATAACAACTTATTGATGGTTAATTAAGTGCCCGATTTTCGCACACCGAGATGTTGAAGTCGACTATTTAAGCTCGCTTTTCCAGTGGTTCGTTCGAAGTCAATTCAAGCGAATTCAACATGAAAGCAGTTATTATTTTGGTACTCGTCGGCACTGTTCTGGGCGCTCCCCAAATCAAGGGGAGGCCCTATAGCGAGCCCCATGCACATATCTTTGCTGAGGTACGACCAGCAGGTCAGAAGCACCAACAGCAAGGTGTCGACTTGGAGGTCAAGGAGCAACATCTTGTGGTAGAGACAAAGCCAGCTCATCAAGCATCTGCCGAGAGCTACGTTGTTGAAGCGGGGTTCAAGCCAGCTGCCGAGAGCCACGTCGTTGAGGTGGAGATCAAGCAAGCGGAACACAAGCCCCAGCACGTAGAGTTGGACATCAAGCCCGTGCACGAGAGCGCAAGCCACGTGGTGGAGCTGGTTGCCGGACATTGGCGTGCAGAGCCATCACGAAGTCGAAGTGGAGGTTAGTCCTGAGCAATAGCCCCCTCATCAGATTGAGGTGGAGATCGTCAAGGGCGTTTCCAACGAGGTAAAGCCGCCGCTGCCCCTCCACTCTGGGCAGCAGCTCAGCCTCAACCTGGGCCAATAGAGCACAGCAGCCACAAAAGCCGATGTATTTCGAAATGCATTAAATATTTGTAATTACACGAACGGTCTTTACCCGCAAGTCCTCCCAAGGTGCCTGTAAAATGAGAAATATATAAAAATTTTCAGATGCCGCTGACGGGTGGAATGCGGAAGGGGGGAGGTTGGAGGCGAAGGACGAGCAGGAACCGTAGTTTGCAATTTCCGTTTTGCAGCTGCTGAATAGTTTCGGACGTTTAGCTATAGACTAAGACAGCCACGTGACCCCGGCTCTGGTCACGTGCAGCAGCCAGAGCAGCAGAAGGAGCAGGAGCAGGAGCAGCTGAAGTTATGGCTGAAGCGTGCCACCTTTTTAGCCGCAACTTGCAATTTCCGTGCTCCAACTGACTTTATGATTGCCATTGCCTTTTGGCTGCAGCTCCATTGTTTCCGAACTTGGGGCACGGAGCTGGCAAAGCGGTTAATTGGCTGGCGGCCATTTTCTATGGCACTTTAATTATGTTTTCGTGGAGTCCACAACTCTCGCGGATCCTAGTATCCTAGGATCCAGCGCACCGGCTGCCATGTCGTTGAACTCCGTTGGATAGATAAGCGCATAAATCTGCATTGTTGCAAGTGCCACAATGGGGCAGAAAGTTGACTATTGAATTGCATTTAGGCCACGTCCGTAGCTCGATTGTACATGCACTCCGGTGCATGGAAATGCTCTCTCGAAGCTCCCTTGCCCCGCATCCTTCAAT
The DNA here is from genome assembly GCF_003369915.1 of Drosophila miranda. Taxonomy (NCBI): domain Eukaryota; kingdom Metazoa; phylum Arthropoda; class Insecta; order Diptera; family Drosophilidae; genus Drosophila; species Drosophila miranda. Next base: position 24,206,653 of record NW_022881614.1, read on the forward strand.
GCCAGCCCCCACTGTACTGGCGTGCTCCGCTCGTACATTTTATTTTGAGTCAAATATTGCCAAACAAAGCTGCCATTGCAATGGCGCTACACGCGTTTCCGCATCCGCCGAAAGTTGCATAAAAAACCTATACATATGCACATATGTACATATGTACATGCTCGCGAAACTTTTGTTCAACTGCCATTGTGTTGCGCTGTGGCATGATTCCACTCTTTATTTATTTTCTTAGCCCCGACATTGGTTGTTGTTGTTGCAATTTTGTATTTCGCATTTTGCGAAAAAAGTTTAAGTTTCAATTGCAGCGAACGTGCCTAAGTTGCTGACAGCCCGCTCGCCCCGGAGCTGGGGCCGAACTACAGATGAAACGGCAGCCGTTCTGGCCATAACATGTGTAAACATTCCTCTCTTCTCTCAGCCGGCAACAGCAGCTGCAGCAGCCCCTCCCACACCGGCGGATGGGGCTGGGATTCGTTTGCATCTCTCTGTGTGTCAGTAGTGGATTTCGCCTCGGTGGCGCGTTTCGCTTGCTTGCCATAGTCGTTCCACACTCTACTCTTCCAGCAACAGTGTCGTGTCCACAGTTCGAGAGAGCTTGGGTGCTGGGGAGCTTGCATCTGCATTTCTCTGCCGCTGCTTTGCCAATTAATAATTACTCAAGACCAGTAGCCGCAGCTGCAGTGTATCCAAGCGGGGGTGTGCCATGGGGCACCCGAGTGTGGTATGCTGTCGCACCCACGCATATGTTTGGCATATATTTCCGTTCTGGCTGGATGGCTGGCTGGCAGCAACAAATGTATGCGGTCGATGATTTGTGCATTTCCGTTTTTTGGCAACACGCACGCGACGTGTGGCCAGGCCGGAAGCTGCCATGCCAGGATGTGGGTGGCGCTAGAGCTAGTGCACGGCCTGCTCCTGTCGACTGCTGCGACAAAGCCAACTGATGCGCATTGAATATTTGGCCTAGTTCGGGCTGGCGATGGGAGGAGGTGGGCAGGGCAGTGCCAATTCAAATCCAATCGCCAATTGATTAAGCCAGCCTCTGCTCTTTGGCGCATTTGCCTCAACAAGCTAAAGTTTCAATCGAAAACTTTCCCTTTCCTGCTGCTAAGTCCAAAAGCTGAAGCGTTCAAAGTTTTTCAATTACCTGCTGCGCTCAGCTCCGCTCGATTGGCCTGTCCCTGCGCGGGGATCCGAAACAAATTTCATGTTCCCATAGTTTTGTTTGTCCTGCAAGAACAGGCAATAGAACAACAGGAGGGCGGCTCTGACGACTGCCCCCAACTTGAACAAGAGATGAAAAAGTGGGCAAAGTAGCAAGCTGAAAGTTGTGCCGGTTCTTGTATTGTAATACAAACACTCGTAGTTTGGGGTCCGTTCAGCATCCAGAATTGTTTTCCAATTAGTTTTGGTGTAAAAACTTTGAAGTTCATTTAGCCCCTGGCGCGCTTTTTCCCCTCGTTTTATCTCGCTTTTTGTCTGTCTCTTACTCTCTGTGTGGGCCGCAGTCAACGTGGCGTATGATGAATTTTTAATTACGGGTGCTGCCAGCGGACACCAGACAAAAAACGAGCGAAGCGAACTGGTAACAACTGTTTGCCACTTGCAAATTGAAGTTCGCTCAAACAGTGCCTACTGTGAAAAAAGGAGACCAAAGCCACCTCGTTCGTGTCCTGTCTGCAGGGACTATGAATGAATGTCCATAACCGAACGAAAGAAAAACCAATTGAAAGTTGGAAAAAAGCCAGGCAGCCAGGCAGCCCGGCGGCCAAGATAATTACACAAACAGATCAAAGCTGGAGCACTTGACAATGAAATCGAGCAGAGCAGATGTGCATTTTCCAATGAATTTTTAAATTTCGCTTCGATTTGTTTGGCTTAACTTTTGGCCCGACCTATGTCCCGATTTGGGGCTTCTGGCTTAAGCGCCACGGCTTAATTGCAGGCCCCGTTGTTTGTTTAACTGTTTACCCTTCGCAAATCGAAAAAAACAATTTGATTGTTTTAAGCGCGAAATGCTGTTGGCCATTTTCGACACTGTTTTTATACCCGATACTCAAAATGAGTATTGGGGTATATTAGATTTGTGGTAAAAGTTGATGTGTGTAACGTCCAGAAGGAATCGTTTCCGACCCCATAAAGTATATATATGCTTGATCAGCATCAATAGCCGAGTCGATTGAGCCCTGTCTGTCTGTCCGCCCGTCCGTCCGTCCGTCTGTCCGTCTGTCCGTCCCCTTCAGCGCCTAGTGCTCAAAGACTACAAAAGCTAGAGCAACCAAATTTGGTATCCACACTCCTAATATATCGGACCGAGACGAGTTTGTTTCAAAATTTCGCCACACCCCCTTCCGCCCCCGCAAAGGACGAAAATCTGGGGATATTCAAAAATCTCAGAGACTATTAAGACTAGAGTAACCAAATTTGGTATCCGCACTCCTGTTAGATCTTACTATAAGACGTGTATCTCAAAATTTCGCCCCATTCCCTTTCGCCCACACAAAGGACGAAAATCTGTTGCATCCACAATATTGCACATTCGAGAAAACTAAAAACGCAGAATCATAGATAATGACCATATCTATCAGATTGCTGAATCTGGATCAGATCAGATCATTTTTATAGCCAATAGGAACAAATCAATTTGCAGTGGCTACGCAGCGACCGACGTCACGCTCAGACTGATTTTCTGTCTCTCTCGCACGCACTCTTTGTCGTGTCGTTTAATATTAGCAGCGTCTGCCGGAGGAGAGCCATACTGACTTAGTATCGGGTATAACCGTAGAGTTGCGGTGTCCGCAGCAACTCACAACGTTCCCCCTCGTTTTTTGTCGTTTGCCTCCGTTTTGTGTCCGTCTCCCTACTGATTGCAGTTGTAAATTTGCGAAAAATGGAAAATGCAAACCATTTGGTGTACTGTTAACAGCGTCAGCATCCTCATCATCACCTACTGCCACAGGACGGGGACCAGGAGCAGCGCCAGGACCAGGCCCGCGTTCAACCTCAAACTGCCAGGGGCCGCCAGGGCCAGTAGCATTTTCCGACATTTACGATTTCCCTTATTGCTTGCGTTTTCATTTTGGTTTCGTGCACTTTCCCCCCCACCCCGTCCCAAGGACTATTTGATGTTTTTTTATCAATATGGTTGGTATGGTATGGAGAAGCGGCACTCTCTCGACATCTGTAATGCATTGCGCCGATAGCTTTTTTTCACCACTGTAATATTTGCATATTGCAGGGATCCATTTCGACATGTTTATGGCTGTCGTAAAGATTCGCTTCTCTCCGCTCCACTGAATCTGGATGGAATGATATTTAAATCGTATGGATTTCTTTATTCCACAAAATACTTTTGAATAATATTCGATATTTTTTTTGTGGCTCATTCAATTGTACAGTCCTGGTACCTCTTTTGCACAATATAAAGACTAATTTTGGCTTTTGGTTTTACTCGATCCGAAAGCCCGAACCTCGAGGGTTCTGTGCTGGGATAGTGCATAAATGATGCGGTGCGGGACGATGCGGCTACTCCGGCTAAAAGTGACTCTTTCCTGTCACTTGTCACGGCTTTTTCCACTCTTTTTTCATGCCTGTTGAGGGCGTTAAAGTTAATTTGTTTACGCTGATGTGTCAATGCAAAATGCGACTTTTTTCCGCGACTTTATCAAGGACTGCGAATAGATTTGTTGGTGAAACAAATTTGCGGAATATCGTGCGGGTTTATAAATTCAATATTCAGTTGAGCCCGGCTAAGAGCGCGGCTGTGGCCAGGCCCATGGCCATTGATGTGGCCTACCGCAAGCGGGGGCAGCGGGGGACAGAGCGACAAGGGCAAATCGGTTTAAGCCTGAACAAATCAACTTTGACTTAATAACATTAAAAAGTGCTCTGCTTTAATGGTCTTTAAGTCAATTTTCCGAGCCCTCTGGGGCTCCCTCCCCAGACCTTTGCCTGGCTGTGGTGAAATGATAAATTTTTCCGCCAAAGAACTGGGAAGGCGAGGCGGGTTCTAAGTACGTGTGTGTTTGTGGGTCTGCCGGGTCTGCAGGATAGGAAACTTTGAGGAAACACAGCCGCAACTTTAGCGGCGGGACATTTCCTCTCGCCTTTGCTGCAAATTATGTCTTGCCATGTCTTGGGGCACGGAATGAGCATGCGGGGCGGGGCGGGGCGGCACCTGCTACTGTCGCAACGGATGGATGGACTGAGTGGATGGCCCGGCACTCATACAGTCATCTCCATCCGCCGCTCGACCCGGGTGAGCGATGACTGTTTGAACACTGTCGCCTGTCATATTACATGTTGCACGCAATTTGTATGGCGCCGCCACTGGCGTAACGCTGTAATTTATGCAACCATCAATCGCATGAGTGCCGCTAATTGATATTACCAGCCAGGACCGAGCAAAACCGGCACTACGCGGGCACACATAGGGGTATTACGTATACGTAGCTATATTTACCAATAGAATTAAATTCGGCAACAAAAATGCAATATTGCAGAAATGTATCTGATGGAAGCCCTATTGCAATATCGATTTGCCCGCTCCCCCGTCTGCCTGTGCCCCCCAGTATCAGAGTTCAAATTATTAGTTCATCGCAAGTCGCGGCACAAAGCCTCGCTGGCGAACAAAGAGCAAATACACTCGGCGTCAGACAACGACAACGACAACGACAACAACTGTAGCCATCAACAGCGGCAGCAGCAGCAGAGACAACAACTGCTACGACGACTCCAGTGTCGTTCTCATTGTCTGACTGTGTGTTTTTTTTTTTTTTTTTTTTTTTTTTTCGTTGTTGTGTGACTACGGGAAAGCTTCATGCCGACTCAGCCGAAGCCGAAGTGAGGGACTCTAACCGCTCTAAAACCAACCACACCTATCCCGGATCCCGGCGGTACTGTCGCTAGATATTACTTCGCCGGGGGAGACGCCCGTAGGGCTCTTCTCTTAATAATCTCCTTTATCCTTTATCTCCTTGCATTGCGTGCTCTTTCTTTGCGACGCAGTTTGGTAGCCATAGTTGCGGCCATGAATCTAATCGCGGACCAGTTTTCTTCCGACTCAGGCAGGCATTCTGCCAGGTTTGCCACCGCTGGCATTCTTCCAAGCTTGTTGCTTAGATCCTCTCGATCTTGCCGAAATCTTGGACATTCGAAGAAGCAGTGCTCTGCGTGTTCCCCTTGGGTAAGAGGACTAGCCGCTGTCGCTTCCATGGTCTGGGGAAGGTCCCTTCGGACATGCACGCATTGAATAAATCCACGTACATTTGTGGATTGGTCTCAATAGCCGTGCGGAGAACGGCATTTGGGACCCCATCAGGTCCTGGTGCTTTGCCGTTCTTGATCCGTTGTAGAGCTTCGAGGACTTCTGCTCCCGTGGTGGCTTCTATTTCACGTGCCGGAATTCTATCCATCACCCTCTGGGCTGCCACTTTCTCTGGAAATAGGGTTTCTACTATGTTAACCAGCAGATCTGCACACATAGGCGGCGGGGGACTGAACACTCGCAGTCTCTTTATTACCAGCCTCTCTCTTCAGCCGTACCGTTGGTCTCGTAGTCCTCAAACATGGCCCGGACCATATCCGGCTCTAGCGTTTCGGTCTTATAACCGATCTGCTTGCCAATGAACAGGTTAGGTGCGCCCGCTTCCTGGATTTCACATATGAGGGCTTGGTGGTCACTCCCGGTGTATAAGCCACTAACTTCCCACGTTGTCCTGCGGCTGAGGCTGCTGCTCACGAACGTAAGGTCTATTATAGACCCCGTTCCAGCTCTGCCGAACGTCTGCTGTGTGCCTGTGTTCAGCAGTACGGCATCCAACGTCGCAAAGCATTCTAAGAGCGCCTGTCCCCTTGGGTTCGTTCTCGGGCATCCCCACTTCGTCGCCCAGGCGTTGAAATCGCCGGCTATGAGCGTAGGGTGTTTCTCCCGCGCATCTTCAGCAATCCTTTCCAGTGCCTGCGTCGCCTGCTGTAGGCTGAGGCTCGGGGGCAGGTAGCAGCTATATATGTGCACTCCATTTATCCGGGCTCTGGCGAATCCGTCTCCGACGTATGTTTGCAGTAGTTGCTGTGTGGGACTCGCACAGCTCCATATCGCTGCCTTCTTGCTCGAGTCAGCAATCCACTCTCCCGAGTTGCGATTCCGGTATTGCTCGCGTATGACTGCTACATCAATACGGTGCTCCCTTATGGTCTGGTCCAGCAGCTACCGTGCCATCTCGCAGTGGTTGAGGTTTATTTGGATGATTTTCATCTATCCTTCATTTGCTGCATCGCCTTTTGGTACTGCGGGCACCTCGAACTCGTCGTTTGGTGCTTCGGGTCCTTCACCCGGTGGCGCTTGCAACTTGGTTCGACTTTGCAATCTTTGGCCTGGTGGTCGGCTCCTGCGCAATTGTAGCAGCACTTCGTGAAGTCTTGGCTGCTCTTACAATTAGGCGCGATGTGGCCAAACTCCATGCACTTGTAGCATCTTCTGGGAGTTGACTTGGGTCGTATTCTGCAATACCCCCACCCCAGACGAATTCTTTCTTTCTCCAGGAGGGGCTTTGCTATGGCCGGTGGAACTTTCAGAGTCAGGGTCTGCGTGCTCCTATAGGCTGGTCTGATGGAGATGGCTGCGGCCTCGCAGATTTTCCTCTTTGGTGGACACTTCGTCTATGTCCCTTACCTCCAAAATGACAGTTTCGGTAAGACTCCTTACTTCAACCGTGCTTCCTAGCGCTTACTTGACTGCTGCCTGCATCTCGTGGGTTCTCGGATCCGCCGATTTTATCAGCAACAGCTCTCCTTTTGCTGTGCGTCGCACCCCTTGCACCGATTGCCCTAGCTTTTTAAGACTTGGCTCTGTCTTAACCTTCCTTAGAATGTCTGCGTATGAGACAGTGCTGGTGGCGGCGATGACTATTGCATCCCTGCGTGCCGGTCTTGGTCGTTGCTGCTGCTTTGGCTTTGGCCTTTGCCTAGCTACGACCTTCACCCACCCCACCTCTCGATCCTTTGGGGCGTCCTCCGGTCCCTTGCGAGCTACGGCGTCCCTCATTTGGCCTTCCTGCGGCTTCTTCTCGGTTTTTTTTTACTTTTTGGGTCCATGTTTTGGTTTCTTCGGCATTGGGGACGGGGACGGGTGGGTGGTGTTCCTGGGCTCTGGCCGTGCCCTCTTTCCCGCCATCTCCGTCACTTCCGGCTGTGTAACCTTGGCTACAGCCTGCTCCGCAGAGATCGCCTGCCAGCACGATTCCAACTGTCGCTGCAGATATTCGATCGCATCCACCAGATTGGGTTCGTGATGGACCTCTTTGGGAGCACCATCAGCTTCCTCAGCTCTCTGGCCTTTTGGCCCAAGCTCGCCAAATGCGCCATGGCCCTCTCCTTCGGGTCTGCTTGCTCCTGTTGGGGCGCTGCAGCGTTGGAGGAGAGGAACTTGCGCGCTCCTCCACTGCTTCCGCCGGCTGGTTTGGCGATCGCGCCAGAGCATTTTTCCGGCGAAAGGGATTCTCCTCATCCCAGGCGAATGAGCTTGTCAGCGGAGTGCTGCAAGCCCCAGCTTGTTCCCGCTGATCGCTCATCTCCGATCTGTTCGTTGATCTGGCAACTCCGGTTGCTGTGGCCGCGCCCTATATTGGCCAGACGCTGTCGTTTTCCAGCACTTAGCTCCGTGCCTCCAGTCAGCTGTTCTTCAGTCGTTATCCAACACCACTTGCGGTGTGCTTGGCCAATTTTGCCCAAAAACAAAAAGAAGGCAGCAACCAACAAGTGGCGGGAAAACAGGCACTTACCTGCTGTTCCTTCCCCCCCTTCGGCCTAGGGCTCGACGGCGTCCCACTGGGATTTCGGCCAGTACTATTGGCCAGGTGGCCGCTTCTCTGCTTGCGGACTTGCGTTCCGCGCAGGTAAGCAACGCAGCACTACTATGGTTCGCGCTAACTACTCTTTGGCTCTTTTCCAGGCTAACTTCCGACGTTTTCCACTGAATTATACGGAACGATTTAAAAACACGACCGCACTCACTAGAATACACACTCTCTTCTCTGACTGTGTGTGTGTGTGTGTGTGTGCGTGTGTGTGTGTGGGTGTGGCTGAGTGGGTCGGAAAACTCTTTGAAAGGATTGGGGAGTGGGTGGGATACTTTCCGCAGGCCTGCCTCGGACAAATGCCTATCAGTGCTGAGGCACTCTCAGCACTCCCTGGTGCCCCCGCACTATAATCAGCTTTGAATAGTGAACTACAGTGGAGATTGTGTGGTGTGAACACTCAAAAGATTGCACTATTAGATGGGAGAATGTTCTGTGGGACCACTGTGGCAGCAACTTTGCAAACGGGCGCATCTCTGGGGCCCAGGGGACTGTGGGCCTCACATGTGTGTCTGCCGGTTCACGGGGGGCCCGGACTTAAGCGTCGGCCATTTGACCATCAACTAGCTTCAGCCGACCCTGGGATGACCTCGCCCTTGCTGCTTAGCCTCTTCGGTGTGACTGCCGCTGTCAAATGTCAACGGGCCTCCGGACTGGAGCGGGCATGGGCTGGGCTGAGCAACTGCTTTTGTCACTTCACCTGCAGATGCATCCCCGTCGCTGTTTGTTGTCCCCTCAGCGAATGTCGAGCTGCAGAAGTCGTCGAACAATGCCACCGGCTAGAGCGGGTCTTAGTTCGTCATTGTGCACGTTGCTGGTGGCTCTGGCTCTGAATCTAGCCGTGTTAATGACAGCGGAAGTGCACTTTATTTAATTAATGTGTCATAATTATAAAGTGCTTATGTTTGCCCGTGTGTGAAGACCCCCTTGGGCGGTGGGCGATGGGTTGCACTATCTTCACGATTATGATGTTTACCTGCCACGTTGTCGCCACAGGAACCGATTAATGGAAAAAGCGACATAAAGTGCAGCGCAAACTGGACGGATACGCAAAAAAAGCTGTCAAGCAGATACACGGCAAGTGGCAGGGCAATTAATGAGCAGATTAATGGAATGAGCTTTGAGGTCTTTAATGTGTGAAAAGATGAGGCAGCTAGAGGCAGTTCTGTTGAGGCACTGTCCAAGAAGAGCGTGAGGCAAATACTCTTTGTGCAGCGAGTACGAGTACAGCCCCCCAACCACTCCCCGTTTCATATTCATTTCATGGACCAATTGAAGCTCACCCTCAAGGGTCAAACCTTCCACTTCCCAACTATTCCCAGTCGAAGGGGGGGCATCTGACTGCTACACCGTGGAAGAAGCCAAAGACTTATTTTTTAATGCCGAGACTGGAACTGATTGCTAATTTTACACCAATTCTAAACAGATTGATGACAAGTACTCGTATTTGCCGAGCAATTGATGCTGTAATTCTTTTGACTCGTTTTCAAGTGGAGCAATCAGATTAATTAGGTGGCATATCAAGCATTTCATGGCTCCTCCCAGTTAACATTAGGAACTTTGCCACATGTGGCATTAAATGTCAATTATTTCAATTAGGCGGCTGCTGGTGCCCCCCAATGGCTACAATCAACATAAATTTCAATGCACTTAATATGCTTTAAGTAACCACCTCCCCCCCCTCCACCACAACCCAACATTCCTTTCCCTTCTGGCTTCTTATGTGGATGGCCCGTCAGAGCCATTAAAAGTTGGCTGCTTCCACTTCTAATAACCAATTAAAGTGCAAAAATAAACACTAATTATGCGCAATATGTTGCAACTTTCTCTCTATACGAGTATGTGGCACTTTACATTGTTGGTTGCAGCGTCGGCGGCCATTTCAAAGTTTGCCTCAATTTATGCACATTGTTGCATTCTTCCGGGTGTGTGAACGGATGTGGTGTTGGGAACGGAGGGGCATAAGTAATCAAGCAACCAGAAAAGCACAAAATGCGAAGTATTTTCGGCCGGGCTTCGAATAAATTGCCAGGACGGGTTCCCGCTGCTGCCCCCACACCATTAGCATAAGCCGTCGTTTGAAGGCCCCAAATAACTGCCTTCTAATGTATGTAGTTCATCCATTCCTATGTGCATTTGCATGCGAGCAGTCCTTCAGCCTCAAGTAGCACTTACCCCGTGCGCCGCGCCGCTCTCTCTCTCTCTGCCCCCTGAAGTGACGCTTCAAATTGAACTGGAGACTTCTTGGAGCTTCGGTTCCATTGGCCTCTCGAAAATAGCTTCCCCAGCATCTCCAGCGACAGTGCCTGACCCAGTCCGTGCCCCTTTACCTTTGGCAAACTGAAATAAGTTCTTTTGAGTCGCTTTTAGCAAAGTCCAAGTGGGACAACTTTTGAGCTGCCAAAGTTAAATAGGAGCAACTGAATAAATTGTCAAGGCTTTCCTGTGTCCCATCAAAGATAGCGAGCAGCGAGGATGCAATTTGGCCCCCCCATCCGCCCCGCAAGCTGCAACAACAACAAGAAAAAGTTCCCTAACGATGAGTTTCAAAGTTCAAACAAGCACAGCTCAGCAGAAAAGAGCAGATCCAGTGTTAAATTATTATTAACTTCGTTACGAGTGTTCCTCCAACCTATTCCTGTGAAACATTCTCCCACTAAAGGATCCATATGACACCTGCAATCAAGGGAATACGCGCACATAGAGGGTTTTCGTGATATGATTGATTGAACTTTCGACTGAAGGCAGTTAAAAGCACAAGGAATATCATCATTGAATTCCCAAGAGTCCCAGAAGTACGGGTATGTTTATCTGATAGCAATCTGTTGTCTTCCCCAGTGTCCGGCAAGTCATTTCTATCGTTTTTTCCGATATAGAGCTTGCGGTTAATTAGCTGGCCATATGATTAATCGATCAGACCATTTCCTGGGCCGGCAGCAGCTCCATCAGCGTCTGCGTCCACTGCATCATCTGCATCTGTGTGGCTCCTCCATGGCTCCATCTCACTCGGCTCGCACAATGAATACCAAAAATTCAATTAATTTGTGAATAAACTTTAAATTGAATTGCGTTGGCGTTGTCGTTGTCGTTTGCGGGATGCCTGCTGCAGCAGCATCTCTGGCTGGGCGGCCTCTGAGTGGGAGGCTGGGTGCCGGGCCCAGGCACTGCATAATTGCCAGTGACACGGCTGCACTCCAATGGCTCCGGAGTGCTCGAGAGCGTGCCAACGCCATCTTTGACGGCTTCTTAATTAAAAGACTGTCAATCTGTGCATGTGTATGCATTGCGTGAGCCAGCACAGGAAGGAACGCCGAAAACTCGACAAACCAGGCGAGCTGATGCTGTGATGCTCTGAGCTGGGGAACTCCGGCATGGCATCAGAATCAAACCACTCGCCATTCCCCATTCCCCATTCCCCGTTGCCCGTTCCCCTTTCCCGGAGTGCTATTGTTAGCATCAAGCCATGAGCGCGGCAGCAGCAACACCCCAGTAGCAGGAAAAAAAGGAAAAGAAAATGGAAAATGAATACAAAAAATATTCACACTGAGGCCGGGCCAGGCAACGTCGTCAGAGGTGCTCGGTTCTTCCCGCAGCTCTGAAGCTAGGTAACCATCCACCGATCATCAGCAAAGAAGCCGATATTTTCTGAATCAGAGCTCTCTCCCAACCGATTAATCTAAGGGTATAGGATCGAACTGTTACTTGGATCTTCCACTTCTTCAAAGCACTGCAAAAGAAGCACAGAAATGTGGTCATCACTGTGAGAATCCCTGAAGGCAGGATAAAGCTGAAATACAGGAAAAAATTTATAAAAAATGACTTATAAAACATTTGTGAACAGCCACAGGGAGGCAGGGAGGCGGGGAGTCTCGAGGAGACCGTATGCATTCCCGTCCATTCTGTACCATGTCCGTGCAAGTGCTCATTGACAGCACGCTGCACTATGGTCCGAATGACCACTTTTGTTGGCCAAAACTTAATTTTTCAAAGTCAAAGCTGAAACCTGGTTTTGATCGCGCTGCATTCGAAAAAGATGGACCGTTAAAACTGCGTACCAGAAATTTCGATAGATGGCGCCACTTCTGCAAAATCAGCTGTTCAACCCAGCTATTGTCATCGAAAAGCACGTGAAGGGAAAAAGTGCCGGATTAAGAACAATTTCAAATCTCTCAAAAATTAAAAAACGCAAGGAACTGATTATATTTTTTTGATGAATCTTAATCAGTCGGGTTTGCCACTTTTCACCACAATTCTTTAAATTTGCATTATTAGATCATTACCTCACATTCAAAAATGCAGAATTGTTTGCCTTATGGCATTCAGAAAAGGGTAAAAAAAGCAAAAAGGAAAATGTGGTACTGGAATTTTTAAAATCAGCACTTAATGGTGACATATCAGAAGAAATGACCACAGCATTTGTTGAAACCAGCAAACAAATTTGTTATCGGTTGACAACAAAATGGAAAATATGCAGGTCAAATATAAAGATGTTTCAACGGAAATATGTGGATTGGCTTGATCAACAAACAAGTGTAGTCGTCCCAAAAGCCTTAAAGTCAGTGGGACGCCCTGTATTGTTATATACCAAAAAAGGTCGCAGAGCACAAAGAAGGCAGGCTGCAGATCTTGTTACATCAGAGAAAGGAAACATCAATTTATTGATTCAAGCGGCAAGCATTGCCGCACGAAAGCGAGGCAAACACGACCTCGCTTTTGTGCTAAAACTTCTCTCTGTATGCCCAGAGAAGGCCAAAAATAGGCTGTGCAGGACCCAGTAGGAAAGCCGACCCCGATCTCCCCTGACGAGGCGTTAGCTCTGCTTCTCGACAAGGATCTTAGCAAAGAGCAGTACTGTGCAATAAGGGAGCAAACAAAACGGAAAAATTGCGACATATACCCTTCATATCACAAAATTTTGGACCAAAAGAAAGACTGTCGGCCGAATAATATTTTCACAGTGGACACAAAAGCAGAGGTCCCGCTTCAAAGTCTTCTAGACCACACTGCAAGTAGAATTGTTTCATTACAAGATGAAGTTATTTTAAATGTAATGCAAGAGCAAGGCGTGAAGTTTTTGACTGCAGATTTGACTTTGAGTTATGGTTTCGATGGTAGCTCTGGACAATCAAATTACAACCAAGGTTATTCTGGAGGTGAAGCATTTGATATGGACTCCAGCATTTTAGCCACAACTGTTACACCATTAAGGCTAGTAGATTCATCCGGAAACATACTGTGGAACAACCGAACACCTCAATCTATTAGATTTTGTCGGCCCTTAAGACTAGCCTTTATGAAAGAGAGTGCATATTAAAAGAAAATTCAGACTTAAAAGAAGAGATAAAACACTTGCAACCCTGCAAAATGATTATGGAAGACGGAAAATTTGTTTATATAAGTTTCAATTTACAACTAACAGCAATCGATGGCAAAGTGCTTAACGCCTTGACAGGCACAAAGTCAACACACGCCTGTCCAATATGTGGTGCATTACCTTCCGATTTTATTAATAATAAAAATTTCCAATGTGAAAAGTTTTTGCCCATTTTAAGTAATTTGAAATATGGATTAAGCCCTCTACACTGCTGGATTCGCATGTTTGAATATATTTTCCACGCTGGATACAAGTGCAATATTAAAAAGTGGAAAATATGCAATCAAAATAATAAAATGGAAGTCTATGAAAGAAAAAGGCATATTCAAGAATTGTTTTGGGTACAACTTTCTCTAAGAGTTGATAGACCGAAAACTGGCGGATTTGGCAGTACAAATGATGGAAATACTGCCCGCCGTGCCTTTAGTGACCCAAAAATATTTTCAACGAGGGGGAACGTTGTGAGTTGCTGCGGACACCGCAACTCTACGGTTATACCCGATACTAAGTCAGTATGGGTATGTATGTCGTATAAACGACACGACAAAGAGTGCGTGCGAGAGAGACAGAAAATCAGTCTGAGCGTGACGTCGGGCGCTGCGTAGCCACTGCAAATTGATTTGTTCCTATTGGCTATAAAAATGATCTGATCTGATCCAGATTCAGCAATCTGATAGATATGGTCATTATCTATGATTCTGCGTTTTTGGTTTTCTCGAAAGTGCAATATTGTGGATGCAACAGATTTTCGTTCTTTGTGTGGGCGGAAAAGGGTGGGGCGAAATTTTCAGATACACGTTTTATAGTGAGATCTAACAGGAGTGCGGATACCAAATTTGATTACTCTAGCCTTAATAGTCTCTGAGATTTTTGAATATCCCCAGATTTTCGTCCTTTGCGGGGGCGGAAGGGGGTGTGGTGAAATTTAAAACAAACAAACTCGTCTCGGTCCGATATATTAGGAGTGTGGATACCAAATTTGGTTGCTCTAGCTTTTATAGTCTCTAAGATCTAGGCGCTAATGTTTTACTCTAAGCAAAGCCGCCTATGCTACGTGTGTGTTAGAGAGAGACAGGGCGAGAAAAAATGAAATTGTTTTCTTGATGCTGGCTATAATAATAATACGATCCAATTCAGATTCCGCAGTCTTAAAGATATGGTCATTCTCTACAATTCTACGTTTTTGGTTTTCTCATATCTTTAAAATTGTGAATGCCACAGATTTTCGTCCTTTGTGGGGGCGGAAGTGGGCGGGGCAAAGTTTTGAAATATTTTTGTTGCAGTGACATATCACAGAAGTCTGGATCCAAAACATCGTTGCTCTAGCTCTTATAGTCTTTGAGCACTAGGCGCTGAAGGGGACGGACAGACGGACGGACGGACAGACGGACAGGGCCCAATCGACTCGGCTATTGATGCTGATCAAGAATATATATACTTTATGGGGTCGGAAACGATTCCTTCTGGACGTTACACACATCCACTTTTACCACAAATCTAATATACCCCAATACTCATTTTGAGTATCGGGTATAAAAATCACTGGCATTGATGAACAGCTTATTAGCAACTTAAGGATTGTGTTGATATGTCTTTCATGAAAATTGCCAATAAATGTTTCAAAATTTAAACAGTTCTGCTATAAAACTGCGGAAATAATTATTGACAAATACCCTTGGTTACCAATGACTGCAACAGTTCACAAAATTCTGGTTCATTCAAGTGATATTATGGAAAGCACTGTTCTTCCTGTAGGATATTTTGGAGAGGAGGGCGCTGAATCTAGAAATAAACTATATAAATCTGATCGGTTACATCATGCACGGAAGTGCAGCCGAATGCATAATTTTACAGACGTGTTCCACCGAGCAATGGATACATCAGATACTATTATTTCATCGGTAAATCTAGATAGACGTATTCAGAGACAAAACAGAATAAAGCTTCCAACTGAAGTTTTGGAAATGTTATCAAGCGAAGGTAGCCCATTAGAAGACCACGGTCGGAATGAAGATGATTATGATAATTTTGGATTGCAATGGAGTATGGAAGTGGAAAACGAAGAGCATGAGGCTTAAAAACATGTAGGTGTGTATAATCTGGTAAACTAACAGCACAGTTAGAATAAATGTAAATCTTTTATATTTCAGAGCCCCTTGACAAAAGCAACTTTTAAAAAATTATTTTTTTGACTTGGATCACAATTTTTGTTTATATTTAAGTAAAAAAATTTCTTTTAGGCATCCAATGCCTCTATTTTTAATAAAGATGTTGAAAATATGCTCAAGACTTGTTTTTCACTATATCTAATAATTTAAATATGCATTATTAAAAAAAGGGGCGGTGCCACACCCATTTTTTTTCTTAAATCCACTTCTTATTGAT
This sequence comes from Drosophila miranda, assembly GCF_003369915.1. Classification (NCBI taxonomy): domain Eukaryota; kingdom Metazoa; phylum Arthropoda; class Insecta; order Diptera; family Drosophilidae; genus Drosophila; species Drosophila miranda. Next base: position 24,222,268 of record NW_022881614.1, read on the forward strand.
TATATAAATCCAATACAAAAAACTAAATTAAAAAATCTTGTTCCGTTCGGGAGTTATTAATTTTGGCCAACAAAAGTGGTCACTCGGACCATATTGCGCTGACGTGATGTGTTTAAGCCTGGCCCTGCTCCCCTGCTCCTCTGTCCCTGTGTGAGTGTCTCGCAAAGGAGTGTTGCCTGCTTTTAGGCTGGAGCTGGAGTCTGAGACTGCATGTTGCAGCAGCCTTGAGATTGTGGCATTCTGATACGGTGGCATTGCGTTCCGGCAACGTGATGACTCCGACTGTGACGTGCCACAAATATCAATACAGCTCAAGGATTCCATGGTGGCAGGATTCCATGGTGGAAAGGCAGGACGTCCAGGCAGGACGCCCAACTCCTCGGTCTGGCCGGCATCTTGAACACGTTTCGCATTCTGCCAGCGCAGAGCGGAGTCAGCAACTTTGTTTTTCGCATGATTTTCCGCACGGATACGTATATCTGTCGTTTCGAAGTAATTTGCATATAATTTACAGCTGCTGCTGGCAGCACAAGCAGGGGCACAGGCAGAAGCAGAAGCAGAAAGGGTACCTTCATCGGGAAACTTTTAAAGTATTCCTCACACCTCACACCTGCAACCAGGCGCCGGCGCCACACACAAGTGGCAAACATTCTAAGACGCAAGCACTCGGAACAACAAACATTTTAGCGCCACGCGAAGGGAAAAGCGTCGGGGATGGAGACGGAGACAGAGACGACGCCAATGGATGCAGTGAATATTTTTAAAGTTTTTGACATAGTTTTCCCGACTTGCAGCTGGGCGGGTCACTTGAGCACGCCTCCGACCCGCTCACGCTCACGCTCTCTCAAATTTCCCCAGTTCGAAGTGTGGCGGCTGTCTGGTAGGGACGGTGGGGACGGTGGGGGGTCAGTGGAAGTGTGAAGGCGTCTGGCTAATGAGCTGGCTCTATTGCACGCCCCTTGCTGCCCCCTGCCGGCGGAAGTGCTCGTAATGCACTCGGCATGCATTTTTTATATCAACTTATAAGTGGCTCAAAAAAAAATTACAAGAACCGTTTAGTTTCCCAGGTGTTTCCCTGAGTGGATGGAGCGCTAATTTACAGAGAGGAAAACGGACTGCCGTGAGAGGGTGGTTGGGGGGTGCAGGGTATGGTTAGTTAGTTAGTGGAGTCCCCGGGAAATGGTAATCCCTTTGGTTCATTCGCAAAGGATGTTAAAGGATGTGTGTATGGCTATATAGAACGTATGAACACATTTGGATACACAAATATAAATGGATCACAATAACACCTTAAATTTAAGACCAAAAGACACTACATAGGATTTCAAGTGTCTAATTGCAGACCGTTCGTGGCGTGGATGAAACAATGAGAGGCACCAGATCGATTGATCGAAATCAAAGGGAAAAACAAAAAGAGAACACTCTACATAACCTATTTTCATAGATCTATGTATAAGGCTACATATGTATGTATAAGTTTATTCAACACATGGCAGATCTCTGCTGTTAGCTGCGACCTAACAGAGAATGAACAAATTCTGTATGGTCGCTACAGAGGCATGTTAATTAGGGAGCGAGCTTGCAGCGAGAGAGATCACCTGCTCATATTATATATACTACCAGATGATTCGTACTTCGGTGTGAGAGGGAGAGGAGCTTTGACTCGCCTACGCTGTCTCTTCGGGTCTTATTTTGCTCAGTAAAACAGCAACAGCATTCTTCTTTCTTTCATCAAACCGAATGACCCGAAAGAGAGTTAGCTTTTGCTCGGCTTTCGCTCTCCAAGGCTTTTTTCTAAGCAGAGCTTTTGGTCTGCATACGCATGCACTCTTATCGCAGCTTTCTCAGTTCCCCCTCGGTCGGTCACACCTAAAGCGGTTCAAGCGATTAAGATGCCAAATTATTTTGTTCTTGTGCAAATATAATACGTGCAATCAATTTCTTGGTTTTAAACAACGCAGAAGCCGGAAATTTGTTTGTTATACCCGATACTCAAATTGAGTATTGGGGTATATTAGATTTGTGGTAATTGGATTTGTGCAAACTGGTAGCTGAGTTCCGTTATAGTTTTGTGTTAGAACATACTTGTTCCTTGCATCCGTTGTTATACAAAATTCTTTGTTAAAATCTGGATATTGCAATAAGGTTGGCTTCATAAATTGTATTTTTTTACCCGATACTCAAAATGAGTATTGGGGTATATTAGATTTGTGGTAAAAGTGGATGTGTGTAACGTCCAGAAGGAATCGTTTTCGACCCCATAAAGTATATATATTCTGGATCAGCATCAATAGCCGAGTCGATTGAGCCCTGTCTGTCTGTCCGTCTGTTCGTCTGTCCGTCCGTCCGTCCGTCCGTCTGTCCGTCCCTTCAGCGCCTAGTGCTCAAAGACTATAAGATCTAGAGCAACGATGTTGAGGAGATAATGTTTTTTATCCCCAATCGGCCGACTAATTATTTCGAATTAAATAAAACTCGGCGCAGAAATAAAATTACGATATGTTCTTTAATGCGTGACATCCAAATTGCAAGTGTGGCTTGCCTGCCCTTTACATTGCCGCTCCGATCGCTAAGCGCAGCTTCGCTCGGCCGACGTCGGTAGGCAGACGCAAAGCGGAGATAGCGAAGAGCGAGCTGGCAGAGAGCGTTTAGCAGGGCAAGCAAGCGCAGAGCTTTAACAAACAAATGAGTGACATAGACATAAGTAACAAACAAAATAAGCGGCTGAGGGCCAAGAATTAGGTGGTATTTGGCAAGCAGCTAATCGGCTGGGTTCTGCTCCGAACAGATGTTTTGGATCCAGACTTCTGTGATATGTCACTGCTACAAGTATATTTCAAAACTTCGCCCCGCCCACTTCCGCCCCCACAAAGGACGAAAATCTGTGGCATCTACATTTTTAAAGATACGATAAAACCAAAAACGCAGAATCGTAGAGAATGACTATATGCTCTAGAGTGAAAAATCTCAACTAGATCGTATAATTATTATAGCCAGAATCAAGAAAACAATTTAATTTTTTGTCGCCCTGTCTCTCTCTAACACACACGTAGCATAGGCGGCTTTGCTTAGAGTAAAACATTAGCGCCTAGATCTCAGAGACTACAAAAGCTAGAGCAACCAAATTTGGTATCCACACTCCTAATATATCGGACCGAGACGAGTTTGTTTCAAAATTTCGCCAAACCCCCTTCCGCCCCCGCAAAGGATGAAAATCTGGGGATATTCACAAATCTCAGAGACTATTAAGACTAGAGTAACCAAATTTGGTATCCGCACTCCTGTTAGATCTCACTATAAAACGTATATCTCAAAATTTCGCCCCACCCTCTTCCGCCCCACAAAGGACGAAAATCTGTTGCATCCACAATATTGAGGATACAAGAAAACTAAAAACGCAGAATCATAGATAATGATCATATATATCAGATTGCTGAATCTGGATCAGATCAGATCATTTTTATAGCCAAAAGGAACAAATCAATTTGCACTGGCTACGCAGCACCCGACGTCACGCTCAGACTGATTTTCTGTCCCTCTCGCACGCCCTCCTTGTCGTGTCGTTTAATATAAGCGGCGTCTGCCGGAGGAGAGCCATACTGACTTAGTATCGGGTATAACTGTAGAGTTGCGGTCTCCGCAGCAACTCACAACGTTCCCCCTCGTTAATCATATGTTTCTCGGAACAACCAATGACAATTAGGTCATCCATATACAAGAATGCCTGAGAAGGTTCGATACCTGAAAATGCAATTGTCATCATTCTTTAAAAAGAATTGGGCGCTATTTTTAAACCGTATGGTAACCGCGTGAAGCGATAGGAGCCATTGCTCGTTGAAAAGGACGTTATATTTCTTGAACTTTCTTCAAGCTCTATTTGATGAAAGCCTGACATCAGATCTAGACATGAAAAGTATTTGGCTCTACCTAATTGATCATGAATATCATCTATTCTGGGCAGTGGGAATTTGTCTGATAATACTTTTTTGTTTATTTGGCGGTAGTCAATCACTAGGCGCCATCTTTTACTATCTGAATTTGGTAATGATTTTTTCGGTACGATTAATAATGGACTGTTATATTCTGAGACTGAGGGTTCTACTATTTTGTCTTTTATTAGTTTGTCCACTTGTTTTATTGCTTCCTCTTTTTGACTGTGCGGAATTCTATAATTATACCCGATACTCAAAATGAGTATTGGGGTATATTAGATTTGTGGTAAAAGTGGATGTGTGTAACGTCCAGAAGGAAACGTTTCCGACCCCATAAAGTATATATATTCTTGATCAGCTTCAATAGCCGAGTCGATTAAGCCCTGTCTGTCTGTCCGTCTGTCCGTCTGTCCGTCTGTCCGTCCGTCCGTCTGTCCGTCCCCTTCAGCGCCTAGTGCTCAAAGACTATAAGAGCTAGAGCAACGATGTTTTGGACCCAGACTTCTGTGATATGTCACTGCTACAAAAATATTTCAAAATTTCGCCCTGCCCACTTCCGCCCCCACAAAGGACGAAAATCTGTGGCATCCACAATTTTAAAGATACGAGAAAACCAAAAACGCAGAATCGTAGAGAATGACCATATCTTTAAGACTGCAGAATCTGAATTGGATCGTATTATTATTATAGCCAGCATCAAGAAAACAATTTCATTTTATCTCGCCCTGTCTCTCTCTAACACACACGTAGCATAGGCGGCTTTGCTTAGAGTAAAACATTGGCGCCTAGATCTCAGAGACTACAAAAGCTAGAGCAACCAAATTTGGTATCCACACTCCTAATATATCGGACCGAGACGAGTTTGTTTCAAAATTTCGCCACACCCCCTTCCGCCCCCGCAAAGGATGAAAATCTGGGGATATTCACAAATCTCAGAGACTATTAAGGCTAGGGTAACCAAATTTGGTATCCGCACTCCTGTTTGATCTCACTTTAAAACGTATATCTCAAAGTTTCGCCCCACCCCCTTCCGCCCCCACAAAGGACGAAAATCTGTTGCATCCACAATATTGAGGATACAAGAAAACTAAAAACGCAGAATCATAGATAATGACCATATCTATCAGATTGCTGAATCTGGATCAGATCAGATCATTTTTATAGCCAATAGGAACAAATCAATTTGCAGTGGCTACGCAGCGCCCGACGTCACGCTCAGACTGATTTTCTGTCTCTCTCGCACGCACTCTTTGTCGTGTCGTTTAATATTAGCGGCGTCTGCCGGAGGAGAGCCATACTGACTTAGTATCGGATATAACTGTAGAGTTGCGGTGTCCGCAGCAACTCACAACGTTCCCCCTCTTTATACCCGATACTCAAAATGAGTATTGGGGTATATTAGATTTGTGGTAAAAGTGGATGTGTGTAACGTCCAGAAGGAATCGTTTCCGACCCCATAAAGTATATATATTCTTGATCAGCATCAATAGCCGAGTCGATTGAGTCCTGTCTGTCTGTCCGTCCGTCCGTCTGTCCGTCTGTCCGTCCCCTTCAGCGCCCAGTGCTCAAAGACTATAAGAGCTAGAGCAACGATGTTTTGGATCCAGACTTCTGTGATATGTCACTGCAACAAAAATATTTCAAAACTTCGCCCCGCGCACTTCCGCCCCCACAAAGGACGAAAATCTGTGGCATCCACAATTTTAAAGATATGAGAAAACCAAAAACGTAGAGTTGTAGAGAATGACCATATCTTTAAGACTGCGGAATCTGAATTGGATCGTATTATTATTATAGCCAGCATCAAGAAAACAATTTCATTATACCCGATACTCAAAATGAGTATTGGGGTATATTAGATTTGTGGTAAAAGTGGATGTGTGTAACGTCCAGAAGGAATCGTTTCCGACCCCATAAAGTATATATATTCTTGATCAGCATCAATAGCCGAGTCGATTGAGCCCTGTCTGTCTGTCCGTCTGTCCGTCCGTCCGTCCGTCCGTTCGTCCGTCCGTCCGTCCGTCCGTCCGTCCCCTTCAGCGCCTAGTGCTCAAAGACTATAAGAGCTAGAGCAACGATGTTTTGGATCCAGACTTCTGTGATATGTCACTGCTACAAAAATATTTCAAAACTTCGCCCCGCCCACTTCCGCCCCCACAAAGGACGAAAATCTGTGGCATCCACATTTTTAAAGATACGATAAAACCAAAACGCAGAATCGGTGAGGATGACCATATCTTCTACAGTTGAAAATCTGAACCAGATCAAATAATGATTATAGCCAGAATCAAGAAAACAATTTCATTCTTTCTCGCTCTGTCTCTCTCTAACACACAGGTTTCATGGTCGGTTTTGACAATTGCAAAATATGAGTTCAAGGATCTCAGAACCTATTAGAGCCAGAGCAACCAAATTTGGTATCCACTCTCCTGTGATATCGGACCTTGACCGTTTCGTGTCCAAATTTCGCCACACCCCCTTCCGCCCCCGCAAAGGATGAAAATCTGGGGCATCCACAAATCTCAGAGACTTTTAAGGCTAGAGTAACCAAATTTGGTATCCGCACTTCTGTTAGATCTCACTATAAAACGTATATCTCAGAATTTCGCCCCACCCCCTTCCGCCCCCACAAAAGACGAAAATCTGTTGCTTCCACAATATTGCACATTCGAGAAAACAAAAAAGGCAGAATCATAGATAATGACCATATCTATCAGATTGTTGAATCTGGATCAGATCGGATCATTTTTGTAGCCAAAAGCAAGAAATTAATTTTCAGTGGCTACTCAGCGCCCGACGTCAGACTGATTTTCTGTCTAGCGGCGTCTGCCGGAGGAGAGTTATACTGACTTAGTATCGGGTATAACCGTAGAGTTGCGGTGTCCGCAGCAACTCACAACGTTCCCCCTCGTTTTTTCTCGCCCTGTCTCTCTCTAACACACACGTAGCATAGGCGGCTTTGCTTAGAGTAAAACATTAGCGCCTAGATCTCAGAGACTACAAAAGCTAGAGCAACCAAATTTGGTATCCACACTCCTAATATATCGGACCGTGACGAGTTTGTTTCAAAATTTCGCCACACCCCCTTCCGCCCCCGCAAAGGACGAAAATCTGGGGATATTCAAAAATCTCAGAGACTATTAAGGCTAGAGTAAACGTGTATCTCAAAATTTCTCCCCATTCCCTTTCGCCCACACAAAGGACGAAAATCTGTTGCATCCACAATATTGCACATTCGAGAAAACTAAAAACGCAGAATCATAGACAATGACCATATCTATCAGATTGCTGAATCTGGATCAGATCAGATCATTTTTATAGCCAATAGGAACAAATCAATTTGCAGTGGCTTCGCAGCGCCCGACGTCACGCTCAGACTGATTTTCTGTCTCTCTCGCACGCACTCTTTGTCGTGTCGTTCAATATTAGCGGCGTCTGCCGGAGGAGAGCCATACTGACTTAGTATCGGGTATAACCGTAGAGTTGCGGTGTCTGCAGCAACTCACAACGTTCCCCCTCGTTTTTAATATATACCGGTTCATCATCTTTCATTCTTATCTTTTGTTTATAAAAATTATTAGTTGATATCGATTCGGTTTCTGTTCCGAATATGTCACTGTATTTGGTGCATAGTTCTGTGAGAATGGTTTTGAACTGTGGGGGAAAATTTTTATTTAGTTTGTTTAAAATTTCGGTGTGTTTAGGATTGTTGCTGTTATTTACTATGTCGTAATCATCTAATGACTCGAATTGGATGGCATCTAATTATACCCGATACTCAAAATGAGTATTGGGGTATGTCGGGTCAAGCAGCTTAAATATTTTAAATTATTGCCAGTGGTGCGGCCCAAAGGAAATGCATTTTGGTGTTGTCGTTTCCAATGCCCCCACTGCAAAGATCATTTGCTACCGCATATGCGAATGCAGCGGAATTCTTTCGTCTCCTTATGTCGCAATCTCTCGGACTCGGCTTAACAGCGTCCCCGAGCAGCTCTAACGCTCTCGGGCTATCATACGCTCTCGCTCGCGTCTAAGCTTGCTGCATAGGGTCCGGCAATTTGGCCCATCAGCCCTTGCATGGGCAGTCTTGAGCTAATCGTCGCAGCTATTAGACTAACATCCTCGCATCAATCGTTCGCCCCAATCATCCCCATATGTACATACGCGATAAGTTGGTTTACATATGCAAATAAATTGTGAATTATAAACAGCCTCTCGACTTTCATTAACTTCAAATTGCAACAGTTGTTAAAAACGCTTAATAGCTTAACATTTGGTGACCCCGACGTGATTGTGCAATAAATAATCCATCAGTGCAATCACAAACTAATATAGCATTCAAAGATCTTAACTAATTGCCATCTCAACCAGTGTCATCGACCACATAAGTTATCCATACATATATACACCGGCCTCCCCTGCATATTCGGTAGTGCACGGAGCTGTTGGCTTGCGCTTCTCTTTTCGGTCATCTTCCCGCAATAAACGTTTCTTACACCGGTCGCCTTTGTATATACAGTTCGTGCATAGCTGTTCGCTTGCTGGGCTCGGTTCTTGTCGTCTATTGCTCGTGTTACTCTTTGCGATCATCTTCCCGCTAGAGACGTTGGTCTTTCTGCTAACGCTGCCGCTACCATGGAAGTTAATGCTGCTAACGAAATTCCAATGACCAGTGAGCAAAACAGGGTGTCTTTTTTGAAGCTTAAGTCAACGGAATTATGCGAGAAAATGAAAAGGTTAGCTACCGCTTGGCAGAATGAGTCGTCAGACTGTGACTACTACATGCTCGTGGTAAAGCAAGAGCAAGTCGAGAAGTTGATCAGCAAATTTGAGATGTTTCACGGCGAGCTTGAGGAATTGGATCGACGCGAAATTCACAGTGGTTTGTGTGACATTTTTGAGTCACTTGCAAGCTCGCTGAAGGCGGCGATTATGAGGGAAATGGCTAAGAGTAGCGGCCGCATGCCGTTTCATTCTACCTTGGCTGGAGGAAATACTACGGTTGAGTTTGCCGGCTCGCAATTTCTACCTCACCGTTGTAAGGAAGTTCTCAGGCCGAGGTACAGCTTCTCAGTCTGTCCAGGGCCCGGTCCTTCCCCACAGCAAAATTTGTTGTGTGAGGACCTAAGGGGAGAGCTGTTCGCAGCGAAAGCGCACCCGTGGGGTGAATCGAGGCGCGGGTGAGCCCGTGCTTGGGGAGCTGCCGAGACGTGTGTTGGGGGTCATGCGAGGCGGGAGGAGGGGGTTTGGGTCAGGGGTCGGAAGGGTAGGGGAGAGGGGAGCCCAGCTTAGCAGATGCCGCATGATCCACGACTCACATCTGCGTCGCCGGGTCCCCAGGGCGAGGGTGTAGGAGAGGGAACCCAGCTTTGCGGATGCCGCGTGAATCCACGACTCACATCCAGCATCGTCGGGTCCCCAAGGGCGAGGGTGTAGGAGAGGGAACCCAGCTTTGCGGATGCCGCGTGAATCCACGACTCACATCCAGCATCGCCGGGTCTCCAGGGGAGACAGGTACGGGGAAGGGAAGCCCAGCTTGGGGGATGCCGCATGATCCACGACTCACATCCCCTTCGCCGGGCCCCCAGGGAATAGGGAAGAGAGGGGGTGGGGCTGAGGGACTCCTACGGGCGAGAGTTCTGAAACCGGTGGGATGAGGTGGGTGTCTTTATTGTGGGGGGAATAAATGACAAAAATTTACAACATTTTCGGGAAAACTTCTGGTTCTGTGCGTACACGGTGCCTACTGCACCGATCTATCCCCCCAGAGCTCACATACGTGAGGTGGCTCACCCTTGCTTTCCCTTCCTTGGGTCCGGCGGCCGGTCCTCGTCACGTCGGTGGCTTCCTTTGCACACCAGGGCTCACAGCTGGTTTTTATTCACCGCGTCCGGCTTATTGCGTACACGGCGCGGTCACGGCTAGTTTTTAAATCTATTTTGGCTTCCGCCGCACAACCGGTCTGGCTCAGCCCTCCGAGATCACTCCCGAGCTTGGCTCGCGCTAGACCGTGCCAGGCCTCGACTTTTCTTTTTCGCAGCTTCTCTGCCGCTTCGCTGCTGCGCCGCCTTCGGCTGCCGGCCCCGGCTGCGTGGGTGTATTGCCTGCTTCGCCGTCGGCTCTTTTCCTCGGCTGCGTGGGCGTAAGACCGATCGGCAGCTTCTCTGCCGCTTCGCTCTCTTTCATGTTGTCTCTTTTCGTCTGCGTATAGCCGTTCTCTTCCTTGCGTTGGCTGCGTGGGCGTAAGAGCGTATCTCTTTCGTGTTGGTTCTCTTCGCCTTCGTATAGCCGTGGTGTGCGTCTCTCTTTGCTGCGTGGCCGTAGTGTGCGTCTCTCTTACGTGTTGGTTCTCTTAGTTCTAATAAGTAAAAAAGGCCTACTGTTTAATGGGTGAAAATAAGGATTCATTGTTGCTTGTCTTGGTAATACTAATAATAATAGAAGTAATAAAATCGGATAATAGTGATAATGAACTGAGATAATAATGAAATTAGATAACAAGCCGTCGGGGCGGTCCCTTCAGGGGATGGTGTCGTGGTCAGTGTTGTGGCGGCTTATGCCTTCACACTCCCTTCCTACTTCGGGGTGGGGCGCGGTGAAATGCGCACCAAATTTCCGCTGATGCATACGCGGAAGCGTTGGCCGTGGTGGTGTTCTAGGCTGCGGATCCGGCTGCGCACGTGACGCGCCGCGTTTGCCTGAGCGCTGGCGCCTTCCAGCAGGCTTTGCGGGATGCGGCGGTCAGGCGTGCTTCCCCGCCAGGCGACTGGGGCGATTGGCCATTCCTGCTCCTCCTGCAGCGCGTTTAGCTCGGGCATCCCCTCGAACGCTGTGAGTAGTCCGCCCGCCTCTGCCTCTTCCAAGCCCAATGACAGGTCGCTGTCCTCCTTTGGTTGGCTCGGGTTTCCTGGTTCGGCCTCTCGGGCCGTGCAGTTCGTCGGTTCCGGGTTCGGGGCGTTGTGGTCGGTGGGAACTGGCGATAGCCACTTCATTGGTGCGTGGTCCAGCGGCTGCCAATCGGGATTCTCCCCTCTTTCCGGGGCTGCCGCCTCCTCCTGCGCGTCCCACTCCTGCAGTCTGGCGTGCCACCCGTCGTCCCAGCTGGTGTCCATTCTCCATTCTCCTGTTGATGGACCATGCTGCGTGATGTTGCCCGGTTCTGCTTGCGGGGTCGGGGAGTGGTGCCTTGCGTGTGGTTGGCTGGTCGTGGACCGTGGTTGCCTTGAGCTGGGCGGCGACGCACCTTTAGGATGCCCTTCCGTGCCATCCTCTGCCTCTAGAGGCTGTGCGTCGCTCGTCCTTGGGTTGTCCATGTCGGATCTGGTGGGGGGAAGAAACCTTGTTTGGTTAGAACCTGACCTGTGCCACTGATGTGCCCTGTGCCCTGGGTTTCCCTGATCGGTGCATTTTCTAGTTTCTGGCTATTTCTTACTCTAATCCCCTAAGGGGAGTTAAGCTATCTTACTGCGTGTGTACGCGGTTGCCCCTTGTGGGGCGAGGACATTACGGCAGCGCACTACCATAAGTGGCCCTCATGAACTCGCGGTTTTCCTGGTGCTGGGGTCGTCCTCATCGTTGTCTTCGTTGTCTTCTTCGTTTTCGCTGGTGAGGGTGTGCTCGACGTCGTCGCTGGTGAGGGTGTGCTCGTGGTCGTGGTAGGCCTTGAGGTCGGCTAGTCCGGCCGTTCGTCGTTGTCTTCGCGGATGCTTCTGGAGTCGTGCTATGGTGGGGGAAATAAATTTTACTACTTTGTAAGGCCCCTCATATTTGAGAGCCAGTTTGGCAGCGAAGTTGTCCGCCGCTTTGGACAGGGGATGTTGGCGTAGCATCACGAGCGTCCCGATCGTGGGTCTCCATTCGCGTTGACGTAGGTTGTAGTTCCTGCTCTGCGTCTGTGATGCCTGCTTTGTATTTTCCTGTACGATGGCGAAGATTTCCTTGAGTCGCTTGGCCTTGTCGGTTGGGATTTCTGTCACTTCGCCTAGTCCTGGGGTCGCCTCTTCGTACAAGGCTCCAGGCAACCGAGGTTCCCGGCCGAGTACGATGAATGCTGGGCTGAATCCTGTGGTGTCCGATGTGCTGCTGTTGATTGGCTAGGCTGAGTTCGGGCAGCAGCTCGTCCCATGTCCGCTGGTCTCCATCGATGTACTGGGCGATCATGGTTTTGATTGTCCTGTTGGCTCGTTCCGTGGGGTTTTGTTGTGGGGTATAGGGCTTGCTGCCACGGCGATAGGTCCTCCAGTTCCAGGGCGGCACGGGGTCGATGGTTCTGCGTGGTCCCGATGCTGCGGAGTGCGTCTCGGTCCCGCGCGGTTTCGTAGGCCGAGACGAGCTGGGTCAATTCTGTGAGTGATCAGAAATCTTGTCTGCGCGTATACATTTGATACTCCGGACGGAGATTTTCGTAGATCCGCTCGAGTTCCTGTTCCCGAGTATACTGGGCTCGTTGCATCATCAGACGCAACTCGATAAGGTAATCCCGGAAGGATTCCTTCGGCTTCTGTTCCCGACTTCGTATGGTGTCTCCCAGCCGCTGGAAGTATCTGGGGGGCAGGAAGAATTCTAGGAATTCTTTCCGAAAGTCTGTCCAATTCTGTCCCTGCATCTGAAAAGTTCGGAACCATCCTTCGGCCTTACCTGTAAGGAGACCGGAGATGGCTCGCGGCAACTGCTCTGGGCTCCCGCCGTATGATTCCACTCGCTCCTCGAGCCTTTCGATGAACGCTAGTGGGTCCGCGTGGCCGTCGAAAGTAAATCCCCATTTCCGGAGTTTGTCCGCCAGTAACGAGTACGAGATCTCACCCCCTCCGGGGCGTGAGACCCGATGTCCCTGAGGAAGACGTGGATGTTCTCCTTCCGTGGTTGTCTGGTGGCTAGGCGTGGCCAGGGGTCCAGCGGTAGTGGGTACTGGCGCGTGGCTCTTGCTGGACGCCTCTGGTCTGGTTCCTTGGAGTGGTCCTTGGGCAGCTCGTTGTGGTTGCTCGTCCTGGGCGGCCGGTGTCTCGGTCGCTGACTCGCGGTATCCGTGGGTGGATCCTTGGCTCGTGCTGGGCAGCTCGGGTACAATTAATCGCAGTTTTGGTCCCTCCTTGCTGTCTTCCATCTTCGTCCGGCTCTCTGGCCCGGGCGACGTGGCTGGACTCCGGTGGTCCCTGGGGCTTGGTATGTTCCCAAAGTGCGTAGCCAATTCGTCCAGCCTTGCCTGCACGGCTTCGGGGTGCCCAGGGTGTGCGATGAATGCGGTGATCCGGCTCCGTAGGTCCTCTGCAGTCCCAGTTTCTCCTAGTCCAAACTCCTTAGCTAGGCTCTGCAGCTCGTCCTTCCTGCGGGACGCTATCCAGCGCATGTTCAGCCTGATCCTGGTACACTAATCGGGGCACCGGTACGAGTCCTTATCAGCACGGTACTGGGTCTGGGGCTTCTGTACTAGGATACGCGGCACTGGGTGGAGAGTCCTGTTAGAAGGACACGCGGCACGGTACTGGATCGGTGATCCTATACTAGGATACACGGCACTGGGGTGGGGGATCCTGTTCGAAGGGTACGCGGCACGGTACTAGATCGGTGATCCTGTACTAGGATACACAGCACTGGGTTGGATGATCCTGTCGAAGGATACGTGGCGCGGTACAGGGAAAGGTTCTGTCTGACTGCTCGGTGGTAACTGTGTGACTGCTCGGTAACAACTACCTGACTGCCCGGTAATGACTGTCTGACTGCTCGGTAACAACTGCCTGACTGCCCGGTAATGACTGTCTGACTGCTCGGTAACAACTGTCCTGACCGGTGTTCCTGCTCCGCCTCATATTGGCCGTGGCCATGGCTTTGTGGCCGAGGGCTCCTCTGCCATGTAGCTGCTCCTCTGCGATCGCCGGCTGTCCCTCGCTGCTCCGTTGTTCTACCGCTGCTTCGCTGCTTGGCTGCTCTGTCACTGCTTGGCTGCTCTGTCACTGTCTCGCTGCTCTGTCAGTGCCTCGCTGCTCGGTCACTGCCTCTCTGCTCTGTCACTGCCTCGCTGCTCGGTCACTGCCTCGCTGCTCTGTCGCTGCGCCTTCTCCGCTCTGCCGCTGCCACGTTGCTCTGTCGCTGCTGCTTCTCCGCTCTGCCGCTGCCACGTTGCTCTGTCGCTGCTGCTTCTCCGCTCTGCCGCTGCCTCGTTGCTCTGTCGTCGCTGCTTTCCTGCTCTGCCGCTGCGCCGCTGCTGCTGCTTTGCTACTCTGTCGTTGGTGCCGCTTTGTCGCCGTCGCGTGCCAAAGTTTTACGCGCCGTCCGCGGCCATTTTCTCCCGGCACGCGGTGCTGTGTCTTCGGCGTCTCTCCCCGTCTCTTTCTGTCGCGTAGGTGGCTGTCTGCGTGGTTTTTCGCGTCTCTCCCCGTCTCTTTCTGGCGCGTAGGTGGCTGGCTGTGTGGTTTTCGCCGGCGCGTCTGGGACACGTGCCGGCGGCTGTTGCTTGGCGGTTATTAGAGAAACCAGCCTCAGCTGTACATAAGTCGAGGGATCAACGATTGGTGCTGGCTATTTGCCGGGACTCTGATTTTTGGCTGCTGATCACTGATTTTAAGTTTTTCTTCCCTTTCTCCTGCTGCTTTTCCTGATCCGTGGCTCCTAAACATCGTTTGCCGTTTTGCTTTTGTGGGTCTTGCCTTTTAATTGTTGGCTGCTGCTTGGTTCCCTTTTCACTTCTAACTGCTTTTCACTTATTCCCTATGCTCACCGACTCTCCCCTCGTGTCCCTGCTCGGGCGCCATCTGTAAGGAAGTTCTCAGGCCGAGGTACAGCTTCTCAGTCTGTCCAGGGCCCGGTCCTTCCCCACAGCAAAATTTGTTGTGTGAGGACCTAAGGGGAGAGCCGTTCGCAGCGAAAGCGCACCCATGGGGTGGATCGCGGCGCGGGTGAACCCGTGCTTGGGGAGCTGCCGAGACGTGTGTTGGGGGTCATGCGAGGCGGGAGGAGGGGGTTTGGGTCAGGGGTCGGAAGGGTAGGGGAGAGGGGAGCCCAGCTTAGCAGATGCCGCATGATCCACGACTCACATCTGCGTCGCCGGGTCCCCAGGGCGAGGGTGTAGGAGAGGGAACCCAGCTTTGCGGATGCCGCGTGAATCCACGACTCACATCCAGCATCGCCGGGTCCCCAGGGGAGACAGGTATGGGGAAGGGAAGCCCAGCTTGGGGGATGCCGCATGATCCACGACTCACATCCCCTTCGCCGGGCCCCCAGGGAATAGGGAAGAGAGGGGGTGGGGCTGAGGGACTCCTACGGGCGAAAGTTCTGAAACCGGTGGTTGAGGTGGGTGTCTTTATTGTGGGGGGAATAAATGACAAAAATTTACAACATTTTCGGGAAAACTTCTGGTTCTGTGCGTACACCCTGCCTACTGCACCGATCTATCCCCTCCAGAGCTCACATACGTGAGGTGGCTCACCCTTGCTTTCCCTTCCTTGGGTCCGGAGGCCGGTCCTCGTCACGTCGGTGGCTTCCTTTGCACACCGCGGTCACAGCTGGTTTTTATTGGCTGCGTGGGTGTATTGCCTGCTTCGCCGTCGGCTCTTTTCCTCGGCTCATGATGCAATTATACAAGGTGGTCTCGTCGGCAAAAGTTAGTCCCTTAACGTATGCTAGCAATAAGTGCGAGTGAAGGGCACATAGTATAATGAGTGTGAGTGAGACGGTATATGTTGATGTTGATTAACCCTTAACAGGCCCGTGGGTTTTAAAATTTTAAAATAAAATGATTTTACTGATATATTAATATTTAAATTTTATGCAGCCATTAATAATTTTTCTTCAACATTTTTAGTTATATTAAAATGTTCTTTTACATAATATATAAAGATTACTTCTAGTTCTGTGGTATTTTTATACCCGATACTCAAAATGAGTATTGGGGTATATTAGATTTGTGGTAAAAGTGGATGTGTGTAACGTCCAGAAGGAATCGTTTCCGACCCCATAAAGTATATATATTCTTGATCAGCATCAATAGCCGAGTCGATTGAGCCCTGTCTGTCCGTCCGTCCGCCCGTCTGTCCGTCTGTCCGTCCCCTTCAGCGCCTAGTGCTCAAAGACTATAAGAGCTAGAGCAACGATGTTTTGGATCCAGACTTCTGTGATATGTCACTGCAACAAAAATATTTCAAAACTTCGCCCCGCGCACTTCCGCCCCCACAAAGGACGAAAATCTGTGGCATCCACAATTTTAAAGATATGAGAAAACCAAAAACGTAGAGTTGTAGAGAATGACCATATCTTTAAGACTGCGGAATCTGAATTGGATCGTATTATTATTATAGCCAGCATCAAGAAAACAATTTCATTATACCCGATACTCAAAATGAGTATTGGGGTATATTAGATTTGTGGTAAAAGTGGATCTGTGTAACGTCCAGAAGGAATCGTTTCCGACCCCATAAAGTATATATCTTCTTGATCAGCATCAATAGCCGAGTCGATTGAGCCCTGTCTGTCCGTCCGTCCGTCCGTCTGTCCGTCTGTCCGTCCCCTTCAGCGCCTAGTGCTCAAAGACTATAAGAGCTAGAGCAACGATGTTTTGGATCCAGACTTCTGTGATATGTCACTGCAACAAAAATATTTCAAAACTTCGCCCCGCCCACTTCCGCCCCCACAAAGGACGAAAATCTGTGGCATCCACAATTTTAAAGATATGAGAAAACCAAAAACGTAGAGTTGTATAGAATGACCATATCTTTAAGACTGCGGAATCTGAATTGGATCGTTTCATTATTATAGCCAGCATCAAGAAAACAATTTCATTTTTTCTCGCCCTGTCTCTCTCTAACACACACGTAGCATAGGCGGCTTTGCTTAGAGTAAAACATTAGCGCCTAGATCTCAGAGACTACAAAAGCTAGAGCAACAAAATTTGGTATCCACACTCCTAATATATCGGACCGAGACGAGTTTGTTTCAAAATTTCGCCACAGCCCCTTCCGCCCCCGCAAAGGACGAAAATCTGGGGATATTCAAAAATCTCAGAGACTATTAAGGCTAGAGTAACCAAATTTGGTATCCGCACTCCTGTTAGATCTTACTACGCAAAGCCATACTGACTTAGTATCGGGTATAACCGTAGAGTTGCGGTGTCCGCAGCAACTCACAACGTTCCCCTCGTTTTTATATGCTTCTTATAATTTTGTTGTTGTCGGGACATAAGGGCTAAGAATATATAAAAAAATTCGTCCGTGAACAACCTTCATCATCAACAAGCAAGCATGCACTGACGATAAGGGACAACACGAACGAACTTCGGCTCCCGACGAGACCACCTTGTATAATTGCATTATGCCTCGGCTGCGTGGGCGTAAGACCGATCGGCGGCTTCTCTGCCGCTTCGCTCTCTTTCATGTTGTCTCTTTTCGTCTGCGTATAGCCGTTCTCTTCCTTGCGTTGGCTGCGTGGGCGTAAGAGCGTATCTCTTTCGTGTTGGTTCTCTTCGCCTTCGTATAGCCGTGGTGTGCGTCTCTCTTCGCTGCGTGGCCGTAGTGTGCGTCTCTCTTACGTGTTGGTTCTCTTAGTTCTAATAAGTAAACGAGGGGGAACGTTGAGTTGCTGCGGACACCGCAACTCTACGGTTATACCCGATACTAAGTCAGTATAACTCTCCTCCGGCAGACGCCGCTAATATTAAACGACACGACAAAGAGTGCGTGCGAGAGAGACAGAAAATCAGTCTGAGCGTGACGTAGGGCGCTGCGTAGCCACTGCAAATTGATTTGTTCCTATTGGCTACAAAACTGATCCGATCTGATCCAGATTCAGCAATCTGATAGATATGGTCATTATCTACGATTCTGCGTTTTTAGTTTTCTCGAATGTGCAATATTGTGGATGCAACAGATTTTCGTCCTTTGTGTGGGCGGAAGGGGGAGGGGCGAAATTTTGAGATACACGTTTTATAGTGAGATCTAACAGAAGTGCGGATACCAAATTTGGTTACTCTAGCTTTAATAGTCTCTGAGATTTGTGGATGCCCCAGATTTTCGTCCTTTGCGGGGGCGGAAGGGGGTGTGGCGAAATTTGGACACGAAACGGTCAAGGTCCGATATCACAGGAGTGTGGATACCAAATTTGGTTGCTCTGGCTCTAATAGGTTCTGAGATCCTTGAACTCATATTTTGCAATTGTCAAAACCGTCCATGAAACCTGTGTGTTAGAAAGAGACAGAGCGAGAAAGTATGAAATTGTTTTTTTGATTCTGGCTATAATCATTATTCGATCTGGTTCAGATTTCGCACTGTAGAAGATATGGTCATCCTCACCGATTCTGCGTTTTTGGTTTTATCGTATCTTTAAAAATGTGGATGCCACAGATTTTCGCCCTTTGTGGGGGCGGAAGTGGGCGGGGCGAAGTTTTGAAATATTTTTGTAGCAGTGACATATCACAGAAGTCTGGATCCAAAACATCGTTGCTCTAGCTCTTATTGTCTTTGAGCACTAGGCGCTGAAGGGGACGGACGGACGGACGGACGGACGGACGGACGGACGGACAGACGGACAGACAGACAGGGCTCAATCGACTCGGCTATTGATGCTGATCAAGAATATATATACTTTATGGGGTCGGAAACGATTCCTTCTGGACGTTACACACATCCACTTTTACCACAAATCTAATATACCCCAATACTCATTTTGAGTATCGGGTATAAAAAGGCCTACTGTTTTCGGGTTTCTTAGCCTATTTCTTACTTTAATGGGTGAAAATAAGGATTCATTGTTGCTTGTCTTGGTAATACTAATAATAATTGAAGTAATAAAATCGGATAATAGTGATAATGAACTGAGATAATAATGAAATTAGATAACAGGCCGTCGGGGCGGTCCCTTCAGGGGATGGTGTCGTGGTCAGTGTTGTGGAGGCTTATGCCTTCACACCGTAGACAAGTACCATCCCTGCCTCCTATACAATTGCCGATGTTCATTGAAGTCGATGGACTTTTCTATGGCAAGCTATGCGTTGAGCAATCAGGTGGGCAGAAGTAGAAAGCATAATAATTCTAGGTCCACATTGGTTACAACGAACCAAACCGTAGCACGCTGCGCGCTGTGCAACGATGGTGCTCACGAGGTCCAGCACTGCCAGAAGTTTAAAGCGCTGTCCCCCACAAATCGCCATAAAGAAGCCAAGCGGCCTTCGTTGTGTATAAATTGTCTCAGAACAGGGCATCGATTACTTCAGTGCACCTCGAGCAACTGTCATACCTGCGGGGGTAGACACCATACCCTCTGTTTGTACACGGAGCGTTTTCCGCATTAATGTTAATTCACGGATGGGGGTGTGTTAGTTTTTTCTGCAAACGAATCAAATTCTATACAAGAAAGAGAAAAGTCGATCGATCCAGTTGAGTATTAGGGAATAACTATTTATTACAAATCTTAGTGCTTGAGTACTGGGCATAAGAGAGAGAATACAGTGGTGAATTTAGTACAATTAAGGTGAGTAAATACAAAAAGTGAGCGTAGGCTCTCTATTTTACGAGGGTCATTTGAAGACTTGTTCCTTAAAGGAGTTTGACCGAACATCCCGGCCCCGTTGAAAGGACTGCTTTCAAACCACCGGAAGAATTGCCAACTTGTGTATTGGCCTGCAACATGTTCCATTTGCAGTGCGGAGGTGCACAACCCGTACAAGTCCATCCTTCCCAAGCACAGTAGACTGCACTCGGCCTAGTTTCCAGCGTAGCGGTGGCAGGTTGTCCTCATGGATGATGACCAACGTGCCCTCGGTGAGGTTCGTTGAGGGTGCTGTCCACTTCGTGCGCGATCGCAATTTGTTGACATAGTCAGCAGACCATTGCTTCCAAAACCATTGCTTGACGGCCGTAATCGCATCGTAGCGGTCCATACTTGACAGCTTGATATTCTCGAGGGACCTTTCAGGTAGTGATCGCAATGATTCGCCAACCAAGAGATGACCAGCCGTGAGAGTGCTATAGTCATTTGGGTCTGACGAAAGCGGCGATAGCGGGCGCGAGTTGAGGATCGATTCTATCTCGACGACGACAGTGCTCAACTCTTCGAAGGTGAACCTGGTGTTGGCCAGCGTACGATTTAACAGCACTCTTGACTGCCGCTTCCCAAAGGCCTCCGAAATGAGGTGCCCTGGGGGGAATAAAATGGAAATTAATAAAGTCAGATGCGCAAAATTTATAGATTTCATCTTGGGTCTGCTTTAAAAACATAAACTTTTTTAGTTCCTGCAGTTGATTCGATGCCCCTAAAAAGTTAGTGGCATTATCGCAGAAGATGTCTGTCGGCAGCTTGCGACGACCTCCCATCCGTTTCAATGCGTTTAAGAACGCCTTTGTTGACAAATCAGAGACTACTTCGATGTGAACGGCCTTGGTGAGAAGGCAAACGAACACGGCTATGTATGCTTTTGTAGGTCCCTTTCCTCGAATGCGTAGATATGTGTTGATGGGTCCACAAAAGTCAACTCCACAGCGTTCAAAGGGTCGAGCCGGAGCGAGTCGCGTAGGCGGTAATGAGCCCATGAGTTGTTGTAGCAGCTTCGGTCTGTAGCGAACGCAGTGTACACAGGAGCGAACAATTCTACGTGCCAAGTCTCTGGCGTTAACGATCCAATACTCCAAACGAATGAGAGCGACTAGGGCTTTAGGTCCAGCGTGATAGTTCCGAAGATGCAAATGGCGAATATAGTTCCATACAAATTTGGACTGACTAGGCAGCAGCAACGGATGTTTTTGACCGTCTTGTAGGTTTGAGTATTCCAAACGTCCACCAACCTTGATAAGTTCGAATCCGTTCACGACTTCTAAAAAGGGAGTAGGAAACTTTAAGCTGCTTTTTAATGGTTTTTGCTTCTGAAGTAAACGGATGTCCTCTACAAAATGAGTTTGTTGAATGTTCCAAATAAGGCAATGTGAAGCAAAACGAAGTTCATCTGGCGTCGGTGAGGTTGTGGTAAACGTCGATTGCTTCCGACATCTCCTTATGAACCTAATCATCCAAGCAATGAGACGCAGACTGTGAGTGTACGAGCTGATATTATCGACGATGCTGAGGATATTATTTGTCTCGTGTACGGCAGCAAACAAACTTTTCCGATTCTCCGAGTTAACCACGTCCATGTCAATATCAAGTTTTCCACCAGTGGCGGGCCAGTTTAGTGGGACCCGAAAACCATGGAGACTTAATGAACTCGCTCACGTTACAGCCTCGCGACAGAATATCAGCAGGGTTTTGATGTGTTGGCACATAGCGCCATTTTCCATCAGACGTTAAATCCTGAATATCGGACACTCGATTTCCAACAAAGGTCGATAAGGTGACTGAGTGTTGTTGCAGCCAATGCAATACGAGCTGTGAGTCGCTCCAAAAATAAGATGTGATAGTGTGTTTACTGAATATGGCCTTGACCTTGTTATACAACTGGAAAGTAGATGTGCGCCGCATAGTTCAAGCTTCCGAAGAGACTGTTTCTTCACTGGTGCTACTCTAGACTTAGAAGTGAACAATTTCACTGTGACCTGTCCAAGCGAATTCTCCGTGCGCACATAAACACAGCAGCCGTATGCCCGAATCGATGCGTCGCAAAATCCATGTATTTGAATGCTCCTAGTATCAGGCTGCAAACAAAAACGAGGTACCGCTAGTGACGACAGTGAATTCAGCGATTCCAAACACTTGCTCCATGCGTGGCTTAAATTCTGGGGGACAGACTCGTCCCAGTCGAGTTTCAAAAGCCACAACTTCTGAAGAATGATCTTAGAGACAATGACTAACGGTGATAGCAGACCGATTGGATCGAATAGCGACGACGCAGTAGACAAAATTGTTCGTTTTGTGGTAGTGGGATAGACTTCCTTTGGATTAAATGTGAAACTAAATGCATCACTTCGTTGATGCCAAGTTACGCCGAGTGTGCTGCTGACTGAGTTTTCTGAAATGTTTAATTCCTTGGTAGATTCGTCTTCCATCACGCCTGGATGATTTGAATGCCACTTGCATAATGAAAACTGACCACGAGCGAGAGTTGATGTGATTTAAGTTTTTAGTTTGAAGAGTGTATCTATATCATCAGCCCCACACAAAAGGTCATCAACATAAAATGCAGTTTTAACAGCAGCAGCCCCTAATGGCCATGCATCCTTACAATCCTCAGCCAAGTAATGCAAACTACGAGTTGCGAGAAATGGGGCAGACGCAGTCCCATATGTCACTGTATTGAGTTGGTAGGTTTGAAGATCCGTATTTGGAGATGCTCGCCACAAAATGTACTGGAATTTTCTATCCTTCTCACTCACAAGTCCCTGCCTGTACATTTTTGTGACGTCGGCTGTGATGCCGAAGCTATGCATGCGGAACCGCACCAATTGCAAGTACAACTCATTCTGAATGGTAGGGCCTGAATGGTAAGTGACCTTTGAGATGTTGTACGGCAAGAGGCCTCAAAGAAAACTCTGAGCTTCGTCGAGGTACTGCTAGGTTTCAGAACGAAATGGTGGGGTATATAATAATGCGGTTCTTCCAAGTTAGGATTCAGTA
The DNA here is from genome assembly GCF_003369915.1 of Drosophila miranda. Classification (NCBI taxonomy): domain Eukaryota; kingdom Metazoa; phylum Arthropoda; class Insecta; order Diptera; family Drosophilidae; genus Drosophila; species Drosophila miranda. The sequence goes on from NW_022881614.1 coordinate 24,244,725, forward strand.
CGAGGGACATATGGCCGAGACTTTCATATTCCTGCATGAACGAGATATACTGCGAGCGAATTTCCGGTAGACGAGCGACTCAATGGCAAAAAATCGAGTTCAACCTGTATCGAAGGAACTTCCAAGACAACTTGGATCTTCTTGAAATGGCAAGCGAACGACAATCCGCCCACTGGCATCCTGATGTGTTGTGTCCCTGAAATGGTCCTCACAGCGACGATGATTTGGGAGCATTCTAGCGCTTGGATCGACAAATGAGTCCACTTTCCATAATTGCTGCAAATTCTTGTCGATCGACTCTTCTACAGTCGCCAAGCACAATGGTGGCTGTCTGTTATATTGCCGCTGGTACCTCCCAGCAACAACCCAACCAAAAAGAGTCTTCTGCAAAGTGGGAAGATTTGGACCAATGCGAATCTGGCCAACAGCTAGAGCTCCATAGAAGGCTTCGGTCCCCAGTAACAAATCAATACGTTTAGTCCTATAGAACGATTCGTCAGCCAATGGAGTGTTAGCTGGTAGGTTCCAATTCGATATGTCGATCTCACTATCTGGCTGGTAGGCAATATGGGATGTGATTCCAAACTGGAGAGTGAGCTGATAGCCGGAAGTACGTGACTTAATAGAGGTAGTCGTACGAGCCTTCAAACTAGTAAGGGAGTCTCCTATACTGCGAATTCCAATGTGGTGTTTTTCACGACGAAGGCGAAGCTTTTGTGCAAAGGTTTCGGTTACAAAATTAACCTGAGAACATGAATCAAGCAACGCTCTACCGAGTTTGTATTCACCTGCGGCATCCTTTACCAAAACCATAGCTGTTGCCAACAAAATTTGATCATCTGCTGCGATCTCCATATGAGAGTGTGAAGCAGCTTGATGAGCCGTTTGCCAGGAGGGTTGCGCTGGTTGGAGTACCGGTTCAGTAGTTGAAGATTGTCCTGCTGATGATTGGGGTGGCTGTTGCGGCTGAGAGTGATGCAAAGATGAATGATGATTCCGATTACAGGATCGGCAACGATGGGTCGATGAACATTGCGCCACTCTATGACCATTTCCAAGACAATTGATGCAGAGACCGAGGCGTTTTGCATTGTCGTACCGTTGGTTGCTGTTGATAGCCTTGAACTGAGCGCAATTAGAGATCATATGGCCAGAACTAGAACAAATTGTACAAGACGGATTAGTGATAGCAAACGACGAGTTTATTTGGTGATTAGAATGACGATTTGACTTATTGGATTCAGCCTTTCGTTGTGACGAAGTAGCAGCAGAGTTTCCAGACGAATGGAGAAACTGACAGTGGCGTTCCAAAAGCTGTGTGCATGCTAGCCAGGTTGGCAGAGTTTTGTAGTCCTGCGATTCCTTCCACTTGTTCCGAGTTTGCTGATCACACTATTCCATTATACTATATATAACCATAGCGTGAACAATGTTCTCAGGTTTGCCGATGGACTCCAGCGAGCTTAATATAGCGGATGCCTTATCCACTAGGCTGTGAAGCTGCTGACTGTTTGACCTTTCCACAGGTTGTAGTGCAAACAATGACTCAATACCTTCTAAAAATATAAGAGTAGGATTATCAAAACGGCTTTTGAGTTTTGCTTGGGCCTTCGGATAGTTGTCGCTTGTAACCTGGAATGCCTGAATTGTATCTAATGCCGGCCCCGTGAGGCAGGTCAGCAAATAATTAAACTTTTCTATATTAGACAATCCAGACTCACGCACAACAATTTGCTCGAACGAGTGAATGAAATTCTTATAGTTTGCATATGTTCCGTCGAAAGTGGGTAGCGACAACCTTGGTAACGATGACTTCACTGGCGGTGGGTGGTAGTCCGGCGCAACAATGCTGGCGTTCAGATCTCCTCCCATTTTTTCCTTTATGGCTAGCTTGATTGCTATGTATGTATCCTCCAAATCTGCCCATCCTTCATCATTCGGACTAAGGTCTTCAATATTAGCTTGGACATTTAAAACATTCTTAAAATACGTTTCTAAGATGTTCAACCGATGGCGAAGCTCATCATTGCATATCGGGGTTTCCGATTTAGCATCTACCACAGATTTGATCCGAGTTATATTTCGTTTTATATTGCTCCGTTGGCGTTTTAAGTCTTCGAGCGTCGTCATTTTGTTGTGTAGTGTAATTACGCTGACACAGAACTAGAGCGCCGTTGAATGCGTTGTGGGTGACAAGCGAATGATAAAATTAAGCGAGAACGGCGAGAGCAAGGCGAGGACAACGATCCCGCGATCTAGACGAACAATTCTGATACGGTTTACGGAACTTTCGATTGCAGCTGCGAGACGAGCGAATGTTGTAATTGTTGCCTTTGTAGATTGCGATTAGTTTAATTGTTCACAGAAGAATTAACATAACACACATGCCCCACGTTGGGCGCAAAAATGTTTGTACACGGAGCGTTTTCCGCATTAATGTTAATTAATGGATGGGGGTGTGTTAGTTTTTCTGCAAACGAATCAAAGTCTATACAAGAAAGAGAAAAGTCGATCGATCCAGTTGAGTATTAGGGAATAACTATTTATTACAAATCTTAATGCTTGAGTACTGGGCATAAGAGAGAGAATACAGTGGTGAATTTAGTACAATTATGGTGAGTAAATACAAAAAGTGAGCGTAGGCTCTCTATTTTACGAGGGTCATTTGAAGACTTGTTCCTTAAAGGAGTTTGACCGAACACCCTCCTTCATTTTGGTAGCCCTGAAGGTACCGCAGTCCAAGGGAAATCAGCGCCGTATACTCCATCTCAGTCTGGACTGTCTGAGTCTACGCCGTCTGAGCATACCACTGCGCCCTCTACTTCAGCGGCTACCTCGTCTGCCCTTATTGCCCAAGATCTCAGGAATGGTGTTGTTTTACTTGCCACGGCCACCGTCTTAGTCAAAAATCGTTCCGGAGTTTTAGTTCCCTGCCGAGCGTTGCTGGATTCCGGCTCCCAGTTGCATCTAATAACTTCTCGTTTCGCGAATCAGCTTCAGCTTCGAAAAATGAAATCATCGACTGCAGTCTCGGGAATAGGCGACTCTAGCTTCGTCACGGATGGATTTTCGGTCAACGTTAGCCTGCACTCTCGCTCATCGGATTACTCAACTCTCATCACTGCCATTGTAGCCACTAGCATAACCGATCGACAGCCAAGCTTTGGAATTGACACTCAAAACTGGAACATTCCATCTAACATACCACTAGCTGATCCGGAGTTTTATAAGCCGCAGCGCGTCGATCTGCTAATTGGCGGAAGTCTGTTTTTTGAGCTCCTGTGTGTTGGTCAGGTCAAGCTACTGCCAGGATTGCCTTCAATTCAGAAAACGCGCTTGGGATCGGTCGTGTCTGGAAGTTGTTCGCGTTTAAAAGGTTCCTCGTTGATGGTCTCTCGCGCTCGGGCCGTAGCTGCTGAGGATAATAGTCCAGAGGATCGGCTTGAGGTGCTTCTTCGGAGGTTTTGGGAGGTAGAAAATTGCATCGAACCAATAATAAAGTCTACCAAAGAAGAGCTAAGATTGTGAAGCACACTTTGTGCAGCATTTCCGTCGACTACATAAAGGCGATTATTGTGTTCGGCTGCCAGCAAAATATAATTTGGATCTCCTTGGAGAATCTTACAATCAAGCGCTTCGTAGATTACTGACCCTTGAGAGAAAGTTAGATCGTCGCCCTGATGTTAAATCAAAGTATGCAGCATTTATAAAGGAGTACCTTGATTTAGGCCATATGTCTCAGGTTCCTACCCAGTCAATCAGCAACTGCCGATATTTTTTGCCTCACCATTGCGTCATGAAGGAAGATAGTTCTACGACCAAGCTTCGCGTCGTTTTTGATGGATCCGCTTCAACCTCATCTGGATATTCCCTGAACGACGTTTTAATGGCTGGTCCCGTAATCCAACCCAAACTGTTTCATATTCTTGCTCGATTTCGGTCATACGCCGTTGCGATTACGGGAGATATCTGTAAGATGTATCGTTGTGTAAGAGTCTCGACCGAGGATAGCAACTTGCAGTGTATTCTGTGGAGAAACTCCAGGGAAGAAGACTTGCGTGTGTTTCAATTGGACACCGTTAGTAGTTATTATATAGGCACTTTGCTATGGGACAGTGTTAGGTACACAAAGGAGGAATATAAATTATAGAGAAAGTAGAAAGGTTCAAGGGCATCGAAACCGTTTTTCAGGAAACACTTAAAAAATACCTCTAAACTATCACATTAGATTCATTGCAAAGGGATGACCTACCTGTTTGAGGGTTGTTTGAATCGCAACACGGGACCAATCGTAAAAACAGGTTCATTGACAGTAAGAGGGAGGAGAGAGAATATAAATGAGTGAAGGATCGATTTGAGAGGATTTTACATGGTTGAGAAGGAGGATTGAGATCGAAGTTGGTTCACATTATCACCGATAGGTGGCGCAATGAATCTAATGTGATAGTTTAGAGGTATTTTTTAAGTGTTTCCTGAAAAACGGTTTCGATGCCCTTGAACCTTTCTACTTTCTCTATAATTTATATTCCTCCTTTGTGTACCTAACACTGTCCCATAGCAAAGTGCCTATATAATAACTACTCACAGCTAACAGCTAGTACATAAACTAGTAATCTTTCAACAACGATGGATGACCTCGAAATCATTTTTATCGATTCCCAACCGGAATCAACCATAAATCTGGACTCTCAGCCGAGCTCCGTAGACCTGTCCTTGATTTTTGGGACTAAGACCCAAAACTATCTCGAGAGCAACTTGACCTGGTTAAGTGACATTAAATGGGATGATGACGACGATGACCCAAGGAATGCAACGCCTAATAATGATAATCCATCATACATTTTCCCGGATGATGACAACATTTTCGATTTAGTAGATAATCAGGATGATGATAAAAGATCTCAACTCCAGGAACTACTTCGGGATGAAGATGATGATGACTTAATTGCTGCGGTAAAATTAGCTGAGGCGAAATTTTAATAATACGAATACATATTTATATAATAAGAATATTTTATGTATTTTTCTAAAAATAATATATACATATAGTGACATATCCATAATTCCCCACATCCCATACACATTATGTTTATGTAAAATTCATCCACCCCATCCACACAAGTAACAGGACCCCACTCAAGAATCAATAACTGTTTCTTCCCATACTCCAAGCTAGGGCCCCCCATAATATAAACAATGGACCACATTGTTTCATCAACATTAGAATCACGCCACTCTCGAGAAATCGATTCTTTAGAATCACGCCACTCATGAGGACCAATCAAAGCTAGACATAAAACCAAGGAGTATCACATTCCTAGCTCCGTCATGTAATGCAACACCGATCGCCGGCAGTGGATGCCTTTCATCAAAGCCGACGCATCCCCAAATATCGATCCAGGCACGTACGCCACCGACACGAAGATGCAGCCGAGGAAAGCAACGCCCGAAGCCAGAGTCGGGAGTTCCAAGAGAAGGGCTCATGGAAACTAGCCAGCAGCAGAGAGATCAGTTCCGTTTGAGACAAGCAGACATAAAGTTAAGTCGGGGAATTCAACCAATCTTGTGACATAAAGAAATTAAGTACTAAAAATAAAATCTTTTTTAAAAACTAAATTTCGAGTTGCGGATATTTAACTGGCGCAGTCGGTAGGATTTCGTTTAAAATTAACCCCTATATTTCGGTAATGGTCAGCTTGTGTAATTTCTAATTACTGTGATCACGTAATCCCGGAATCGTTAATAAAATTGTGAAATCCGCCAAAGAACCTATGTGTTACGAGCACATACGATTTGCAAAACTAAAATTAAGTGAACTGAAGTAAGCGGAGATGGTGATCCACCAAGAACAGTGAAACACTAAATACAAAATCAAAAAACTTACAAGTGAACCAAAATAAAGTTAAAAACTACTGAAAACAAAACAAAACCCAATCAACACCAACAACATGGCGTTACCACCACTATCATTGAGCGAAATCCACTTGAACCAGGCACTGCTGTCGATCAGACAAATACCTGCCTATGACGGTTCATCTGGACAGCTAAGCTCATTTATCAAACGAATCGAATATGTATGCGGATTATATCCAACTGAAGATCTTCGCCAACAAAGGATCCTATTTGGAGCGACCGAGATACAACTGTCAGGAGAGGCACAACGCATATCGCAAAAGATACAACCCAACACGTGGCTCGAACTGAAGACGGCGCTGATCAACGAGTTCAAAAATCACACACCATATGAAGAACTCTTACGACAACTATACACCTCCAGATTCAACGGCAGTCTTCGTAAGTTTATAGAAGAATTAGAGATAAAAGCATTATTAATAAACAATAAGCTAAACTTAGAAAACATACCAGAAAATAATGTCATTTATAAAAACGCTTTGAACAACACAATTAAAGATGTCATTACTCGAAAACTTCCTGACAGAATGTTCATGACCTTAGCAAGAAAAGATATTACCACATTGTCTAATCTTAAGAAGGCAGCACAAGAAGAAGGATTGTACGAAGCTAGTACAACAGATTCAGGTACAAATAAAGATCAATCGAAATCGTCTCAATCAAATCGAAAGAATGTTGGAAACTATTATCCAAATTATAATACTACTAACTATCACAATCAAACTCAGAGTTCATCTGGAACAGGTCAGACTAATCGAACAAATCAAAATCAAAATTCCCAAAATCCTGGATTATAAAATGAGTTCAAAAATTCCTTGAATCAAGGTAGGGCTCAGAATCCATTCAATCAGCAAATATCTCAAAACCAAGCTAGTGGGAGTGGACCCAACCAACCTACTAAAAGAGGGAGGGAGAGCCAGAGTGGCCAAACGAAGATGGACGTAAATTTTCATCAAGCCGCCTCGGAAGAAACCGAGGAGGACCCTATATAAACATTACCATTAATAAAAGAATATTAAGGTGTATCGCTGACTCGGGATCATCGATCAACATCATGAAAGAAAATTATACAGATTCCGAGATAAAAGACGATATCCTTACGGTCCATACCATCAATGGACCTGTCCGTTTAACTAAGAGTATAATGAGGAATGCGAACAAAACATGTCCGTCCGAACAAAAGTTCTACATACATAACTTTTCCGAAAATTATGATATTTTATTAGGAAGAGAATACTTGATGGCAAGTAAAGCCGTCATCGATTACAGAAATGACACTGTAACACTAGGAGCTAGGTCGTACCCAATCATTCAGAGTGGAGAAGTTATTGAAGCCGGCAAGACCGCACAGAAGTTCACTGATCCCTCTACAAAAGAAGAGAAGATCGCACCTAAGTGCCTTGACCCATCTCCAGAGGGAGATCAATACTTCGCTTCCGCTCTAGACAGTGAATTAAGGGAATGTAATCAATTAAGATTGGAACACTTAAACGACGAAGAGAGGGAAGAGTTAAAGAAGGTCTTATATGAGTTTAAGGATGTGCAGTACAGAGAAGGTGACAATTTGACTTTCACAAGTACAATCAAGCACGAGATCAAAACTCAACATGAAGACCCGGTCTACAGACGACCATACAAATATGCCCAGATACATGATCAGGAGGTAAACCAGCAAATCAAAGATATGATCAGGCAGGGAATAATTCGAAAGTCGAATTCTCCTTACTGCTCGCCCATATCTATGATTCCGAAGAAGATAGATGCTTCAGGAAAGCAAAAATATCGAATGGTAGTAGACTATAGAAGTCTAAATGAAATAACAGTTAAGGACAAATTCCCAACTCCACGAATGGATGAAATCCTAGACAAACTAGGTAAATGTCAGTATTTTACGACAATCGATTTAGCAAAAGGTTTCCATCAAATACCCATGGAACCTAGCTCAATCCCCAAAACTGCGTTCTCCACTAAGCATGGACATTACGAGTTCACTCGTATGCCCTTTGGGCTAACAACTGCTCCAGCTACCTTCCAAAGATGTATGAACAATCTGCTAGAAGAGTTAATCTTCAAAGATTGCTTTGTATACTTAGATGACATCATTATATTTTCCACTTCATTGGAAGAACACTTGTTGTCACTAAGGAGAGTATTTGGAATGTTGAGAGACGCCAACTTGAAGCTACAAATGGATAAATGTGAATTCATGAAAAAGGAAACTGAATTCCTAGGTCATGTAGTCACTACTGAAGGAATAGTACCAAATCCAGGCAAAATCTCTGCCATTGTCAAATTTCCAATACCAGAAACGACTAAACAAATAAAGTCATTCTTAGGTCTGTGCGGGTTCTACAGGAAATTCATTCCTAATTTTGCAAACATAGCAAAACCCATGACACTCAAACTAAAGAAAGGAGCTGTCATAGACCCCAAGGAAGAAAAGTACGTCGAGGCATTTGAGAGACTAAAAGTACTCATCACCTCAGACCCTATCCTTGCGTTCCCAGACTTTGACAAAATGTTCACGGTAACAACCGACGCTAGTAACATAGCATTGGGAGCGGTTTTGTCACAAGAACACAAACCGATCTGCTACGCTAGCAGAACCCTAAATGAACATGAAACAAACTATTCAGCCATCGAAAAGGAATTATTAGCGATCGTATGGGCAACCAAGTATTTTCGTTCATACCTGTTCGGTAGAACATTCGAGATACAAAGCGATCATAAACCCTTGATTTGGTTGAACAACCTCAAGGAGCCAAATATGAAATTACAAAGGTGGAAAATAAAACTGAATGAGTTTGATTTTAAAATGAAATATCTACCAGGCAAAGAAAATCATGTAGCTGATGCCTTATCAAGGGTAAAGATTAATGAAAATCTCGTTGGAGAAGCTTCCAATAGCGTTGGTGCAACTGTACATAGCGCACAGGAAGACAATCTAAATCACATTGCTGTCACGGAAAGACCAATTAACTATTACAATCGGCAAATTGAGCTAATAAAAGGCAATGAAGATAAGGTAGAAACAATTCGTTATTTTCACAAGCTAATCATCAAGATCACGTATAAGGAAATGACTAACACCTTAGCGAAGGATATAATAAAGGAATATCTATGCACCAAAAAGAGCGCATTATATTTCCATAACGAAATAGATTTTCCTCCATTCCAAAAAGCCTATTTAGAAATCATTAATTCTAACAATATAAGCAAAGCTATTAAATCAAGCACGAAACTCCTAGATATTCAGAATTACGCTGAATTTAAAGAAACCATATTAAAGAATCATAAAGGCTTACTCCATCCAGGGATAGAGAAAACCGTCAATTGGTTTAGGGGAAAATACTATTACCCGGATTATCAAAAACTAATCCAAAACATCATAAACGAATGTCCTACTTGTAATATTGCCAAAACAGAGCATAGAAATACGAAGTTGGCATTCGAAACTACACCGGAAATACTGAACATCAGAGAGAAATACGTCATAGATTTCTATATGGTTGGTAACCAACAGTTCCTATCATGTATTGACGTATACTCGAAGTTTGCCACTCTTGTAGAAGTAAAAAGTCGTGACAGGTTAGAAGCAAAAAGAGCCATCATGAAAGTTTTTAACGAGATGGGCAAACCAATTGAAATCAAAGCCGATAAATATTCAGCTTTTATGTGCACAGCATTGCAAGCATGGCTGAATGCGGAAAACGTCAAAATAGAGATCACTTCCAGCAAAAATGGAATATCTGACGTAGAAAGATTTCATAAAACATTAAATGAAAAATTAAGAATAATATCTAGCGAGGATAACCCAGAAGATAGATTCACGAAGTTTGAATTAATTCTTTATACTTATAATCATAAAACCAAACATAATACCACAAATAGGACACCAGCTGATATATTCATTTATGCAGGCTCACCTGATTATGACACCCAACTAAATAAAGTGAATAAAATCACTCAATTAAATAAAAACCGCATAGAGTATGAAGTAGATACCCGCTATAAACTATCACCTCTAGTTAATTCTAAGGTAACAAATCCTTTCAAAAGGACGGGCGAAATTAGACAGGTAGACGAAAAACATTATGAAGAAAAGAATAGGGGTAGGAAAATAACTCATTATAAATCAAAATTCAAGAAAAAGAAGAAATCTAATAGAAGCAAATATAATAATTCCAGAGAAACCGAGGAAGTTAATGGAATCGGCGAACTTCAACACAATTAAAATCCTCATCTTCCTCATAATTACCATCGTAATGGCACAGGGCCAAAACATAGAAATAAATCCTATAAAATCCCAAAACGGATATATGATATTCAAAACTGGATCGATTAACATACCTATCAATTACGAATACCATTATCTAACAGTTAATGTAACTAAAACCGAAGAACTATACCAAAATTTATTAATGCAAGCCAATAAATTCCAGGACATAATCCAAATAAAATATCTACTAGACAAATTGCAAAGAGAAATGAACGGGCTAAAAGTAACCAAAAGAAATAAAAGAGGCTTAATCAATATAGTAGGAACAGCCTACAAATATCTCTTTGGAACACTAGATCAGGAAGATAAAGTCGATTTGGAACAAAAAATAGAAAATTTAGCTAGCCATAGCATTCAAATGAATGAACTAAATTTGGTAATAGATGCAGTTAATAGCGGAATAAACGTTATAAACAAACTAAATGAAGAAAAAGACAGGAATCAACAAATAGAAATTTTGATATTCAATCTACAACATTTCACAGAATATATCGAAGATATAGAACTAGGTATGCAATTAACTAGGCTCGGTATATTTAATCCAAAATTATTAAAACAAGACTACCTGGAACAAATAAATTCTGAGAAAATACTAAATATAAAAACCTCCACATGGCTAAAATCCGATACCAACGAAATTCTAATAATTTCCAACATTCCCAAAGACATTACAAAAGTACCAATCTATAAAATGGTTCCGTATCCAGACGAATTGAATAACATGTTAACAGATATGACATACGACAAGTACTACATAAAAAATTAAGAAGTATTTGTTAAAGAAACTAGATAGAAAACCAATGACAATTATCTACAACTGTTCAATCCAATTAAATGAATTTACAATATCAAACGCAATGTTAGATTTTGCCCAGAATGTTTATGTCAACAACAACATAACTAAAATAAAACCACTGTCGTATGTCCAAACTAATGAAATAATTATGCAATACACCAAATATAGTAACCTATTACAAATAAGTCTACTAATTTCATTTGTCATAATTATATTAGTACTACTAAGTTATGTAGCTGTTAAATTTAAGAAAACTTCTAAAAGAGTCACGGTTAAATGTATTAACCCTATAATAGAAGCAGAAGAGGAACCAACCTCAGCCACCGCACTTGACACCCCGTCACTATACCCGAGGGTAATCGCCTAGGGACAGGCTATTAACAAACGTTGGGGGAGTGACATATCCATAATTCCCCACATCCCATACACATTATGTTTATGTACAATTCATCCACCCCATCCACACAAGTAACAGGACCAGGACCATCCAGAAGTAACAGGCTCATGGAAACTAGCCAGCAGCAGAGAGATCAGTTCCGTTTGAGACAAGCAGACGTAAAGTTAAGTCGGGGAATTCAACCAATCTTGTGACATAAAGAAATTAAGTACTAAAAATAAAATCTTTTTTAAAAAACTAAATTTCGAGTTGCGGATATTTAACTATATGTATATAATAAATATAACACATTTAACCACTATTTATTTTAAATGTTTGCTGTTTTCCTTTTGATTGGTTGAATTTCACTTCCTCTTATTACAAGAGAATCATAGGATTCGTTTGAAACAGGTTTCTTCCAAGTGAGGATTACACAAAAAGAATAGGTGGATTTCAGGTAGAATACTGATGCTTTTGAATGAATTTATTGAGTCATTTTTACATCATATTATACTTAGTTGGTAAATTTATGTAAAGGTATTTATATTTAAAAACGCACAGATTATTTCATTTTTGAATATTTATTTTATATTTTTCGCTTTAATTCCATGTTATGCTTAAATAAAATATGCATATTGAAGTCAATTCTCAACCAAAACAGTTCAGTTCCTGGACATAAGTAACATCGATAAAATGATGATTTTGATTTTGAATAACTAAAGTTGTGGATTTTTAAGGTGTGTTTTTTCAGTTCATTGCGGGAACTAAAAGATGTTTTTAAATAGCACAACTCGCAATGAAATGTCCTCATTTCGAAGTAAAAGTGAACTAACCTATCTCAGTAACTTACAGTTCTTATATAGGAAGTGATCAGCATATAAACAAAATATCTATGCATTTTGTTCTGTTTTATAATTTTTTCATGTTGACTGTTATATAAGACCAAAAATGTAAATATAATATTTGAACCAATATACAGCAGTGTATCCATAGTTCATCCCTTATTACTCAACCAACAATCAGACTTAAGACATCTGGCCATTACAGCTTTAAAACCATTTACTTATAATCACTCAACTACCAATCTGCTCAGATCACATTTGTATAAAATTGAATTAATGAGAGTATAAAAGATCATGCAATCTTTTAAATAATTTAGTATAAAATCGTTAGTAGGTTGAATAGTTTCTATTATTATAATGGTATGTAAGAATATTTAAATCTCTATATAGAAAATGATAAGCACTTAATCAAATATATACCTAGGCTTTCCTAGAATTACTTAACGAGACAAAGCCGGCGGTTGGATACACCAAGGTTGAGGACCTGTGCATAGGATTTGAGTACAAGATCAATGGATGTAAAATCAAACGAGGGGGAACGTTGTGAGTTGCTGCGGACACCGAAACTCTACAGTTATACCCGATACTTAGTCAGTATGCTCTCCTCCGGCAGACGCCGCTAATATTAAACGACACGACAAAGAGTGCGTGCGAGAGAGACAGAAAATCAGTCTGAGCGTGACGTCGGGCGCTGCGTAGCCACTGCAAATTGATTTGTTCCGTTTGGCTATAAAAATTATCTGATCTGGTCTGATTCTGCGTTTTTAGTTTTCTCGAATGTGCAATATTGTGGATGCAACAGATTTTCGTTCTTTGTGGGGGCGGGAAGGGGTGGGGCGAAATTCTGAGATATACGTTTTATAGTGAGATCTAACAGAAGTGCGGATACCAAATTTGGTTACTCTAGCCTTAATAGTCTCTGAGATTTGTGGATGCCCCAGATTTTCGTCCTTTGCGGGGGCGGAAGGGGGTGTGGCGAAATTTGGACACGAAACGGTCAAGGTCCGATATCACAGGAGTGTGGATACCAAATTTGGTTGCTCTGGCTCTTATAGGTTCTGAGATCCTTGAACTCATATTTTGCAATTGGCAAAACCGACCATGAAACCTGTGTGTTAGAGAGAGACAGAGCGAGAAAGAATGAAATTGTTTTCTTGATTCTGGCTATAATAATTATACGATCTGGTTGAGATTTTACACTCTAGAACATATAGTCATGCTCTACGATTCTGCGTTTTTGGTTTTATCGTATCTTTAAAAATGTGGATGCCACAGATTTTCGTCCTTTGTGGGGGCGGAAGTGGGCGGGGCGAAGTTGTGAAATATTTTTGTAGCAGTGACATATCACAGAAGTCTGGATACAAAACATCGTTGCTCCAGCTCTTATAGTCTTTGAGCACTAGGCGCTGAAGGGGACGGACAGACGGACGGACGGACAGGCGGACAGACAGACATGGCTCAATCGACTCGGCTATTGATGCTGATCAAGAATATATATACATTATGGGGTCGGAAACGATTCCTTTTGGACGTTACACACATCCACTTTTACCACAAATCTAATATACCCCAATACTCATTTTGAGTATCGGGTATAAAAAACATCATTTGGAAATAAAGTAGTCCTTTATTCAACTGATAAGGACAACGAACCGCTTTGGATATTTTTACCTAAAAGTTATGTGACCAAATTTTCCAGAAAAACACCCTTTAAGATGTTGAAGGAGCATGAAATCTCACATCTTATATATAAAGGAAAAGAGATGAATAATAGCACTGCCCATTTCCAATTTATATGTAAAGAGTAAATAAAGAGTTCCCAATATATATATTTAAGAGAAGAAGAGACAACTATACATGTAAAGACAAAAATAAAGAAAAAGGTTAAGAATATACATATGTACATATGTAAAAAAGAGATGGCTAGATATAGTACTTATCATTTCCAATACATGGGTAAAGAAAAATATAAGGGAAACAGAGCAAAGACGTGGATATAAAGAGTCCTGCTCTTTGAAACATTATCAGTAATAGATTCAAGAAGTCAGCTGCAAGATGCATGCCAAACAAATAAAACTTTTTTTAATGCAATTCGAGGAGATGATCTTCGAGGAGCACGTACAAATTCTTGAAAATTTGATGAGCATTTTGGAAGATCTGGAGGAAAAGGAGCTTCAGTACTCCAAGTTTGGCTTTCATTATAAGCTATGCCCCTGGAGTGATGACGATGCAACGGACGGACCTGACACATGCCTGTGTCATACCCTACCAAATAAGAAAGCAGAAGCTATAGACCTAATGTTAAAGTACTATAACTTAAATAAAAGAATGTATCCCAGCTCTAAAATTAAATAAACATCTTAAATGGCTCTGAAATAATATTGTGTTTTATTTTAAACGAATTTTCTTAAACATTTGTATTATTAACTTATCATTATAGTTAAAATCATTTTTCTTAAATTGTTTTAAAAAACAATTTAATGTTTTTTTGCTGCTTTTAAATATTCCATATAGGATACAGTAATGACCGCATGTATTTGAAAAATAACCTTGCAGTGGTTGCTTATTAAATGTAAACTTTATGGAATTTTTCCTTAATATTTTTAAAAATTCTTTATTTTGAGGATATTGACCATATGAATCAAAAAATTCGGCTGAATATTTGTTTTCAAAGTAAAAAGCAACCCAATGAGTTCCTGAATGGCTTGAAGAATCTGTGTTTGCTATTATTAAAGCAGGATATTTCGAAATTACTTGAGGCAGCTGATCAGAGGGATAAACTCCTTTAAAAATTGTTTTTGCTTTTGAATGCTTGGAAAGCAACTTATCGATTTGCAATGTATTCATTTTTACAATAGAACACGAATATTTCTATGTTTATCAATATCAATCATTGAGTCATATTCACAGTATACCAGACAAGTAACTGCTTCTGTAAGAGGCTCCGAAAATCGTCCTTCAATTCGGATGGCTCCTTGTGATATTAAATTTTAGCATACAGTTGAATTGTGATGGTCTGCAGTTAGGTCAAATGCTAATATAAAACTATTTTTATCAAACATTTCCTTTGTAATTTGTAAGCCTCGATCATAATGTTTTATTCCACTTGATCTGAATAGCATATTATATCCTCTAGAGCTTTGAGCATTTTCAGAGTTCGAGAAATCAAACTCAAGTGCCTGCGATGGTACTTGTACTCCATTAACCAATAGATTAAAGCGTTGAATTTTAAAATGATCAAAATGAAAGGGGTTTAATGCCCGATTTCCAGAATATAATTTGTTTTTTACCATGCAAAAAGCCAAAAAATTGGGAAGCTGTCCAATAACTGCATTGTCAATTGATAATGTATTATTTCCTGGATATATTGTAAATTATTTTACTTGAACTTTGCTGTATGGATAAATGGCATTTTTAGTTTGTAAAACATGATGATGAGCCAATAAAATACTCGGATTAATAGTTATGTGGTTCATGAATAGTTGGGCCTCCAATATTTTAAGATTTGATTCAGTTTCAGATTCCATTAAATAAAATGCTGTTTTTTCAATGTTAAAAGTAATCCTCAAATCTACATTATTTATAAGCAGTTTTGGTTGATTAAATATATCTCCATGAACTTTTCCGAATAGTTCAACCTTATTACTGTTTTGAAAAATATTTTTGAGCATAATGGATCCATCGGTGTTAACGTATCTACCAGATATTAATTTACCATAATAAGGATAATAACCTTGAGTGGCTAAGTGACTTTAACTGGCAGCACTACCATCGTTTAAAATCGTTTGCAAATACGATCTATAATGATAGTTATTATCACTCTGAGAAACCAAAATATTATTGAAATATACGGACGAACTTATAAACATTGAATGCAAAATATTATTCACTACTCCAACATCGTTTCCTTCAATGTTGGTATTATCACTTTTTCTTAGTTGCACAACAAGTCTTAAGTAAACACTTGATAGGTCTCGATATGTTTCCCCATTTCCTAAGCAAACGAATTCAATTGAAGAAGCACTGTCCAACGAAGCTATGGGGTTATATGAAACTTCTTCTGTTCTCAGAATAGAGCTTTGTGTAGGATGTTGCTCAAAGAGATCCAATTCGCTTTTCATACATTCAATATGGGTGGTCATTTTGATTTAGAAACGAGGGGGAACGTTGTGAGTTGCTGCGGACACCGAAACTCTACAGTTATACCCGATACTTAGTCAGTATGCTCTCCTCCGGCAGACGCCGCTAATATTAAACGACACGACAAAGAGTGCGTGCGAGAGAGACAGAAAATCAGTCTGAGCGTGACGTCGGGCGCTGCGTAGCCACTGCAAATTGATTTGTTCCGTTTGGCTATAAAAATTATCTGATCTGGTCTGATTCTGCGTTTTTAGTTTTCTCGAATGTGCAATATTGTGGATGCAACAGATTTTCGTTCTTTGTGGGGGCGGGAAGGGGTGGGGCGAAATTCTGAGAGATACGGTTTATAGTGAGATCTAACAGAAGTGCGGATACCAAATTTGGTTACTCTAGCCTTAATAGTCTCTGAGATTTGTGGATGCCCCAGATTTTCGTCCTTTGCGGGGGCGGAAGGGGGTGTGGCGAAATTTGGACACGAAACGGTCAAGGTCCGATATCACAGGAGTGTGGATACCAAATTTGGTTGCTCTGGCTCTTATAGGTTCTGAGATCCTTGAACTCATATTTTGCAATTGGCAAAACCGACCATGAAACCTGTGTGTTAGAGAGAGACAGAGCGAGAAAGAATGAAAATCTTTTCTTGATTCTGGCTATAATAATTATACGATCTGGTTGAGATTTTACACTCTAGAACATATAGTCATGCTCTACGATTCTGCGTTTTTGGTTTTATCGTATCTTTAAAAATGTGGATGCCACAGATTTTCGTCCTTTGTGGGGGCGGAAGTGGGCGGGGCGAAGTTGTGAAATATTTTTGTAGCAGTGACATATCACAGAAGTCTGGATACAAAACATCGTTGCTCCAGCTCTTATAGTCTTTGAGCACTAGGCGCTGAAGGGGACGGACAGACGGACGGACGGACAGACGGACAGACGGACAGACAGACATGGCTCAATCGACTCGGCTATTGATGCTGATCAAGAATATATATACATTATGGGGTCGGAAACGATTCCTTTTGGACGTTACACACATCCACTTTTACCACAAATCTAATATACCCCAATACTCATTTTGAGTATCGGGTATAAAAAACATCATTTGGAAATAAAGTAGTCCTTTATTCAACTGATAAGGACAACGAACCGCTTTGGATATTTTTACCTAAAAGTTATGTGACCAAATTTTCCAGAAAAACACCCTTTAAGATGTTGAAGGAGCATGAAATCTCACATCTTATATATAAAGGAAAAGAGATGAATAATAGCACTGCCCATTTCCAATTTATATGTAAAGAGTAAATAAAGAGTTCCCATTATATATATGTAAGAGAAGAAGAGACAACTATACATGTAAAGACAAAAATAAAGAAAAAGGTTAAGAATATACATATGTACATATGTAAAAAAGAGATGGCTAGATATAGTACTTATCATTTCCAATACATGGGTAAAGAAAAATATAAGGGAAACAGAGCAAAGACGTGGATATAAAGAGTCCTGCTCTTTGAAACATTATCAGTAATAGATTCAAGAAGTCAGCTGCAAGATGCATGCCAAACAAATAAAACTTTTTTTAATGCAATTCGAGGAGATGATCTTCGAGGAGCACGTACAAATTCTTGAAAATTTGATGAGCATTTTGGAAGATCTGGAGGAAAAGGAGCTTCAGTACTCCAAGTTTGGCTTTCATTATAAGCTATGCCCCTGGAGTGATGACGATGCAACGGACGGACCTGACACATGCCTGTGTCATACCCTACCAAATAAGAAAGCAGAAGCTATAGACCTAATGTTAAAGTACTATAACTTAAATAAAAGAATGTATCCCAGCTCAAAAATTCAATAAACATCTTAAATGGCTCTGAAATAATATTGTGTTTTATTTTAAACGAATTTTCTTAAACATTTGTATTATTAACTTATCATTATAGTTAAAATCATTTTTCTTAAATTGTTTTAAAAAACAATTTAATGTTTTTTTGCTGCTTTTAAATATTCCATATAGGATACAGTAATGACCGCATGTATTTGAAAAATAACCTTGCAGTGGTTGTTTATTAAATGTAAACTTTATGGAATTTTTCCTTAATATTTTTAAAAATTCTTTATTTTGAGGATATTGACCATATGAATCAAAAAATTCGGCTGAATATTCGTTTTCAAAGTAAAAAGCAACCCAATGAGTTCCTGAATGGCTTGAAGAATCTGTGTTTGCTATTATTAAAGCAGGATATTTCGAAATTACTTGAGGCAGCTGATCAGAGGGATAAACTCCTTTAAAAATTGTTTTTGCTTTTGAATGCTTGGAAAGCAACTTATCGATTTGCAATGTATTCATTTTTACAATAGAACACGAATATTTCTATGTTTATCAATATCAATCATTGAGTCATATTCACAGTATACCAGACAAGTAACTTCTTCTGTAAGAGGCTCCGAAAATCGTCCTTCAATTCGGATGGCTCCTTGTGATATTAAATTTTAGCATACAGTTGAATTGTGATGGTCTGCAGTTAGGTCAAATGCTAATATAAAACTATTTTTATCAAACATTTCCTTTGTAATTTGTAAGCCTCGATCATAATGTTTTATTCCACTTGATCTGAATAGCATATTATATCCTCTAGAGCTTTGAGCATTTTCAGAGTTCGAGAAATCAAACTCAAGTGCCTGCGATGGTACTTGTACTCCATTAACCAATAGATTAAAGCGTTGAATTTTAAAATGATCAAAATGAAAGGGGTTTAATGCCCGATTTCCAGAATATGATTTGTTTTTTACCATGCAAAAAGCCAAAAAATTGGGAAGCTGTCCAATAACTGCATTGTCAATTGATAATGTATTATTTCCTGGATATATTGTAAATTATTTTACTTGAACTTTGCTGTATGGATAAATGGCATTTTTAGTTTGTAAAACATGATGATGAGCCAATAAAATACTCGGATTAATAGTTATGTGGTTCATGAATAGTTGGGCCTCCAATATTTTAAGATTTGATTCAGTTTCAGATTCCATTAAATAAAATGCTGTTTTTTCAATGTTAAAAGTAATCCTCAAATCTACATTATTTATAAGCAGTTTTGGTTGATTAAATATATCTCCATGAACTTTTCCGAATAGTTCAACCTTATTACTGTTTTGAAAAATATTTTTGAGCATAATGGATCCATCGGTGTTAACGTATCTACCAGATATTAATTTACCATAATAAGGATAATAACCTTGAGTGGCTAAGTGACTTTCACTGGCATCACTACCATAGTTTAAAATCGTTTGCAAATACGATCTATAATGATAGTTATTATCACTCTGAGAAACCAAAATATTATTGAAATATACGGACGAACTTATAAACATTGAATGCAAAATATTATTCACTACTCCAACATCGTTTCCTTCAATGTTGGTATTATCACTTTTTCTTAGTTGCACAACAAGTCTTAAGTAAACACTTGATAGGTCTCGATATGTTTCCCCATTTCCTAAGCAAACGAATTCAATTGAAGAAGCACTGTCCAACGAAGCTATGGGGTTATATGAAACTTCTTCTGTTCTCAGAATAGAGCTTTGTGTAGGATGTGGCTCAAAGAGATCCAATTCGCTTTTCATACATTCAATATGGGTGGTCATTTTGATTTAGAAACGAGGGGAACGTTGTGAGTTGCTGCGGACACCGCAACTCTACGGTTATACCCGATACTAAGTCAGTATGGCTCTCCTCCGGCAGACGCCGCTAATATTAAACGACACGACAAAGAGTGCGTGCGAGAGAGACAGAAAATCAGTCTGAGCGTGACGTCGGGCGCTGCGTAGCCACTGCAAATTGATTTGTTCCTATTGGCTATAAAAATTATCTGATCTGATCCAGATTCAGCAATCTGATAGACATGGTCATTATCTATGATTCTGCGTTTTTAATTTTCTCAAATGTGCAATATTGTGGATGCAACAGATTTTCGTCCTTTGTGTGGGCTGAAAGGGGTGGAACGAAATTTTGAGATACACGTTTTATAGTCAAATCTAACAGGAGTGCGGATACCAAATTTGGTTACTCTAGCCCTGATAGTCTCTGAGATTTTTGAATATGCCCAGATTTTCGTCCTTTGCGGGGGCGGAGAGGGGTGTGGCGAAATTTTGAAACAAACTTGTCTCGGTCCGATATATTAGGAGTGTGGATACCAAATTTGGTTGCTCTAGCTTTTGTAGTCTCTGAGATCTAGGCGCTAATGTTTTACTCTAAGCAAAGCCGCCTATGCTACGTGTGTGTTAGAGAGAGACAGGGCGAAAAAAAAATGAAATTGTTTTCTTGATGCTGGCTATAATAATAATACGATCCAATTCAGATTCCGCAGTCTTAAAGATATGGTCATTCTCTACAATTCTACGGTTTTTGGTTTTCTCATATCTTTAAAATTGTGGATGCCACAGATTTTCGTCCTTTGTGGGGGCGGAAGTGGGCGGGGCGAAGTTTTGAAATATTTTTGTAGCAGTGACATATCACAGAAGTCTGGATCCAAAACATCGTTGCTCTAGCTCTTATAGTCTTTGAGCACTAGGCGCTGAAGGGGACGGACAGACGGACGGACGGACAGACGGACAGACAGACATGGCTCAATCGACCCGGCTATTGATGCTGATCAAGAATATATATACTTTATGGGGTCGGAAACGATTCCTTTTGGACGTTACACACATCCACTTTTACCACAAATCTAATATACCCCAATACTCATTTTGAGTATCGGGTATAAAAATGTCTCTTATAGTTAATTTCTTTGTTGATTTTTTTTTTTTGGGTCTCAACTGCGTATGTTTGCTTCCTTCTTTAGATGATAAATGAAATAAATTTTTCCTAGACCTTCTCTTTTTATTCTTTTTACCTGCCCCATTCTGGAATCGGGTTAACTTATTAATGGCTTTATTTGACAGGTTTTGCAAAGCAATTTTACTTTGTTCTTGGATAATAGTTCTTAAAGGTTTTCGACCCATCTCATTTATTACTGCCTTTCCAGTCTCAGAAGCTTGGTTTTTAATAGCGTTTATCCCCGAAAGGAATTGTGGTTTTATGTAATTAAAAAGACCACTAAAAAAATTCCCAATTCCTCTACCTTGTTCGATAACTCTGGGTGAAACATAAAGACTTCCTATATAATTCAACCCTCCTCCACACTGATTTAAATAATATTGTTGATAAGATTTCGTCATGGTGGTTATTTCTACTCTGAATAAATTTCCATCTTTACAGTATTATTTATAGCATTTCTTTTCGTTTTTTAAAGTGAAGGGTAACAAAAATTGGAATAGCTGAAGATTCAAATGGTACTTTATACCCTTTGGAATCGGTAATTAAGATCGAAATTTCTTTTGGAGCCCATATTTCAATGGGATAATATTCAATATTGTTGAATTGTATAAGTTGCTCTTTTCCATTATAATGTAATACTCGAAGACATCGAGGTCTTTTATTTCCAACACATCTTGGTTTGATAATGTCAGTGTAAACAAAAATCAACCCATTTTGAAACTGTTCAGACTCTATTGACTCACGTTCATATCGAAATGTTTCTCCATTTACTAAGCTAATAACGAATTCTGTTGTTTCTTCAGATGCGATTGAGGGATTTTCAGGCCTGCTTTTTATACATTTATTTAGATATAAGTCTGTAATTCCTACTTCCCAGTCATCGTTCATGTTTTCAGGAATATTTACAATGTTTGTAAATAAACATGATATACATACATGATATATCATGATATACATTTAACGAATCATTACTAAGTACTGTCACGAAAAACTCTGTTACATATACCATTTTTATACCCGATACTCAAAATGAGTATTGGGGTATATTAGATTTGTGGTAAAAGTGGATGTGTGTAACGTCCAGAAGGAATCGTTTCCGACCCCATAAAGTATATATATTCTTGATCAGCATCAATAGCCGAGTCGATTGAGCCATGTCTGTCTGTCTGTCTGTCCGTCCGTCCGTCTGTCCGTCTGTCCGTCCGTCCGTCTGTCCGTCCCCTTCAGCGCCTAGTGCTCAAAGGCTATAAGAGCTAGAGCAACGATAATTTGGATACTGCTACAAAAATATTTCAAACCTTCGCCCCGCCCACTTCCGCCCCCACAAAGGACGAAAATCTGTGGCATCCACATTTTTAAAGATACGATAAAACCAAAAACGCAGAATCGTAGAGGATGACTATATGTTCTAGAGTGTGAAATCTCAACCAGATCGTACTATTATAATAGCCAGCATCAAGAAAACAATTTCATTCTTTCTCGCTTTGTCTCTCTCTAACACACAGGTTTCACGGTCGGTTTTGCCAATTGCAAAATATGAGTTCAAGGATCTCAGAACCCATAAAAGCTAGAGTAACCAAATTTTGTTTCCACACTCCTGTGATATCGGACCTTGACCGTTTTGTGTCAAAATTTCGCCACACCCCTTCCGCCCCCGCAAAGGACGAAAATCTGGGGCATCCACAAATCTCAGAGACTATTAACGCTAGAGTAACCAAATTTAGTATCCGCACTCCTGTTAGATCTCACTATAAAACGTATATCTCAAAATTTCGTTCCACCCCCTTCCGCCCACACAAAGGACGAAAATCTGTTGCATCCACAATATTGCAGATTCGAGAAAACTAAAAACGCAGAACCATAGATAACGACCATTTCTATCTGATTGCTGAATCTGGATCAGATCGGATCATTTTTGTAGCCATAAGCAAGAAATCAATTTGCAGTGGCTACGCAGCGCCCGACGTCACGCTCAGACTGATTTTCTGTCTCTCTCGCACGCACTCTTTGTCGTGTCGTTCAATATTAGCGGCGTCTGCCGGAGGAGAGCCATACTGACTAAGTATCGGGTATCACTGTAGAGTTGCGGTGTCCGCAGCAACTCACAACGTTCCCCCTCGTTAGTTCTACGTTCTTTGCAGTTTATTAATTATAGGAAAACCAATTAATTTTGTTTTTTTTTTTCAATTTGCACGGCCTTACTGTTTCTAACAACCCTCATCAATTTTTCTCGTCCACTTACGTATTTCAAGTCTTGAAATGGATTTGGTTCACTTTTATACCTCTTAAGTTTTACTCTTAGCTTTCGCTGTTTATCAGTAAGCTTCACTTTAGTCAAGGCTGATTTTTTTGATGCTTGAGTGTCTAAAAATGAAGTATCCTCAACTTTACGCTTATTAGGTTTTGAGTGGAAAGATTTTTCGGTCAGAAAATCTTCATCATCGATGTCGTTAGGTAAATCAGAGAACTCATTTGTGATAGAGAGTTCCTTTTTTGAGGACCCATTATTTGTATTGTTAAGAATGGAAGTGTTAGGTTTTACATCTAACCAAACTGACTCGTCTTGTGTTTGTATTCCAATGCTTTGAGGTGGTGAAAGTCGTTTGTTCTGCGTAGTTCGTATATCCATTGTCTTATTTCTTTTTATACCCGATACTCAAAATGAGTATCCAACGATGTTTTGGATCCAGACTTCTGTGATATGTCACTGCTACAAAAATATTTCAAACCTTTGCCCCGCCCACTTCCGCCCCCACAAAGGGCGAAAATCTGTGGCATCCACAATTTCGACGATACGAGAAAACTAAAAACGCAGAACCGTAGAAGATGAGTATATCTTCTAGAGTGCAAAATCTGAACCAGATCGTATAATTACTATAGCTAGAATCAAGAAAACAATTTCATTTTTTCTCGCCCTATCTCTCTCTAACACACACGTAGCATAGCCGGCTTTGCTTAGAGTAAAACATTAGCGCCTAGATCTCAGACTATAAAAGCTAGAGCAACCAAATTTGGTATCCACACTCCTAATATATCGGACAGAGACGAGTTTGTTTCAAAAGTTCGCCACACCCCTTTCCGCCCCCGCAAAGGACGAAAATCTGGGGCATCCACAAATCTCAGAGACTATTAACGCTAGAGTAACCAAATTTAGTATCCGCACTCCTGTTAGATCTCACTATAAAACGTATATCTCAAAATTTCGTCCCACCCCTTTCCGCCCACACAAAGGACGAAAATCTGTTGCATCCACAATATTGCACATTCGAGAAAACTAAAAACGCAGAATCATAGATAATGACCATATCTATCAGATTGCTGAATCTGGATCAGATCAGATCATTTTTATAGCCAAAAGGAACAAATCAATTTGCACTGGCTACGCAGCGCCCGACGTCACGCTCAGACTGATTTTCTGTCTCTCTCGCACGCACTCTTTGTCGTGTCGTTCAATATTAGCGGCGTCTGCCGGAGGAGAGCCATACTGACTTAGTATCGGGTATAACTGTAGAGTTGCGGTCTCCGCAGCAACTCACAACGTTCCCCCTCGTTTTATTTTGATAGTAACACAATTCTTGACGTATTTTAATCCATTTATGAAAGTCACTAGTTTTTTTTATCATTTAAAATAGGCAAAAACGTTATATTTATTAAATCGTTTTTCTGGGCATTATTTACCAATTTTTGATATGCATTCGGATGCATTAAAATAACTTTGGTTAATTGATGCTTATTTTTAAGCATTGTTCAATATTTTTCCAAAAATGCCCGAAAGCAATGAACTTATTAAAACAGGTAAAAATCCTCCTTTTTGGATGAGAACTTTTCTCTTAGAATTTACTGACCGTTTTGGACATGAAATAAGACGTAATGCATTTTTATACTTTTTTAGAGCATATAGTTGCTTTTTTGATATCTTATGATTTCCTCGTAGAGTATTAAACACTATCTCCACTAATGCTTTTACTAACTCAATGTCACAATTACTTATAATTGCATTTCGAAGTTTATTATTTGCCCTTTTGAGCACATACAATAAATGTTTGTTCGCTTTCAGTCGATTTAGATTCTTTTTGTAAACCATTTTCATCTGAAAAGCAAACTGTATACTCAGAATTAAAAATATGTGTACGAAATCTAAGGAGATCATTCATTCCCTGAGTAAGATCAATAAGTAAATAACCATGTGGTTCATCTGTCACCTCCTTATATATTCTGAAGAGCTCCTGAGAATTTTCAGGATAAATTTGTCTTGCTAAGCATTGAAATTGTAGCTTATCTCTAGGAGTTTTGAACGCAACGATGTATTTTGTGTTTAGTGAAATATCTCGAGTATGTGATGATTTATGAAATATACTTTGTGTAACCACTATTACGGATAAATTCCTGTGGTGTGATCCTTTTGTAAATAGCTCACAGACATTTTTATTAAATGCACCCATCATTAAGTCATCTAGTATTAAAAGAATAGGCTCATGATTTTTATTTTCAATTGTTTCGGGAACTCCTTTATAGTATTCGATGGTATTAAAATTTGGCTTAGCATGCTCCTCTCCATAACACCAAATTATTCGATTTATTGAAATGCTCAGCAAATCATTCCTTTTGTTTATTAAATTTTCTAAAAACGTTGTCTTACCAGATCCTGAAGGTCCGCAAATAAGCATTGTAAAAGGATGTATAAATTACTTAAACATTTTTGGGTTATGTTTTATTTATTAATATTTTATAAATGTTTTCTAACATCTAAGATATTCTAATTACGCGTCTCCTGATCGCGCTTTTTGGGGCAGTTTTTTTCTAAGTGAGTATCAGATCCGAAATAATTACAATAAACAACTTGTGTGTATCCGCTTTTGTGAGGATCCTTTTCAAACAAACGCTTAAATGAATCCATTTTAAACAACTAGTTACTACAAGTGCTGAATATATACTGAAAATCTAAACATATGAGTCACTATTACAGTAGATAGCGTAGTTAGAATTTTCCAAGATAACAAATAGCTTAAATAAATTATTTAGGGTACATCTAAGAGGAATTTTTTTGTGGATTCTACAGTTTGTAAAAAAAATTGGATAAAATGTGAGACTTTTTCCTATATCGATATCAATAATATTATTTGTTAAATACTTAGATAATAACGGTGCTAAATCTATTTAGTGGTGAAAGTATTTCACCTAAACTTAAATATGATATTTCACCATCTGACCATTCCAATCCATTTATGGTTTGACGATTAATATTTTGTTGTTTAATCATTTCATTATCCAATTCATTCAGATGATATGGTGGTTTGAAATGAAAGAAGTTTGGTGTTACTGTTCCGGTTTGCATAAACGCCAATTCCTTAATAAAAAGTTGTTTATTATTTCCAAAGAGATATTGAAAATCAACTATAACGCTTGAATTCCTGTCGATTGTGTTCATGTTGGTTTGAGATTTTGTAATAAACTGAATAAGTCGTTGATTCCTATCTCCTTTATATACAGCCCAATTCAGTAAGAGTTCTCAGTTTAACAAAAGCATTCAACCCAAATGGACACGCTTCAATCAAAAAGAATTAGGTCCACTAGAAAGAAGCAGGATCACGAAGTCATTTTCGGTCTCGAATATTATGTAGTACATAATTTAAAACTTAAATGCGGTTTTTCAACTACAAGAAAATTCACTCCAATGATATGGATGCAGCAAAGCAAAAGCAATTTCGTCGGCTTAGATAAAGATGAATGGATGCAATTGGTTACATACAAGGAGTATATCCAATTGAAACTTGATCAGTATGATTTTTTGATGCCTGATACAATTATAGACCATCCATTATTGCCCACAATTAAGTGTAATTTTAGATTTCGAAAATCAGATAAACAGTATGTGTTTATAATAAATCAGTTTGTAAATAAAATTGAATTTGATAGTGAGTCCTGGAGATCGTTTTTAAGATTAGGAATTTTTTTTACCACATTTTTATGTTGGAATACGATACTTAAGCAACAAATCATATACCTCTACTATAATAATATTATTCCTAAGTGTGCAGCCTTACAAAAATTTGATGTTCAACTAGCTGATTTAGACGGTACTTATGATAGAAATGTGCAAATAGATTTAACCCGTCTATGCTTCAAAATTTCCAAAAAAATGTGTAATCAAATAAAACGCGATGTTCTTAAGTATAAGCAAACACTTTTAAATAAGCAATCATCCCAACATAACAATAGAAAATACAAATTATATTAAAAATCAGTAAGCAACAAGTTGTTAATGAAATACATAAGCCTGCTAGAAGAAATTTCATTCGTCGTAAATTCGTACAAAAGGGAATTAATGACACGTGGCAAATCGATTTAGTTAAAATGATACCCTTTTATAAGGAAAACAAAGGATATAGGTACTTGCTGACAGTAATTGACACGTTCTCGAAGTATGCATATGCAGTTCCCGTTAAGTCTAAAACAGCTTTAGATGTTTTATCAGCATTGAAGAAAATATTAAAAATATCTAAACATAAACCTAAAAATATTCGGTCTGATCAAGGAAAGGAGTTTTTTAATGTAGCCTTCGGAGAGTTAATGAAAAAGAATAACATTAACCATTACCATACATATACACACCTTAAGGCATCTATTTGTGAACGTTTTAATATAACATTAAAAAATCGTATGTGGAAAATCTTTAGTATGCAGGGAAATCATACGTGGATTTATACCTTGCATGACTTACTAAAAGATTATAATAATTCATATCACGGTACTATAAAAATGAGGCCTATAGATGTAAACAAACAAAATGAAGAGTTTATTTTGAAAACAGCTTATAATATTTGTAAGGTATTTCCTAAACACAAGTTTTCCATTGGTGATCCTGTTAGAATAAGTAAATATAAAGGTATTTTTACAAACTGATCCAAACTGGACAACCGAAGTTTTTAAAATTTTAAAAGTAAAGTCTACTAATCCTGTAACATATGAACTGGAGGACTATAAGGGGGAAATGATCAAAGGCTCATTTTATGATCAAGAACTCCAAAAAGTTAAAGATGAAAATGCTTTCTTAGTGGAAAAAATACTCAGAAGGAAAAAAGAACAAGTTTTTGTTAAATGGTTAGGTTTCGATGAAACACACAATTCATGGATAGATAAAAAGAGTATATTAAAATAATTAAGCACGCAAAATATTTATCAGATTTAATTTATTTTTGTGTATTTTTTACATCGAAATATAGTTTTAATTATACACAAATTAAAAAATAATAATAATATAATGTTAAATTTACTTATACCATATTTTGTGTATTATTACTAGCACCTAAAATATTTTTAATTTCATAGTGATTATGAGCTAATGTTGAAATATTATCAGGTAATATAAATCTTTTGTCATCCTTATAATTTAGACTTATCTTATTTACAATTTCAGTATAAATTTTATGACCTCTACTTCTAATAACTCTCTGTTGACCATAATAAGTTTTTTTATGTTTAATGCATTCAATATAATGAGTATGAGTTAATCGTTTCACTACTGACTTTTTTACACCTTTAACCTTTTTTCGTTATAGTCAGTGTTATCATCTTTAGCAATTAAATATGAGTATGCTTTCGCTTTTAATCCTGCAAACGACGTCATTATTTTTCCTGCATTTTCGTCTTTCATTAATTCAAGCTCTTTGTTATTAGCGAGATTGATACCGAATCTGTTTGAGGCTGGGGAATTGGTTGTATCAAAGCGATTAGGATTGAATTTAATTAAATCATAAAAATCTTCTTCTGATGATATAATAAATGAATCTGTATCCATATAGAGTATTTTTGATGATGGACATTTTACAGAATGAAAACGAGGGGAACGTTGTGAGTTGCTGCGGACACCGCAACTCTACGGTTATACCCGATACTAAGTCAGTATGACTTTCCCCCGGCAGACGCCGCTAATATTAAACGACACGACAAAGAGTGCGTGCGAGAGAGACAGAAAATCAGTCTGAGCGTGACGTCGGGCGCTGCGTAGCCACTGCAAATTGATTTGTTCCTATTGGCTATAAAAATGATCTGATCTGATCCAGATTCAGCAATCTGATAGATATGGTCATTATCTATGATTCTGCGTTTTTAGTTTTCTCGAATGTGCAATATTGTGGATGCAACAGATTTTCGTCCTTTGTGTGGGCGGAAGGCGGCGGGGCGAAATTTTGAGATACACGTTTTATAGTAAGATCTAACAGGAGTGCGGATACCAAATTTGGTTACTCTAGCCTTAATAGTCTCTGAGATTTTTGAATATCCCCAGATTTTCGTCCTTTGCGGGGGCGGAAAGGGGTGTGGCGAAATTTTGAAACAAACTCGTCTCGGTCCGATATATTAGGAGTGTGGATACCAAATTTGGTTGCTCTAGCTTTTGTAGTCTCTGAGATCTAGGCGCTAATGTTTTACTCTAAGCAAAGCCGCCTATGCTACGTGTGTGTTAGAGAGAGACAGGGCGAGAAAAAACGAGGGGGAACGTTGTGAGTTGCTGCGGACACCGCAACTCTACGGTTATACCCGATACTAAGTCAGTATGGCTCTCCGCCGGCAGACGCCGCTAATATTAAACGACACGACAAAGAGTGCGTGCGAGAGAGACAGAAAATCAGTCTGAGCGTGACGTCGGGCGCTGCGTAGCCACTGCAAATTGATTTGTTCCTATTGGCTATAAAAATTATCTGATCTGATCCAGATTCAGCAATCTGATAGACATGGTCATTATCTATGATTCTGCGTTTTTAATTTTCTCAAATGTGCAATATTGTGGATGCAACAGATTTTCGTCCTTTGTGTGGGCTGAAGGGGGTGGAACGAAATTTTGAGATACACGTTTTATAGTTAGATCTAACAGGAGTGCGGATACCAAATTTGGTTACTCTAGCCTTAATAGTCTCTGAGATTTTTGAATATGCCCAGATTTTCGTCCTTTGCGGGGGCGGAGAGGGGTGTGGCGAAATTTTGAAACAAACTCGTCTCGGTCCGATATATTAGGAGTGTGGATACCAAATTTGGTTGCTCTAGCTTTTGTAGTCTCTGAGATCTAGGCGCTAATGTTTTACTCTAAGCAAAGCCGCCTCTGCTACGTGTGTGTTAGAGAGAGACAGGGCGAGAAAAAATGAAATTGTTTTCTTGATGCTGGCTATAATAATGATACGATCCAATTCAGATTCCGCAGTCTTAAAGAAATGGTCATTCTCTACAATTCTACGTTTCTTGTTTTCTCATATCTTTAAAATTGTGGATGCCACAGATTTTCGTCCTTTGTGGGGGCGGAAGTGGGCGGGGCAAAGTTTTGAAATATTCTTGTAGCAGTGACATATCACAGAAGTCTGGATCCAAGACATCGTTGCTCTAGCTTTTATAGTCTTTGAGCACTAGGCGCTGAAGGGGACGGACAGACGGAGAGACGGACGGACGGACAGACAGACAGGGCTCAATCGACTCGGCTATTGATGCTGATCAAGAATATATATACTTTATGGGGTCGGAAACGATTCCTTCTGGACGTTACACACATCCACTTTTACCACAAATCTAATATACCCCAATACTCATTTTGAGTATCGGGTATAATTATAGAAATAGTCATACATTAACCATTTTGAAAGTTCTAGTACACTAACTCCAATGTATATGGGCTTATTATAATAAATTCGGGACTTAGTTGATTCAATGGCAGCCAAATTATCTCCAAAGATTTCAACACTGTGGAAATTATGTCTTGCTATGCGTTGTCTAAACCCTGCTGAGTTTTGTCTTGCATCATAATGCTTAACTAATGCAACCTCACGACGTTTTTCTACATTCTCCATTGTTTTACCGTAAACGGCATTAACCATTAATTTGTAAAAGTTTATCTCAAAGTCATTGCTAGCTAATTTTCTAAGAGATGTATTGAGGTCAATATAAGGTTTCAGCCAACAGGACTGATTAAATGATAAAACTCTAGATATTTTTTCTAAAATCATACCTTGCTCTATACATAACTGTCGCTGCTTCAAATGGATTATATAGTTATTTTTATCACTTAAGTCAGCTATTAGTTTTGTCTGCTTTCCTCCTGGTGGAATCTTATTTTCGGGGCCATAAGGTAAACTATTATTATGAATATCATCAGGATATCGCATATCTACTTCTAAAATATATCCAACATCACTAGATGCCGATATGCTAAGAACGTTGAAAGATGAAATTTCATCGTTACTTGGAAATTTAAAATTAGAAAATGGAAGGGGTGACTCATAGCCCATCCATATAAGTTGTTGGCGTCAATATATGAAATGTATATCATAACGAGGGGGAACGTTGTGAGTTGCTGAGGACACCGCAACTCTACGGTTATACCCGATACTAAGTCAGTATGGCTCTCCTCCGGCAGACGCCGCTAATATTAAACGACACGACAAAGAGTGCGTGCGAGAGAGACAGAAAATCAGTCTGAGCGTGACGTCGGGCGCTGCGTAGTCACTGCAAATTGATTTGTTCCTATTGGCTATAAAAATGATCTGATCTGATCCAGATTCAACAATCTGATAGATATGGTCATTATCTATGATTCTGCGTTTTTAGTTTTCTCGAATGTGCAATATTGTGGATTCAACAGATTTTCGTTCTTTGTGTGGGCGGAAGGGGGTGGGGCGAAATTTTGAGATACACGTTTTATAGTAAGATCTAACAGGAGTGCGGATACCAAATTTGGTTACTCTAGCCTTAATAGTCTCTGAGATTTTAGAATATCCCCAGATTTTCGTCCTTTGCGGGGCCGGAAGGGGGTGTGGCGAAATTTTGAAACAAACTCGTCTCGGTCCGATATATTAGGAGTGTGGATACCAAATTTGGCTGCTCTAGCTTTTGTAGTTTCTGAGATCTAGGCGCTAATGTTTTACTCTAAGCAAAGCCGCCTGTGCTACGTGTGTGTTAGAGAGAGACAGGGCGAGAAAAAATGAAATTGTTTTCTTGATGCTGGCTATAATAATAATACGATCCAATTCAGATTCCGCAGTCTTAAAGATATGGTCATTCTCTACAATTCCACTTTTTGGTTTTCTCATATCTTTAAAATTGTGGATGCCACAGATTTTAGTCCTTTGTGGGGCGGAAGTGGGCAGGGCGAAGTTTTGAAATATTTTTGTCGCAGTGACATATCACAGAAGTCTGGATCCAAAACATCGTTGCTCTAACTCTTATAGTCTTTGAGCACTAGGCGCTGAAGGGGACGGACAGACGGACGGACGGACAGACGGACAGACGGACAGACGGACAGACAGACAGACAGACAGGGCTCAATCGACTCGGCTATTGATGCTGATCAAGAATATATATACTTTATGGGGTCGGAAACGATTCCTTCTGGACGTTACACACATCCACTTTTACCACAAATCTAATATACCCCAATACTCATTTTGAGTATCGGGTATAACAAGACAAGTTATGAAAAACTACCGGGAAAAATGGATCGCTTAATCTAAATGTCTGTTTACACAGCTTATGAATAGGACCTACATATTGTCCTGTAAACTGATCAAAGAATTTTTCTCGATCATCATCAGAAATTTGTTTCTCGCAGGCATAGCAAACACCGTGTTCCTGGTAATCCTCTTCCCAAATGTTAAACTGGTAGATTGGTTTTTTATAGGACTTCCAGTACTTCTCATAAAGTCCATCGGTTTTCATCCTAAGTGCTTGACAAAATTTTTGGATACAATCCGGTCCTGAAATAACGAAATCATAATGTTTATGAGTTTATTGCCTTTGCTGGAATGTTAAAATATTTACCTTCGTATGTCCACATCTCATTTAGATGATCATTGTATTTATGTACAATATAAAATGATGCTGCACATGCTGTATGCCTCTGTGCCTTAGTAGTTGATGATTTTGATGGATCATTAAGATTTATATGGTAATTTTCCAAAACTGCTTCGATGTCAGCATAAATTACTACTGGTGGAGATAGTTTTTTAGAAAAACTTTTGAATACAGTTTTGGTATTAGGTTCAGGATACAAAGCAGCAACTTTTCCACACTCTTTAGTGTCATGTATAGTATTTGTTGTACTATAAAATTGCAAGCAGTTATCGCAAAAATATGCAGTATTATGGGACTTACTATGTTGTGAATAGCATAATTTTCTCATGCACGTTATATATGCATAATGCATCATTTGCATATATATCACTATTAATTCCAAGCAAGTTTATGTGGTGAGTCCGAATTTTCTTAGTCCTCACTGTGGGTCCCACAACGTTTTTTCCATTCTCATCGACATCATAAACATTGATGCTAAAATCCTCATTTGCTGATTCGAATCGCTTGATTCCTTTGCTTGTTATTGGAAACTCAATTCCGGAAAAATTTAATCTTACTCCTTCATAATAAATGATGTCTTGCCGTATGTTTCCGCATCGATAGGATGATGGTATTGTTAACTTATCTCGGGAAATTTTTTTAATGCTGCTGTTTGATATATAGTTTTAAGGTGTTTTCCATAGGCTAATGATGCTAAAACACACCACTTGAAACAAAAATCATCATCATTTTTAACATTTATGAGTGCATTTCGTGACTTAATTTTTTTGGGAGCTTGGATAAACCTGTTTGCAGCGATATGCTCTAGTTTTATCATGGTAAGTTCAAAATATTTAAAACACTTTATTGCCCAACCTGAATCCTTCTCCTGGAATTCACTGCTGAGAGTTATCAAATTTTCTATGGTATCATTTAGATGATCATCAATCAGCTCGTTTTCATATATTGGTTTGTATGGAGTAATGAAATGCTTCATTGTTTCTGTTAAGCTTTCATCATCAGTGTTTTTAACGTATAATCCATATACTTTTAAATTGTATTTTATGGATCTGTACTCACTCATGCAGTGACGCAATAAATTGATAATATCATTTTTGCAATCATGAAAAAACTCTTTTAAATCAATCTGCTCACTTTTATTTGAGTGAACACGATATGATTTTAAAGGAAATCGCGACTCCGTTGAAATTAAAATAACGTTTTCATTTTCATCTAGGTGAGCTGCTCTTGCATTCTTATGTTTGTCCGACATCATATGGCGTCTTTCCCTAGACGAAGGGTAACTTTCACCGCAAATTGAACAGTCAATAATCCTTAGTTCCATCGGAGTATCCAATCGAGGCCGTTTTGAAGCTCCTGACGTTGAAGGACCTTAAAGATCACTTGAATTAGATCCTTTGCTCATAAGAATCTCAAAAGCATTCCTAGGTCCCAAGCATGCTTCATAATGACTATCAAACTCTATTAAGTCGATGGGCTTAGAGCAAAGGTCACACGCCACATTATTACGAGAATCAGAGCATCTCTCATAATGAGATTGAAACTCTGAAAAGTCAACGGACTTATCACACATGTTGCACTTAACTTTTGATGCCATTTTAAGTTTTATTTTTTTTTTTTTTTTGTATTGAACTAACCACTTTCACTATTGAAATAGGACTAAGGGTTTCCTTTTTAAATGGTATCTTTTTAGGCCCCCCAAACACCTTCTTAATCTTTTATATCCAAAACAAACAGTACCTGCTCACAAATCTGTTTCAAACGATTCCTACTGAGGGAAAGGTTAAAACCTCTATTCTACCTGAAATCCACTTATTCTTTTTGTGTAATCCTCACTTGGAAGAAACCTGTTTCAAACGAATCCTATGATTCTCTTGTAATAAGAGGAAGTGAAATTCAACCAATCAAAAGTAAAACAGCAAACATTTAAAATAAATAGTGGTTAAATGTGTTATATTTATTATATACATATGTATATATTATTTTTAGAAAAATACATAAAATATTCTTATTATATAAATATGTATTCGTATTATTAAAATTTCGCCTCAGCTAATTTTACCGCAGCAATTAAGTCATCATCATCTTCATCCCGATGTAGTTCCTGGAGTTGAGATCTTTTATCATCATCCTGATTATCTACTAAATCGAAAATGTTGTCATCATCCGGGAAAATGTATGATGGATTATCATTATTAGGCGTTGCATTCCGTGGGTCATCGTCGTCATCATCCCATTTAATGTCACTTAACCAGGTCAAGTTGCTCTCGAGAAGCAAAAAAGCAAAAAAAGCAAAAAAGGTCTACGGAGCTCGGCTGAGAGTCCAGATTTATGGTTGATTCCGGTTGGAATCGATAAAAATGATTTCGAGGTCATCCATCGTTGTTGAAAGATTACTAGTTTATGTACTAGCTGTTAGCTGTGAGTAGTTATTATATAGGCACTTTGCTATGGGACAGTGTTAGGTACACAAAGGAGGAATATAAATTATAGAGAAAGTAGAAAGGTTCAAGGGCATCGATACCTCTAGAGGTATTTTTTAAGTGTTTCCTGAAAAACGGTTTCGATGCCCTTGAACCTTTCTACTTTCTCTATAATTTATATTCCTCCTTTGAGTACCTAACACTGTCCCATAGCAAAGAGCCTTTATAATAACTACTACCGTTACTTATGGGACGAAGCCAGCCTCCTATCTATCTGTGCGAGTTGCCATCAGTTGGCAATAGACGAGCAGATGGCGTTTCCAGTTGGAGCTGAAATCCTTCGCCGGATGACTTGATATCTGGAGCCAGCTCGCAGGAGGAGGCTATCCGGATTCGGGAGCAAACTACTGGAATTTTGTCTAGAGGTCAGTTCAGACTGAGGAAATGGTGTTCGAACGTCCCTGCTGTGCTGGATGGAGTTCCGGAAGAGGACAAGGAAACATTTTTGAAGTTCGACGATGGCAGCCATGTGACTAAAACTTTAGGACTTGCTTGGGATCCGGTTTCTGATCTACTATTATTTTCGTTCTCGGCCCCTCAATCTTCTTTGAATTCCTGCAGGCGCTCTGTTTTGTCATCCATAGCGCGATTCTACGATCCTCTCGGACTAGCTGGTCCCGTAATTACTAAATCCAAAATCTTTCTCCAGCGTTTGTGCCAAGAGAAGTTGTCCTGGGATGAAAGCCTTCCAGTCGCACTGAACACCGAGTGGCAAGAAATATGCACCAGTTTTGGTCAGATTCGTCGACTTGAATTTCCTCGGCTTGTGCTCCTTCCAGACTCTACGCTGGAAATTCACGGATTTTGCGATGCCAGCATCGAGGCTTATGGTGCATGCATTTATGTCGTGTCCAAGGGTCAGCATTTCAGCAGTCACTTACTTTGTGCCAAATCTCGTGTGGCTCCTTTGAAGACACTTACAGTACCAAAGTTGGAGCTTTGTGGAGCGGAGTTGCTGGCTAGGCTCATATCTGAGATGCGCTCTCTTGGATTCGGGACGAGCCGTCAAGAGTTAATATTTTTGTTGCAAATAGAGTGTCAACGATTCAGGAAATGACCGAAAAAATGGAATGGCGCTATGTTCCCACAGTTTTAAACCCAGCCGATATTCTGTCTCGAGGGGCTCATCCGACTGAGCTGAATGAGTCACCTCTTTGGGCTCATGGTCCTCCATTTCTTTGCGGCTCCTCAGATGACTGGCCACCCACTGTGCTACCTGATAAGCCAGCCCTTGAACTTCGTCGGAAGGCTCTTCTGGTCAACTCGCCCTACATGGACTTTATTGCTGATTCCAAGTATGCGAATTCATTTGCTTCTTTGCAACGCGTTTTCGGATACATTCGCAAGTTTTGCAACCGAATTCGGCGCCCCGGACTCACTGTCTCAGACATTGAACATGGAACCCAGGTATTGCTACGACTAGTCCAGCGTACTCAGCTATGGGAGGACATGAAGTCACTGCGGGCAAGGGGAGCAGTCTCCTCATCGGGCTCAATCGCATCGTTATCGCCCTTCATGGATCAGTTTGGACTTCTCAGGGTAGATGGTCGACTGAAAAACTCTTCGTTGGATTTTGATGGCCGTCATCCCATCATCTTGCCCAGCAGCCATCCACTGACTCTTGCAATAATCTCCCATTTTCATGAGCGGAATCTGCACGCTGGTCCTCGAGCTTTGCTTGGACTAATTCGATCCCAATATTGGCCTATTGGGGGGAGGAAGACGGTAAACAGGGCAGTCAGACAACGCAACCAATTTTGTCGGCGCTAAGAATGAGCTGATGGAATTAAAGCGCCTGGTCCTCAGCGATGACCATCTGAAGGCGCTGCTGGATTTTTGCTTGGTCGAGGCTATAGACTGGCATTTCATTCCTCCGCGCTCCCCTCATTTTGGTGGTCTATGGGAGGCTGCAGTGAAGACGGCCAAGTACCACTTCTACCGTGCGATAGGCAACTCGGTTCTTGGATTTGACGAGCTGCAGACGCTGTTGTGCCACATAACTGCAGTGATTAATTCAAGACCTTTAGTTTCAATTTCAGAGAGCCCTGCCGATCTAGATGTTCTAACTCCAGCGCATTTCTTGAATGGTGGCCCTCCTGCTTCGTTCGCTGAGCCACCAGACGTCACGCAGCTAAACTTCGATCGCCTGGACGGCTGGCAGCGCGTTTCGTACCTGCAGCAGCTCTTTTGGAGCAAGAGGAAGGAGGAGTACATAACGTCACTGCAGCAGCGCTCAAAGTGGCGCACTGCGAAGCCTAGTTTAGCAGTCGCAGATTTGGTTCTTGTCAATGATGAGAATCTTCCTCCCATGAAGTGGCCACTGGCGAGAGGGGTCGAGCTTTTGCCTGGACGAGATGGCGTTGCCCGAGTTGCTGTGCTGAAGACGTCATCTGGAATCACCAAGCGCGCCGTCAACAAGCTGTGCCTGCTGCCCCTTAAAGATGCTGTTGAAAGTCAGGCTTCCAACGGGGGGAGTATGTCGGGTCAAGCAGCTTAAATATTTTAAATTATTGCCAGTGGTGGGGCCCAAAGGAAATGCATTTTGGTGTTGTCGTTTAGAATGCCCCCACTGCAAAGATCATTTGCTACCGCATATGCGCATGCAGCGGAATTCTTTCGTCTCCTTATGTCGCAATCTCTCGGACTCGGCTTAACAGCGTCCCCGAGCAGCTCTAACGATCTCGGGCTATCATACGCTCTCGCTCGCGTCTAAGCTTGCTGCATAGGGCCCGGCAATTTGGCCCGTCAGCCCTTGCATGGGCAGTCTTGAGCTAATCGTCGCAGCTATTAGACTAACATCCTCGCATCAATCGTTCGCCCCAATCATCCCCATATGTACATACGCGATAAGTTGGTTTACATATGCAAATAAATTGTGAATTATAAACAGCCTCTCGACTTTCATTAACTTCAAATTGCAACAGTTGTTAAAAACGCTTAATAGCTTAACAGGGTATATTAGATTTGTGGTAAAAGTGGATGTGTGTAACGTCCAGAAGGAATCGTTTCCGACCCCATTCAGTATATATATGTATTCCTAATCAGCATCAATAGCCGAGTCGATTGAGCCCTGTCTGTCTGTCCGTCTGTCCGTCCGTCCGTCTGTCCGTCCCTATTAGCGCCTAGTGCTCAAAGACTATAAGAGCTAGAGCAACGATGTTTTGGATCCAGACTTCTGTGATATGTCACTGCTACAAAAATATTTCAAAACTTCGCCCCGCCCACTTCCGCCCCCACAAAGGACGAAAATCTGTGGCATCCACAATTTTAAAGATACGATAAAACCAAAGACGCAGAATCGTAGAGAATAACCATATCTTTTAGACCGCAGAATTTGAATAAGATCGTATTATTATTATAGCCAGCATCAAGAAAACAATTTCATTTTTTCTCGCCCTGTCTCTCTCTAACACACACGTAGCATAGCCGGCTTTGCTTGGAGTAAAACATTAGCGCCTAGATCTCAGAGACTATAAAAGCTAGAGCAACCAAATTTGGTACCCACACTCCTAATATATCGGACCGAGACGAGTTTGTTTCAAAACTTCGCCCCGCCCACTTCCGCCCCCACAAAGGACGAAAATCTGTGGCATCAACAATTTTAAAGATACGAAAAAACCAAAAACGCAGAATCGTAGAAAATGGCCATATCTTTTAGACTGCAGAATTTGAATAAGATCGTATTATTATTATAGCCAGCATCAAGAAAACAATTTCATTTTTTCTCGCCCTGTCTCTCTCTAACACACACGTAGCATAGCCGGCTTTGCTTGGAGTAAAACATTAGCGCCTAGATCTCAGAGACTATAAAAGCTAGAGCAACCAAATTTGGTATCCACACTCCTAATATATCGGACCGAGACGAGTTTGTTTCAAAATTTCGCCACACCCCCTTCCGCCCCCGCAAAGGATGAAAATCTGGGGATATTCACAAATCTCAGAGACTATTAAGGCTAGAGTAACCAAATTTGGTATCCGCACTCCTGTTAGATTTCACTTTAAAACGTATATCTCAAAATTTCGCCTTACCCCCTTCCGCCCCCACAAAAGACGAAAATCTGTTGCATCCACAATATTGAGGATACAAGAAAACTAAAAACGCAGAATCATAGATAATGATCATATCTATCAGATTGCTGAATCTGAATCAGATCAGATCATTTTTATAGCCAAAAGGAACAAATCAATTTGCACTGGCTACGCAGCCCCGACGTCACGCTCAGACGGATTTTCTGTCTCTCTCGCACGCACTCTTTGTCGTGTCGTTCAATATTAGCGGCGTCTGCCGGAGGAGAGCCATACTGACTTAGTATCGGGTATAACTGTAGAGTTGCGGTGTCCGCTGCAACTCACAGCGTTCCCCCTCGTTGTTTGTTGTATTTAGGATTCGGACGAAGGTGTTTCGAGAATCTGAAATAGAGTTTCCTATGTATACTCCATTTTGGATCTCTTGGTTTGGTATGACTATGTATTTGGTTGCTGTATTTATAGCAATCTTTCGGAAAACTTCAGAGCGGGCTGGTAAAATTGTTAAGTTGTTATGTAGAGTGTGTTGAATTGGAATGTTGATGGGGAAACGAAGATTATTTGGTCTCAGTATGAGCCAATCATTTTCATGTTTTAAGTCTATTTGGCAATTAAATTTTTTCATGAAGTCTATACCTATTATTCCATCACATGGTATGGGAAAGTCTGAATCTACTATATGAAAACTATGGGGAACAGCATATTTTCCTGAAAGAAGTTCTATGAATGCTAATCCTTTAGAATTGGTGGTGCCTTCCCAATGCCTGATATTTTTGTGATATTGTAATTTAGGTTACGAAATGTGTCTGAATTTTCTTTAAGTAAAGATATGTCTGCACCAGTATCAACTAATAATATGTATGTTTTGCGTGTTTTTTCATTCTGTAATGAAACAAATAGATTGAAATTGAGATTTATCGTGTTAACCGCTGCTATGACTGTTGTTGTTTTCTCAAGGGTGCCTCCTAGTTTTCCGGCATGGTTTGAACCTGTCGGACATTGTTGTTCTGTTTATTGTTGTTACTGTTATAGGTACTACCGTTTTGACGGTTGCTTCCTCTATAAGTTCCACGTCCCCTTCCGTAGTTGTTGTAGTTATTCTGGCTATTATTTCGGTAATAATTGTTTCTATTATTATTATTACCTCTACCGCGGTAATAGCCTCTATTATAATTGCCTCTTTGGGAGTACAAAATGGAACTTGCATTTCCCGTCATCTCAGTGCTGCAATGTATATACTTAGAGACGGCTTCATTCATGGTTCTGAATGTACCTGCCTCTAGTATTGTTTTCAACTTGCCATGCTCACAAGTTTTGGTCATGATGCCAATTGCTTCCATAGTGCTGAAATTATCAGCATACTCTAGTGGCAATCCCTCATCGATATACGAAGATTCGAGTAACTTTCGTAAACTGTCGATTTCATTGGTAAATTGAGTGGCTGTTTTGCCTTTTTGATAGACATTTGCCATTTTTATACCCGATACTCAAAATGAGTATTGGGGTATATTAGATTTGTGGTAAAAGTGGATGTGTGTAACGTCCAGAAGGAATCGTTTCCGACCCCATAAAGTATATATATTCTTGATCAGCATCAATAGCCGAGTCGATTGAGCCCTGTCTGTCTGTCCGTCTGTTCGTCCGTCCGTCTGTCCGTCTGTCCGTCCCCTTCAGCGCCTAGTGCTCAAAGACTATAAGAGCTAGAGCAACGATGTTTTGGAGTCAGACTTCTGTGATATGTCACTGCTACAAAAATATTTCAAAACTTCGCCCCGCCCACTTCCGCCCCCACAAAGGACGAAAATCTGTGGCATCCACAATTTTAAAGATATAAGAAAACTAAAAACGTAGAATTGTATATATGACCATATCTTTAAGACTGCGGAATCTGAATTGGATCGTATTATTATTATAGCCAGCATCAAGAAAACAATTTCATTTTTTCTCGCTCTGTCTCTCTCTAACACACACGTAGCATAGGCGGCTTTGCTTGGAGTAAAACATTAGCGCCTAGATCTCAGAGACTATAAAAGCTAGAGCAACCAAATTTGGTATCCACACTCCTAATATATCGGACCGAGACGAGTTTGTTTCAAAATTTCGCCACACCCCCTTCCGCCCCCGCAAAGGGTGAAAATCTGGGGATATTCACAAATCTCAGAGACTATTAAGGCTAGAGTAACCAAATTTGGTATCCGCACTCCTGTTAGATCTCCCTTTAAAACGTTTATCTTAAAATTTCGCCCCACCTCCTTCCGCCCCCACAAAGGACGAAAATCTTTTGCATCCACAATATTGAGGATACAAGAAAACTAAAAACGCAGAATCATAGATAATGATCATATCTATCAGATTGCTGAATCTGGATCAGGTCAGATCATT
The DNA here is from genome assembly GCF_003369915.1 of Drosophila miranda. NCBI lineage: Eukaryota > Metazoa > Arthropoda > Insecta > Diptera > Drosophilidae > Drosophila > Drosophila miranda. The sequence continues at coordinate 24,286,604 of NW_022881614.1, forward strand.
TTTATAGCCAAAAGGAACAAATCAATTTGAACTGGCTACGCAGCCCCGACGTCACGCTCAGACGGATTTTCTGTCTCTCTCGCACGCACTCTTTGTCGTGTCGTTCAATATTAGCGGCGTCTGCCGGAGGAGAGCCATACTGACTTAGTATCGGGTATAACTGTAGAGTTGCGGTGTCCGCTGCAACTCACAGCGTTCCCCCTCGTTGTTTGTTGTATTTAGGATTCGGACGAAGGTGTTTCGAGAATCTGAAATAGAGTTTCCTATGTATACTCCATTTTGGATCTCTTGGTTTGGTATGACTATGTATTTGGTTGCTGTATTTACAGCAATCTTTCGGAAAACTTCAGAGCGGGCTGGTAAAGTTGTTAAGTTGTTATGTAGAGTGTGTTGAATTGGAATGTTGATGGGGAAACGAAGATTATTTGGTCTCAGTATGAGCCAATCATTTTCATGTTTTAAGTCTATTTGGCAATTAAATTTTTTCATGAAGTCTATACCTATTATTCCATCACATGGTATGGGAAAGTCTGAATCTACTATATGAAAACTATGGGGAACAGCATATTTTCCTGAAAGAAGTTCTATGAATGCTAATCCTTTAGAATTGGTGGTGCCTTCCCAATGCCTGATATTTTTGTGATATTGTAATTTAGGTTACGAAATGTGTCTGAATTTTCTTTAAGTAAAGATATGTCTGCACCAGTATCAACTAATAATATGTATGTTTTGCGTGTTTTTTCATTCTGTAATGAAACAAATAGATTGAAATTGAGATTTATCGTGTTAACCGCTGCTATGACTGTTGTTGTTTTCTCAAGGGTGCCTCCTAGTTTTCCGGCATGGTTTGAACCTGTCGGACATTGTTGTTCTGTTTATTGTTGTTACTGTTATAGGTACTACCGTTTTGACGGTTGCTTCCTCTATAAGTTCCACGTCCCCTTCCGTAGTTGTTGTAGTTATTCTGGCTATTATTTCGGTAATAATTGTTTCTATTATTATTATTACCTCTACCGCGGTAATAGCCTCTATTATAATTGCCTCTTTGGGAGTACAAAATGGAACTTGCATTTCCCGTCATCTCAGTGCTGCAATGTATATACTTAGAGACGGCTTCATTCATGGTTCTGAATGTACCTGCCTCTAGTATTGTTTTCAACTTGCCATGCTCACAATTTTTGGTCATGATACCAATTGCTTCCATAGTGCTGAAATTATCAGCATACTCTATTGGCAATCCCTCATCGATATACGAAGATTCGAGTAACTTTCGTAAACTGTCGATTTCATTGGTAAATTTAGTGGCTGTTTTGCCTTTTTGATAGACATTTGCCATTTTTATACCCGATACTCAAAATGAGTATTGGGGTATATTAGATTTGTGGTAAAAGTGGATGTGTGTAACGTCCAGAAGGAATCGTTTCCGACCCCATAAAGTATATATATTCTTGATCAGCATCAATAGCCGAGTCGATTGAGCCCTGTCTGTCTGTCCGTCTGTTCGTCCGTCCGTCTGTCCGTCTGTCCGTCCCCTTCAGCGCCTAGTGCTCAAAGACTATAAGAGCTAGAGCAACGATGTTTTGGAGTCAGACTTCTGTGATATGTCACTGCTACAAAAATATTTCAAAACTTCGCCCCGCCCCCTTCCGCCCCCACAAAGGACGAAAATCTGTGGCATCCACAATTTTAAAGATATAAGAAAACTAAAAACGTAGAATTGTATATATGACCATATCTTTAAGACTGCGGAATCTGAATTGGATCGTATTATTATTATAGCCAGCATCAAGAAAACAATTTCATTTTTTCTCGCTCTGTCTCTCTCTAACACACACGTAGCATAGGCGGCTTTGCTTGGAGTAAAACATTAGCGCCTAGATCTCAGAGACTATAAAAGCTAGAGCAACCAAATTTGGTATCCACACTCCTAATATATCGGACCGAGACGAGTTTGTTTCAAAATTTCGCCACACCCCTTCCGCCCCCGCAAAGGATGAAAATCTGGGGATATTCACAAATCTCAGAGACTATTAAGGCTAGAGTAACCAAATTTGGTATCCGCACTCCTGTTAGATCTCACTTTAAAACGTATATCTCAAAATTTCGCCCCACCCCCTTCCGCCCCACAAAGGACGAAAATCTGTTGCATCCACAATATTGAGGATACAAGAAAACTAAAAACGCAGAATCATAGATAATGATCATATCTATCAGATTGCTGAATCTGGATCAGATCAGATCATTTTTATAGCCAAAAGGAACAAATCAATTTGCACTGGCTACGCAGCCCCGACGTCACGCTCAGACGGATTTTCTGTCTCTCTCGCACGCACTCTTTGTCGTGTCGTTCAATATTAGCGGCGTCTGCCGGAGGAGAGCCATACTGACTTAGTATCGGGTATAACTGTAGAGTTGCGGTGTCCGCTGCAACTCACAGCGTTCCCCTCGTTGTTTGTTGTATTTAGGATTCGGACGAAGGTGTTTCGAGAATCTGAAATAGAGTTTCCTATGTATACTCCATTTTGGATCTCTTGGTTTGGTATGACTATGTATTTGGTTGCTGTATTTATAGCAATCTTTCGGAAAACTTCAGAGCGGGCTGGTAAAATTGTTAAGTTGTTATGTAGAGTGTGTTGAATTGGAATGTTGATGGGGAAACGAAGATTATTTGGTCTCAGTATGAGCCAATCATTTTCATGTTTTAAGTCTATTTGGCAATTAAATTTTTTCATGAAGTCTATACCTATTATTCCATCACATGGTATGGGAAAGTCTGAATCTACTATATGAAAACTATGGGGAACAGCATATTTTCCTGAAAGAAGTTCTATGAATGCTAATCCTTTAGAATTGGTGGTGCCTTCCCAATGCCTGATATTTTTGTGATATTGTTGTAATTTAGGTTACGAAATGTGTCTGAATTTTCTTTAAGTAAAGATATGTCTGCACCAGGATCAACTAATAATAATGCTTGTTTGCGTGTTTTTTCATTCTGTAATGAAACAAATAGATTGAAATTGAGATTTATCGTGTGAACCGCTGTTATGACTGTTGTTGTTTTCTCAAGGGTGCCTCCTAGTTTTCCGGCATAGTTTGAACCTGTCGGACATTGTTGTTCTGTTTATTGTTGTTACTGTTATAGGTACTACCGTTTTGACGGTTGCTTCCTCTTTAAGTTCCACGTCCCCTTCCGTAGTTGTTGTAGTTATTCTGGCTATTATTTCGGTAATAATTGTTTCTATTATTATTATTACCACGACCATTGCCTCTACCGCGGTAATAGCCTCTATTATAATTGCCTCTTTGGGAGTACAAAATGGAACTTGCATTTCCCGTCATCTCAGTGCTGCAATGTATATACTTAGAGACGGCTTCATTCATGGTTCTGAATGTACCTGCCTCTAGTATTGTTTTCAACTTGCCATGCTCAAAATTTTTGGTCATGATGCCAATTGCTTCCTTAGTGCTGAAATTATCAGCATGCTCTAGTGGCAATCCCTCATCGATATACGAAGATTCGAGTAACTTTCGTAAACTGTCGATTTCATTGGTAAATTGAGTGGCTGTTTTGCCTTTTTGATAGACATTTGCCATTTTTGCTTTTACAACGTCGGATGTTTCACCGACAATTGTGTCTTGCAATTTCTTTATTACTGCACTAATCGTTGTCTCGTTTTGAACTTTATAGAGGGTTGAGCCAATTATTTTAGACTTTATTACCTCTATTGCTATGGCTTCATATGAGCCTTTTGTCATATAAACCAATTTTATTGCCGTTATGAATCTTTGTAAATGGAGTTTTTTTCCATAAAATTCTGGCACTGCATGCGAAATTTCTTTTATATACACCCTTTGGGCGGCAGATTCATCGGCCATGGTGCTAAGTTTTTGTTCTATTTTAACAGATTTTGATTCTACTTCTGGTTCTGATTCTACTTCCGATAAGGTTTGGTCTTTTATATACTTAGTTTGTGGCAAGCGTGATTGGTCAAAAACAGCTAGATTGGTGTAATCGTTTGGCAATATAAGTTGTAAATTATGTATTTTATTAACGTTTAAAAAAACGTTTGCACGTTTCAAATTTTTTTACTTTAATAATTTTTTAAAAATATTTGTTCCAAAGGGCCTTAGCTTTTATCATATTCCGAATAAGTATTGGCATGCTCTCGACTAAATTTAGTAGGTGCTGGCAAGGTATCATGCGCCACTCCGACCTCTCGCGCTCCCAAAGACTCACCCAATCCCTTTGGTGCAGACTCCTACTTTTCCAGTGTTTTTTAAACAGAGCCCATCGATTTTCAATGCGATTTAGATCTGGGCCATTGAGCAGGCCACTGGATTAAGTGAAAACTCGAGTTATTGGGACGATTTTTCACGAATCTAGCCTTGTGCGTCGGGCTACCGTCTGGCTGGAAAGTGATCTCGGATATGGGGAAGTCACATTTCTCTATAAAATTTGACAAAATGTGTTCCTAAGTACTAAGATAATATTCTTTCTTCATTATTCCATCGATTTTAACCAATTGGAGAACGTTCCATGAGTGGAAGCTCTGCGTACGATCGGCCTGACACCGGCAGTTAGCCAGAAAAAACCTGCCCTCTCACACAAAAAGTGGCTGTGCATCTTATATTTAGCGAGGAGCATAGGAACTGGACCACGGAAGATTGTAAGAAGGTAATTGGGTCAGATATACCAAAATAAACCGTTTTAAGCCTGATCGAAATGAATACTACTGTTACCGCTCAAGTGGAAAGCTGAAAAATCATCAAGTCAAGGAAACAATAAAGCATGGACGAGGAAGCCTGACGGTGTAGGGCTGCTGCACTTGGTGGAACGTTCTCCAATTGTTTAAAATCGATGGAATAATGAAGAAAGAATATTATCTTAGTATTTAGGAACACATTTTGTCAAATTTTATAGAGAAATGTGACTTCCCCATATCCGAGATCACTTTCCAGCCAGACGGTAGCCCGACGCACAAGGCTAGATTCGTGAAAAATCGTCCCAATAACTCGAGTTTTCACTTAATCCAGTGGCCTGCTCAATGGCCCAGATCTAAATCGCATTGAAAATCGATGGGCTCTGTTTAAAAAACACTGGAAAAGTAGGAGTCTGCACCAAAGGGATTGGGTGAGTCTTTGGGAGCGCGAGAGGTCGAAGTGGCGCATGATACCTTGCCAGCACCTACTAAATTTAGTCGAGAGCATGCCAATACTTATTCGGAATATGATAAAAGCTAAGGCCCTTTGGAACAAATATTTTTAAAAAATTATTAAAGTAAAAAAATTTGAAACGTGCAAAAGTGGATACATGCTCTTTTTTTGAAAAAATTAAAATCTCTTAAGGAAAAGGATCTCTTTGAATTGAAATTGTTGTCTTTTTTCATTCTCAATAAAATAATGAATCTTTAAAAAAAAAAATACAAGGATTGATTCATTTTTAAAGATTTTACAGGGGCTTAAAGTGAGAAGTGATAAACATGTATCCACACGTGCTCGCTACTGTATGTGCCTTGAGCTTTTAGCTCTCAGTCACGGTCGCCATGAAAAGAGTTTTATTTGATAGAAGAAGGTCCGTTGTGTTTGAGTTCTGATAAGTGAATGTTTATTAGAATATTTTTGAGTCTTAGCCTAGGGTACAATTGTTCTTATGTTTATCGGAGAGCGAGAGTTCTCCCATGCATCTTATGAAGAGAGTACCACTGCATTAGTATTAGTGCGAGCGGTCTCTGCCTGAGTCTATATTAATGCATGATCAGCATTAAGTGGATTATTGAAAGAGACCCTTATCCTCAGTATGAGTGCGTTGGGGTTCTGCCTGTGTTTTAGGGAAAAGATTGATCAGCAGTTTGGGCAGCTAGCTGATCCGCGCTCAAGAGGCAGATCATGTTGCTGTTCAGATGGAATGTGTAACATAAACAATAGTTGTTTATGTCACTGCATTTATATACCCGCTTATATATGAGTTTATATATATAACAGAGTATTACATATGTACATGCATGGGTTCACTACATAATACTGCTTTTCCTGATTTATTATATTTCCTCATTTTTCTTGCAATTACCTTTATTAAATAACGTGTGACATTTAAAAATAAATTTGTACGAATATTGTATGCATATTATCTTATTTCCCAGTCATATTTCGGTTATATGTATATACATATTTACAGAGGCATTTCTCATTAGCCTTTTCAACAAGCAATTGAGTTTCTACTCCCCCTTTCTCTCTTTCTATCTTTCTCTGCCTCTCCATCTGTCCTGCTCGGCAAAATTATCTGTTCTGGCGCCGCATGAAATTTAAATTGTATCTCCTTTTATTTCGTGAGCTCTTTTTATACCCGATACTCAAAATGAGTATTGGGGTATATTAGATTTGTGGTAAAAGTGGATGTGTGTAACGTCCAGAAGGAATCGATTCCGACCCCATAAAGTATATATATTCTTGATCAGCATCAATAGCCGAGTCGATTGAGCCCTGTCTGTCTGTCCGTCTGTCCGTCCGTCCGTCCGTCCGTCCGTCCGTCCGTCCGTCCGTCCCCTTCAGCGCCTAGTGCTCAAAGACTATAAGAGCTAGAGCAACGATGTTTTGGATCCAGACTTCTGTAATATGTCACTGCTACAAAAATATTTCAAAACTTCGCTTCGCCCACTTCCGCCCCCACAAAAGACGAAAATCTGTGGCATTCACATTTTTAAAGATACGATAAAACCAAAAACGCAGAATCGTAGTGGATGATTATGGGTTCTAGAGTGTAAAATCTCAAACAGATCGTATAATTATTATAGCCAGAATCAAGAAAACAATTTCGTTTTATCTCGCTCTGTCTCTCTCTAACACACAGGTTTCATGGTCGGTTTTGCCAATTGCAAAATATGAGTTCAAGGATCTCAGAACCCATAAGAGCTAGAGCAACCAAATTTGGTATCCACACCCCTGTGATATCGGACCTTGACCGTTTCGTGTCCAAATTTCGCCACACCCCCTTCCGCCCCCGCAAAGGACGAAAATCTGGGGCATCCACAAATCTCAGAGACTATGAAGGCTAGAGTAACCAAATTTAGTATCCGCACTTCTGTTAGATCTCACTATGAAACGTATATCTCAAAATTTCGCTCCACCCTCTTCCGCCCCCACAAAGGACGAAAATCTGTTCCATCCACAATATTGCAGATTCGAGAAAACTAAAAACGCAGAATCATAGATAATGACCATATCTATCAGATTGCTAAATCTGGATCAGATCAAATAATTTTTATAGCCAAAAGGAACAAATCAATTTTCAGTGGCTACGCAGCGCCCGACGTCATGCTCAGACTGAGTTTCTGTCTCTCTCGCACGCACTCTTTGTCCTGTCGTTTAATATTAGCGGCGTCTGCCGGAGGAGAGCCATACTGACTAAGTATCGGGTATAAATGTAGAGTTGCGGTCTCCGCAGCAACTCACAACGTTCCCCCTCGTTTTACTTGAATTTCTGCAAGTCTTTCGGGTCTTTCCCCTGCGCTGTTCCCTCCCTAGTTTGGGTGGCGTGGCGCATCATTTCCATATCAATAACAGCTGGATGTCCACGCGGGTCAGTGCCAAAACGGTTGACAGAAGGAGCAGGGGCAGGAGCGGGACCTGGAAGTCTACCTGGAGGCCAGAGCTGGGAGCATCGCTAAAATCGCATTTTCCTTCGGGGATTATTTCCTATAATTCATGCTGTCAATGCAAATTGAAATTGTGTCACGCAGTCAGGTCTGGCCGTCATCTAGTCAGCCAAGCGATGTTCGACGTTCGCCGTTCGCATTTTCCATTTTCAGCTTTCCACGCGGCACCCGTTTTCCCTCTGGTTGTTTCCTGGCGGTTGGCACCGCAATTGTTGCCCAGCGCCCTGCCCGGCCTGGTGTCTCTCCTTGCCGACGAAATCTTAAAACACAAATGGATTTTTAAATTACCCTCGTGGCACTTTTCGACTGCCAAGGAGTCGAGAGCTCCGTCCGCGGATGAGGATGGGCATGGGTTGTGGCTCGGTCCAGGACGAGGGCTATAAAAATGCTCTGTGTAGGTGCATTGAATTATCTGCGACATTTTGTGCAGTTGGTTTAATTCAAAAAAATGCATAGATAGTGTGAGTCGGAGAGGCGGAAGCTGTGCCGGGATGGGGATAGGGGATAAGGGACACGGGATCCTGGATCCGGTATCATAAACTATGCATGGGCCACGCTGCGCTTGTGGAGCGCTTAACGTGTTCCTCTGAAGATGGTGGCTTGGCTGAGGCAGGATGTGGACGTCCTTTGCTTGCGCTTTTCGCTCGCCTCGTCCTTTGCATTCTTGAGTTATGTTTCTTGGTTCGCCCGGCGGCCATTGAGGTTCATTGAAGCGGCAGGACCTGCCTCCCCCTTTTTGTGTGAGTTTTTCTATCGCTTGCAGGCGACAGTTGCATAAACCAAATGCAGGGACAAGTGGAGCGTCTCTGCGCTCCGTGCTCCGTGTTCCGTGCTCCTTTGGCTCCTTGGCAGCTCGTCCTGCTTGGCAGTAGACGCAAGGAAGCGGTTCCAACTTTCGACGTGTGTCAAGAGGATTGCATTTGTTTAATGCCAGCGCAAGTAATTGGAAAGCATGTCGAACATGTCCAATTTATTGCCCCACAAACACAAAGAGAACAGAGATACAAATAGATACAGGCTCAGATACAGAAACAGATACAGATACAGATCTATGAGCACATGCGGAGCATTCCGAGTCAATGGCTTGGAAAGGCCTCAGCCAAGTGCAATTAGTCAAACGCAAGGACCAATGTCAATTGCATGCAAGGAGCCTGGTCAGTGGCCCAATGTTGTGTCTTGGCCAACACCTACAGACACACAGGCTCTGCCTTGTGGCCGGTGAGTGCTTACTCCTGGCCGCACACATCCCCACATCTCCATTTGCATTACAATCTGTTACAGCTGTTGCTGTTGTTTCTGCTGGCCAAGAGTGTGTCCGGTTTGTAGTAGCCAGCACAAAAATATAGGGAATTGGTTATCTTCTTTCGTCTCGTGAGACCCCCTAGTGATCTTTCAAATGATCAAGCTATAGCCGCTCTTAAGGTTGGATCAAAGCTTTAGCCGCTCTTAAGTCCGAACGCCCACGCACACATGCAAGCGGCGGACAGTGGGAAGCATAGACGGCAATCGTACGATTGCACAGTTAAGCTATGCTGTGCATTAGACGATCGTCTAATGCTGCTCGAAAGTTCTAGATCATACGATTGCACAGTTAGTAAAAAGCTCAAAAGCTCTGCTGCACAGGCTACTCAGTCCATCGTCTATTACTGCTTTGAACAAAAGAAGAAAGTTGATCGATCTGTAAAGACGTGATAATTCCCGAGTGCGAGCAACATACACAGTGCACACATATATATATAGTGCTGTCCGGAAAATATATATATTTCCACATATATATGCTGGAAGCATATAATTTCAAGTGCCGTACAGTCCAGTGGTCAGTGAATAAGAAGAATTTAGTGCAGATATATTTGGGGAAAAAGGTATGTTTTCATATTAATGCCGTGCACGTGCTGACATAACCTATGTTGCAGGGAAGTGTACCTAAGCTGCCCCATCGCGGTATAGTCTCGAGAAGACTACCCTGGGAGCTGGCTTAAGCGTACAGTTGTCGAGGTCTCTCCAACTCCAACCATAATTCATCTTTTCTGGATCTTATATTACCACCGAGTTCGGAATCTCCAAAGATCCAAGTGAACCAGATCAGCCTCAATCGCCAAGAATATTTAGTGCTGCTCAGTCATAAATAACTAAATATAGGCTTGGCGGAAGATTCGTCAGTACGGCCAGGAACCATATACATCGCACCTGTTGACCTCTAACCAACTTCAGGCGGGCAAGAGTCTACAAAGCAGCCGCACGGGATCGAGTTTTGTCCAATTTACATTTAATTCATTATCAAGTTCAAACGCATAACACCAGCAGTTTAACGTAATGTAACTGAAACTTTATTAACACCCCTCTTTGATGTTACGCGCGTACATATCTACATACATATTGTGCATATGCACACTAAATTGTCTTTCGTTTGTTACTTTTTGGTTCAATTTTCGCGATAGAGCATAACAATTAAATTTCTGTCTGTATTATGAAAACCAAAACAACTGGCTGATGACTATGCGACGGTGTTTGCAGCGTAATTGTATTGTATGCATTATATATTTATGATTTTCCATATTTTAAACAGCTGCGGTCAACATCTACGACATCATTGGGCCCAACGATCAGCGTAAGACAATAACGCCGGAGTGAGTAATTATGTACAGCGAAAAGTAGTTTGGTCAAAAGAGCTATTGGCTTGAAAGTGTAGATATGCATACAACGTATAATGATTCAAACCCGTCTGCTCAGTGTGTGTAATGCACCCCAGTCTGATCTAGCTTTTGTTTACGATTTCGATTCTTATTCTCTCGTTTATATATATATATATATCTATACCCTAATAATTTTCATGCTTTAAATAATGAATTTATAACTAAACTTATATGATAATTACGATTAAGGAAATATTACCCACAAATTAGAATCTAACTCAATTGTTGTGTTTCTACAACTGCAACGTAATGAATATTGAAATTGAAGTCTCCCATTATATTAAAATATGAATCGTTTTGAATTGAAATGAATCTTTAAAATTATAAAAATGGTCTGTCGAGTATCCGTGCCAGGATCTTATAAAATGTGGTAAATCTTAGTAAAGGATTCATCAAGGGACAATGCAAGAACTCGAACGCATTGTCATGGTAGGGTGGGTACAGAAGAGAGGGGCAATCAACACCTAGGTTCTCTCTAAATAGAAATGGTTCAGTAGGGCTTTTATTTGGCGTGTCGGCGCTATCAGTATTTCAGTTTACTTTGTTTTTGTATAATCACTTATAGTTTCCCGTAAAGTGCTCTATTTAAATGTAGTGGAGTACGATAGTACAATTAGGTGAGGAAGAACCCCGACCATCCGGCGAGCTAGACCCGAGCCTAGCAAGAGTGCACACGACCAACCCTATTTGTACGCCGTCCTTAAGTTCAGTCATAGTCATCTGCTGATATCAAGGGCCTATATATCTGTTTACATATATATATATATAAACTTTGGTACACTACACATTTATGGCGCCCAACGTGGGGCCAGGCAACTACACATTTATGGCGCCCAACGTGGGGCCAGGCAACTTGCCTTAGAATCTAAAACCAATTCAGAGCCGATATTAAAATTTGGATGTATAGTGTCTTACTATATAGGCCGTTTATTTTCATAAGACAAGAAAATCTTGCCTTGGTCCTACAAGCTCAACCGGTAATACATCAAAATTTCAGCGACACATTTTCTTTTGCAAAATATTGCATAAAGGTTAAAGATTTCAAAATTTATACTTAGACTCGGTTTTCGGATTTAGCAACTGCAATTCATTTGATCCGGATTGGTTGACCAAAACAGACCTATGGTATCGAATTGTGAGTATCAGAGACAGTTATGCAATACCATACAGTGATCAGAATAAACAGGAATTGTTTTAGGATTTTGCGGTTCCAGTTCATTTCATTTTGGATTGACCGACCAAAGCAAACCTGCTTTTTCACTTTAGGCATCTTGAGTTATTCGGATTTACAATTTTATATTGCCAAATCGCGATAGTTGTCCAATGATTCAGCGCACGAGGTCATTAACCTATAAATAGTCCATATTAACGAATATAGAAAAGCCTACTGAAACCAAATAGATATTTTGTAAGTATTCGGGCATGTGGGAAAGACAGACCTTATTATTACAATTAATACCTTCTTATATAATTTTTTTTATTAGTTTTTCTTTAATTCCTTAAATATTGTCTGATATACAATGGCTGTAAGGCGAAGTACAGATGATATAACAACTGCTTTGCAGGAAGCAGAACCATTTTGTGGAATTTGCAACGAAGTATTGGGAACTAGTGAGATTATAGCCAACACCCCGTGTAGACACAAATTCCATAAACTTTGTATCTTGGAACAGATTATGACAAACCCAAACTGTCCCACCTGTTCATTAGATTGTTCTTCTCTGGCACTAACATTCTCTAACAACACGTTGTTAGCCGAGCTTAACGCCGAAGGAACACGTCCAACTAGGGCTAACGAATCTTTTAGCACAATAGACGGAACGTCTAATCGACCTAAAAAGGGCCAAAAGTTTATTAGAAGGGGTATGAATACGAGATCAACTCAACGATCCCGGTTAGATCGCTCACCAACAGAAACTGAAACCACCAACACAACCCTTCCAATAACCACTCAAGTGGAAATCGCTAACTACGTCCAGTCTGCTAAAAGCATTCAACAGGCTCAGTTAATGGAACAACTAACTTCATTTTTAAGCAAAACAATTGAATCTTCGATTCAAAATCAATTAGCGTCACTCCAGTTGACACAACCAGAACATATCACACCCGATGTTTACGGTGACAATAACATTAACCAAAAAAATAACGTGGGTATCGGTCAAGCACGAGATAGTCACGCAGAAGTTCTTTTAGATTTTTCAAGAGCGAGTGCAAATCGAAGTAATTTGAGCTCACACGTAGCACCAGCAAAAGTTTCCAGTATAATGCAGAATTGGCGCATTAAATTCGATGGTTCAAAAACATGCATGAGGATGGATGAGTTCATTTATCGAGTACGTTCTCTAACGCAACAAAATCTTTATAACAATTATCAATTGCTTTGTGATCACTTGTATCTTTTATTCGCGGGAAAAGCTAGTGATTGGTACTGGAAATTCCATCGAACTTATCCAAACTTTAATTGGGATACGTTTTGTATAGAGTTTAGACGAAGATTTGAAGATGTTGAGACCGACTATGATATCTGGGAAAAGATTAGGAAACGTCGTCAGGGCGAAAACGAATCCTTCGATGACTTTCAATATGCTATCGAAGATCTCGTGGATAGGCTTCAAAATTCGGTTACAGAAGAAGATGTTGTGAATCTACTTATTAGAAATTCCAAGCCCACTCTTCACCACGAGCTTCTTCACTTAAAGATTGCCAACAGATCGCTATTACGACGAGAGGTACGTAAGCACGAGCAGTTTATAACGAGATAAAATCGGTCAAGCAAAGGACTCTTCGCTCATACGTATTGGAATTGTCAGGTCCAGACGATAGCGAGCAGCTATTCGATGACTTGGTCGAGCATAATGAAGTGTGTCAAATACAACGTCGTACTTCACAGACAGTTCCAACTTGCTGGAACTGTGACAACAAAGGTCATAAATTTGACGATTGTGTAGGTCCTCGTAAGATCTTTTGCTACGGGTGTGGAACAAAAGATACTTACAAGCCGGTATGTCCCAAATGTAACCCTCCGGGAAACCTGCAGAAGGATGTGTTAAACAACAACAAGCAGACACATCCTTAGAAAAAAGTTTGCAAGAATCACCTACTAGTTTAACGAACGAACAAAGTTTAAGGAAGCCTAAGATCAGCTCACAAACAGTAGAGGAAACTCTGCCTACGGCATATCATTATTCATTTACTCCTTTACCTGAAAGGGAAGCAAATTATAGTACAGCGCGTAAGAAAATTTTTGATAAGATAGATAGTTAAATTTGTAAGAAAGCCCAAACGTTCAACTAAACGTTTAAGACAATTTTGGAAGATGGTTCGCAAGAATAAGAACAAGTTTGTTTCAGCTATATTTCTTAGTTCGGATAACAGGCTGTATACCAATGTCACCATTGAAGGCAGTGTATACGTAGCTTTGTTGGATTCGGGGCCACAATCAGTTGTATTGGAGGCTCAGCCGCGAAAGAAATGTTGGCGCATTGCAAGATTAAAAAGTGTTCAGGAGCAATACGTACGGCTAACGATACTGAAAGTAAGGTTATAGGCAAGCTGGTAACACAAATTAATTACCGTGGATGCACGGCAGACCTAGAAATGTTTCTTATTCCTGAACTCAAGCAAGACGTCTATTTGGGGATAGACTTCTGGCAAAAATTTGGACTTTTAGATAAAATCAAACACACTGCAGAGGTATCTGAATTAGATGTTGGAGGTACGGATGACGTCGAAGAACCACCGAACCTACATAAATTGACAGCAGACGAGAGAATTCGCTTAGATAAAGTGATAGGTTGTTTTCCATCTTTCGCTACTGAAGGATTAGGCCGTACCAGTTTAGTCACACACTCTATAGATGTTGGAGCAGCTATTCCCGTAAAGCAACGACATTGGCCGGTATCACCAGCCATTGAGAAATTGATGTTTGCCGAGGTGGACAATATGCTTGCGCCCGATGTTATAGAGGAGTCGACTAGTCCTTGGAGCAGTAATTGCGTTTTGGTAAAGAAAGGCGAAAAATATAGACTGTGTCTCGATTCAAGAGAGGTGAACAAGGTTACAAGACGGGATGCATATCCGTTACCACAAATTGATGGTATTCTAAGTCGGTTACCACCCGCTCGTTACATCACTGGATTAGACATGAAACACGCATTTTGGCAAGTCCCGTTGGATGAACAATCGCGACAATACACTGCATTTACAGTGCCTAACCGACCGTTATATCAATATAAAATGATGCCTTTTGGTCTTTGCAATGCCGCTCAAACTCTCTGTAGACTAATGAATCGAGTTATTCCAGCTCATCTTCGTACACGTGTGTTTGTATATTTAGATGATCTACTTGTTTTATCAGAGGACTTCGAGTCGCATTTACTGTTGTTACAGGAGATAGCGTTGTGTCTACGCAAAGAAAATCTAACCATTAACATAGGGAAATCGAACTTTTGCATAAAAGAAATCACGTATTTGGGTTTTATTATTGGTAATGGTCAGATAAAGACAAATCCAGACAAAATCAAGGCCATCTCGAAGTTCCCTGTGCCAGTTACCGTTAAGCAACTGCGTCGATTTTTGGGGTTATCCGGTTGGTACCGACGTTTCGTTGAAAATTATGCTACCGTTAGTTTTCCCCTAACCGAGTTGCTTAAGAAGAAAAAAGATTTACAGTGGAATGAGGATGCTCAACAGTCGTTTGATACCTTAAAGTCCTGTTTAACCGCATCACCCATTTTGATAACTCCTGACTTCTCAAAACCTTTTATTTTGCTCTGTGATGCTAGCACTTACGGAATCGGCTGTGTTTTAGCGCAAGAGCGCGACGGCGTTGAATTGCCAATTGCTTACATGTCAGAAAAATTATCCAAGGCACAACGTAATTATTCGGTTACTGAACTAGAGTGCTTAGCAGTCATAAAGGGGATACAAAAATTCCGCTCTTATATTGAGGGACAGGACTTCGTAGTCATAACCGATCACGCAGCACTTAAATGGTTAATGCAACAAAAAGATTAATCGGGTAGATTAGCCAGATGGTCTATGAAATTGCGTAGTTTCACATTTAATATCCTACATAGAAAGGGGACACTGAATGTTGTCGCTGACACTCTATCGCGTCAGGATGAACCGGCTATAGAGGAGCTCACGCAAATAAACCCCATGGTTGATCTAGACTCAGATCGATTCAAATCATTTGTGTATCTGAGTTTAATAGAAAGCATTCAACAGAATCAGAGTAAGTTCCCAGACTTGAAAGTGATAGACGGTCAAGTTTTCAAAAGGACAGTATTCGCTTCGGGAGATGAGTCTCAAGAGAACGCATCATGGAAACTTTGGGTTCCGTCAGGGTTAATTACGAACGTATTATATCAAGCTCATGACGCCCCTAGCTCCGCACATTGTGGGATGAGTAAAACCATAGAGAAGCTTAAAAGATATTTATTCTGGCCTCGCATGGTTAGCCAGACGCGCAAGTACATATCTGAATGCACCGTTTGTCGCACGACCAAGAGACCGAATATGATTCTTAGACCTCCTATGGGTAAACCATTCACTTCGGATAGGCCGTTTCAGAAATTATACATAGATCTCTTAGGACCATACCCACGCACGAAAAAGGGAAACATAGGATTGCTCATAGTTGTCGATCACAATACCAAGTTCCATTTTCTGTGTCCCCTGAAGAAATTTACAGCCCCAAAGATCTGTGAATATCTGGAAGGGTCTCTCTTTTATACATTTGGGGTGCCAGAAGTCATCTTGTCAGACAATGGATCCCAATTTAAATCTAGCTACTTTCAGGCATTTTTAAATAGCTTCGGTATAACACAAAAATGCACAGCTATTTACTCATCGCAAGCGAATGCCAGCGAGCGACTGTACAGATCCGTGATAGCTGCGATACGAGCTTATATCGGTAACGAACATTCCAATTGGGACTGTAACCTGAATGCCATTAGTGGTTCATTGAGATCTACCTTACATAGGAGTACAGGGTATTCTCCATATTTTCTACCATTTGGTCAAAACATGATGTTGAATGGGAAGGATTACGCGCTCTTGCGTAAACTAGACCTTTTGAACGACGATACTAGAATAGAGAACCCAGATTCCTTGCAGCTAATCCGGCAACAGGCTAAAGCGAATGTCAAAAAGGCACACGAAGAAAATTCGCGTAGATACAATTTACGCTGCCGTGATACACAATTAAAGATTGGAGATTTGGTATATGCTAGAAATTTCACACAAAGTAGTGCTGTAAAAAAGTTTAGCTCTAAACTAGCCCCTATGTTAATTCCCGCTCAGGTAATTAAAAAGCGAAGTCCGTACCATTACGAATTGGTCGATGAGAACAAGAAATATCTCGGCGTGTATCATCTGAAAGACATTCAGATCAAGAAATAATCTCTCCTAATCAGGTTCTTCAGATAATTATTCGTCGAGCAGGTCTTGTATAAATATCTGTGGTGTAGTAGCCAGCACAAAAATATAGGGAATTGGTTATCTTCTTTCGTCTCGTGAGACCCCCTAGTGATCTTTCAAATGATTAAGCTTTAGCCGCTCTTAAGGTTGGATCAAAGCTTTAGCCGCTCTTAAGTCCGAACGCCCACGCACACATGCAAGCGACGGACAGTGGGAAGCATAGACGGCAATCGTACGATTGCACAGTTAAGCTATGCTGTGCACTAGACGATCGTCTAATGCTGCTCGAATGTCCTAGATCATACGATTGCACAGTTAGTAAAAAGCTCAAAAGCTCTGCTGCACAGGCTACTCAGTCCATCGTCTATTACTGCTTTGAACAAAAGAAGAAAGTTGATCGATCTGTAAAGACGTGATAATTCCCGAGTGCGAGCAACATACACAGTGCACTCATATATATATAGTGCTGTCCGGAAAATATATATATTTCCACATATATATGCTGGAAGCATATAATTACAAGTGCCGTACAGTCCAGTGGTCAGTGAATAAGAAGAATTTAGTGCAGATATATTTGGGGAAAAAGGTATGTTTTCATATTAATGCCGTGCACGTGCTGACATAATCTATGTTGCAGGGAAGTGTACCTAAGCTGCCCCATCGCGGTATAGTCTCGAGAAGACTACCCTGGGAGCTGGCTTAAGCGTACAGTTGTCGAGGTCTCTCCAACTCCAACCATAATTCATCTTTTCTGGATCTTATATTACCACCGAGTTCGGAATCTCCAAAGATCCAAGTGAACCAGATCAGCCTCAATCGCCAAGAATATTTAGTGCTGCTCAGTCATAAATAACTAAATATAGGCTTGGCGGAAGATTCGTCAGTACGGCCAGGAACCATATACATCGCACCTGTTGACCTCTAACCAACTTCAGGCGGGCAAGAGTCTACAAAGCAGCCGCACGGGATCGAGTTTTGTCCAATTTACATTTAATTCATTATCAAGTTCAAACGCATAACACCAGCAGTTTAACGTAATGTAACTGAAACTTTATTAACACCCCTCTTTGATGTTACGCGCGTACATATCTACATACATATTGTGCATATGCACACTAAATTGTCTTTCGTTTGTTACTTTTTGGTTCAATTTTCGCGATAGAGCATAACAATTAAATTTCTGTCTGTATTATGAAAACCAAAACAACTGGCTGATGACTATGCGACGGTGTTTGTAGCGTAATTGTATTGTATGCATTATATATTTATGATTTTCCATATTTTAAACAGCTGCGGTCAACATCTACGACATCATTGGGCCCAACGATCAGCGTAAGACAATAACGCCGGAGTGAGTAATTATGTACAGCGAAAAGTAGTTTGGTCAAAAGAGCTATTGGCTTGAAAGTGTAGGTATGCATACAACGTATAATGATTCAAACCCGTCTGCTCAGTGTGTATAATGCACCCCAGTCTGATCTAGCTTTTGTTTACGATTTCGATTCTTATTCTCTCGTTTATTTATATATATATATATCTATACCCTAATAATTTTCATGCTTTAAATAATGAATTTATAACTAAACTTATATGATAATTAGGATTAAGGAAATATTACCCACAAATTAGAACCTAAGTCAATTGTTGTGTTTCTACAACTGCAACGTAATGAATATTGAAATTGAAGTCTCCCATTATATTAAAATATGAATCGTTTTGAATTGAAATGAATCTTTAAAATTATAAAAATGGTCTGTCGAGTATCCGTGCCAGGATCTTATAAAATGTGGTAAATCTTAGTAAAGGATTCATCAAGGGACAATGCAAGAACTCGAACGCATTGTCATGGTAGGGTGGGTACAGAAGAGAGGGGCAATCAACACCTAGGTTCTCTCTAAATAGAAATGGTTCAGTAGGGCTTTTATTTGGCGTGTCGGCGCTATCAGTATTTCAGTTTACTTTGTTTTTGTATAATCACTTATAGTTTCCCGTAAAGTGCACTATTTAAATGTAGTGGAGTACGATAGTACAATTAGGTGAGGAAGAACCCCGACCATCCGGCGAGCTAGATCCGAGCCTAGCAAGAGTGCACACGACCAACCCTATTTGTACGCCGTCCTTAAGTTCAGTCATAGTCATCTGCTGATATCAAGGGCCTATATATCTGTTTACATATATATATATATAAACTTTGGTACACTACACATTTATGGCGCCCAACGTGGGGCCAAGCAACTACACATTTATGGCGCCCAACGTGGGGCCAGGCAACTTGCCTTAGAATCTAAAACCAATTCAGAGCCGATATTAAAATTTGGATGTATAGTGTCTTACTATATAGGCCGTTTATTTTAATAAGACAGGTACACTACAGGTTGGGGCTTGCCTTCCGGCGTGTGGGTGCTGCTAATGTGGGTGCCAATAATTTGTATAATTTGGGAAATTGAAGTCTAATCGGACGTCAAGTGGAACACGTGTGGGGACGTCTAAATAGTTTTGGGACTTGCGGCAAATCGTTTTGCTGGGTAATGTGCCATTAATTGCTTCGATTACGTTGCTGACTTTTGGCCTTTATGAAAAGGACCCTGGACATTCGATCAGCTAAATCTGAAGATGCTTTAATTTTGATTTTGATTAAATTTTTTTTTTAAGCTAATTTATTGCACTTTCGGCCACGACCCTGTTACCGAATTGATTATTTCTTTAGTTCTGCTCGTGAATAGTCTAAAAATCGAAATGGAGTGCAAATTTATTTTGAAAAGGTAATTAACAAAGCAAACGAGGGGGAACGTTGTGAGTTGCTGCGGACACCGCAACTCTACAGTTATACCCGATACTAAGTCAGTATGGCTCTCCTCCGGCAGACGCCGCTAATATTAAACGACACGACAAAGAGTGCGTGCGGGCGCTGCGTAGCAACTGCAAATTGATTTGTTCCTATTGGCTATAAAAATTATCTGATCTGATCCAGATTCAGCAATCTGATAGATATGGTCATTATCTATGATTCTGCGTTTTTAGTTTTCTCGAATGTGCAATATTGTGGATGCAACAGATTTTCGTTCTTTGTGTGGGCGGAAGGGGGTGGGGTGAAATTTTGAGATACACGTTTTATAGTAAGATCTAACAGGAGTGCGGATACCAAATTTGGTTACTCTAGCCTTAATAGTCTCTGAGATTTTTCAATATCCCCAGATTTTCGCTATTTGCGTGGGCGGAAGGGGGTGTGGCGAAATTTTGAAACAAACTCGTCTCGGTCCGATATATTAGGAGTGTGGATACCAAATTTGGTTGCTCTAGCTTTTGTAGTCTCTGAGATCTAGGCGCTAATGTTTTACTCTAAGCAAAGCCGCCTATGCTACGTGTGTGTTAGAGAGAGACAGGGCGAGAAAAAATGAAATTGTTTTCTTGATGCTGGCTATAATAATAATACGATCCAATTCAGATTCCGCTTTCTTAAAGATATGGTCATTCTCTACAACTCTACGTTTTTGGTTTTCTCATATCTTTAAAATTGTGGATGCCACAGATTTTCGTCCTTTGTGGTGGCGGAAGTGGGCGGGGCGAAGTTTTGAAATATTTTTGTAGCAGTGACATATCACAGAAGTCTGGGTCCAAACATCGTTGCTCTAGCTCTTAGAGTCTTTGAGCACTAGGCGCTGAAGGGGACGGACAGACGGACAGATAGACGGGGCTCAATCGACTCGGCTATTGATGCTGATTAAGAATATATATACTTTATGGGGTCGGAAACGATTCCTTCTGGACGTTACACACATCCACTTTTACCACAAATCTAATATACCCCAATACTCATTTTGAGTATCGGGTATAAAAAGCCAACGCTCAAAGAATGCAACGCTTAAACTACAAAAAATTAATGAATAATGAACTGATCTTTCACCAAAATGACAACAAAAACCTTTATACATAATATTGGTTATGTACGGCCCCTGAGTTTCATATTAGTTTCAGCAAATCCCGGAGTGTTGACGGACGAAAACTTGGAAAAAAAACTCATTGTGAATTTACGGTGGACTGCTTTTTATTGAGAATTAACAGAACTATTTGGTGGTCGGACATGGTTCTTTTTTAATTGAATTCCAAAGTTTAATTTTTTGTCAATACAAAAAAGGCAAACAAAATTCTTTCTGCAAACAATTTCTTCATAAATTGCAGTCCATCATTGGAGTTTTTGTTTTTTTTGAGGTATATCGAACATTTACCGCCTCATTGTCCGTCCGTCTGTCTGTCCGTCTGTCCGTCTCCTGCGTGCACACTCCGATGATATCACACCGAAAGAGGTGCTTTTTCGCTGTTTGAACACCTGGCATTCGAGCAGTAGTGACGCTAGAGCAACGATCTTTTGAAACCTTTTCCGGTTTTAGAAAGCTTTTGCAAGATTTAATTGGTTTTAGATGAATATACATATTATATACAAAGATAAGCCTTTAAGCCATTCTTTCATGTTCAAAAATACTAATTTAAAATCCTTAGTTTTTCGGATGTGATAGGGATGTGATGTTGCGGCAGGATAGTAGCAATGTTGCAGCAACACAGAAACCCACCCTGCACAACACACATGCACGCACACCGCCGCATACAGGGTATAATAATGTGAGGTAGGGCCCTCTCGCCCTTCGAAGGCACAAGTTTCTTAGCTCCTGCTCGCTCTTTGTCTCGCAAAACTCCCAAAGTGCCACTCTAGAACCAAAGGGGTCAATTGACCCCTCTCGAACTAGTTCTGCGCTGTTTACCGCGCAACTAGCTACGCAAATAAATACGCGGGAAGCGAACGCGGACCAGGTCTTCGTCGACTACAATGTACTAGTTCTGTGACTAGTTACGCGGGAAGCGAACGCGGACCAGTCGAAAAAGAACCGAAAAACGAAGCCGCCTTCGATTTGTTTTTGAAGTCGGCAAATAACCGCAATTCCCTGGAGTTACAGTGCCCACTCAGCTAGTTTTTACCGAGCCACGCCATGCAATAAGCACCGAAATGGTAAGTTAATCGTGATATTTTACTGTAGTTGAGCTCGTGGAATGAGCTGGAGGAAAAAATAAAATTAAATAGGGACATTTATGTAAGTAAATCTAAACTCTAAATTGTATGACTTTTTTCTCTGTCTTATCTTTATATTTTAATGTTTCACTTACAGATAACAGCAATGAAATCAATTCTCCAGCCATCTGGCGTTTTGAGCGGCTTGAACTTTATTTTGAGTGAGGACATTGTTCTGGCATATAACGTCGATGGGGTCCTCCTGGCGATGAGCCCCCCTAAAACACTGTACGGAAGGCAATGCAAAGGATGAAGAAAAGGGTGTTTAAAAAGAAATATCTTGCCAAAAACCAGGAGTAGGCTAAGCATCGTATAATTAAAAATTATTCGTTATATTGAAAGACATTGTGTTTTTATTTTCGTATTATTCCAGACTGCCAGATTGACCACTACCAGTAGTCAGTTAGGAACTAGTTACTGGTAACTAGGTCAGAGCTAGCTACAGGTAATCGAAGGGTAGTCGAGTGGGGAACTAGTTGGTGGCTTTCTACTGGTAACTAGTTCGGAACTACCTCCTGAGCAACTAGCTACGGGTAATCAAAGGGTAATCGATCTGGAACCAGGAAGGTGAGAATGGTAGCTAGTGCGGCACCAGTGCGGAACTAGTTGCCTGGTACTAGAGGGTGGTTAGATTCGATTCCACCACACACACACACACTCTCTCTGTCTCTCTCTCAGTGAGAAATGTTTTCGAAATCAGCCGAAGCTCGTACAAATATCAGTCCCATCCAAAGCCACTCTCTCGGTCCGCTGCCTGCAACCGGCTTGCAAGCAACATGAGTACGGCAACATCACCAGCAACATTTGCGATGGCCGGCCCAATCGGGCGCGTGGAAAATGCACGGCCTTGCTCGGCTCACTTCAATCTTTTGGACGCAGCGGACAAGGAAACATCGTAGACAGTGTCGTGTCGCATTTCGCTATCGCTTCCTCCTTCGCTTGGAGCTACGCGTGCGCATCGTCGAAGCGCAAAAGCAAAAGAAAAGGCAAACGCAAAGCCAAAGGCAGAAGCAAAGGCAAAAACCAGCTATTATCCACCGCCATCGAAATTACCGGTTTTGTTAGCCAGCAGCCCTCTCTTGGCTCTTGGCTTAGTGTTTTTTTTCGCGCGTGCGGTGTGCACGTTTCGGCTACGAAAAGTGCGTTGGCTTTTCCAGCCCGTCCCAGTCCCACCCTCCCAGTCTGCACGGGGAAATCGAAGGGAAGTGGAGGTCCTGGTGCAAAAGTGAAATAAAAAAGGAAATACTACATCGAGCATTGTATCATTGTATCCGTAATAAATACACAAAGTGGAAAAATACAACAAATAAGTTAAGCGGAAAAGATATAATGTTAAATGCCAGATCGTAAATATTTAAACATGCCCGACTGCGGCCTTGTTGCATGTGCTGTGGCAGGAGGAGGCCTCTAAAGCGGATTACTAGCCGACAACCGACGCGTTGCAGCACGAGGCAACAAAAGGCAAGCGATGTTTCAGTATGTATCATCGGTGTGTGTCGTGATTGTGTGTCTGTGTTGTTGTGCCATGTTGTTGCATTCTAATTGGGATTGTGTGTGACACATGACAGGTGTCGTTCACCGGGAAGGAAGGCGCAGAGCGGCATGTCAGGGTATCTTTTAGATTTTTCTTGGATTCCTTAGTTTTGCGCCTGCAGTGCCCCCGATTTGGCGTCCTGCACTCGACCTCTTCTAGGGCTTCCCCATTAAACGGATCCGATTCAGACCAAGCTTATCCCAGGCCCGCCACACAAAAGGTCTCAAAGTCTTTCCCTCAGCCACTGCCAATTAGCCGGGCCCAAACGGGCCCGAACAGTTCACACATTGAACGCTGAGCGTTTGAACGCGGCTAGAGCAAGGGTTGCAACTGTTGTGGAGGGAGGGGCGGGGGCATAGGGTCGGGGAACACAAAACAAACATAAAACTGAATACGAAATGAGACAACAAAAGAAGGAAGCGCATAAAAGTCACATTAAAGTGTGGGGAGCAAACACAGAAAGAGAGGCCACAGAGACAGAGAGAGAGAGGGAGAGAGAGAGAGAGAGTGGGGCAAAACCATAACCCAATTCGGAATCTGAATCTGAATCAAACGCTCGCACGAGATACAAATGTATCTGAGCATTGCAAGTGCTTTGTTTTCTCTGCATTCACACTGTTCTCCCCTTTTTGTGTCCATGTCCATGGCTGTGCCTGTGCCAGAGTGTGCGAGTGTGTGTGTTTGTATCTGTGCCTTTGTCTGGCTACATAAATATTCCAGCGAGCCGGGGCAAACGTATCTGCTGGATACATTATTCACTCGACGATTTTGTTGGATTGCCAATTTATTAAGATATTTTTCGGGGCCATTAGCCCGATTTGCGAGCGATAATCGTAATCATAATTGTCTCGGCAGAAGATACATTTTCACATTCACATTTCTAGTTGGAATGCTGCCGCTGTTGCTGTTGTTTCAAGTCCATTTCAGGTCTGGCGGTTGCAAGACTGGTTTTCTCTGACTACCAGTTGGTCTCTCCCTGTCTCTCTCTCTCTCCCGCTCCCGCTCCCAGTCTGACTCACTCTCTTTCTTTCTTTCTCGGTTAGTCTCCGAAGTGAACCTTTACCCATTCTGCCTCTGCTTCTGCGGCTGCTACGAAATGAGTTTGTTAGCACCTCGGCACACTGCGGTCGCTTCATGGCGGCTGTCTTGGCCAGGCCAAGCCACTCTTGGGCTGGGGCTGTGGCTGTGGCTGGGGCTGGGGCTGGGGCCGGGGCTGGGCATCATCCTTGCTGGCCCCGGACGGGAATCCAACCTCAACCTGTCGGCCAAGCCGGTTTCTTTCGCTCACCTTCCTGCTATTTGCCTAAGAGAGGCAGAGACAGGGAGGAACGATCATTTTTGTGGCTCTGTCAAGGAGTCAAGGTGTTGGGCCCCGAAGAGGCCCTCTGTGGCTTCTCCTGAATCGTTCCTAGAGACACCTTGAGGCCTGCTCTGAACTCACCTCAGTCAATCGCAGTTAGCCGGCCGGTTTGGCAGGCAAACTTGTTCTGAATCTGTTTAATTAGCATTTGAATGCCCCCCGAGTGTCTCGTGCCATGCGGCTAATGCGTCTGATTTGTGGCGTAGCCATCAAAATATCAACAGTCCTTTGTTGAATTCAATCCATCCATATATTGGCTCTGTGTTTGAACAGCTAGTCGGAACGTGCTGGATTTGCATGGATGGGGGCACGCATCCATCGATGACGTTGACATTTGGAATCTGAGTGCGAGCCGCTGTTTGTTTTGGCTTCTCTTGCCCCCAAGTATCCAGCAGATAGACTTGCGTAGGCCCGTGGCTTGTGTGGCACCACTCGAAACTGGTTTCGGCCACATTCAAAATTGTTATGTTAGAATAAAAGCTTAATTGATGCATATACAAGCACACACACACACACACAGACACACGAGCAGAGCCTCAGATAGAGATACAGATACAGATACAGACACAGATACAAGATGCTTTGGTTGTAAGCAGCAGCGGCAGCAGCAGCCCAGTCACAGCTGGAGCGGCTGTGTCATGCGGCGTCTATTGAATGATTGATGGAATTTGGCCAGAGCTTCAAGCTCGGGCTTCGTCGAAATCGGATATTGATTGGAGTTTGTCTATAATTGTGTTTCTGATTTGTTCAACTGCAGAAAGGCCAACAGGTGGAGTCCAGGCAAGACCCAGGGACGGCGCAGGTGGAGCAGAAAGCCTTTAGAGCCCGGACAAGACCAGAGAAAAGGCCGTTTATTGGCTTTGATTCGGAAACTAATATTTTAGCCATTCTTTGTATGCGTAAACCTCAGTAACAGATAATATCCCACCAACCCATCATCACACCAAAGAGCTTGGCCGAAGAACCCCCATCATCAGGATCCCCCGCCCTGGTTGCAACCAAATTTGGCAGCATTGTGTTTTGTGTTTACCATATTGTGCCATTCTGGCACAAAAGACCAGTAAATAATCCATAGATTTGTTCAATTAAAATGTGCAGATAGTCGGGCACTTGCACATTCCCGAAAAACCATCGATACGAGCATTCGTATCAATTGTGGCATGGCCAAGTGCTCTCCGGCCCAATGAATAGGCAAATCGAATCAAAACCCTAATGGATTCTGGGGCAGCACGGGCAGGGACTGGCAAATCGATTGATTGACGGACACTGCCGCTCTCCTAATCAATTTGCAGAATTAATTTTGGCCCTGTTTGGAGGCCGAAGGGATGGAGGGATGCTCTGCTGATATGGAATCCTCTCCCAGTATCCTCCCCATTAGTGTTGATTCAATTAGACGACCCAAAGTTGATGGCACTTTGGCTAATGAGGCATGCCCGGACCCCCAAAGGTCC
The DNA here is from genome assembly GCF_003369915.1 of Drosophila miranda. Taxonomy (NCBI): domain Eukaryota; kingdom Metazoa; phylum Arthropoda; class Insecta; order Diptera; family Drosophilidae; genus Drosophila; species Drosophila miranda. The sequence goes on from NW_022881614.1 coordinate 24,312,779, forward strand.
GGGGGAGAGTGCTGCACTGCATTTGCATGCTGGAATTTGTTTCAATTGCATTAATTAGACACTTCAAATGTGATGATGGCCAAGGGGAGTGGGGAAGATTCTGTTTTCGGATGAAAAGAATGCCATGCCGACTGGATTCGGGGATTCATGGATGATTCATGGCTGCCAGCTGATGATTGCATAATTGATAAGCAGACAAACAAGCAGATGCAGATGCAGTCGCTGCACTTCATTCGATTAAAGCGACACTTTGGACGCATCGTCGGTGGCATACAAGTTTATGTTGCAGAAACTGCCTCAATTACGCTTCATTAGAGTACAAAACGAGGGGGAACGTTGTGAGTTGCTGCGGACACCGCAACTCTACAGTTATACCCGATACTAAGTCAGTATGGCTCTCCTCCGGCAGACGCCGCTAATATTAAACGACAAAATTTTGAAATATTCTTGTAGCAGTGACATATCCCAGAAGTCTGGATCCAAAACATCGTTGCTCTCGCTCTTATAGTCTTTGAGCACTAGGCGCTGAAGGGGACGGACAGACGGACAGACGGACGGACGGACAGACGGGCAGACGGACAGACAGACATGGCTCAATCGACTCGGCTATTGATGCTGATCAAGAATATATATACTTTATGGGGTCGGAAACGATTCCTTTTGGACGTTACACACATCCACTTTTACCACAAATCTTATATACCCCAATACTCATTTTGAGTATCGGGTATAATGAGTGGAGCGGCGAGTGGTGTGCGGTGTGGCCCGTATAATTCATTGGCTTAATAAAGCTGACCGACACTCGCACTCCCCCTACCCCGCCCCTGCCCCTGCCCCTACCCAGTAATAACTTAATCGAATCGCTAGACAGAGTGGAGCGTTGAGTGCAGCCAATGAAAGCCAAAAGCGAATCAGTCAACTCTTCCCCGATCTCTACCGCCGTCGCCATCGAGTTGGCCCACAGAAAGGACCGCACCAGGACCAGGACCCCTCTGATTTATCAAAATTTGCATGTCAGTCACGCTCGTACTTATAGATTGCAAGCAATTTGTCAAAGCCCCGCCCTCCCCTGCCCGCCCCTACCCTGCTCTGTGGCAAGACTTTCTCTATCTTAGTGTCCAGCAGTTGACCCATATCTGTATCATTGTTTTTTCTTTTGGTGTGTGCCCCATCGTGGGGTTGTGGCAATTATGCGGGTCCTCGTCATTATCTTTCTTTGCCTTCAGCGTGGAGCCTCCGCTCGAGCATCATATAATGAGGTTTTCCACCTTTTGTCTACAGGACTATCAAATATCGTTTGCCATCAAATGGAAGTCACATCCAAGGCGGGGATGGCACCCAGAACAGCATGCGTGTTTCATATGCCACACGACACTCCACGCCACTCCACTCCACTCCACTCCACTCCCTCTCTCTCACAGTGTGCCACTATCTATCCATAGCCTGGCAAATAGTTTCATATGGCAATCTATTTTGATTATGGCAAGAGGAGTCCTTGTTCCTTGTTCCTCCTTGTTGACTCGCACAAATGCCAGTTTGTGTGCGATACAGCAGAGAATTTGAATAAACTGACGCCGCTGACAACGTGCCAGAAAGCAGAATTAAATTTAAATGAAATTGCCAGCCCTTGGCACCAGCAGATTCCACTAGAGAGGGGAGAGGAGACCCGCGACAAGCAACAAGAAGCCATTTCCATAGCGATACGATATGGCGATGACGATGACGATGGCGGAGGGGAGCAGGGGGCCAGGCTAAGCATAAAGAAGTTGTTAAGCCATCACTGAACGTGCCCAACACTGGCAGCATGTGTGTGAGTGTGCATGTGTGTGTGTGTGTCCTTGTGGGCTTCCCTATCGATACGGAAGTGGAAGTTCGCACCACATTTTCGATTTGAGAAAATTGAATTTACGCTTTGCAGCAGCAGGAAACTCTGGAACTCTGGCAGAGGCGACCAGAGTTGCCACACTGCCGCTGTTTATGGGTTTCGATGCGATTAGCTCGGAGCTTAACTCGTTTGCAGATACAACTTTTCATTGAATTTATCGCTGAAGCTCGTCGCTCCCCACATGTGCAGGAATGTCTCCGGGTCCGTGTGTATCCATGTTTGTGCTGAGAAAGATGAACTCTAGGACTCTTATACGCCTGGCTGCCTGTGTGTGTGTGTTGCGTGCCTGTCTGTGCCTGTTATCCTTTATTTGAAATTTATTGGCGCTAACAGTTATGAGAAGCGGCTAAAATGGATTGCAATTTGCTGTCCTGACTTTAAGCGTAGCGTAGAGGGCTCTCGCCCTCGCCTGGATGGCCTCCATTCGATGGTTATCCCCTCGCCGTCTCCAGACCAGATTTAGCGACTCGAATTAAATGAAAAGTAATGAGGGAAATGGACCAACGTCTCCTCCTCGGCTTCGATTTCGATTTCGGTTCGGTCTTCCACTCCGATCCCTCGAGAATTCATTAGCAATTTTCTTTGGTGCTCCTGCTCGGCCTCCTTGTCCGCAAACCAGTGTCGTGTCAATTAGATGTCCTTTTCAAATGTCCTCTTTGGACAATTATGCATTCCTTTTTGGCCAGCCTTTTGGCCCACTGCAGGGGCTGGGAGAAAATGCAGAGCTCATTGCGGTCGAAGGCAGGACATGCCTCACCTCCATTAAGGGCCACATGGGCGAGACATGGCCAGACAAAGCCACAGACCCAGCCAGAGACGGAGAAAGAGACACCGACAGAGGAGAGAGCCAGAGAGCCCTGATTTCCATGACACAACTCGTTTTGTGGTCGATTCCAATCAGAGGGAGTAGGGAGCTACAGCATGACATCTGAGTTTTGGGCCTGAGTCATCAAAGGACTGATGAGGCGAATGGACCCAGAGACTGTGGCCAGGACTCGGAGAGGAAGTTGTTCCATTCCACAGTTCCATATCATTCTCTTCTAAATTGATGGAAACTGAAATAATCAAACCAATTGCCAGCTAACATCATCTACTTTTTATTATATCTTATCTCCTATAAGAAAGAGGTTCTCCACAGAGTCCCTCTTTAAAATGATCCCTCTTCAAGGCCAGGAATCGTTCAATTCTGTCCCTGTTTATAGCAATCGAAGACTGTTCTTTTCTAGGCAATTATTGTCCTTCGAGGCCAGATTGCCCCTTTGCCAAGTCCCTTTTCAGATGGGTACAGGTACAGGTACAGCTACAGCTACAGCTACAGCTACAGAGTCCTGTGTTCGATAATAATTGCATCATCTGCAGCAGCAGCAGCAGGACTGACAGGAGTGGCAGGACTGAGAGAAATTGTGTTTGTATTTCGTTTCGAGTTTGCGGCAAGGTGCTTGCAGGCAGGTCTGGCAGCTTCTGTTGGTGGTTGATTTCCCGCTGTACTGGGCCCACTACCCCCAGGGTGGGTTTTCCGCAGCACTCCGTACACTCCGCTGTACGCTTCGCTCCGGTCTAGGCTGACTCACGCTCACGTGCTCCGATCCGTCGTGTTCATTATATTAAACAAGTTTGCGCCATAAATGCCGCTGCCAGAGGCGCAACGCCAGGATAGCAGGCTAGCAGACGGCCTCAGAGCGGGGACAGTCTGCTGGGGAAGGGAAGGGGAAAGAAAGGAAAGCAAAGCAGGGTTGTTGGGGTGGTTGTTGGTTGTCTTTGCTGCCGCCGCTGCTCCTGCTTTCCCTTAATAAACTCTCCTGCAGCATAAACAGAAAGTCCAAAGGGCGGTGGGCCAGTGGGGGAGCAGGGTGCACGGTGCAGGGCGCAGGGAGCCCTGGGCTCGAGGCATGACTCATGCAGGTGTGTTTAACGTGCATTGGGGCGTGGCCGTCTCCCGACCGACTGAATGTCATATCCCCTCCCCCCGCCCCCTACTTGGCAACGGTTCTCTTATTTTCCTTTTCCTTTTGCTCGGCTTTTGCTGATTTTCCTCTGTATGCTCGCTCATTCATGTGTGCAGGATGCACACCTCCCCCCCCATCTACGGCCTTTTCTCGTAATTTGTAGAGTTTCCTTTGCATATTACGCCCAATCTCCCCAATCTCCCCAATCGCCGCAATCCCCTTAGCAGCCAGCCTCCTTCCTTGTCGTCATCGCTCTCTAATGGTTCTGCATTTGTCTAGAGCCGGGAAGAGCCAAACACTTGTAGCCCATTGGCAGCCCGTTGCTGTTGGCCGTTATTGTTGTTTCTACCCTGCCCCAAAGCGGGGCCTGCGGCAGATAGAGGCAGGTCGATGCGGAACACGGAGATACAGATGTTCCAGATCCAAGGCCCTTTTCCCTTGGAATCTCAATGGAAGCGCTGTATCGAGATGCCTGGCAGATCGGGACAGATGGGCAGAGTAATGCCTCGTCAGTGTTCTTTCTGTGTGTCGCTGGAAAGTGCTTCCTAGCCGCCTGTCTGGCTCTCTTTGTCCGTCTCTGGCTGTTGTTCCTCTTACATTGCAAGAAATGGCGGATGGCAAGAAATGCAAATATTTGCATATCATAAGGAAGCCCGTCTGGGGCCAGCCGAGAACAGCTGTCGGCCGAGTAGTCCTAGCTGTTGATTGCATTTCCATTGTCGCTGCCGCTGTTGTTGTTGTTGCTTCTGTTGCTGTTTCTATTGCCTGTAGCCCATGAAAAACTAACGAAACAACCCCACGCAGTCGCTCGTACAAGTCTCCTTTTTTGGTGGTTGTTGCCCGATCGCTGTATGGGGAGGATGTGCACACACGCACACGCACACACACACACGTAGAAGAAGAAGCCTGAACAACCGCAGGCCAACGTATTGGTGGAACGCTGCAATAGGTAGCGCCAGGCAGGAGTGCCAGCGGAAAAGACGACTATACCAGCGTTCGAGAAGTTCCCCGGAATTCGAGAGGCTCCAAGGAGAATATAAGGAAAGCAGACGCTGCTTGAAGAGGCAGATCAAGGATGCCAAACGCAAATGCTTCGAAAAGCTCTGCGATGACGCAGATGCGAACCCTTGGGGCTACGCATATAGGCTGGTAATGAAGAGACTGCGAGTGTTCAGTCCCCCGCCGCCAATGTGTGCAGATCTGCTGGTTAACATAGTAGAACCCCTATTTCCAGAGAAAGTGGCAGCCCAGAGGGTGATGGATAGAATACCGCCACCTGAAATAGAAGCCACCACGGGAGCAGAAGTCCTCGAAGCTCTACAACGGATCAAGAACGGCAAAGCACCAGGACCTGATGGGGTCCCAAATGCCGTTCTCCGCACGGCTATTGAGACCAATCCACAAATGTACGTGGATTTATTCAATGCGTGCATGTCCGAAGGGACCTTCCCCAGATTATGGAAGCGACAGCGGCTAGTCCTCTTACCCAAGGGGAACAAGCCGACCGAGGAGCCATCATCCTATAGACCACTCTGCATGCTCGACACAGTGGGTAAGATCCTCGAGCGCATAATCCACACCAGGCTGGAGAAGGCAGTAACGCGTCAGCTCTCACCGAGACAGCACGGATTTCGCAAAGGCAGGTCCACGGTGGACGCAATCGGCGAGGTATGTGGGATAGCAAAGCGAGCTATCGATGGCACCCGATGGATGTACGGGACCAAAGAGTATTGAATAGTGGCAACACTCGATGTCCAAAATGCATTCAACTCGGCCAATTGGGATCACATACTAGAAGAATTGAGAAACTTTCAAGTACCGCCGTATCTGCAGAATATCATCGCGGACTACCTAAGAGACCGAGTGCTCATATATGAGACGGATAAGGGGACACGTGAGCACCAAATCACTGAAGGAGTTCCCCAAGGATCGGTCCTCGGCCCGCTGCTGTGGAACATCATGTATGATGGAATCCTCAAGATGGATATGCCAATGGGCGCCACGGTGATAGGCTTTGCCGACGACATAGCAATAGTCGTAGTGGCAAAACAGAAAGAAGCGGCGGAAGAAATCTGCACCGACGCGGTAGAGAGAGCCAGAACATGGGTATCAGGGAGGGATCTCTCATTAGCCACCCACAAAACGGAGGCGGTGCTCATAAGCAGCAGGAAAGTAGTGGAGACGGCCACGATCCGAGTAGGAGACTGCACTATTAGCTCCAGCCCAAGCCTGAAGTACCTGGGGGTCATGATTGACCACAGACTCAGCTTCAAGCATCACATGGCGTATGCAAGCAGCAAAGCAGGAAAGACGGCAGTGGCCCTATCCCGCATCATGGCCAACACCGGAGGCCCGAAACAGCCAAGGCGAAAGCTACTAGCGAGCGTAGTTGGCTCAACGCTAATGTACGCTGCACCAATATGGGTTGATGCAATGAAGCATAAAACATATGCCCGAGAATGCAACGCAGTCCAGAGGCTGTGTGCCCTGAGGGTGTGTTGCGCATTCAGAACGGTATCCCAAGACGCGGCACTTGTGGTAGCAGGAATGATTCCCATCCATCTGCTGGTAAGAGAAGCCGCAGGAATCAGGGCACAGCGATCCCTGGGGACTACGGACCAGGACACCAGAGGTGCCTTAAGGCAGCGCACAATCCTGCAATGGCAAGATTCGTGGGATAACAGCAGCAAAGGGCGATGGACCCATAGGCTAATCCCAGACCTGAAGAGTTGGCTGAACCGTAGCCATGGACAAGTGGAGTATCACCTGACACAACTGCTGACAGGACACGGTTGCTTTAAAGCCTACCTGCATAGGGTTAAGCACGAGGACGACCCCTTCTGCATGGTCTGCGCAGGGGTCATCGAAGTCGCAGAGCACTGCTTCTTCGAATGTCCAAGATTTCGGCAAGAACGAGAGGATCTAAGCAACAAGCTTGGAAGAATGCCAGCGGTGACAAACCTGGCAGAATGCCTGCTGGAGTCGGAAGGAAACTGGGCCGCGATTAGATTCATGGCCGTAACTATGGCTACCAAACTGCGGCGCGAAGAAAGAGCACGCAATGCAAGGAGATAAAGGATAAAGGAGATTATTAAGATCTCGCGACAGTACCGCCGGGATCCGGGATAGGTGTGGTTGGTTTTAGAGCGGTTAGAGTCCCTCACTTCGGCTTCGGCTGAGTCGGCATAGTCACACAACAAAAAAAAAAAAAAAAAAAAACACAAAAACACACACACACGTACTGTGGCTCTGTCTCTGTGTGAGTGCGCGGCGTCTATGAGGATGCGGCGCCTAGCCAAAAATCAATAAATTCAGCACGAGGCAAGTCCTTTTTTCGGCAAAATGCCGGCTGTTGTTCTTGGCCTTGTCTGCGGTGCGGTGCGGTGTCGGGTGGTGTCCTGCGGTGGGGCGTGCTGCTTGTAAGCTTTTCTTTGCTTTGCTCTCTTCTCTCTCGTCTCTCGCTCTTTGGCTCTTTCAAAGGTCCTTTTGCCAGCCAGCCTGCCGCAAAAGTTGCATCAAACTCTATTACCGAAGGGGCACGGGGGCGAACGGGGGGCGGCATTCAACGCCTCGATGAGATGCATCAAAGGCCCTCCCAGAGAGCGGCCTCAAACGACTGTTTGACATTTGTTCCCCTGCATTTGGCCCCCGCCCTATTTATGACTCTAAAATATATGAATTTTCCAGTTTTTAGTGCCCCACTCCGTGCTGCTCCTTTTGTTGGCGTGTTTCGAGGGCTTCCATTCCGTTTCGTTTCGTTTCATTTTACGATTTTATTTGTTTATTCAAAGCTTGTAAATCCAATGATTCATTCCGCCCGCCCGACAGAATGACAGAAACACTCCGGAAATTATTCCAATAAATAAAAATGGGGGGGTCCTTGCGTGCGTTCCCCCCGAGGCGCTAATGAAAAAATAATCAACGGACGGAGACGGAGACAGAGACGGAACTCATTTCGTATGGATTTTGATTGTGTGCTAAAATGTGCTTCGAAGGGTGTGGGTGGGGGCGTGGAACGTGTCCTGCGAAAGGGGATGATTCATCCACTCGACCGACCATCTGTCCATCCGTCCATCCGCCCATCATTTGTCAAATCAAACGCTTTGTGGCTCTCCGGGCAGGACTCCTCCGCCATCGGGCAAGCGTCACTCTGCCTGATTAAAATTAACAAAACCCCGGCATTAATTGGGAATCGGGAGCTGGAATTGGCAGTGGAGGGGAGGGGAGTGGAGTGTCGGCGTCGCAGGGAAAAAGGGGAAGGGAATCTCGCATTCGTTTCCCGAACAGAAAATAAATAATAATAATAAATAAATAAATTCGATTCCAGGAAAAGTTTTGCCATAATACAGGTACGGATTGTTTATGCCTCCACATCCTCCGCGGAAGAGTGTTTTTTTTTTTTTTTTTTTTATATTGGGAAAACAATTTATATTTATAAAATAACAATTATGGTTGGGAAGGCGGGGGGGGGGGGGGGGGGGGGAGGGGGGGTGGGTCCGCTCCCGCGGGACTGCCGCTAGGCATTACTTCGCGGTGCGGGCTGTGGGGTCATCCTTCTGGCTTAGTTTGTCCGGCTTCGCTCCAGCCTGCGCAGCTCCTTGATCACGCTTGCTGCCATGTAGGCGACCGCGTTCCAAGATTGCTCATCGGCTAGCATCTGGTCGGTGAGGGTGTCCACACTCACTTCTGCAAGCGTCTCCCCTAGCCTCGTTCGTTCTTGCGAGAAGCGGGGGCATACAAAGAAGACGTGCTCTGCATCCTCGTCGACTCCAGGCCCGCAGCAGCTGCAATACGGGTCGTCAGCATGCCTAAAGCGATGCAGGTACTGCTTGAAGCAGCCATGCCCCGTCAGCAGTTGGCCCAAATAATGGTCCATTTGGCCGTGCCTTCTTCGCAGCCATGGGCTAAGCTGGGGAAGGAGACGTCTGGTCCACCTCCCTTTTGCCGCTTGGTCCCAGCGCCGTTGCCATTGGGCTATGGTGCGCTCTCGCCGCTCGCTGGCTACCTCCACCGAGATCTGGCGGGGTCTTTCGAGTGGTCTCGCGAGTGATTTTTATCGTCGGGAACCGTCCCAGGGAACGATGGAGTGATTTCGGAAGGGAGAAAATCTAAAACTAAAAGAAACCGGGAATGGCTGAGATCTCTAGTAATAATAGGATTCAGTGTTTAGTGATTAGTGTTAATAATTTAATGAGTTAAGTAATATTTCTTTGTTAGCTAATTTGTGCGTTAAAGTCTGCGACAGTCGGCGAAGGGCAGGCGAAAGAAAAGGAAGAAAAAGAAAGGGCAGAGAGAGTTTTTTTGTTGTACTCGAGTGGAATGAGTCGCTCAAAGTGAGAGTGGAGCGAGCAAAGAGTTTAATTTGTGAGTGAGGTTTTTTTCTGTGTGCCTTTGATTTACTCCCGATTGGAGTTCACTTTACAGGTCCAAATCTCCTCCGGGAAGCGCTTCGTCGGTGGATATGCGGATCATCGGGTGAGTGAGAACGAACAAGAAAATTTAACCCTGGCAATTCCACTCATGAGAGAAAAGGAAAGAGAAATCTAGATAATTACATAATTCCCCCTATTGTTTGTTCCGTTTCTTCCCCCCTTTCGGTCTGGCTGTTGTACTGTCTTTATAAATGAATTCCGAGATAATTGTTAGTTTTATTCCTCATCATTATTAAGCAATTTTATTGATATTATTTTTTTATTCTTTTACTTTTTATGCGTACTTTTTGTTGGGTTATGTTTAGTTTTAGTTTAGGAATCGCTCAGTTTTTAGTCATAATTCAATAAATTTTATAATGTTTTAGTTCACAGTTTTTTTTTGCCTTCGGCTAGCCAAATGCCCCTGAGGATCCCATAACGACGCAAAGGGGTCATTCCATATAAATTGCGACCTAGGAATGGCCAAGGTAGGGAGGGTCAATCCGCCCTCAACGAGATCTGAGGCGGGGAAAAGCGTTCGGGGACAGGTCGGAGAAAGGGCCAATTATGTGTTCAAGCAATTTTAGGTCCACCTTAACTCTCGTCGTAACACGCATAAATTTTAACTTGTTAATAATGAGGATAGGCATCCGGTGAGAGGAGGGCAAGATCACCACCCCAATTAGCCGACGAGCATCCCAGCCGGGAATAACCGCGTGCGCCCTTCTCCCACTCCCCAACACCCAGCCTGGTTCGTTACACAATCTCGTCTATGTCCTGTAAGCAGTTCCTGCTTCGCTTGGGGGGGTTTTTCTCCCGCTACTCGATGGTGTAGGGGGGTCCCTCGGCCTCTTCAGAGTATCAGTGCCCTTGCCGCCGTCCTGCGTGGCCCCACTGGCAAAGCTGTGCAACGAGCTCTGCTTCATTGGCGGTGTTAAAGCTGCTTGTGGCGGTGTTCGGGCCACCTTTGAGGCTTTTTGGAAAGCCATTGCTCCTTGGCTTGTAGCGAATTTTGCTTCGTCGGCCAAGTGTGCCACCGGCGAAGCAGGATTCGGGGGAACATCTCTCAGGGCCTCCAGGGTCCGCGCCCCGGCCACGGGATTCCTCCACGCGTGTGAATTTGGGATGGAACTTATGCGTAGGTGTGTGTGCGGTTTGCAAGTGATCCCGCCTAGGAGTTAGGCAGTACCTTCCCTCAGGTGCGGTCGCTGACAGAAGCTAGCTGCTGTGGGCGCAGTTATCTTCCGCAGCGGGCTCTGTCGAGGGCTGGATGCTTTGGCACCTAGTGCCCCTTCACCGCACTGCAGGCGATCAGCTGGTTAGTGGCCTGCACTATCCAGCCCTGGTACCCCAGTCGATCAGCTGCGAGGCCTGGAGTGAAGAAGAAGAACGGGAGAACCGGCCCAAAGGAGAGAAAGGATGAAGGGCTTTGCGCCCTCCTTGAGGGAAGGGAAGGGCATGGCAGAGCGGAAAACCCTTAGCCTTAGCTGGTAAGGACCCAGGACTCCCATCCGACTTTTGGCCAAGTCTTGCAGCGACTCCCATTCACACACACACACACACACTTGAATGGGGAATGGGGAGCTGAAGCATGGCTGTGTGAGTGTAAGTATACTGTGGGATGCCCTGCAGGGGTGATAAGCCCTTGATTTCGCTCGCCCCTTACCTCGGACATGGCATTCGATGCCATCGTGGGCTGATTTACCCCAGAGAGAGAGGGAAATGGAGAGAGAGAGAGAGAGAGATAGAGTGCACTTGCGGCCTGCTCCATCTGTTGTTCGTGGAGTCCTGGAGTCCTGACAACTAATGCTAGGTCTGGACAATGAAAGCGCTGATTGATTCCCCCCCTCACCACCCGTGTAAGAGGAGGTTTTGATTTGTATATCTGGGCGGAAGCCACGCACGACTGCGGTTATCGATAGGCCATGAGTGTGGGCCGAAGGTCAAGGGGTGTGTGAATGAAAGAGGCATCTCTTCCCTCCCATCTGTGGGTATCATCGTATCTCTGGAACGCCAAGGCCCCTCCCGAAGTCCAAGAAGTCACACACATCCAGCCAAAGCCCATGAGCCCCCGATGGTCATGGGCAAACACAGTGGAAAATCGAAATTAATTCAGGGCCAAATATTTACTTTGTTTTATTTGCTACCCATTTTGTGTGTGCTTTTTCTGCTTTTTCGAGTGTGGGTTTTGGTTTTCTCGGGGAGTGGGTTTCATTTGCATTTGGGTTTAATTTTCACGCGGAATCGATGGCAGAGCACCTTCTATTGGGATTTTCTTCATAATTGGAAAATTAATTGCATTTTAATTAATTTCTGGCCAAGGGCCAGGGGGTCACAGAATCGAATCGAACTGCATTGAGAATGGAAGCAATTATCAAGGAAAAAAAGAAAGCGAGCGGGCTGGCAAGGAGCTGGCAAAAATCAACAAAAGAATTGACTAAAAACGTACAATCGAGAATGGTCCTGAGGGAGGCCCCAGCAATTAATGTAATTCGTCTTTCCCCATGCCCTATTGCGGCCCCGCCCCCCTGCCTTAATGGCATACAAATTACGCATACGCCGCGTGTGCAAGTCACCCAAAAGGGGACCGAAGCTGAGTCCTGGGGAAGATTGCTTCACGCTCCATTTAATTTTCGGAAAAAATTCTGGAACAGGATGCTGCCGAGTCCGAGCCCGAGTCCGAGATGAATATTTGCTTTTAGGCTTGCGACCCACACCCACCCTTCAATGTAAATGACCGACCCAAAAGGTCCTTTATACTCCTGTGTTTCTTTTCAAAGAGCCCCAAAAGAGGGCCTGGGTTCTTGGTTCTGGGGCATCGCACAATATTTGGTTTAATTAAAGCCAGCTCCAGCCAGGAGACCCATCAGGTGGAGCCGCAATTGCCGAGCGGCGTCTCTCATGTCCGTGGCAACTCAATTTTAATGTGACTTTCATGTCGCACAAACGAAATAAATTTCAATAAGGGGGAACCCAATAACTTTTAATTAGTTAATCCGAACTAAACGCAAATTCGCTGTCAGCGCAGTTTAGTTTTGGGTTCTTTGACGGTAAATAATGTGCGCCCCTGCCACCCGGCCAGAGCCCAGAGGTAGACATTTTTCGGCTGCCAGCTTAAGCGTCATAATTAACTGCGACACAAACAGCGGCAGGATTCGCCTCTTCTTTTCGGTTTTCGGGCCTCGGGCAGGGAGTCCCTCTTTATTTGTGGCTCAGCCTAAACCAATTTGCCACGACTTAAATTTTAAGCATTATTAATAGTCTACGAGGAAAAGAACGGATGCGGATGCGGTGCGTGGCGGATCAAGGGTGTCTCCGGGAGGGTAGAAGTGGATGGAGAAAGACCTGATTGGCGATTTCCATTTATACTGGACGCAAATATTCTCACAGTTGAGTCGCATTTAATGTTTATATATTTTCATCTGTGCATTTGTTATTATTTTGTTAAATTAGAGGTGCTAATATTAGCGGAGTATCCCCTTTGTTTGCTTTATTTATACCCGATACTCAAAATGAGTATTGGGGTATATTAGATTTGTGGTAAAAGTGGATGTGTGTAACGTCCAGAAGGAATCGTTTCCGACCCCATAAAATATATATATTCTTGATCAGCATCAATAGCCGAGTCGATTCAGCCCTGTCTGTCTGTCCGTCCGTCCGTCCGTCCGTCCGTCCGTCCGTCCGTCCGTCCGTCCGTCCGTCCGTCCGTCCCCTTCAGCGCCTAGTGCTCAAAGACTATAAGAGCTAGAGCAACGATGTTTTGGATCCAGACTTCTGTGATATGTCACTGCTACAAGAATATTTCAAAACTTTGACCTGCCCACTTCCGCCCCCACAAAGAGCGAAAATCTGTGGCATCCACAATTTCGACGATACGAGAAAAATAAAAACGCAGAATCGTAGAAGATGACTATATCTTCTAGAGTGCAAAATCTGAACCAGATCGTACAATTATTATAGCCAGAATCATGAAAACAATTTCATTCTTTCTCGCTCTGTCTCTCTCTAACACACAGGTTTCATGGTCGGTTTTGCCAATTGCAAAATATGAGTTCAAGGATCTCAGAACCTATAAGAGCCAGAGCAACCAAATTTGGTATCCACACTCCTGTGATATCGGACCTTGACCGTTTCGTGTCCAAATTTCGCAACACCCCCTTTCGCCCCCGCAAAGGACGAAAATCTGGGGCATCCACAAATCTCAGAGACTATTAAGGCTAAAGTAACCAAATTTGGTGTCCGCACTCCTGTTTGATCTCACTATAAAACGTATATCTCAAAATTTCGCCATACCCCCTTCCGCCCACACAAAGGACGAAAATCTGTTGCATCCACAATATTGCAGATTCGAGAAAACTAAAAACGCAGAATCATAGATAATGACCATATCTATGAGATTGCTGAATCTAGATTAGATCAGATCATTTTTATAGCCAATAGGAACAAATCAATTTGCAGTGGCTACGCAGCCACCGACGTCACGCTCAGACTGATTTTCTGTCTCTCTCGCACGCACTCTTTGTCGTGTCGTTTAATATTAGCGGCGTCTGCCGGAGAAGAGCCATACTGACTTAGTATCGGGTATAACCGTAGAGTTGCGGTGTCCGCAGCAACTCACAACGTTCCCCCTCGTTTTTTCAGCGTTTCAGTCCCGTCACGTCGTTGGAGGGATGAGTGGACGAGTGGACGAGTGGATGGAGGTCCCAACTATTCAGCAGTCGGTCAGCCTTTGTTAGTTTCATTTGCAGCGGCCACAAGCAAAGTGGAAGCAATTTACACGCATTTTCGGCGCAAAGCGGAACGCGCTCCGGACAGTAAAATGTTTATGAGGCGCGATCTGCAGAGCGTGGTCGTGGGGGGGAGGCAAATGCGGGTCAGAGATAGCGTTAGGAATGCACACAGAGAGAGGGAGAGAGGGAGAGGGGGGGATACGGGGAGGATGCGAATGGCTTGAGCTCTAAGCCGATGCTGGCGCTGATGAAATAGAACAGAGCCATAAACCCAGGCCGGGGCGAAGGAGAGTCCTTTTGTCTTTTTTTTTCTGGTCATCCCAAGTGGGTCAAGAGGGTCTCGGGAGGGTTTTATCCCTGCCGCCCTGCTGTCACGCCTCGGGGCGCTGAGAGGGCTGTCTGTTTAGATAGTGTTGCAAGCGAACGATTGCTTCAACGCTGCTTAACAATATAAAACTCCACTGAAAACAATTACGCGGCAGAGGCAATGATCTGTGCAATCGATTCGACAACAATCGCCAATCAAACTTGTCTCCAACTTGGGGCCCATTGTAGCAACTTTGGGGCTCATCTCGCTGGCGCATTAGAGATTGAAATAATTTTTTCCAGCGGAAAGTTCTGTTGTTACTTTATAAGTTTTACAGTTTCCGCTCAGATGCAGCTCCACCGCCAGCTCCACCGCCAGCGTCAGCGTCAGCTCCTGCTTAAGTTTCCATTTTGGAGCCGCTGATAATATTTGCGATTAATGGCGGAAAATGTAATTTATGTCACGTTCCAGACGTCGAGCGGATTGGGTCTGGTGTTGTTTTCGTTTTATGGCTCAAAAGGATAGATATTTTGAAAAGTATTTCGCTGGTCCTGCCGCCTGCTACGTGACGTTCGTCTTAAACTGAAGGATCAACTGGCAGTCACGTGGCAGCTGGAACCGGGGAAGGGGGAGGGCGGAAGCCACCAAGTGAAAGGGTCAAAGTGTATATCCTGCTAATAAACTTTGTGTTTTATGGTTTTCTTTACTTAATTTAATTTAAATTTAAATTGAATTGCCATTTCGGGGGCAGGAAGGCCACTCCAAGTGTTTTCAAGCATAAATATGTTCTTACATATATTTCTATTGATATTTTAAGCCATGCAAAGTCCTTGAAGGACTGCTTAATGCCGTATAATAGGATGAATCCCGGCGAGGGAGCGGCGGGGCATAAATGAAATATTTAATCACTGCCCCAACAACCAGTCGCCGCTGCAGCAATCATTTATTATGTAAACGTACGAGTATATCGAAATGTAAATAACTCTTGCGGCAGACTGAGCCCCACACACACGAGGTGCACCTTTTTTTTTTTTTTTTTTTTTTTTTATTGGGAAAACAATATTAACAATAGTGGGTGGTGGGGGGGGGGATGGGTTGTTGGAATGGGAATGTTGAGAGTAGGTCCGCTCCCGCGGGACTGCCGCTAGACATTACTTCGCGGTGCGGAGCTTGGTGTCTTCTATGGCTCTAGTTGGTTCGGCATCGCTCCAGCCTACGCAGCTCCCTTATGACGCTTGCTGCCATATTGGCAGCCGCGTGCCACGTCTGCTCGTCGGCTACCATCCGCTCGGTGAGGGTGTCTGCGCTTACTCCTAGGCTCGCCTCTCCTAGCATCTCTCGTTCCCGACGAAAGCGGGGACAGGAAAAGAAGACGTGCTCCGCGTCTTCATCTACTCCTGGCCCGCAGTAGCTGCAGTACGGGTCATCGGCGTGCTTGAAGCGGTATAGGTATTTCTTGAAGCAGCCATGCCCCGTTAGAAGTTGTCCGAGGTAGTGGTCAATCTGGCCTCTCTTCCGCTGCATCCATGGTCTCAGCTGGGGGATTAGCCGTCTCGTCCATCTTCCATTCTCGGCTTGGTCCCATCGCCGTTGCCAGCGTGCTATAGTGCCCTCGCGGCGTTCGCTACTGACTGCCATGCCGCTCTGCCGCTCGTCCGCCAGGAGGTCCAGCGGGACCATGCCTGCCACCAAAAGTGCGGCGTCCTCTGACACCGTCCGGAAGCAGCATGCAACCCTGAGGGCGCAGCGTCTGTATGCGCCTCTGCTGTCCCTGCTGTATGACGGCACCCTCATTGCTGGTGCCCACACAACCGATCCATATAGGATTATGGAGGTGACAACTCCGGCGATGAGCTGTCTGCTGCGTTGTCTTGGCCCTCAAGTGTTGGCCATCATCCTACTGATGGCCGCTGTTGCTGTGGCTGCCTTCGCGCTTGCGTACTCCAGGTGCGCCTTGAATGTAAGTCGCTGGTCGAGTACTACCCCTAAATATTTTAGGGCGGGCTTGGTCCTGATGGCAGTGCTGCCAACCATCACGCACGCCTGTTCGACCACCTTCCTGCTACTTATGAGCACAGCCTCCGTTTTCTTCTCCGCTAGGGACAGTCCGTTCGCTGTGAGCCATGATGTTATTTTTCCCACTGCTGCGTTGCATCTCTGCTCTGCTCCGCTGATGTGCTTTGCTACCGTCACTAGCGCGATTTCGTCCGCAAAGCCCACTAGCGTGCAGCCTTCCGGTAGTTCCAGACGCAGGATGTCGTCGTACATCGCATTCCACAGGATCGGCCCTAGGACCGAACCCTGTGGAACGCCACCGGTGATTATGTGCTGCTTCGCTCCATCCTCCGTGTCGTACAGCAATACGCGGTCCGTGAAATAACTTCGGAGCGTCCGGATGAGGTATTGAAGTGTGCCTCTCCTCGCCAGTGCATCGAGGATGCTCTTCCAGCTGGCCGAGTTGAATGCGTTCCGCACGTCTAGCGTGCACACTAGGCAGTACTCCTTCGAGCCTCCTGCCCATCGAGTTCCTGCAATGGCTTCTCTGGCCAAGCTCGTAACCATCTGGATGGCGTCGATGGTGCTCCTCTGCTTCCTGAATCCGAAATGGAGGGTGGAGAGGCCATTCCGTTGCGTCAGCTCGGCCTCAAGTCGGTTGCATACCAGCCTCTCGAAGATCTTGCCCACACCATCTAGCATGCATAGTGGTCGGTATGCCGATGGGTCGCTTAGGTCCTTGCCTGGCTTGGGTACCAGGGCAAGTCTCTGGCGTTTCCATGCTAGTGGTACGTACCGCTCCTGGATGCACTGGTTGTACATCCGTGCGAATACCTCTGGGTGGGCACTGACCAAGCATTTCAGGGCCGCGTTGGGGATTCCGTCGGGTCCTGCCGCCTTGCCGTTCTTCAGTTTGGCAGTGACCTCCTGCACCTCCTTCACCGAGAAGGTGGTGGTGGCCGCCTGTGCCTGATCCTCGACGCTGTCTGCCTCCTGGAGTGGTGGTTGCCGGGGGAAGAGTGCGCAGACTATTTCCCTATTTGCCTACAGAGCTTTCCCATGACCAGCTTGTATGCCCCTCCGAAGGGTTCTGCATCTGCCGCCTCACAGAGCTGCTGGAAGCATTTGGCCTTGCTGCTTCTAATGGCGTCTCTAAGGGCTCTCCGATTTGCCTTGAATGCCGCCCCTTTGATCCCAAACTGTGGTGTACCTCTGGATCGCTGGTACGCGCGTCGCGCTGCGCAGCACTCCCTCCTTGCTTGGGCGATGTGCTCGTTCCACCATGGTACTGGGCGGTGTCTACTTCCTCCTAGCTTCCTTCGCTGCATAGCTGCATCACATGCCGCTACGACGGTCCTGGAGATGGATCTCGCGCTTGTTTCGGCGTCCCCGGCGGCAGCTAGGTTCTCTGCTGCTGTTAGAAGCGCGTCTGTATCCAGCGTTGCTTCTTTGTAGCCAGTCAATTGCGCTCGTTGCCCCCTTGTTGCATTCCCGATGGCGGCTGTGTCCGTCATCACAGCCAGGTGGTCGCTGTGCGTGTACGTGCTCAGGACTTGCCACTTTGCGTGGCGAGCGATCTCCGGGCTTGCAAAGGTGAGGTCTATGATAGACACTCGGCCTGCTTTGCTGTATGTCGGGGTGCTTCCTGCGTTCAGGAGACAGACGTTCAGGCTCGCAAATTCCTCCAATAGCGCTGTCCCTCGGGGCGTGTTCCTGGCACTGCCCCAGGTCGTAGCCCAGGCGTTGAAATCGCCCGCTATTATGACCGGGGATCTGTCCTTGGCGTCGTTGGCTATGTCCCTGATGACCGCCTCGTATTCGTTCTGTGTGAATCGGGGGGCTATGTAGCAGCTATATATGTACGTGCCATTATGTTTGGCTCTCGCATAACCCACCTTAGCCGCTCTATGTGTGAGCTGGCCTGGTTGGGGGCCACAGCTCCAGATTGCCGCACCGCCGTCTGTGCTTTGGTGCCAGATCGCTTCGCTTCTTTCCTTATAGGGCTCACTGAGGAGCGCTACATCGATCTGCTGCTCCAGCACCGTTTGCGTTAGCAAGTCCTGGGCAGCTTGGCAGTGGTTGAGGTTCAGCTGAAGTAGCGTAACCATCTAGCAGCTGGGAAAGGGCTTTCTTATACTCGGGACAGCTGCGGCTGAGGACCGAGTGGGCTGTTGAGCGAGCGTCTCCGTTGTTGCCCACGCACAGTAGGCACTTTGGGGGGTTGGTGCATTTGTTTTGTACATGCCCCTCTCCGCCACACCTGAAGCAGGTATCCTTCGCCACTGTACGTTGGCTTCTGCATCTCGCTGCCGTGTGGCCGTAGGCCATACACTTGAAGCAGCGTGTTGGCGCGATCCGTCGTCGCATGTGGCACACCACCCAGCCGATTCGCACCTTGCCAAGCTCCAGGAGCTTCTGTGCAAGGGCGGGCTGGAGGTTTAGTGTAGCCACCTGCGTGGCACCATACGCCTTCCGCATCCTCGGCTTTGTTGCTTGTGTCAAGTCCAGGTCGGTCGCTGCTGTAATTGCTTCCAATCCCTCATCGCCTGTCGTGAGCTCATCTATGTCGAGCACTTCGACCGCGACTGTCTCCTGAATGGCCTTTACAGCTGCCATCTCTCCTATCGCAGTTCCTGTGTGGCAGGGTCAGATGGTTGTTGCATCCTGAGGAGCAGCTCGCCCGAGGCAGTCTTCCTTATGGCCTGGACCTTGCTCTTCAGGGCCTGGAGCGCTGGCGCTGCCTTCACCACCTTCAGGATGTCGGCATATGACTTTCCCTCGGTGCACTTCACCAGTACCGCGTCCGGCCG
Source organism: Drosophila miranda (assembly GCF_003369915.1). Taxonomy (NCBI): domain Eukaryota; kingdom Metazoa; phylum Arthropoda; class Insecta; order Diptera; family Drosophilidae; genus Drosophila; species Drosophila miranda. The sequence continues at coordinate 24,331,863 of NW_022881614.1, forward strand.
GGCTGTCGGCTTGCGCTTCGCCCGTCGCCCTCTGACCTCGTTCCACTTCTGCGCGGGGTCAGTGTTTTGCGTGCTGGTCGTCGGCTTCTTTGTCGCATCTTGCCGGTTGGCACCGTTGTTTTGCGCTGTCCGGGGCTTACGGCGTGCGCTTTCCTCCTTCGTACTGGGTGTTGTCCCCTTCCTGCGAACTCCTGGCGTCGTCTGCGTCTCCTTTGTCGATGTGGTCTTCGCATCGCCTGGGTGGGGGTTAACTAGCCTGGGGGTAGGTTCTGCGGTGTGGCAGTGGCATTGACATTCACCCATCGCTACCTTTCCTCCCGCTGGCGCCTTCAGCTGGGACCTTACCTCCAGTTGCAGCTCCTTCATGCGCGCCATCATCTTTTTGATGGCCATGTTAATGGACCTCTGTCCCTTCTCGTTCATCTGGTACAAAAGATCGTCCAGAATTGCGCCAATCTCATCGATGTCCTGCACGCTGGTCCTGCTTCTCTTGGGCGGCGTTTTCGTTCCGCTACTCGATGGGGTAGGGGGGTCACGCTGCGTCTTTGGGGTGTCGGCATCTCTGTTGCCGTCCTGTGACGGCCCGCTGGCAACGCCGTGTATTTTGCTCTGTTTCATATGCAGGGCTGGGGCTGCTGGCTGCTGTGGCGGTGTTCTTGCCACTTTCGAGGCTTTTTGGAAAGCCGTTGCTTCGATGCTTGTAGTCGTACTTGCTTCGCCGGCCAAGTGTGCCACCGGCGTAGCAAGGTTGGGGAAATGCTTCTTGGGGCCTCCAGAATCCGTGCCCCTTCCGCGGGATTGCTCCGCGCGGCTGGATTTCCACCTTGTGGGTTTCCACCTGGAGTAGTTATGTTTTTCGAGTATATTTCTTTCCATTTCATGCGCATTTTATACCTACTGCCAGGTTGTTTGCATTTTATACCTTCTGCCAGGTTATTTAACTGCCGATCACTGTGATACAGACGCAGACCAAGCAGCCGCCCACTGTGGGTCAGACGCTGCTTGTGTTTGGTTGGATTGTAGGCCCTTTGGGGCGTCCATCGGTGGTCAAGAAGGGAAGTGGTTTCTTTCCTTCTTTCTGGTGCGGGCCCCGTTTTGGGGTGCGCCGCCTAGACGGTGGGGGTGTCTGTTGGCCTGCTCCATGACCTTTGACCCGTGTGTTCCGCTAGGAGTAGGGAGCCTTTGAGACTTTGGCACGGGCCTTGCCATGCACCGTAGTGTCTTCTGGCGCCATCTGTTGGTCAGGTTGCTGCGGGCGATCGGGCTTTCGCCCTCTACCGGAGCTTCCCTGTGGTACCTTTCGGGTTTCTCCGCTGCCTAACTCTGTTAAGCAGCTGATATCTAGATCAGCTGGCATGACAAGTGCATTTGCAGGGAGAGTGGAGCCGGGAGAGCGACCCCCTCACCCCTGGCCTTGGTCATCGTTCTGCATCAAGGGCCTCCGGAGCTCGTGGATGTGGCAGCTCCTATGCTTAGGCATTCTCCTGGGTATGTACCGGCGTGCGTACACTGGAGTGTTGTTGTAGTTACCCATCTGGTTTCGTTTCCCTGCAGGTGTCGCAGCTATAGGCTGCCCGCCCGGGAGCACCAAGGAAACGCGTCCGCACTTGTTCACACTTCTACTACTACCGTCCCACGAGGTGCACCTGTGAACCTGTGTGTGTGTGTGTGTGTCTGTGTGCGCGTAAAGCCATGGCAGAGGAGTCTTCCAATTGGCCTATTCCGCCTGAAGAGTCTATAAATGCAACACACAGAAATACAGAAATACAAAAATATGCAGGCCAGAATTGGGTGGGAAAAAGCGTACGCATTTCAGGAGGGAAATTAAGTTTCCACCGGCCAATGGCTCCCAATAGGATAAATATTGATGGAAAAGAAATTCAATTTGCTTCGTCCTGCCTCTTCCTTCTGGGGCCCCCTTTCAACCTGTGGGTGTAATCGAGCCTCCGCACGATGGCTCCCTGCTGATAATTGGTGAGCCTCCGCAAATGTGGAACACTCCGGCCTAACATGATTTACACTTCAACCTGTCCTATATGGCCTATCCCAATCCCAATCTCCGTCTCTCCCCTGTGCGTGTGTGTGTGCTCGAAGGGGCTTAAGGCCATAAAAATTCCAGATGGCTCTGCTCTGGCATCGTTTTTCACTTACCCCGCCCCGATTCGAGGCAGGTTTTATTGAGATTTTTCTCCTGGAATCGCCTGCTCGAGCGGAGGGCTAGCTTCCTATTAATTGTTTGAGGAGTAACCTTGACACATGTCGAGATGGGCCGGCACGCTCTGCTGCCCACAGCTCCCCTCTGCCTCTACAAAGGCGAAACCACTCTTTCGGAGAGCGGGAGAGCGGGAGCAGGAAAATGTTCTTACAGTTTACGCTCCAAGACATTTTCCCACACTAGCGTTTAATTTAATTTTGTTCTTGTCTTCGTCTTCGTCTTTTCGCTTTTAGTTTTAGTAAAAGTTTCCCTCCGGCCTGCCTGCCCTGCCTCTCTTAATTAGCGCTTGATACAGGAGTCCCAGTACGATGCATGTGGGTTGTGGATTCCAGAATTCGCACTACAAGACCCACGGCTACAAGTACGAGTGCCTAGGGAGAGGCTCTGATCGCACACGCCAAACTTTTGAGGCCTCAAATGGAAATTTGTCGAGTGCTTGATTATGCCCAGCTCCGCTTTTGAATCTCCCAGCGATTGTGAGTGGTGCGCCCAGTGTTGTTGAAGAGTAATTCAATTTAGGACCCTTGGAGAACGATAGATTCTAGTAGACGTGCCTCAGGGGTAACCACAAACACAAGCCCTCCCTTGAATTGGCCAGAAATGGCTACGATAGTCGTGCCTCTCGCAGGCGCTGTGCTCCTTTGGCCTCCAGAGTCAATGAAAATCTCCTTATGCGGCGGCTAAAATGGAAAATATTCCCAATGCTTCCGAGGATTACCTTTGACTGGGGGGCTGATGCGTGTTTTAATGGGAAATGTCTCCCCCTCCGCGTGTATTTGCAGGCATCTCCAGAGAGAGAGAGAGGGAACTGGGAGACAGGGGGAGACGGGCATTTCACACGGCCGCGTATCGTCCGAGTAGGTCTCTGAATAATTTCCAGACATTCTCAGATATTTGAATTAATTTTCTACGGACCGTAATTCGGGGATACGTAGCTCTAATGGAACGTTCTAATGGAGTCGTGAGAGGGGGGGGGGGGGGGCACGGGGAACACACAGGTCCAAGAAGCTGTCGGTGGACTATAGTTTGAGAGTCTTTGAGGCTTCCCCCTCTCTTCAGCGGGGGGGGGGGGGGGGGGGGCTTAGTTGCAAAACAGTGCAGCAGCAGAGGCAGCAGCAGCAGCAGAGGCAGCAGCAGCAGCAGCAGAGGCAGCAGCAGCAGCAGCATGATGACAATGCCACAAAAGAAAATCCGAGAAAAGCAAGAAAAGCAAATGCTTGTCAACAGTCCGTCCCTCTTGCCTCTTGCCTCCTGCCTCCCGCCTCTAGCCCCACCCGACTCCCGACATTTGTCATGAGATATCCACTAAGTGTTCTTCCCCCCATTCCCACTCCCATTCCGACTCTCCCGCTGCATTTGAATTAACTTGACGGCAAAAGTTAAACTGCAACGCACTTAGATCCATAGCTCCTCCACCTATCATCCCACCCCACACAGAGAGCGGAATGAATGCGACGAGGATATAGGATAGGATGTACATACATATATATATGTATGTATGGGTATATGTATCTGAGCATTTGAACGAGTAGCTGCTTTGGCTGCTCTTTATTCCTTTATTCATGGCCTCATTTCATTTACGCTTTTCGTTTGTCATCTCCTGATCCCCCGGCTCCTGCTCCTGCTCTTGGCAGCCCTGTGGCTTGTCCTTTGCTGGCATCTGGATTGTGCGTCAAATGCGAGTGGGTGGGTGGGTGGTTGGCAGTACCCTCTGGCATCGATGTGCTGCGTATGCACGCATCCCACAGATTCTTAAAGCCGGCGCAGAGTCCACACTCTACCGTTTCTCGGGCGCAAACTTTCCGTGTGGAAACTTGAGCGCTTCCGAGCTCAACTTTTGCACTAATTCAACAAATTCTTCCCACATTAATTAAGCAATTTGGGAAGGAAGAAAGGCAGGAAGGCAGGCAACTCGAGCGAATCGGGAGAGCTCCGAGCATTAATTTTGTGTCAGGCGAAAGAGGGAGAACTTTGCTTAGTGCCAGCTCCCGCTCCCGCTCCAGCCACAATTAAGGGGCACTATCGAGTGGCAGCAGAACATAAATCCCTCTCCACGCGATACGCGCTAATGGAGCGTAAGCAGATCGCTGGCGGGAGAGTCTCTGATTTGCATTTAAATTCGAGTCGTGCCTGGTCCTTGTCACGGAATTTACAATGCTCTTAATTTATTTCTATCCGACAGTCTCCGCTTTCGCCTCCTCGCCCCGCAGTCTCCACTGCTCTTCCGGTTGCAGTTTGCGTGGCTTGCCGCTGGCACACTTTTAATTTGTACGCCATGTTGCAAGTCAGTGCTGTGTCCCCCGCCGTGCTCTGTGGCCTCCCTCCGTGTCCCCGTGCATTGTTCGTACTCGTTGCTCCTTTTTCTGCAGCTTTCCGTATGCATTCCTTTGGACAATGTTATCGTTTAAGCTCAATTGCATTGCACTCGGCAATCCCCCCCTCGCCACCCCTCGCCACTCGCCCCTGCTCTCCTTGTTGCTTCTGTTTGCCTTCAGCTAGAGCCCAGCAACAAAGGAAGCTTTTCTTCCTGCGATTCCTTTGGCATGTCGTTATCCTCCTTTTGTATGCATGTTTTTCTATGTTTCCGTTGTTGTGTCCCCCTCCAGCCGCCGCCAGGACGCATTGTTGCACCGCCAGTTTCCAGTTTCCAGCTTCCAAGAAGCTGTCGGTGGACTATAGTTTGAGAGTCTTTGAGGCTTCCCCCTCTCTTCAGCGGGGGGGGGGGGGCTTCTTTTTGTGCCTTGAAACATGTCTGTTTTGCCGGTTAGGCCCCGCCCCGCCCCGATCCAGCTCCAGCTCCGAACTCCAGCGGGTTTTTCCAGCTCCAAACACTCGAGGAAGAGTTTTGTTTGGCCGATCAGTTAGCGCCTCAGTTGGCGTTCCTTTGCGGCTTGACTCAATGAATGAATGAATGAATGAATCCGCGGAGGAGTGAGTGAAGCAGGGATCCAATGGGATGCCAATGGAATGCCAGTACCCTCCCCAAAAGTTAAAATATTCCTCTATAGGCATTTATTACTCATTAGACTCATTAGAAGATCTGATCAAGCGCCTTATTGATTCCTATCCATTAAATTTTCAATGAAACAATTGTTTCGTTTTTACAATACCACCTCAAAAAACACAACAAATATTTACATTATTTGCTTTTTTCGTGTTCGATTAAAGATGGAAAATATTTACATGCGGCTTTTATGGATTCAAAATGTTTATGGACTTTAATTGGGGCTCCTATTCGGACATTGCAATGTCCATCATTTCATTTATATTCATTCCCCGAGGCGGTCCATGTCCTGTTCTGTCCTGTTCTGTTGTGGTCCTTCCCGGAATGACAACAGATTCGAGGCTCATTGTTTGCCCCAATCTGGCTGTACTTTTGGCCAAAACAATTGATCAATTAAATGTGATTAATTGTTGCGTGGCAGCGACACGAGCAGGGCACAGCGGATGGGCGGGGACGGGGATAGGGACAGGCATGGACAGGGGGGGCCTGGAATTTTTGGGAAAAACAGTTGAAAAACATTAACCAGCTTTGGTTTTGGCCGACGAAACGTTTTAATTTGCTTTTGTGGACAAAAGCCCTTGCTGTCACCCTCTGGGCTCCCCTCTGGCCCCCCTCTGACCGGAGGTTTGTGGCCGACAGCCCAATGAAAATGTTTGCCATTCGCCAAATGAAACCGAAATCGAGCCTGGGCTTATTTGTTGCTTGTTTTGTGAATGGCTTTTCTATCAAATGGGCTTCCGCCGTTTACTGGGGGGATATGGGGGGATGTGTTCTATGTTTTATGGTCTTGCGAGTGGCTCCTCCAGAAGGGCCAATCCCTCAAAGTGCTGTGAACACCGTCAAATATTTGAAAGTTTGTGCGGCTCTTCTCCGGGCATCATCCGCCCCGCTGGCTGTTTGTACGTGCGAAAAGCCTTCCGCTCCGTACGTGAGGGAAGCCCCCCAGGAGCGCCCCAGGAGCCCCCTCTGGCAGGCAACAAGTTGAACACTGAATAAACAATTTATTCGACCATTTCATGCAGCACTCAACTCCGAAACTCATTTCAAACGAAAACTTATAATCAAAACGTCAGGCAGCAAGTATTTCATTTTATTTTCATTTCATCTGTGGCTTCATTCGGGGCCTTGCCCCGAAAGTTGATTAAAACTTGTCAATGCAACGTACGAATACATTTGGGTAATGCCAAATTAATAGACAGGCTTCAAACGAGTTTTTCCGGCCAGCCTGGGGCCCTGGATTGCACAAGCCGGGAGGGGTATGTAGGGGCAAATGTACAGCTACTGCGTTCAGTTTTGGGCGTGCCGTCCACGGAGGGCTGGAGGGCTGTACCCCCGAGTGGCCTTCAGAAGAACAGTTCGAGTATATGGATTGCTGGAGCGAACCCCGGGTTCAAGGCATAAATTGCCAGAGAATAAAGCAAACAGTAACCGAACCGCTAGTCGCCAACCGCGAAACGGTAAACTTAAGAGCCAGGCCAAAAGGAGCTGGCTCTTTCAATCAATTGCCGCTGGTGCCGCAGCTGCTGGGAGAGCAATCAGCATTTGGAGTCGAGTCCAGCAGGAGCATCAGGCGGCAATGGCAACTGGTTTGACTGCTTGACACAGTTGCTGGCCAGTTTCAGTCGGCTGGGTCGATGGGGGCGACGGGGGGCCAAAAGTAGTTTATGGGCGCATACTTTTTGCATTCTGCCCGGTCCCAAGCCCGAAGAAAGGTGCTGATGATGACGATGAAAAGCCAAAACGAAAGTCAAAGAGAAGAATGCAAATTTCTTGCGAGATGGCAGCGATGACGGCTCCAACTTTCCGACTTTTGACTTGCCGGAACTGCAACTGCAACCAGGTCAGTGCCTGGTCATGACACTGCTGCCACACTGTTTCCTAATGGCATTCATTTCCCTGCTAATTGCTGGGCCCTGCCATCGTATGCCCGAATCCATCACTGCCGCCTTGAACCGACCTGGCGGCTGCCCTGATTAACATTTTTCCGTGGCCCACTTGACAGTTTTCGTGTCTGTTCTGGTCTGCTGTCCAACAGACGTGGCTAATTGGTCAGCAAAAGTCGCCTTTGGACGAAACCCTGGCCGGGGCATAATAAATGTGGTGTTTATTAGCTGGAATCATGCGAGCACTTCCACCTTCTTCCACTCTCCACTCTCTCTACTCCGATTTGTAAGGATGCAGCGACTGAGGGATGTAGAAGGGCCTCGTTATGCACACATGGACCTGCACTTAAAGGCGCCCGAGGCAGCTTCCCCTCTCCACCGCAAAGAGAGGTCTATGCTGAGCCCGTCACATCGTCCTTGCACGCCTGTCATTAATACAAATGCAGACAGCCGCAGTGGCAGTGGCAGAGGCAGAGGCAGAGGCGGTGGCAGAGGCGGTGGCGGTGGCCATTTTGCCCGCGGCGGTTTGACAGCTCGCGACCTGGCTCCTCAACCAGTCAGGTCCTTCGTCTGCTCATCGGGGCTCTTTCTGAAGTGGATGTCTCACACACGGGCAGGTGGGGAGGGGCAGGGTTCCACAAAAGATGGCGGCCCATGGTGGGGCATTAATTAAATGCGAAATTCGTAGGCTGTTGGGGGCTGTGTGCTCCTTTAATGATGGATATCCCGAAGGAGCCAACGTATCGGTATTTATGGAGCCCCAATCAGAGCTCTTCATTGTTTGCTCCCCCTTTCGGAGCTCGTTCACGGTGCAGTGCATCGGAAATCGGCTTTGCAGTCGCTCAATGGAGCGCACAAGGACATTTGCATGAGCCTTTAATTTCGGCCAGATGGTTTTGGCCAAGTATCTCGGATTATGGCCCACTCAAAGCAAAGCATAGCGAGGAGGAGGAGGCGGAGGCGGAGGGCGCAACGGTGCAACGGAGTGGCAGAGAATAGTTTAGTGCCTCTGCCATACAAAATCTGCAAATCGAACATCATCATATTTTGCTATCAATTTCCTCACTGTTTGCCTATGCAGATCGAGGGGGGGGAGGAGGAATCAGGCATGGAGCAGGACCAGGAAAAGTTGTGCTGAATATTTTCATATTCGTTGAGCAGAGCGCTGTGCCTCTCGGATGGCAAAGGCAAATGCGAAATTCGCATACAAATTGTTTATTTCCCAAACACACACACCCACCCCCACACACTCATACGAGTGCATCCACTTGGGGAATGGGATGCTGCTGAAACATCTGCATCTCTGTATTTGCAACTCAACTGAACTCCCATCTCCCGTCTCCCGTCTACCTTCTCCCAGCTCCATTTGCTCTTCAGCGGAGGCAAGCAAGTGTAGTACAGCTCCAAATTGAGACAATATTTGCACACGGTTACGTATACGCCCCGCTGCACGGCACCGAACGGGATGGCATCTATAAACGAGCGTTTTCGTGTTATTGGCTTTGCAGCGGGTGGACACAGGGGACGGGGATTGGGTGGCACTGTGGCAGGGGGGGTGGGTGGCAACAACCGCTGTAATAAGACCACGTAACAAAATGATTGCATTTTCTAACAAATTCGTGAACATTTTTTGGCAGCGTTGACAGAGAGTCATATTGGCATTTCAATGAGTGTCATTTACATTAATGCCAACACGCAGGTGCGGGGTGTGGCTTTGGGGGCGAGTGAGTGGCAACTGTGGCCGCTTTATGGGAAAGCAATCCACGTTGTGGTGTCCTGGCCCTCGTTCCCCTTCGCCCCACCGCCACACCGCACCGCCGCCCCACCACCCCATGCCTGTCCCCGTTGTTTCTCAGCATCGTTATTCGCGCCATTATTCCCCGCAAGTTATCTCTCGCACGGCGCGACTTAAAAGTTAAGCGTATTCATTATGTCCTTTGTGCCAGGCGACAAAACCTTCCAGCGCCAGAGCCAGCATCCTTGCTGCCATCCTTCCTGCCGCCCGTCGCCCGTTGTAGTTGCCTGCCTTTGTTTTATTTACTTTTCCAATTGTTTTGTCGTCGCACGGAAACAATAAAAATTCATTTCACTGTAGCTCTCTTTATCCCTTATCCTTTATCCCTTATCCTTTAACTTGTGTTGCCACGAAGGCCCTGCACTTAATGCTGATTAAAAGCCTGCCGATTGCTGCTCGAACTAAAGCAGCAGTAGATCAGCCGGCTCCACCGAGATGACTTGGCCAAGTCCTTGCCTCCCCGGCTCCCGGCTTTGTCTATGACAAATGTGGAATCAGGGCTTCCGTAGAAGATTCTTCGCTGAGGATGGAGCCATATTCATCGTCTCTTTCCAGCAAACACGGATCATAGCCGCATTCAAAGACAGTGCAGGCTCTGTGCTGGGGGTCAGAGATCCATTCAAATGGCAAAAACAAACTTGACTTGACTTGAGACAAGTTTGACCCACGACCAGGCCACGTCCCCATGTCCCCACGTCCCCACGTCCCTGTTTTCCTGCAAGGCAGCAGGCAGGATATTCCTACTGGATGTAGTTCTGCTTGTCTTTTGATATGATATGCCAAATGTCGTTTATCTTGGAATGGGAATGGTATGGCATGGAATGCCTCTGTGTGTCGTGTCGTGTTTGTTTTAATCGGAGTCAACACTCAATGAGTATGAAATGGAAATGGAAATGATTTCAGACTGGCTCTGGGCTAATTACTGGCCTCTCTCTGTCTCTGTCTCTCTCTCTCTCTGTTTGCCTGCAAATTATTTGTCATTGCTGGTAATTAGGCTCTGTCTGTAGCCTGCAATTGAATATTCGTTACACTGCCGCTGTTTCTGTTTCTGCCTCTGTTTCTGCCTCTTAATTGGGGCTGTCGACGGGCCACTCGCAGGTGTAGCAATGCTCCAGCGTGGAGCTGCTTCGATTAATGGATTAGGTGAAGATTGCTCATACTCCCGACCCATTACAGATTGACAGGGCCAAAGCCATTGTTCTCCCCCTGACCCATTTTCCCTTCAGCAACACCCAATCCTCCCTATTGTCCCTGGCTCTGTCTCTGGCTCTGGCTCTGTCTCGTGTATCCTATTACCCTTCAGTAACAGTGAAATCGCATTTAGAGCTTCGAAGCTGCTTGATGCTGCTTGTTTGTCCTAGTCATTAGCTGAGCTGATGGCTGCTGGGTGATGGCTGATGCCACGACCCCCTTTCTGCCCCCCGCCGCCGGGTTCCCGCCCAGCGCTGTGCATGTGCATCCGAATGGTGGTGCTCCATCCGATCCATTGATGGCACTTTGTCCTTCCACCCATTTGACAGGATTCTCGATTATCCCTTGACGCTCTGGTGCTTCCTTTTTTTCAATTTACTTAAATCGCTCGCCTGCTCGAAGAGGATAAATCACTGGCCATATTTCATAGGCAGAAAGGACTGCAAAAATTCCCCATAAAGCCCCGAAGTCGTATGCGAATGCGAATTGAATCGCATTAACAACTTTACAACACTATAAAAATAAATTCAATGGGATTTGCGCTTGACTGCCGCCCCACCCGCGCCCCACTCCAGCCAAAGTGGAGCAACTTATCACGGCTCAGGCTCAGGGCCGGGAAACACAGTCAGAGTCGAAGTCAAAAGCGGCGGCTAAAACCCTGTAGAGCCCGGAACTTCATAGAGTGGCATCACATTTCCGGCAGGGGAGCATCAGCCATTGTTTTCCTGGTGAAGCGTTGCCATATGTTCGCCCTCCCTGTCTCTCGCTCTGAGCGATATGTGCGAGCCGCAGCACACAAAAACTTAGTTGCAAAACAGTGCAGCAGCAGAGGCAGCAGCAGCAGCAGCATGATGACAATGCCACAAAAGAAAATCCGAGAAAAGCAAGAAAAGCAAATGCTTGTCAACAGTCCGTCCCTCTTGCCTCTTGCCTCCTGCCTCCCGCCTCTAGCCCCACCCGACTCCCGACATTTGTCATGAGATATCCACTAAGTGTTCTTCCCCCCATTCCCACTCCCATTCCGACTCTCCCGCTGCATTTGAATTAACTTGACGGCAAAAGTTAAACTGCAACGCACTTAGATCCATAGCTCCTCCACCTATCATCCCACCCCACACAGAGAGCGGAATGAATGCGACGAGGATATAGGATAGGATGTACATACATATATATATGTATGTATGGGTATATGTATCTGAGCATTTGAACGAGTAGCTGCTTTGGCTGCTCTTTATTCCTTTATTCATGGCCTCATTTCATTTACGCTTTTCGTTTGTCATCTCCTGATCCCCCGGCTCCTGCTCCTGCTCTTGGCAGCCCTGTGGCTTGTCCTTTGCTGGCATCTGGATTGTGCGTCAAATGCGAGTGGGTGGGTGGGTGGTTGGCAGTACCCTCTGGCATCGATGTGCTGCGTATGCACGCATCCCACAGATTCTTAAAGCCGGCGCAGAGTCCACACTCTACCGTTTCTCGGGCGCAAACTTTCCGTGTGGAAACTTGAGCGCTTCCGAGCTCAACTTTTGCACTAATTCAACAAATTCTTCCCACATTAATTAAGCAATTTGGGAAGGAAGAAAGGCAGGAAGGCAGGCAACTCGAGCGAATCGGGAGAGCTCCGAGCATTAATTTTGTGTCAGGCGAAAGAGGGAGAACTTTGCTTAGTGCCAGCTCCCGCTCCCGCTCCAGCCACAATTAAGGGGCACTATCGAGTGGCAGCAGAACATAAATCCCTCTCCACGCGATACGCGCTAATGGAGCGCAAGCAGATCGCTGGCGGGAGAGTCTCTGATTTGCATTTAAATTCGAGTCGTCCCTGGTCCTTGTCACGGAATTTACAATGCTCTTAATTTATTTCTATCCGACAGTCTCCGCTTTCGCCTCCTCGCCCCGCAGTCTCCACTGCTCTTCCGGTTGCAGTTTGCGTGGCTTGCCGCTGGCACACTTTTAATTTGTACGCCATGTTGCAAGTCAGTGCTGTGTCCCCCGCCGTGCTCTGTGGCCTCCCTCCGTGTCCCCGTGCATTGTTCGTACTCGTTGCTCCTTTTTCTGCAGCTTTCCGTATGCATTCCTTTGGACAATGTTATCGTTTAAGCTCAATTGCATTGCACTCGGCAATCCCCCCCTCGCCACCCCTCGCCACTCGCCCCTGCTCTCCTTGTTGCTTCTGTTTGCCTTCAGCTAGAGCCCAGCAACAAAGGAAGCTTTTCTTCCTGCGATTCCTTTGGCATGTCGTTATCCTCCTTTTGTATGCATGTTTTTCTATGTTTCCGTTGTTGTGTCCCCCTCCAGCCGCCGCCAGGACGCATTGTTGCACCGCCAGTTTCCTTTTGTTGGCCCCGATTGCAGTTGCCTGCACAACAAGGAGCTTTTCAGACGGGTCTTCCTTCTGCACGCTGTCTCGGATATTTAATTGATGCCCCGCAGGGTATGCCGCAGGGGCTGGTGGCTGATACTATTCTTTTAATGCAGTTAAATGCTCAACACACATCTCTGTCCCCCCTCTGCTTGTTTCCCCCTGGTTTTCATTTAGTTTTCCCTGTTTTCCTTATTGTGTCTAGACCGGAGACAGGCGCATTTCCGGCACGCAACTCCGGGTCGTGTCTCGGGTCCCAGACAATGAATTTTATTGCATTTCATGTCCCTGGAATCGACTAATGCTTGCCAGGCACGCAGGTCCTTGCTTATCCTTGCCGCCAATTTATGGAAGTATTCAGACAGCAGACACCAGACAGCCCCGAACAGGCAGTGAGTCAGTCCCGCGCGGCATGCCACGGATATCTGCCACTTCGTTAAAACAAAACAAGCCATAATATTAATTTTCCCCCAAAAGAGAAGTCACTCGGCCCCAGTCTCAGCCCCAGTCTCCGCTCCAGTCTCCGCTTTTGAGTCTCATTATGTTCGAAATTCAATTATAGTCCTGCCCGAGAGTCCTTAGGCTTCGTAGCTGCGGAGCGGGGACTACCATTTCCCCCGTAATGTTGATCAATTTTCATGAGCAGGAAACAAGCAAGTTTTCCTCTGCTTTTGCTCATCAATAATCATGGAATGAAAATGCCTTCAGCTCTTTTTTACGTGGGGCTTCTCATTAGCGACGCAGAGCTGCCACGCCCACGCCCACACAGCGACTTGCCGGAGGCGGGGGCGGGGGCTGTGATAAATTTCCATCAGGCTTACAGTTGACACGTTTTGTGTTCTTCTTCCTGCCTTCTCCGCTTGCATTTCGCACTCTTTGCGAAAGGACAAAAAGTCAAAATGAATGTGGCGGAATGTGGGAACTTTTGGGGCTGGATAATATTTCAGGAACACCTCCGCAGGACGCTGATACTTAAAAATTTTCCATCTGCTTCTGCCTCTGTCTTGGGGGCGGATTGCTGTCTTGTAAAACGCGAGTGTTTATGGGCAACCCTTCCAAGGAGAAGGACCCTTCTACCCTTCTAAACTGCAGCAGCAGTCGGCCAATATTAATTAGTCAGCAGAAGCGAACACCCCCCCTAAACGCGCCTCCGGTCGGGCCTGCTTCCCTCTTTGTTTTCCAAGTGTTGCCTGCAACGTGTGAGAATTTAATAATTTCATGTCTGCTGGCAGCAGCCGCCTGTTCCGCCGACCGTTTCAGGCTTGACGGACCATGAAAAGCGTCTGCCTGCCGCCACGGGCAGGCCCCAGGTGAGAATGGGGTGCCTGTCGGTGTGCAATATGCCGCATGGCGGAACAATAACCGCCCGGCAGCCCCGCAGCCACCCCGCACCCCGGGCCTGCCACCGAGTCTGGCACACGTCCACCGCGAGCGCGGCCAAGCTGAAATTTTAATTAAACATTTTAACACTGCAATCAACAGAAAGTTAAGCGACTGCCACGACATGTAATTGCAGTCTCCAGACTTTCTCCCCGAAAAACACTCCCTTCGTCTCTCTCTCTCTCTCTCTTTCTCTGTCGCTCTTGGAGCCTGTGATCTGGGATGTGATCTTGGGGCCATAGGTACTCAGCTGTCGGTTCCAGCAGCCAGAAGCCATGCTAATTTCATAGGCGCGCCATCCTGCACTGCACTGCGTATGCGCAATATCCCTGTCCCCCTGGAAGGGGAATTGCTGGAACGTGTCTTTCATGGGGCGAACGTCCGAATTATCTGCATCCAAATGAAGCACAACGAACAAACAGTTTAGTTGCAGCTGGAATGGAGTTCGAGCACAGCCCCCCAAGGCCCCTGACCCCGAACCGACCCACCTGTTTAGGCCGCCCTATCGCCCAGGGCCAGGTCTGTATGTGGCCCGTGGCTGGCTTTGGCTAATTAACGAACCCGAAACGCATTCGCAAAGGCCATTAGAGGGACATCAAATCGAATTTCATTAAATTATCAGCTCCTGCAACGGGCGACGGGTGACGGTCACCCGAGCCCTGGTCAGTGTCACATTGTTGCATTTTGTTGGCTGCCGCTGTCCTGTCCGGGCCCCTGCCCTGCACCCCTGTCTGATTAAGCCGTATTTTTAATTTTGGGCAAACTGTGAAAAGTGGAGAAAGGAGAAAATGAGTCAAAGAGCCCTCCTCCCGAGAGATTAAATTTCGTTTTATCTAGCTAATACGAAAAACCCTCGAAAAGTCTGGGTTTGCTGCGGAGAAGAAAGGGAAAATGGGGGTGATACACCCCCCGCGCTGTGGCGGTGTGGCTGTGGAAAACTCTGTGCAGGCCGGCGACATGAAGAGTTTTTAATTAAGTCAAAAGCAAAAGCATTAAAAACGTCAAAACATGAGCAGAGGCAGCCTGCATGCTCGTGGCTTATGGCTCGTGGCCCTTCACAAGAAGAGGATATCATTAGGCTCTCAAAATGCTTGCGACTCCCAATCACTCCGTGTTCCTTTACAGACAGATGGCCACGCCCGCTGCCCGCCCACCGATGATAATTGAATAGGAGCTCTGATTGCACTGTGGCTCGTTGGCTCTCGCAGCACACCCACACCACCCGCAGGAGGGAGCCTCCTTCAGACACAGAGGCAGACACATCGACCAACGACCATCGACACCGACAGCCACTGCGAGTGTCGTGGTCGTGGCAATGCAGACGAGGGACTGGCGGAGTAGCTGGTGGAGGGTGGGGCTGGGGCTGCTGGCGCTGCTCCAGCTGGCCCGCCACCATCTGTCCGAGGGGTATCTGATCGTGGTGCACGAGGACGCGGCGCCGGGGACGGTCATCTTCAACGCCTCCGTGTACAATCTGGGCTCGGAGCGGCACTACAAGATCAATGCGCACAAGTCGGCCAACTTTGTGCACCACCTGGTCACGGTCAGCCACAAGGACGGGCAGATCCAGCTGCGGAAGGCGCTCAAGTGCGACGGCATCTACTACCCGAGCCTGTTTACCTTCTACGTGGACTCGACGTTGAACCGGCTGCGCAGCATCGACTACTACAGCCTGCCGGTGAGGATATTCGTCTCGGGGCACAGCTGCAACGATGACAGGCGCGTCGAGCAGGAGCTGCACCACCACCAGCACCACTACGAGGAGGAGGACAACACGGGCTACTCCAAGCGGCGGCGCAGGCGGTCCGCGCCGCTGGAGGTCCAGCTGCTGGACGGCAACCAGCTGGAGCAGGCCTACAGCCAGAACAGCACCGAGTTCCGGGCCGGAGACCTGATCTTTGGCGACAGCTTCGAGAACGAGATGCGGCACCGCATCCTCAGCCGCAAGCGGCGCGCACTGCCCTCGTCCGACCCGCTGCACCTGCAGCCGGCCCTCCATCGGCGCATCTCCGACGCCAAGCAGTGGATCTCGGAGACGTACGCCTCCTACGCCATCCACACGACGGACAAGTGGAACCAGATCTGCCTGCGCAAGTCGCAGCTCATTAACAGCCTGAACGCTTTCCTGCCCTGGACCGTGTGCCAGTTCTGCAAGGTGAACTTCCTCGACGTGAACGACGAGCGGTTCGCCATCGAGCACCGGAACCGGGACCTGGTGGCCAGCCGCGACGTCTGCATCCACGAGTCCATGTGGAAGGTCAGCATCACGCTCAACATCCGGTGCAGCCGCAACGACATCGTCGACTCTGACCACCGCCTGAAGATCGTCTACCACCACCAGGAGTTCAACGACACCGACATCGCCAGGCGCGTGCGCCGTGAGCTGCGCAACCAGTCGCCCTACTTCGAGCAGGCCCTCTACGTGGCCGCGGTGCTGGAGGAGCAGGCGTCCGGGGCGGCGGTCACCACCGTCCGGGCCCGCGACCCCGAGGACTCCCAGGTGGTCTTCTCCATGGTCTCGCTGCTGGACTCGCGCTCGCAGTCGCTCTTCAAGGTGGACTCGCGCACCGGCTTGGTCACGACGTCGGCCAGCCTCGATCGCGAGCTCATGGACGTCCACTACTTCCGCGTGGTGGCCACCGACGACAGCTTCCCGCCCCGCTCCGGCACCACCACGCTCCAGGTGAATGTCCTCGACTGCAACGACCACAGTCCCACCTTCGAGGCGGAACAGTTCGAGGCGAGCATCAGGGAAGGCGCCAGCGTGGGCTCCACAGTCATCACCCTGCGAGCCACCGACCAGGACATTGGCAAGAATGCGGAGATAGAGTACGGAATCGAAACAGTTACAGGTAAGTGGACAGCACGACGAGGCCTTTGTTTACACTACGGAGGCGTTAGGGTACCACTTTTCCGCCTACTCGAAGAGTTTCGGGACATTTTAGGATGGATGCCATCAAGTGGGGACAGGGTATCAAGTAGCCTAGCCTAGATAAATGGCTATCGGCGGCGGTCACGATCGATACGACACAGTCGGTTTATCGAAGGTCCAGAGAACAGGCCTTCGGAAACATATAGTTTGAACTGTTATTCGATCTAAACAGAACATCATCAATAGCCGAGTTTTTGTAGACATGTCTGTATGTCGAGGCGGACGTCTGTCCGTCTCGATGAGCGCCTAGATCTCAGGGACTATACAAGCTAGAGTAACCAAATTTTGTATCCAGGCTCCTGTGAGGTCACTTTGTTACCAGTGATACCTTAGGCTCCGCTATTATTATAGCCGAAATATGTTTGCAGTGTCTACGCTGCACCATTCCCTCTCTCACTCTCACACACTCTTCCTCGTGCATTGTGCGGTCCCTGCCAGAGGAGAGCGAGAGTGGCTATTGTTGGTGCGAGAAGTGAGAGAGACATAGATGTAGCTGAATAAAAAAGAGGCAATCCGATCATAAAGGTCCTTAGGTGTCTCGTTTTAATGTCGTAGAACAACAAAGACCCGAGATGCAGCCCCAGTGTAAACAGGCTGTAACAGAAGATCGCTACCAGATTCGTTCGCTATATTGTATACTGATATCTCCCTGTGGCATTTACAGATGGCACCGGATCGACGCAGGATCAGGAGCTGCCCATTTTCCGGATAGACTCCCGCTCGGGTGTCATCTCCACGCGCAGTAGTCTGGACAGAGAGACGTCGGACAGCTACCACCTGCTGGTGACCGCCTCGGACATGGCAGCAGCCCAGAGCGAACGCAAGACCGCCACGGCCAGTGTGCTTGTGAAGGTCCTGGACGACAACGACAACTATCCGCAGTTCAGCGAGCGCACGTACACCGTCCAGGTGCCGGAAGACCAGTGGGGCGGCAGCGAGGACAATACCGTGGCCCACATACGGGCCACAGACGCGGACCAGGGCAACAATGCGGCCATCCGGTACGCGATCATAGGCGGCAACACGCAGTCGCAGTTCTCCATCGACTTCATGTCGGGCGACGTAAGTCTGGTGAAGCCCCTGGACTACGAGAGTGTGCGCAGCTATCGCCTGGTGATACGCGCCCAGGACGGGGGAAGTCCCTCGAGGAGCAACACCACCCAGCTGCTGGTCAACGTGATAGACGCCAACGACAATGCGCCGCGCTTCTACACGTCCCAGTTCCAGGAGAGCGTGCTGGAGAACGTCCCCGTCGGCTACAACATCATTCGGGTACAGGCCTACGACTCGGACGAGGGCCCCAACGCGGAGATCACGTACAGCATCTCCGAGCGCGACGACAACTTTCCGCTGGCCGTCGATCCTCGAACCGGCTGGGTGCAGACCATCAAGCAGCTGGACAGGGAGGAGCAGAGCCGCTTCGCCTTCCAGGTGGTGGCCAAGGACGGCGGAGTGCCGCCCAAGTCCGCCAGCTCCGCGGTGGTGATCACCGTCCAGGATGTGAACGACAACGACCCCACCTTCAACCCCAAGTACTACGAGGCGAATGTGGGGGAGGATCAGCCGCAGGGCACGCCCGTCACTACTGTCACGGCCACAGACCCGGACGAGGACTCGCGGCTGCACTACGAGATCACGACGGGCAACACGCGCGGACGCTTCGCGATCACCTCGCAGAACGGCAGGGGTCTCATCACGATCGCCCAGTCCCTGGACTTCAAGCAGGAGAAGCGCTTCCTGCTCACGGTCACGGCCACCGACTCCGGCGGACGTTCCGACACGGCCACGGTGCACATCAACATAACGGACGCGAACAACTTTGCCCCCATCTTCGAGAACGCGCCCTACAGCGCCTCCGTGTTCGAGGATGCGCCCGTGGGCACCACCGTGCTGGTGGTCTCTGCCACCGACAGCGACGTGGGGATCAACGCGCAGATCACGTATTCGCTAAACGAGGAGAGCATCAACGGACTGGGCAGCCCGGACCCCTTCTCCATTAATCCGCAGACGGGGGCGATCGTCACGAACGCCCCCCTTGACAGGGAGACGACCAGCGGGTACCTGCTGACAGTCACCTCCAAGGACGGCGGCAGTCCCTCGCTGAGCGACACCACCGACGTGGAGATCAGTGTCACGGACGTCAACGACAACGCGCCCGTGTTCAAGAACCCGCTCTACCAGTCCTCCATTCTGGAGGACGCGCTGGTCGGCACCTCGGTCATCCAGGTGTCCGCCTGCGATCCGGACATCGGCCTCAATGGGCGCATCAAGTATCTGCTGAGCGACCGCGACGTGGAGGACGGCTCCTTTCTGATTGACCCCACGTCGGGAACAGTCCGCACCAACAAGGGCCTGGACAGGGAGAGCGTGGCCGTCTACCACCTGACAGCCATTGCCGTGGACAAGGGCTCGCCGCCGCTGTCCAGCTCGGTGGAGGTGCAGATTCGGCTGGAGGACGTCAACGACTCGCCGCCCACCTTTGCCTCGGACAAGATCACGCTCTACGTGCCGGAGAACTCGCCCGTGGGCTCTGTGGTCGGCGAGATACACGCGCACGATCCGGACGAGGGCGTCAACGCCGTGGTCCACTACTCGATCATCGGCTGCGACGACTCCAACTCCTTCTCGCTGGTCACGCGACCGGGCTCCGAGCGCGCCCAGCTGCTGACAATGACGGAGCTGGACTACGAGTCGTCCCGGAAGCGGTTCGAGCTGGTGGTGAGGGCGGCCAGTCCGCCGCTTCGCAACGATGCCCACATCGAGATCCTGGTCACGGACGTGAACGACAACGCGCCGGTGCTGCGCGACTTCCAGGTGATCTTCAACAATTTCCGCGACCACTTCCCCAGCGGCCAGATCGGACGCATTCCGGCCTTCGATGCGGACGTCAGCGACAAGCTGAACTACCGCATCCTCTCCGGCAACAATGCCAACCTGCTGCGGCTAAACAGCAGCTCCGGCGGACTGATACTCAGTCCGCAGCTCAACACGAACGTGCCCAAGTTCGCTACGATGGAGGTGTCCGTCTCGGACGGCATCAACGAGGCCAAGGCCATCATGCAGCTGTCGGTGCACCTCATCACGGAGGACATGCTGTTCAACTCGGTGACGGTGCGCCTGAATGAGATGACGGAGGAGGCCTTCCTGTCGCCGCTGCTCAACTTCTTCCTCGACGGCCTGGCGGCCATTATCCCCTGCCCCAAGGAGAACATCTTCATCTTCAGCATACAGGACGACACGGACGTCATGTCGCACATCCTGAACGTCAGCTTCTCGGCGAAGCGGCCCGACGTCTCGCACGAGGAGTTCTACACGCCGCAGTACCTCCAGGAGAGGGTCTACCTCAACCGGGCCATTCTCGCGCGCCTGGCCACCGTGGAGGTGCTGCCGTTCGACGACAACCTGTGCGTGCGGGAACCTTGCCTGAACTTCGAGGAGTGCCTCACGGTGTTGAAGTTCGGCAACGCCTCGGAGTTCATCCACAGCGACACGGTGCTGTTCCGGCCCATCTATCCGGTGCACACGTTCGCCTGCTCCTGCCCGGAGGGCTTCACCGGCAGCAAGGAGCACTACCTGTGCGACACCGAGGTGGACCTGTGCTACTCGAACCCCTGCCAGAACGGGGGCTCCTGTGTGCGGCGCGAGGGCGGCTACACCTGCGTCTGTCCGGTCTCGCACACTGGCCTTAACTGCGAGACGACCGTCAGCAAGCTGCGGCCCTGCATGTCGGACGCCTGCGAGGGCGGCCTCTCCTGCATGAACAACTACCTGAGCTCCCAGCCGCCGCCCTACACGGCCACCTGCGAGCTGCGCTCCCGCTCCTTTTCCCGCAACTCCTTCCTGACCTTCGAGAGCCTCAAGCAGCGGCACCGCTTCAACCTCAAGCTGCGCTTCGCCACCGTCCAGGACAACGGCCTGCTGCTCTACAACGGCCGCTACAACGAGCTGCACGACTTCATAGCCCTGGAGATCCTCGAGGGGCACATCAGCTTCTCCTACTCACTGGGCGACCACAGCCAGCGGCTGTCCGTCGAGCAGCAGTCCAAGGTCTCCGACGGCCAGTGGCACGAGGTGGAGGTGGCGTACCTCAACCGCAGCGTCACCCTGGTCCTGGACAAGTGCGACACGGCCATCGCCCTGTCGGGAGAGCAGCTGGGGCACCGCTGGCACTGCGCCGACCAGACCACGCTGAAGCTGGACAAGCGATGCGCTCTGCTGACCGAGACCTGCCATCGATTCCTCGACCTCACGGGACCCCTGCAGGTGGGCGGACTGCCGCGCATACCCGCCCACTTCCCAGTGGCCAATCGCGACTTCGTCGGCTGCATCTCGGACCTGAGGATTGACGACCGCTACGTGGACCTCAACTCGTACGTGGCCGACAACGGTACGATCTCCGGGTGTTCGCAGAAGTCGGCGCTGTGCGCCTCGGAACCGTGCTTCAACGGCGGCACCTGTCGCGAGGGCTGGAGCACCCACACCTGCGAGTGCCCCGTGGGCTATGCGGGCATCAACTGCCAGGAGAACATTCCCGCCCCCTGGCGCTTCTCCGGCGACGGCAGCCTCAGCTTCAACCCCCTGCTGCGGCCCATCCAGCTGCCGTGGCACACCTCCTTCTCGCTGCGCACGCGCCAGCGAGACGCCTTCATCATGCAGATCCAGATCGGGCAGAACAGCTCGGCGGTGGTCTCCCTCAAGCACGGCATCCTCTACTACACGTACGACAACGAGCCGATGTACCTGGCCGGGGCCTTCCTCTCCGACGGCGCGTGGCATCGCGTGGAGATCAAGTGGCAGCAGGGCTCCGAGGTCCAGTTCTCCGTGGACTACGGCCAGCGCTCGGGCTCAGTGCCCATGTCCCAGAAGGTGCAGGGCCTCTATGTGGGCAAAATAGTCATCGGCAGCGTGGACGACACCATTGGGGCCGTACTGGAGGCGTCTCCCTTCGAGGGCTGCATACAGGACGTGCGCATCGGAGCCGGACAGTCCGTGCTGTCGCGGCCCACCATCCGGGAGAACGTGGAGGACGGCTGCGAGTCGCGGGCCCAGTGTCCGGACAACTGTCCGGCCCACTCCGACTGCGCCAGCAGCTGGGACGCGGCCACCTGCGAGTGCGAGGCAGGCTACGTGGGCGCGGAGTGCGCTCCCATCTGCACGGTCAACCCGTGCACCGCGGGCGTGTGTCGGGGCAACGTCAGTCTGGCGCGGGGCTACCGCTGTGAGTGCAACAGCAGCTTCCAGCACGGCGACTACTGCGAGAGGGAGCTGCAGCAGCCCTGCCCCGGGGGGTGGTGGGGCGACCGCGTGTGCGGGCCCTGCAAGTGCAACCTGAAGCAGGGCTACCATCCGGACTGCAACAAGACGACGGGCCACTGCTACTGCAAGACGAACCACTACCAGCCGCCCAACGAGACGGCCTGCCTCTCCTGCGACTGCTACTCCATCGGGAGCTTCAACAGCGCCTGCAACCGCCTCACGGGGCAGTGCGAGTGCCGCGAGGGCGTCATCGGACGCCGCTGCGACTCCTGCTCCAACCCCTACGCAGAGGTCACGCTCAACGGCTGCGAGGTGGTATACGACGCCTGTCCGCGGTCCTTTGCGGCGGGCATCTGGTGGCCCCGCACACCCCTGGGCAGCGTCACCGTCCAGAACTGTCCGCTGCCGGCGCGCGGCAAGGGCCAGCGCAGCTGCGACAGCCAGACGGGCAGCTGGACCACTCCGGACATGTACAACTGCACCTCGGAGCCGTTCGTGGAGCTGAGGCGGCAGCTGTCGCAGCTGGAGCGCCTGGAGCTGGAGCTCAACTCGTTCGTGGCCATCAAAATGGCGGAGCAACTGCAGCGGGCCTGCGAGGCCGTCGACCGCAGTGGCGTGGCCAAGCAGCCGGCGCCCAGGCCCAGCGGCAGGCGCTACAAGATGGAGTCCTCGTTCCTGCTCAACGCCGGCGGCAACGTGTGGTCGCACGAGTTGGAGATGGACTACCTGTCGGACGAGCTGAAGTTCAGCCACGACCGGCTGTACGGCGCCGATCTGCTGGTGACGGAGGGCATCCTCCAGGAGCTGATCAACTACGAGCTGATGCAGAGCGGCCTGAACCTGTCGCACAGCCAGGACAAGTACTTCATCAAGAACCTGGTGGAGGCGGCGAGCGTGATACTGGAACGCAAGTACGAGGCGGAGTGGCGACGGGCCCCGGAGCTCATCCAGCGCGGCCCCGACGACCTGGTGGATGCCTTCAACAAGTACCTGGTGGTGCTGGCGCGCTCCCAGCACGACACCTACACCAATCCCTTCGAGATCGTGCAGCCAAACGTGGCCCTGGGCCTGGACATCGTCACCACCGAGTCCCTGTTCGGCTACGAGCCGGAGCAGCTCAGCGAGTACCAACGGAGCAAGTACCTCAAGCCGAACGCCTTCACCACCGAGAGCGTGGTACTGCCCGACACCAGCGGCTTCCTGCAGCACTCCGCCAAGCAGAAGCCCGTGATCAGCTTCCCCAAGTACAACAACTACATTCTGGACAGGCACAAGTTCGATAAGCACACCAAGGTGCTCGTCCCGCTCGAGATGCTCGGCATCACGCCGCCCGAGAGCGACGAGGTCACCCAGGGCAGTCGCCGGGGCAACGACTACCGGGCCATCGTCGCCTACGCCCAGTACAAGGACGTGGGCCAGCTGCTGCCGGACCTCTACGACGAGACCATCACGCGCCGCTGGGGCGTCGACGTGGAGCTGGCGACGCCCATACTCTCACTGCAGATCCTGGTGCCATCGATGGAGCGGGAGCAGGAGCAGCAGCAGCAGCAGCGCTTCGAGATTCCGTCGCGAAAGATCTCCTCTTCGTCGTCATCGTCCAGCACCTCCTCGTCCTCTGGCAGCACGGAGCAGCAGTTCGTGGAGGTCTTCGACGTGCCCAAGGCCCCGAGCAGCAGCAGCGAACAGCAGATCGAGGACATCCGGATCACGGCACACGATATTCCGCCGCCAGCCTCCTCCGGGGAGCAGCTGGAGGCCAGCAGCAACGAGGACGGCACGGAGGTGCAGGAGCCCCACATCCACCTCAACCTGGACGACATCGAGTTCCATGGCAACTCGGGCGAGGAGCTCCTGCCCCCCGACTCCACCGAACTGCTGAACCCCAACTACGAGGGGACGGGCGCAGCCTCCGGCAGCGAGGAGCAGCCGAAGGGCGAGAACGAGGCCATCTACCGGGACCGACGACTGGTCAAGCGGAAGGTGGAGGTCATCTATCCCTCAGACCAGCTCCAGCAGGCGCCGGAGCGCATGGTCTACCGCTCGCTGGGCTCGCCGCACCTCCTGCAGCCCATCAAGCTGCAGATGTGGCTGGACATGGACACGGCGCGCTTCGGCCCGCGCTCCAACCCGCAGTGCGTGCGCTGGAACTCCTTCACCAACCAGTGGACCCGTCTGGGCTGCCAGACGGAGGCGCCCGACGGCGACTTCGCGCCCTCGCCGCAGCAGCCCATCCTGATCAACTGCAGCTGCACGCAAATCTCCAACTACGCGGTGGTTGTGGACATCATTGATCCCGAGGACATACCGGAGCCCTCGCTCCTGGTGCAGATCACCTCGTACTCGGCCTTCATGGTCTCCCTGCCGCTGCTGCTGGGCGTGCTCCTGGCCCTGGGCCTGCTCCGCGGCCAGCAGACCAACTCGAACACCATCCACCAGAACATCGTGCTGTGCGTCTTCTTCGCGGAGCTGCTCTTCTTCGTGGGCATGCAGTCGCGGCGGCACCTGATCGACAACGAGTTCCCCTGCAAGCTGATCGCCATCTGCCTGCACTACTTCTGGCTGGCGGCGTTCGCCTGGACCACCGTCGACTGCGTGCATCTCTACCGCATGCTCACCGAGATGCGGGACATCAACCACGGCCCCATGGGCTTCTACTTTGCCATGGGCTACGGCGCTCCCGCCGTCGTTGTGGGCCTCTCCGTGGGCGTCCGGGCCCACGAGTACGGAAACAGTTTGTTGTAAGTATTCCCCGCAATCGTCCCTTGTCCTCCTTCTCACTTCATTTGTTATCCCTTGCAGCTGCTGGCTGTCCGTGTACGAGCCCGTGGTGTGGTGGCTCGTGGGACCCATTGCCGGCATGTCCGTGGTGAACCTCCTGATCCTGTTCGTCTCCGTGAAGGCCGCATTCACGCTGAAGGACCACGTGCTGGGCTTCGGCAACCTGCGTACGCTGCTCTGGCTGTCGGTGGTCTCGCTGCCCCTGATGGGGGCCATGTGGGTGCTCGCCGTGCTGGCCGCCTCGGAGCACTCGCAGCTGCTGAGCCTGCTGCTCTCCGGCGTGGTGCTGCTGCACGCGCTCTTCTGCCTCATTGGATACTGCATCATCAACAAGCGGGTGCGCGAGAACCTCCAGCGCACATGCCTGCGCTGCATGGGCCGCAAGGTGCCGCTGCTCGACTCCTCGATGGTGGTCAGCAACAGCTCCCACAACGTGAACGGGGCCACGCGGCCGAACAACTTCCTGGCGGGCACCTACGACACGACCACGAGGCGGAACATCGGCATCAGTGCCAGCAGCACCACCTCCCGCAGCACGGCCAAGACCAGCTCGAGTCCCTACAGCGACGGCCAGCTGCGGCAGACCTCCACGTCCACCTCCAACTACAATTCGGCCAGCGACGCGCCCAGCTTCCTGCGCGGCTTCGAGTCCTCCACCACCGGAAGGAGTCGCGGCGAGGAGAAGCCCCCGAGGCGGCGAACCGAACGGAAGGACTCCGACTCTGGCTCTGAGACCGACGGCCACTCGCTGGAGCTGGCCTCCAGCCACTCCAGCGACGACGACGAGTCGCGTACGGCACGCTCCTCCGGCACGCACCGCAGCACGGCCGTCAGCTCCACTCCGGCCCACCTGCCCAACATCACGGAGCACGTGCAGGCCACCACGCCCCCAGAGCTGAACGTGGTGCAGAGCCCGCAGCTCTTTCCGAGCGTCAACAAGCCCTTGTACGCCCCCCGGTGGTCCAGCCAGCTGCCGGACACGTACATACAGTCACCGCCGAACATCGGACGATGGTCCCAAGACACGGGCTCCGACAACGAGCACGTGCACGGCCAGAAGATGACCATCTCGCCCAACCCCCTGCCCAACCCCGACCTCACGGACACCAGCTATCTGCAGCAGCACCACAACAAGATCAACATGCCGCCCTCGATCCTCGAAACCATTCGGGACGCCCGCGACGGCTACGAGGACAGTCTGTACGGGCGGCGCGGCGAGTGCCCGGACAAGTACGACTCCTACAAGCCGCCCAGCCACTACGGCAGCGAGAAGGACTACCCGGGCGGCGGCAGCGGCTCCCAGACCATCGGTCACATGCGCAGCTTCCACCCGGATGCGGTGTACCTCAGCGACAGCATCTACGACAAGCAGCGGACCCTGGGCAGCGGCTACCTGGGCGCCAAATCGGAGTCGCGCTACCTCTCCAAGGACCGCATCACCCCGGACATCTACGGCTCCCGCGACGGCCACTACAGCCTTAAGAGGCAGCCCGCCTACCCCACGGACTCGCTGCACTCGGTCCACTCACTGCTCAAGAACGACTACCACCACCAGCAGCAGCAGCAACAGCAGCAGCTGCAGGCGCAGGCGCAGGACAGGCTGTCGGAGGGATCGGACAAGAACGGATACCACTTTCCCTACACAGCAGAGGAGGACCATCTGACCACGCGCAAGATGAGCCACACGCAGCCCCCCTCACTGCACGGCTCCCAGCTGATGCACCCCCGGGCCTGGGCATGGGCCTGGGTATAAGCATGGGGATGGGTCTTGTGAACGATGTAAACAACCCGGGCCTGATGGCCCGACACACGATGAACGGCGGCTCGCGGGCCTCGTCGCCACCCTCCAGCATGGTGGCGCCCATGCAGCCGCTGGGCCCCCTGGCCAGCATCACGGACACTGAGTGAGTGTTAATCCGAGAGCTGAGCCCACAAATTTGTGTTGGTTTCTGCTTGGGTTTGGTTGTAGTTGCTGGTTCCTGGCTCCTGGCTCCTGAGGCGGTGCCAGCTAGTGCTTCTTGTAACCGATGTTGTTCCGATCCCGAGTCCTGTACGATTTATGTTTATTTGATTTGCTGTTGGTCTGCTGCTAGAGATCAGTTTTGCTTTTGAACTGTGGTTCGTTTTTCACATTTGACTCCGGCCATTAATCTGGGGTCCTCTTTGTTTCCGGTTCTCTTTTCTTTATGGCATTCCCCATCATCTAAACCAAAACAACAACCAACCAACGACAACAATGATATAAACTCTTTTGTCCGGCACCCATCCATCCACTCCTCCGTTCCTGTTGAACAAAAAGATGCAAATGCAAATGAATATGGTACAACACACACACACACAACCAGATAAACGGGCACGCTTACACGTACACTCACACACTCATACATTCCTCTATACATATCCTTTCAGCTGGTCCTGGGAACGTTTGAACCGAATCTAATTTGACTATTCTTCTACACTTCTATTCTCTCTCCCATCTTCTTCGTTTGCTCTTTTTCTCTCTCTCTCTAATAAAAAATGATAAAACGCATACTAACACACACACACATACACACACGCATACGCATTGGCAACAAAATATAATCCAACGTGATGCAAAATACTACAAACCGCTGGCGGCTCGTCTCCCTCTGCCGTCTGTCTAACCCCCAATCAAATAAAACCACATCACCATCAACTACAACCACACAACTACAACTACAACAACTAAAACTACATCAACAGCTCAGAGGTAAACCACAAGGAAAATGCATTTTCAACTCGCACATCACATTCGCCCATTTTCCATTTTCCATTCACCCATTTTTGTATTCTCCACTTTCCATTGTCGTTTTGTGTTACATTTTTCCCTATCGTTTGAACCTAGCTTAAGTGTGTGTAAAGATATTTGGATTCGGATTAGGATGCCGATTCGGATTCGATCTCCCTGCCAAATTTCGGAGTGCGCAGTTTTCAATTTAATTTGAACCCCTCTCCCATTGAACCATTGAATGTGAATATTGATTTTGTATACCAACCAAATTGTGTCTCCTCCCCCTTATCCCACCGCCGCCTCCGTTCCGTTCCGTTCATTATTGTTTGATTTTTTAATATAATTGAATTTTAAAACTCTGTTACTTGTAATTCGAATGTAATGCAATTGCAACCCGTAATTTTGAATTGAATTGAATTGAAACTTGTGTTATGTTCTCAATCACAAATCATACGCATCAATCATACATCTGTACATACAACCACACATCCATTGAATCAACACAACAACAGACGCTCTATACAACCTCCACATCTCCACAGTTCGACATTATTTGGCTGCAACGCAGGCAACAGAGGCAGCAGTATCCTTGGTCGCTCACAATATGGTACTAACAACAACTGAAAACCGAACACAGGAACCGTCTAGCTAGCTCCCCCAGTTAATCGAAAGCCTTAGCTCCCCTGTACTCCACTGCGAGTGGCAAACTATCAAAATCGTATACTCGTAATGCCAGAGCAGAGCCGTTTCCCCCTCTAGTACCTGCCAAATGCATAGTATGTTAATGTATTCAGTCTCGATTGAGTTTGAACTAAACCCAAAGACATTTGAGCCCAATAACGATTATGATTTAACGCCCACAACCGCCTCCCCCCCAAGAATCCATTAGCACTCGAATAACCGACCCATGCGGTCAGTTCTGGTCTAATCTACTATTCATACAAAGCTGTAAACCCAAAACTCTGCTACACGCACACACACACACAACCCGTGCACACCCAACCACCCACCCACCCAGTCGTAGATTAACGTTCAGTTGTTGTTTGTTGTTCTGTAGCACAAATTATGTTTTCGCTTGAACTAAACCGTAAACCAAAACAAAACGAGGGGAACGTTGTGAGTTGCTGCGGAGACCGCAACTCTACAGTTATACCCAATACTAGTCAGTATGGCTCTCCTCCGGCAGACGCCGCTAATATTAAACGACACGACAAAGAGTGCGTGCGAGAGAGACAGAAAATCAGTCTGAGCGTGACGTCGGGCGCTGCGTAGCCAGTGCAAATTGATTTGTTCCTTTTGGCTATAAAAATGATCTGATCTGATCCAGATTCAGCAATCTGATAGATATGGTCATTATCTATGATTCTGCGTTTTTAGTTCTCTCGAATGTGCAATATTGTGGATGCAACAGATTTTCGTCTTTTGTGGAGGCGGAAGAGGGTGGGGCGAAATTTTGAGATATACGTTTTATAGTGACATTTTAAAGGAGTGTGTGTACCAAATTTGGTTACTCTAGCCTTCATAGTCTCTGAGATTTGTGGATGCCTCAGATTTTCGTCCTTTGCGGGGGCGGAAGGGGGTGTGGCGAAATTTTGACACAAAATGGTCAAGGTCCGATATCACAGGAGTGTGGATACCAAATTTGGTTGCTCTGGCTCTTATAGTTTCTGAGATCCTTGAACTCATATTTTGCATTTGGCAAAACCGACCATGAAACCTGTGTGTTAGAGAGAGACAGAGCGAGAAAGAATGAAATTGTTTTCTTGATTCTGGCTATAATAATTATACGATTTGGTTTAGATTTTGCACTCTAGAAGATATAGTCATCTTCTACGTTTTTAGTTTTCTCGTATCGTCGAAATTGTGGATGCCACAGATTTTCGCTCTTTGTGGGGGCGGAAGTGGGCGGGGCAAAGTTTTGAAATATTTTTGAAGCAGTGACATATCACAGAAGTCTGGATCCAAAACATCGTTGCTCTCGCTCTTATAGTCTTTGAGCACTAGGCGCTGAAGGGGACGGACAGACGGACAGACGGACGGACGGACGGACGGACAGACGGACAGACGGACGGACGGACAGACGGGCAGACAGACATGGCTCAATCGACTCGGCTATTGATGCTGATCAAGAATATATATACTTTATGGGGTCGGAAACGATTCCTTCTGGACGTTACACACATCCACTTTACCACAAATCTAATATACCCCAATACTCATTTTGAGTATCGGGTATAAAAAATAAACCCTAAACACTAAACATTAAGCACGTTAAACTAAGTATCCGAGTGCAATTTATGACACCTTTGTCCCGGCATGCACCCATAAATAATGCACTCCATTAAGCACGTAGCACGCGGCACGTGGCGCACGCAGACTATTGTAGAGACTTCAGACTGCGTCTTGAGTCTCGGACTAAACCGTACTAATGCCACCTTTCTCTGTCGCAAACAGGCGGAATATTGATGATGACGAGACCACAGTGTGACGACTGTCCCAGCAACTCCAGTTGAAACAAAAGGAGAGGCAGAGGCAGGCGCAGAGGCAGCGACAGAGACAGAAGCAGCAGGTGCAGCATCTGCAGCAGAAGATCCAGGCGCAACACTTTGCTACAATTCGACGCAAGCCGCACTACAGAAGCACCACAAATGCCTGAGCAGCTTCCTGGACCAAGGCCACAGCATACTTCCAGGGGCGACGCGACGGGGCGGCCCACCAAATGCCATAAGTCCATCATTAGAATCCTGTACATAAAATACTCTCATCCTTTCGAAACCACATGCATTTTACTCTTACGTAAATACCGCTTACCGCTTAGCACTCCCCCGCAAACCCGCAAACCCAGTGTTAGGAACATGTTTATGCATAGTTGTTAGCATTTAATTAATTTATACAACTCACCGGAGCAGAGCCCAAGTTGCAACTGTTCGAAAACCGTGCGATTGGATTCGCTCGAGTGCGAGTGAGGGCGTGTATTATACCATATGTATTTAGTATTTATAATTAACGTTTAAAAACAAGTCAGACTGATTTTACGCATTTTTGTTCTGCCACTAAGTTAAGATCTACGCAAAAACCAGTACAAGTACTCACACTCGCATAGAGCCTGTGCATTTAGGTCCAATTCAAGCTTACGCCCAGAGTATCCCCAGAAGACAGAAGGATGTACGATTTGATTCAATCTTTGTTAGCGCAAACAATGGGACAAGGGCACGTTGGGTGCCTCGAGAGCCCGATCGAAGATAGAGCTTATTGTGCCAAATTATTTCAAAGTCGAAGAAGGCATATACTCCGTATATGTACTTTCCAAGCCCCTTGAGACTCTTAGTGGAGAGCAGTCTTTCGTTCAGCCTGCGAGAGCGTGGCCACTGTACAATCAAAATCGCATACAACAGACGTATAGAAGGAATATTATAGTGCGCAGTACGAGGACCACAGATACAGACCCTATAAACATATCCAACAGTGCATACATATATTCGCGTGCACACACATACATATTTGTCTATAGTATCGAAAGTATCGGAGCGGAAGCTTGCTCAACAGTTTGATCCCCGACTCAATAATAGCCACTCATGCCCATGTAAAGTGTGTACAATCTATAAATACATAATTCATAAGCAGCACTCACTCTGCTGGACTCCATTGTTCTGTTCGCGCCGCAGTTTTGCACGAGCCATTGGGGCTCTAAGCTTTGCCGCCGATTGCGCTTCCATGTGGCACACACACACTATACGATATGATATCTATGTGAATTGGACACTTATTTACTTGTAAAGTTTATCAATATGAATAAATCGTGTAAAATAAATATACAAAACCAATAAGGTGTGCGCGTTTTGAAATGGGATTTTCAGCTGCTAAAGGGGCAATGCTGTACATAGATTATAATATCATCTACATTTGTGTAAGCCACAGGATGTCACAGTCAAACAGTACTGTTTGATACCTTGCTTCTCATCTGTAGAGGGTCGTTGGATCTGACTTGACAGCAATATCGGAAAAGGTGAGGAAATAAGCTTGGGTTTGGAGCCTGAAACTTTCGTTATGTAGAGATATCGAATCTTTTTGGTTTTTGGAAACAAATAATACATTGAAACGAGGGGGAACGTTGTGAGTTGCTGCGGACACCGCAACTCTACAGTTATACCCGATACTAAGTCAGTATGGCTCTCCTCCGGCAGACGCCGCTAATATTAAACGACACGACAAAGAGTGCGTGCGAGAGAGACAGAAAATCAGTCTGAGCGTGACGTCGGGCGCTGCGTAGCCACTGCAAATTGATTTGTTCCTTTTGGATATAAAAATGATCTGATCTGATCCAGATTCAGCAATCTGATAGATATGGTCATTATCTATGATTCTGCGTTTTTAGTTTTCTCGAATCTGCAATATTGTGGATGCAACAGATTTTCGTCCTTTGTGGGGGCGCAAGAAGGTGGGGCGAAATTTTGAGATATACGTTTTATAGTGACATCTTAAAGGAGTGTGTGTACCAAATTTGGTTACTCTAGCCTTAATAGTCTCTGAGATTTGTGGATGCCTCAGATTTTTGTCTTTTGCGGGGGTGGAAGGGGGTGTGGCGAAATTTTGACACAAAATGGTCAAGGTCCGATATCACAGGAGTGTGGATACCAAATTTGGTTGCTCTGGCTCTTATAGTTTCTGAGATCCTTGAACTCATATTTTGCATTTGGCAAAACCGACCATGAAACCTGTGTGTTAGAGAGAGACAGAGCGAGAAAGAATGAAATTGTTTTCTTGATTCTGGCTATAATAATTATACGATCTGGTTCAGATTTTGCACTCTAGAAGATATAGTCATCTTCTGCGATTCTGCGTTTTTAGTTTTCTCGTATCGTCGAAATTGTGGATGCCACAGATTTTCGCTCTTTGTGGGGGCGGAAGTGGGCGGGGCAAAGTTTTGAAATATTTTTGAAGCAGTGACATATCACAGAAGTCTGGATCCAAAACATCGTTACTCTCGCTTTTATAGTCTTTGAGCACTAGGCGCTGAAGGGGACGGACAGACGGACAGACGGACAGACGGACGGACGGACAGACGGACAGACATGGCTCAATCGACTCGGCTATTGATGCTGATCAAGAATATATATACTTTATGGGGTCGGAAACGATTCCTTCTGGACGTTACACACATCCACTTTACCACAAATCTAATATACCCCAATACTCATTTTGAGTATCTGGTATAAAAAGGAGACAATGAAGGAATATTACAGCTAACAGCAAGAAGGACCCTTCTAAGATGGAAAACCCCTGCTAAGTGAGAGGATGTGGTCGAAATTCGGGAATCTATAAGTACACCAGTCGGTCGGTAGAATATAAGGACTACTGTCCTAGCTGGTACTGGAAATAATGTTTGCTCTAATACTGGTACATCGTTGTATGCTGCTACAAAAGAGTAAAAACAGTAAAACCAGGATAAAATTTAATGGCCTCCCCGAAAAAGTTTCGATTCAATGGAAAAGAGAGTCTCGCATCAACTTTCATAGAGATCGGTTGTGTCGCGCTTGTGCAAAGTTGTTTTCTTTATTCTGCTTTAGCGGAGCATTCTCTTGTGTGCTAAAAATAGCATACATCGTAAATTCGGGTGCTGCTTTGTTTTTTTTTTTTACAACTGTATTCACTGCCCTTCGGGCAAGACATTCCCCTCAGTCTGCGCACAGCCGCACAAGAGGGGCAATAAAAACTTCGCTTATCAGCTACGGTATAATGAATACGAATAGTTCATCTGACTCTCGGCTTAGAAATAAGCGGACTGATCATGAGAGAATGCTTCTAATATCAGGCAAATTACCTTCTGAGATTCGTTCTGAGTACCGTTCAGAGGCTGAACGCTCTACATGCACAGAAACCACAACAACAGTAACATTCACTAGTGCCACCAACAACACCACCTACACCATGGCAACTGCTACAATAAGCAGTATCTGCCCTGCACTAAGCTTTGATAGCCAAGAAAACTCCATATCCACATGCCCCGACGACACTGAGGCAAAAACACTTCGCACTGCTGCCGAACGACTTCTGGATGCTCAAAAACGGAGAACGGGCAAAAGAAAAAACGATCAGACTTTGTCATCTAAATCTAAACGAGGGAGTGGCGGCCGGGACCTGGGCTTGCCCCCCACTACAAGCCAACAGGCAAACACCAACAACAGATTTTCCATTCTTGACACGAACATCCCAAGTGATAGTAATAATGAGGAAGTTCGGATGAATGTAGATGCAGACGCTGGAAATGACCAACTGGATGAACACCTTTATGAAGCTGTTAATACAGACCAGTGTCTTCAAGGAGAATCAACGAGCTCTGGTAATCAGCTTAAAGGCCCTCCGAAACCACCGCAAATAGTTGTCAATATTAGCAACTTAAATGACTTATTTGATGTCATAAAGGACGTTGCAAATTTGAATAACGTTGTCGTCAAAGCTAACCAGGGGGAAACGGTCAGAATCCTCCCCAAAGACAGTGATACCTATAGAGCAATTGTGGATTGTTTCGATGCCATTGGAATAGAATTCCACACATACCAATTGCAGACTGAAAAGCCTCATAGAATTGTTGTAAGAGACCTACATCATAGCACCCTAAACAATGATATTACCGCCGATTTTAAAATGTTGGGCTTCGAGGTCCTTCACATCCATAATCCAAGCTCAAGGACTAACAAGGACGAAAAACTTAATATTTTTTTCATTAATATTAAGCCTTGTGCAAAAATTAACGAAATTTACCAAGTCAAGACCCTTTGCCGCCAAAAAATAAGGATTGAAAGGATGCGAAAATCCACAGAGATTGCTCAATGTCGTCGATGCCAGGATTTCGGCCACAAAGCCAAATACTGCCGCCGACATCACAACTGTGCCAGATGCGGTGAAAATCACCAAACCTCACAATGCACACGCCCCCTAGATGCACAGCCAACCTGCATTCACTGCTCTGGAAGCCATATGGCCAGTTACAAAGGATGCCAATGGTATCAGAAGTTTCTACGCCGATCAATGGGCTCCGCAAAGAAGGCAATTAATTCGAACAGGACGGGTCATGTCCCCTTAAATAATCAAGTGGCATATGCTTACTCTACCACACTTCCTGGAGACCAGCAACAGTTTCCTACCTTGCAGTCTAGTCACAAAAAGGGGCTAATAGACCAACAATACAGCTGCACCAGCGAAATATTGCTCAGCACCAACCTTTGGTAGGCACTAGAAGTAATACAGGAGCCTCCTATGCTGCCGTAGCAAATGGTAATTCAAATGCAATACCTGCTACACCTGCATCAGCCACAAGGATTGAATAACCAGCAACAGAATTCATATGAAGTTCATGCACTGCTACAACAACAGCAGACAAAATTTCAACAATGGCAACAACAGCTCCAACAGCAGCAGCAGCAGCAGTTTCTTATGTGGCTACAGCAACAGCAGCAAGAACAGCAGCAGCATAATAGTCAAGCCAATCAACGCCTTGAAAAACTTGAAAAAATGGTTTTTGAATTGGCCAACACGATTAAGCAATGGGCTGGATCTAATCTTCAGCTCCAGAACAACGTTTCAGCATCTCAATGAACCCACTAAAGGTTCTCATCTGGAATGCTAACGGCATTTCAGGGAAAGCAAAAGAAGTTGAGCTCTTCGCGCACAAGAATAGCGTTGACATTCTTCTTTTGACGGAGATCAGAATTAAAAGAGGGGCAGCTGTAAAAATAAATGGATATGCCTTCTATCCAGCCTTCAAGCCATCGCGGAATAATAATAGCGTTGGTGGAGTTGCGGTTTTAGTTAAGACTTCGCTTCGTCATTTTCCACAAAGGGTCATTGAGACACGCAGCATGCAAATGTCAGCGGTAAAAGTAGCCACAGGACTGGGCGATGTGGAGTTCAGCGCCATTTACTGCCCTCCCAGAGTCAGGATTGAGGAAAGACATTACATCGATGCACTCCGTGCTTGCGGGCAAAGGTATTTGGTTGGTGGTGACTGGAATGCCCGACACTGGCTGTGGGGAGACACTTACAATTCCCCTAGGGGGCGAGAGCTAGCGGAAGCCATCTCTGCTACTGGCGCTAAGATCCTTGCAACTGGATCACCAACCAGGTACCCATATGTACTCAATCACACGCCGTCCTGCATAGACTTCGCAGTACATCATGGTATTCCGGATTCTCGAGCAACAATAAGTCAGAGCTGGGATCTGGACTCCGACCATCTGGCCTTAGTCATCAGCATTAAAACAGATGGCATTATAGAAAATCCAAGCCCTCATCTAGTCACCAAGCACACTGATCTGCTCGCATTTAGGCAACATTTGGAGAGGTCGATTCAACTGAACGTCACGCTAAACTCTGAGGAAGATATCGAGATGGCTGTAGATAACATCACAGAGAGTATACACATGGCTGCTGCTGCCTCAACGCCCTCGCATCCTCCGACAAGCGCCGCCTATGGAATAGTTTTAAAAGAGAGGCCAGAGAGCTTTTGTCACAAAAAAGGAGACTTCGCAGACGCGCAATCCGATCTCAAGACCCATGGGACCGAATTCTATGGAACCGGGCTGCCAAGTAACTTCGAAACACCCTGAGAGAACTTCGAAGCAACTTCTTTGAACAAAAGCTTGCTTCCATGGATTACACCGTGGATGCTGGATATTCGCTTTGGAAGACCAGGTGAACTTGCTAGAAACGAAGAAGAGCAGGCCAATTCGTTTGCACATCATTTAGGGGACAGGTTCACCCATTACCAATTCGCCACGGAGGCGCAGTACAAAGAGACAAAAGATAGTCTGCAAACACCTCTACAAATGGCCTTACCCATTAAACCAGCCAGGGCTGAGGAGATTGTTGAAGTCATCAAGTCCCTACCGAGGAAGAAGGCTCCTGGCATTGACAGAGTGTGCAATTCCACACTGAAAGCATTGCCTACTCGGGCGATACTCTACATAGTGCTCATTTTTAACGCCATGTTAAGGATGCAGTTTTTCCCTAAGCAGTGGAAGATAGCAACAATCCTGATGATCCATAAGCCTGGAAAACCGGAGGACGACCCTGAGTCGTATCGGCCAATAAGTCTTTTGTCTTCCTTATCTAAGGTATGGGAGAGGCTTCTTGCCAATTGTCTTGGAAGTATAATCAAGGAATGCCGTATCTTGCCGGATCACCAGTTTGGCTTTCGGGAGGGACACGGCACAGTGGAGCAAGTCCACAGATTGGCAGGACACATCCTACAGGCCTATGATGATCTAGAATACTGCAATGCAGTCTTCATTGATATGCAGCAAGCCTTCGATAGAGTTTGGCATATCGGCCTACTGAGCAAAATTAAAAAACTGTTCCCAGCACCATACTACGGTGTCCTACGATCATACTTGGAAGGACGTCAGTTTATGGTCAGGTTCAGGAACACACATTCAACACCTTGCCAAATGAGAGCAGGAGTTCCACAGGGTAGCGTCCTTGGCCCGCTGCTTTACTCTATCTATACTGCAGATCTACCCTCCCCAAGCGAGCAACATATGGAGGCCCCCCGTAAGGCTCTGCTTGCTACCTACGCGGACGATATAGCACTGCTCTACAGCTCCAAGTGCCGCCTTGAGGCAGCAGATGGTCTCCAAGAGTACCTCTACTCTTTGGCAGCTTGGTGCAAAAGATGGAATTTAAAAGTCAACCCACTGAAGACCACCAATCCATGCTTCACCCTGAAAGCGCTCATAGACCACACCCCACCCATAAAGTTTGAAGGCGTAACTTTGGACCAACCAGAGCAAGCAAAGTATCTCGGTATCACCCTTGATAAGCGTCTTACTTTTGGTCCACACTTGAAAGCTACGGCTCGTAAATGTGGGCAAAGAATGCAGCAATTGCGGTGGCTGATTAACAGAAGAAGCACCATGTCACTGAGAGCCAAAAGAGCAGTTTATGTACACTGTGTAGCTCCGATCTGGCTCTACGGTGTGCAGATTTGGGGCATAGCTGCCAAATCGAACTATAAACGGATACAGGTCTTGCAGAATCGCGCCATGAGGCAAATAACGAACTGCCCTTGGTACGTGCGCGGCTCCACCCTACATCGGGATTTGAATTTGCATACAGTAGAGGAGCAGATTGGAAGGCACACCAGCAGATACACCAGCAGCACAATTCGGTGCTAAAACACACTTACATACACCTACATACACGCATTGCTGGCTATTAATTTCTCTGTCGCGACAATTCGGTCAGTGCAGTGTGGTAGGCAGTGCAGCGAACTCACTAATACACACAAGCGGAGTACAAAGCGGAATCGGACAGCTCGCACAGCCGCACAGCTAAAGGCATTAGCTGTAATCCCTTTGCTTTCGGTTCCCACGTTTATACGTATACAGGGTGTCTTTTTCGGTCGTGCTGAGTGACTCTTTTAAAACCTCAACATGGCAGCACCTGAGCCTACCAATGTCGCGAACGCAGCAATGCCGAGTGATGTAGATTTCTACAAGCACAAGGCCGAGTCCATCGCGCGCCAACTAAAGGCCATGGATCGCTTTCTTACCAAGGAAGAGCTTGCCGAGTTAGATGAGGCAGAACTTCAAGCTCGCTTAGAGCAAATCGAGCGAATGAATGCGGTTTTCGATGCCGCTCAAACGAGCCTTGAAAGGCTGGATTTCCTGCAGTTAGCCCATGATGCCCGGCTGGACTTTTCGAATGTTTATGTCAAGGTTAGGTCCAGGCTGTCGCGGGAGTTGATGGCTGCTCGCACGGTAAATGTTGCCAATTCAACGGCTCGGCATACTCTCGAGGGGAATTCGTCGTTGTTCGCCTATAATAGTACAGGCCGTTCTCGAATGCCCGAGTTGCAGCTTCCGCGATTCAGTGGGAGCTACATGGATTGGCCAGAATTCCACGCGATGTTTTCGACAATGGTGCACAAAGACCATCGTATACCAATCATCGAAAAATTCCAATATCTTCGTGGATGTCTAGATGGTGCTGCGCTGGATACGATTCGTTCCTTGGAACTTTCTGAGGAGAATTACGACAAGGCGTTGAATTTACTAATGTTGCGATTCGATAATAAACTGTTACATTTTCAGGCACACGTCAAGGCTATTTTCGGGCTGCAAGGGGTGGAGAAGGGCTCGGCTATCGGTTTGCGCGCGCTCAGCGATAAAATCAATTCGCACTTGCGTGCACTTCAGACCTTGGCGACCCCGCAGGAGATTTCCGATGGGTTGCTGATCTTCATCATAGGCACGAAATTGGACCACAAGACCAAGGAGAAATGGGAAGAGAACTTGCCGACGTCAGGATTGCCTCGGTGGTCAAGCATGGCCTCATTCTTGGAAGCAAGATGTCGGATGCTGGAAAATTTGGGATCGGCTATGGTAACAATTCCTAGCCAGCAGGTGGGAGAAAGTAAACCTAGCACCCTAATCACCTCCATTAACGATCATAATAGCTCAACATGCAAGTATTGCAAATCCTCCGATCACTACATATCCCGATGCCAGGCATTTATAGATCTCCCTGTTTTTTCTCGATACAAGGAGGTGAAGAAGCGCCATTTATGTCTAAACTGCCTCAACAAAGGCCATTCATTGCAACGCTGCAAGTCAGGGGCATGTAGAAATTGCCAAGCCAAGCATCACACACTGCTCCACATGCAGTCGGGCGCTGACGCTGAGTTGCCGTCGCCGAGCACGGAATCGACCCAGCATGATCCTGCAAGTGCCCTAGTAGCAAGCAAATATATTAGCCCTCCCCCCTCGAGTCAAAAATCTCTGCCTAGCCAAAACGTGCTGCTAGCTACTGCAATCGTATATGTCAGGGGCCGTTTTGGATCGCTTATTCCATGTCGTGCCATTTTAGATTCCGCTTCTCAGGTTAACTTTATAACATCGAGACTCGCCAATCAGCTGCAGTTAGATCCTCACCCGTCTCACGTTAAAATCGCCGGTATTGGAGAGTCAATTCTACCATCCAGCAAGGCTGTGGACATCGTCCTGCAATCTCAAGACGAAAGCTATCGCGGTTTCCTCTCTGCAATTATCACTGCCTCAATCACAGGAATGCAGCCTAACTTCGGCCTAGACGCAAAGGATTGGCCAATGCCAAATAACCTAAAACTAGCTGATCCTAATTTCGCCAAGCCCCAGCGTGTCGATCTGTTGATAGGTGCTGGTTTGTTTTTCGAATTAATGTGCGTTGGACAGATTCGACTGTCAGACCAATTGCCAACATTGCAGAAGACGAAACTTGGCTGGATAGTGTCAGGAAGTATTAAAAACTCTGAGAAAGCCCGTGCGGCGCTAGCAGCCGTTGAAGATCCCCCTGTCATCTCCGCTTGCGAGACTAATTTGTGCGATATTGTAAGGCGGTTTTGGGAAGTCGATGGAGATTATTCGCCCTCATCAATTTCGGAGGAAGATGTTCATTGCGAACAGCATTTCGTCACAAACTGCATTCGCCTAGAGTCCGGAGCTTACTCCGTGCGTTTGCCAACCAAATTCAGTCTAGAGGAATTAGGAGAATCGTATCAGCAGGCGCTACGTAGATTTCTCAATTTGGAGAGGAAGCTAGCAAAAAATGCACAGCTTAAGGAAAAATATATGGAGTTTCTTCAGGAGTATCGTGATTTAGGACACATGTCGCCAGCTTCGCGGCAGTCAGACCTCCCGCAGTACTTCTTGCCTCACCATTGCGTCCACAAGCAGGATAGTACAACCACCAAATTACGCGTAGTGTTCGATGGATCTGCCAAAACAGCGTCTGGAGTATCACTGAATGATGCGCTTATGGCTGGACCCACCATCCAACCTAAAATTCTGATAACTCTGCTTCGTTTCCGCTTTTTTAAAGTCGCCTTGTGTGGCGATATCTGCAAAATGTACCGCTGTGTACGCGTTTCCCATCCCGATACGCACGTGCAGTGCATCCTATGGCGCAATGACCCGAAGGAGGAGATTCAGGTGTTCAAGTTGGAGACTGTTACTTACGGAACCAAACCTGCCGCTTTCTTAGCAATTCGTGCTATGCATCAATTGGCAAATGATGAAGAGTTGCGTTTTCCGCTTGGCGCTGATGTTGTTCGAAGAGATTTCTATGTCGATGATCTCATATCTGGAGGGGACAGCATTGATTCTGTCATCAAAATTCGTCAGCAGGTAAAGGAGCTACTTTCGAAAGGATGTTTTCCCATACGTAAATGGTGTTCCAATGAACCCGCTGCTTTGGAAGGCGTATCGGAGGCGGATCGCGAAAAGTTCCTTACCTTTCATGACGGGACTGAAGTAACCAAGGCGCTTGGTCTAGTTTGGGATCCCACCACGGACAATCTTCTGTTTAGCTTCGCTCACGTCGGAACCGCTGCAGGCCCAATATCGAAGCGTTCGGTCCTGTCTACACTAGCTAGGTTCTACGATCCTCTAGGGCTCATCTCTCCCATCATCACAAAAGCTAAAATATTTATGCAGTCGCTATGGAACGAAAGCCTAAAATTGAATTGGGACGAAAGCCTGCCCCAGGATCTACATACGACTTGGATTGAGCTGACTTCGCAGTTGTCGATGGTTAAAAACTTTAAGTTTCCACGTTACGTGCTTCGGCAGCAAGCCAGATTAGAAATGCACGCGTTTTGTGATGCGAGCCAAGCAGCATATGGCGCCTGTGTATACATGCGTTCGGAAGCTCTTGGCATTGTGCAAAGTCATCTCTTATGCTCTAAATCCAGAGTCGCGCCCTTGAAAAGTATGACTATCCCCAAGCTTGAGCTGTCCGCTGCCCTCGTATTAGCCGAACTAGTGTCCACCATAGTTAAGGGATTATCAGCTCCATGCCAAATACATTGCTGGTCGGATTCGTCCATAGCCCTTGCCTGGATTCGAGAATCACCATTGAATTTTAATATATTTGTTTCTCATCGAGTTCAGCGGATTCAGGAGCTCACCGCTGGAATGACTTGGCATCACGTGCCCACAAAGTTGAATCCTGCCGACATCATATCACGTGGAGCCACGCCCGCTGAACTAATGGATAGCAGCCTTTGGATCTCTGGACCACCATTCTTGCGTCTTGAGAGCTCAGAGTGGCCTGCAGGCTTGCAATTGCCGACCGATGTACCAGAACGTCGTCATGCAGCATTGGTTGTTTCAAACGAAAGGGATGTATCGTACGATTGCAAATTTCAAAACTCATTCGGATCCATGCAGCGCGTCTTTGCTTACATATATCGATTCTACATTCTCAAGGACAAAGGCATAGCGCGGTCGAAGGGTCAACTTACCGTAATCGACATCAAAAATGGTACGCATTTGCTCATAAGGGCAATACAGCAGCAACAATTTTCGGAAGAGATAAGGGCCCTCGCCAGCAAACAGGCCCTACCCCAAAAAGCACGATGGCCTCACTGAATCCATTTCTGGATAGCTTTGGATTGCTGCGTGTTGGAGGCCGCCTCCAAAATGCCGAATTGGACTACGACGCGAAGCACCCGATCCTGCTTCCTAAGGGACATCCTGTCACTGTCTCTATTATTATCTTCTTTCACGAAAGGTTTCTCCACGCAGGAGCTCAAGGATTGCTCGGACTGCTTCGGCAAAAATTCTGGCCTATTGGCGGACGCAAATATGTTGCGGGAATCATTCGCAAATGTGTTAGATGCTTTCGTTTGAAGCCAGTGCTGAGGGAACATATCATGGGAAACTTGCCTGCGGATCGCGTAAGGACTAATCCAGCATTCCACACAACGGGCGTTGATTTTTGCGGACCCTTTTATCACAAGTCGGAAGTCAGAAGCAGGCCTCCTATCAAATGTTACATCGCTGTCTTCGTATGCTTTAGTACCAAAGCAACTCATTTGGAAGTCGTTCGGGATCTATCTACAGAATCCTTTCTGGCAGCATTAAGGCGTTTTATAAGTCTACGTCCCAAACCTCGAATCATCTGGTCGGACAACGCTATAAATTTTGTAGGAGCAAACAATGAGCTTTTGGAGCTTCGGCAAATGTTCCTCAGCGATCCTCATACGTCGGCTGTGTCACATCTCTGCGTTTCTAGTGGAATCGACTGGAAATTCATCCCCCCTCGCTCACCTCATTTTGGGGGTTTGTGGGAGGCGGCTGTTAAAGCAGCTAAATATCATTTTCATCGCATCGTCGGGACCTACATTTTTACTCTTGATGAAATTCAGACCTTGGCTTGTGAAATCTCTGCTTTGTTAAATTCCCGTCCGCTTTATGCAATTACAGAAAGTCCCGATGATCTAGATGTGCTCACGCCAAACCACTTTCTCAATGGAGCCCCGAAAGCTGCATTCGACGAGCCAGATGTGGCGCATCTCCGGGTCAACCTACTTAGTCGATGGCAGCGGCTGTGTCAAATGAAGCAGGCGTTTTGGAGAAAATGGAGCACGGCGTATCTTTCGATTCTTCAGGAGCGGAGCAAGTGGCGGTCATCGTCTCCAAACATCAAGCTAGGAGCGCTCGTCATGATCAAGGAGGAAACGCTGCCACCATTAAGGTGGCCGCTTGGCCGCATTGAGAGCGTCATCCCAGGAAAAGATGGAACCATCAGAGTAGCCGTCATCCGCACTCAAAAAGGCCTTTTCAAGAGGGCCGTTGGAAAAATAGCGGTTCTGCCCCTTCAGGATGGATCTGTTGAAAGCCTTTGCCTTCCAACGGGGGGTGAATGTTCGGAGCAGAACCCAGCCGATTAGCTGCTTGCCAAATAGCACCTAATTCTTGGCCCTCAGCCGCTTATTTTGTTTGTTACTTATGTCTATGTCACTCATTTGTTTGTTAAAGCTCTGCGCTTGCTTGCCCTGCTAAACGCTCTCTGCCAGCTCGCTCTTCGCTATCTCCGCTTTGCGTCTGCCTACCGACGTCGGCCGAGCGAAGCTGCGCTTAGCGATCGGAGCGGCAATGTAAAGGGCAGGCAAGCCACACCTGCAATTTGGATGTCACGCATTAAAGAACATATCGTAATTTTATTTCTGCGCCGAGTTTTATTTAATTCGAAATAATTAGTCGGCCGATTGGGGATAAAAAACATTATCTCCACATAAAATTTGGTGACCCCGACGTGATCGAAGAGTTGCAGTGTCAATTAATAATCATTCGCGATCGACATTCGTTAGCCCTAGCAAATTTTCGGCGGTTAAGCACAATTCGGTGCTAAAACACACTTACATACACCTACATACACGCATTGCTGGCTATTAATTTCTCTGTCGCGACAATTCGGTCAGTGCAGTGTGGTAGGCAGTGCAGCGAACTCACTAATACACACAAGCGGAGTACAAAGCGGAATCGGACAGCTCGCACAGCCGCACAGCTAAAGGCATTAGCTGTAATCCCTTTGCTTTCGGTTCCCACGTTTATACGTATACAGGGTGTCTTTTTCGGTCGTGCTGAGTGACTCTTTTAAAACCTCAACATGGCAGCACCTGAGCCTACCAATGTCGCGAACGCAGCAATGCCGAGTGATGTAGATTTCTACAAGCACAAGGCCGAGTCCATCGCGCGCCAACTAAAGGCCATGGATCGCTTTCTTACCAAGGAAGAGCTTGCCGAGTTAGATGAGGCAGAACTTCAAGCTCGCTTAGAGCAAATCGAGCGAATGAATGCGGATTTCGATGCCGCTCAAACGAGCCTTGAAAGGCTGGATTTCCTGCAGTTAGCCCATGATGCCCGGCTGGACTTTTCGAATGTTTATGTCAAGGTTAGGTCCAGGCTGTCGCGGGAGTTGATGGCTGCTCGCACGGTAAATGTTGCCAATTCAACGGCTCGGCATACTCTCGAGGGGAATTCGTCGTTGTTCGCCTATAATAGTACAGGCCGTTCTCGAATGCCCGAGTTGCAGCTTCCGCGATTCAGTGGGAGCTACATGGATTGGCCAGAATTCCACGCGATGTTTTCGACAATGGTGCACAAAGACCATCGTATACCAATCATCGAAAAATTCCAATATCTTCGTGGATGTCTAGATGGTGCTGCGCTGGATACGATTCGTTCCTTGGAACTTTCTGAGGAGAATTACGACAAGGCGTTGAATTTACTAATGTTGCGATTCGATAATAAACTGTTACATTTTCAGGCACACGTCAAGGCTATTTTCGGGCTGCAAGGGGTGGAGAAGGGCTCGGCTATCGGTTTGCGCGCGCTCAGCGATAAAATCAATTCGCACTTGCGTGCACTTCAGACCTTGGCGACCCCGCAGGAGATTTCCGATGGGTTGCTGATCTTCATCATAGGCACGAAATTGGACCACAAGACCAAGGAGAAATGGGAAGAGAACTTGCCGACGTCAGGATTGCCTCGGTGGTCAAGCATGGCCTCATTCTTGGAAGCAAGATGTCGGATGCTGGAAAATTTGGGATCGGCTATGGTAACAATTCCTAGCCAGCAGGTGGGAGAAAGTAAACCTAGCACCCTAATCAC
Source organism: Drosophila miranda (assembly GCF_003369915.1). NCBI lineage: Eukaryota > Metazoa > Arthropoda > Insecta > Diptera > Drosophilidae > Drosophila > Drosophila miranda. The sequence goes on from NW_022881614.1 coordinate 24,376,834, forward strand.
CTCCATTAACGATCATAATAGCTCAACATGCAAGTATTGCAAATCCTCCGATCACTACATATCCCGATGCCAGGCATTTATAGATCTCCCTGTTTTTTCTCGATACAAGGAGGTGAAGAAGCGCCATTTATGTCTAAACTGCCTCAACAAAGGCCATTCATTGCAACGCTGCAAGTCAGGGGCATGTAGAAATTGCCAAGCCAAGCATCACACACTGCTCCACATGCAGTCGGGCGCTGACGCTGAGTTGCCGTCGCCGAGCACGGAATCGACCCAGCATGATCCTGCAAGTGCCCTAGTAGCAAGCAAATATATTAGCCCTCCCCCCTCGAGTCAAAAATCTCTGCCTAGCCAAAACGTGCTGCTAGCTACTGCAATCGTATATGTCAGGGGCCGTTTTGGATCGCTTATTCCATGTCGTGCCATTTTAGATTCCGCTTCTCAGGTTAACTTTATAACATCGAGACTCGCCAATCAGCTGCAGTTAGATCCTCACCCGTCTCACGTTAAAATCGCCGGTATTGGAGAGTCAATTCTACCATCCAGCAAGGCTGTGGACATCGTCCTGCAATCTCAAGACGAAAGCTATCGCGGTTTCCTCTCTGCAATTATCACTGCCTCAATCACAGGAATGCAGCCTAACTTCGGCCTAGACGCAAAGGATTGGCCAATGCCAAATAACCTAAAACTAGCTGATCCTAATTTCGCCAAGCCCCAGCGTGTCGATCTGTTGATAGGTGCTGGTTTGTTTTTCGAATTAATGTGCGTTGGACAGATTCGACTGTCAGACCAATTGCCAACATTGCAGAAGACGAAACTTGGCTGGATAGTGTCAGGAAGTATTAAAAACTCTGAGAAAGCCCGTGCGGCGCTAGCAGCCGTTGAAGATCCCCCTGTCATCTCCGCTTGCGAGACTAATTTGTGCGATATTGTAAGGCGGTTTTGGGAAGTCGATGGAGATTATTCGCCCTCATCAATTTCGGAGGAAGATGTTCATTGCGAACAGCATTTCGTCACAAACTGCATTCGCCTAGAGTCCGGAGCTTACTCCGTGCGTTTGCCAACCAAATTCAGTCTAGAGGAATTAGGAGAATCGTATCAGCAGGCGCTACGTAGATTTCTCAATTTGGAGAGGAAGCTAGCAAAAAATGCACAGCTTAAGGAAAAATATATGGAGTTTCTTCAGGAGTATCGTGATTTAGGACACATGTCGCCAGCTTCGCGGCAGTCAGACCTCCCGCAGTACTTCTTGCCTCACCATTGCGTCCACAAGCAGGATAGTACAACCACCAAATTACGCGTAGTGTTCGATGGATCTGCCAAAACAGCGTCTGGAGTATCACTGAATGATGCGCTTATGGCTGGACCCACCATCCAACCTAAAATTCTGATAACTCTGCTTCGTTTCCGCTTTTTTAAAGTCGCCTTGTGTGGCGATATCTGCAAAATGTACCGCTGTGTACGCGTTTCCCATCCCGATACGCACGTGCAGTGCATCCTATGGCGCAATGACCCGAAGGAGGAGATTCAGGTGTTCAAGTTGGAGACTGTTACTTACGGAACCAAACCTGCCGCTTTCTTAGCAATTCGTGCTATGCATCAATTGGCAAATGATGAAGAGTTGCGTTTTCCGCTTGGCGCTGATGTTGTTCGAAGAGATTTCTATGTCGATGATCTCATATCTGGAGGGGACAGCATTGATTCTGTCATCAAAATTCGTCAGCAGGTAAAGGAGCTACTTTCGAAAGGATGTTTTCCCATACGTAAATGGTGTTCCAATGAACCCGCTGCTTTGGAAGGCGTATCGGAGGCGGATCGCGAAAAGTTCCTTACCTTTCATGACGGGACTGAAGTAACCAAGGCGCTTGGTCTAGTTTGGGATCCCACCACGGACAATCTTCTGTTTAGCTTCGCTCACGTCGGAACCGCTGCAGGCCCAATATCGAAGCGTTCGGTCCTGTCTACACTAGCTAGGTTCTACGATCCTCTAGGGCTCATCTCTCCCATCATCACAAAAGCTAAAATATTTATGCAGTCGCTATGGAACGAAAGCCTAAAATTGAATTGGGACGAAAGCCTGCCCCAGGATCTACATACGACTTGGATTGAGCTGACTTCGCAGTTGTCGATGGTTAAAAACTTTAAGTTTCCACGTTACGTGCTTCGGCAGCAAGCCAGATTAGAAATGCACGCGTTTTGTGATGCGAGCCAAGCAGCATATGGCGCCTGTGTATACATGCGTTCGGAAGCTCTTGGCATTGTGCAAAGTCATCTCTTATGCTCTAAATCCAGAGTCGCGCCCTTGAAAAGTATGACTATCCCCAAGCTTGAGCTGTCCGCTGCCCTCGTATTAGCCGAACTAGTGTCCACCATAGTTAAGGGATTATCAGCTCCATGCCAAATACATTGCTGGTCGGATTCGTCCATAGCCCTTGCCTGGATTCGAGAATCACCATTGAATTTTAATATATTTGTTTCTAATCGAGTTCAGCGGATTCAGGAGCTCACCGCTGGAATGACTTGGCATCACGTGCCCACAAAGTTGAATCCTGCCGACATCATATCACGTGGAGCCACGCCCGCTGAACTAATGGATAGCAGCCTTTGGATCTCTGGACCACCATTCTTGCGTCTTGAGAGCTCAGAGTGGCCTGCAGGCTTGCAATTGCCGACCGATGTACCAGAACGTCGTCATGCAGCATTGGTTGTTTCAAACGAAAGGGATGTATCGTACGATTGCAAATTTCAAAACTCATTCGGATCCATGCAGCGCGTCTTTGCTTACATATATCGATTCTACATTCTCAAGGACAAAGGCATAGCGCGGTCGAAGGGTCAACTTACCGTAATCGACATCAAAAATGGTACGCATTTGCTCATAAGGGCAATACAGCAGCAACAATTTTCGGAAGAGATAAGGGCCCTCGCCAGCAAACAGGCCCTACCCCCAAAAAGCACGATGGCCTCACTGAATCCATTTCTGGATAGCTTTGGATTGCTGCGTGTTGGAGGCCGCCTCCAAAATGCCGAATTGGACTACGACGCGAAGCACCCGATCCTGCTTCCTAAGGGACATCCTGTCACTGTCTCTATTATTATCTTCTTTCACGAAAGGTTTCTCCACGCAGGAGCTCAAGGATTGCTCGGACTGCTTCGGCAAAAATTCTGGCCTATTGGCGGACGCAAATATGTTGCGGGAATCATTCGCAAATGTGTTAGATGCTTTCGTTTGAAGCCAGTGCTGAGGGAACATATCATGGGAAACTTGCCTGCGGATCGCGTAAGGACTAATCCAGCATTCCACACAACGGGCGTTGATTTTTGCGGACCCTTTTATCACAAGTCGGAAGTCAGAAGCAGGCCTCCTATCAAATGTTACATCGCTGTCTTCGTATGCTTTAGTACCAAAGCAACTCATTTGGAAGTCGTTCGGGATCTATCTACAGAATCCTTTCTGGCAGCATTAAGGCGTTTTATAAGTCTACGTCCCAAACCTCGAATCATCTGGTCAGACAACGCTACAAATTTTGTAGGAGCAAAAAATGAGCTTTTGGAGCTTCGGCAAATGTTCCTCAGCGATCCTCATACGTCGGCTGTGTCACATCTCTGCGTTTCTAGTGGAATCGACTGGAAATTCATCCCCCTCGCTCACCTCATTTTGGGGTTTGTGGGAGGCGGCTGTTAAAGCAGCTAAATATCATTTTCATCGCATCGTCGGGACCTACATTTTTACTCTTGATGAAATTCAGACCTTGGCTTGTGAAATCTCTGCTTTGTTAAATTCCCGTCCGCTTTATGCAATTACAGAAAGTCCCGATGATCTAGATGTGCTCACGCCAAACCACTTTCTCAATGGAGCCCCGAAAGCTGCATTCGACGAGCCAGATGTGGCGCATCTCCGGGTCAACCTACTTAGTCGATGGCAGCGGCTGTGTCAAATGAAGCAGGCGTTTTGGAGAAAATGGAGCACGGCGTATCTTTCGATTCTTCAGGAGCGGAGCAAGTGGCGGTCATCGTCTCCAAACATCAAGCTAGGAGCGCTCGTCATGATCAAGGAGGAAACGCTGCCACCATTAAGGTGGCCGCTTGGCCGCATTGAGAGCGTCATCCCAGGAAAAGATGGAACCATCAGAGTAGCCGTCATCCGCACTCAAAAAGGCCTTTTCAAGAGGGCCGTTGGAAAAATAGCGGTTCTGCCCCTTCAGGATGGATCTGTTGAAAGCCTTTGCCTTCCAACGGGGGGTGAATGTTCGGAGCAGAACCCAGCCGATTAGCTGCTTGCCAAATAGCACCTAATTCTTGGCCCTCAGCCGCTTATTTTGTTTGTTACTTATGTCTATGTCACTCATTTGTTTGTTAAAGCTCTGCGCTTGCTTGCCCTGCTAAACGCTCTCTGCCAGCTCGCTCTTCGCTATCTCCGCTTTGCGTCTGCCTACCGACGTCGGCCGAGCGAAGCTGCGCTTAGCGATCGGAGCGGCAATGTAAAGGGCAGGCAAGCCACACTTGCAATTTGGATGTCACGCATTAAAGAACATATCGTAATTTTATTTCTGCGCCGAGTTTTATTTAATTCGAAATAATTAGTTGGCCGATTGGGGATAAAAAACATTATCTCCACACCTTAGCTCCCCTGTACTCCACTGCGAGTGGCAAACTATCAAAATCGTATACTCGTAATGCCAGAGCAGAGCCGTTTCCCCCTCTAGTACCTGCCAAATGCATAGTATGTTAATGTATTCAGTCTCGATTGAGTTTGAACTAAACCCAAAGACATTTGAGCCCAATAACGATTATGATTTAACGCCCACAACCGCCTCCCCCCAAGAATCCATTAGCACTCGAATAACCGACCCATGCGGTCAGTTCTGGTCTAATCTACTATTCATACAAAGCTGTAAACCCAAAACTCTGCTACACGCACACACACACACAACCCGTGCACACCCAACCACCCACCCACCCAGTCGTAGATTAACGTTCAGTTGTTGTTTGTTGTTCTGTAGCACAAATTATGTTTTCGCTTGAACTAAACCGTAAACCAAAACAAAACGAGGGGGAACGTTGTGAGTTGCTGCGGAGACCGCAACTCTACAGTTATACCCAATACTAGTCAGTATGGCTCTCCTCCGGCAGACGCCGCTAATATTAAACGACACGACAAAGAGTGCGTGCGAGAGAGACAGAAAATCAGTCTGAGCGTGACGTCGGGCGCTGCGTAGCCAGTGCAAATTGATTTGTTCCTTTTGGCTATAAAAATGATCTGATCTGATCCAGATTCAGCAATCTGATAGATATGGTCATTATCTATGATTCTGCGTTTTTAGTTCTCTCGAATGTGCAATATTGTGGATGCAACAGATTTTCGTCTTTTGTGGAGGCGGAAGAGGGTGGGGCGAAATTTTGAGATATACGTTTTATAGTGACATTTTAAAGGAGTGTGTGTACCAAATTTGGTTACTCTAGCCTTCATAGTCTCTGAGATTTGTGGATGCCTCAGATTTTCGTCCTTTGCGGGGCGGAAGGGGGTGTGGCGAAATTTTGACACAAAATGGTCAAGGTCCGATATCACAGGAGTGTGGATACCAAATTTGGTTGCTCTGGCTCTTATAGTTTCTGAGATCCTTGAACTCATATTTTGCATTTGGCAAAACCGACCATGAAACCTGTGTGTTAGAGAGAGACAGAGCGAGAAAGAATGAAATTGTTTTCTTGATTCTGGCTATAATAATTATACGATTTGGTTTAGATTTTGCACTCTAGAAGATATAGTCATCTTCTACGTTTTTAGTTTTCTCGTATCGTCGAAATTGTGGATGCCACAGATTTTCGCTCTTTGTGGGGGCGGAAGTGGGCGGGGCAAAGTTTTGAAATATTTTTGAAGCAGTGACATATCACAGAAGTCTGGATCCAAAACATCGTTGCTCTCGCTCTTATAGTCTTTGAGCACTAGGCGCTGAAGGGGACGGACAGACGGACAGACGGACGGACGGACGGACGGACAGACGGACAGACGGACGGACGGACAGACGGGCAGACAGACATGGCTCAATCGACTCGGCTATTGATGCTGATCAAGAATATATATACTTTATGGGGTCGGAAACGATTCCTTCTGGACGTTACACACATCCACTTTACCACAAATCTAATATACCCCAATACTCATTTTGAGTATCGGGTATAAAAAATAAACCCTAAACACTAAACATTAAGCACGTTAAACTAAGTATCCGAGTGCAATTTATGACACCTTTGTCCCGGCATGCACCCATAAATAATGCACTCCATTAAGCACGTAGCACGCGGCACGTGGCGCACGCAGACTATTGTAGAGACTTCAGACTGCGTCTTGAGTCTCGGACTAAACCGTACTAATGCCACCTTTCTCTGTCGCAAACAGGCGGAATATTGATGATGACGAGACCACAGTGTGACGACTGTCCCAGCAACTCCAGTTGAAACAAAAGGAGAGGCAGAGGCAGGCGCAGAGGCAGCGACAGAGACAGAAGCAGCAGGTGCAGCATCTGCAGCAGAAGATCCAGGCGCAACACTTTGCTACAATTCGACGCAAGCCGCACTACAGAAGCACCACAAATGCCTGAGCAGCTTCCTGGACCAAGGCCACAGCATACTTCCAGGGGCGACGCGACGGGGCGGCCCACCAAATGCCATAAGTCCATCATTAGAATCCTGTACATAAAATACTCTCATCCTTTCGAAACCACATGCATTTTACTCTTACGTAAATACCGCTTACCGCTTAGCACTCCCCCGCAAACCCGCAAACCCAGTGTTAGGAACATGTTTATGCATAGTTGTTAGCATTTAATTAATTTATACAACTCACCGGAGCAGAGCCCAAGTTGCAACTGTTCGAAAACCGTGCGATTGGATTCGCTCGAGTGCGAGTGAGGGCGTGTATTATACCATATGTATTTAGTATTTATAATTAACGTTTAAAAACAAGTCAGACTGATTTTACGCATTTTTGTTCTGCCACTAAGTTAAGATCTACGCAAAAACCAGTACAAGTACTCACACTCGCATAGAGCCTGTGCATTTAGGTCCAATTCAAGCTTACGCCCAGAGTATCCCCAGAAGACAGAAGGATGTACGATTTGATTCAATCTTTGTTAGCGCAAACAATGGGACAAGGGCACGTTGGGTGCCTCGAGAGCCCGATCGAAGATAGAGCTTATTGTGCCAAATTATTTCAAAGTCGAAGAAGGCATATACTCCGTATATGTACTTTCCAAGCCCTTGAGACTCTTAGTGGAGAGCAGTCTTTCGTTCAGCCTGCGAGAGCGTGGCCACTGTACAATCAAAATCGCATACAACAGACGTATAGAAGGAATATTATAGTGCGCAGTACGAGGACCACAGATACAGACCCTATAAACATATCCAACAGTGCATACATATATTCGCGTGCACACACATACATATTTGTCTATAGTATCGAAAGTATCGGAGCGGAAGCTTGCTCAACAGTTTGATCCCCGACTCAATAATAGCCACTCATGCCCATGTAAAGTGTGTACAATCTATAAATACATAATTCATAAGCAGCACTCACTCTGCTGGACTCCATTGTTCTGTTCGCGCCGCAGTTTTGCACGAGCCATTGGGGCTCTAAGCTTTGCCGCCGATTGCGCTTCCATGTGGCACACACACACTATACGATATGATATCTATGTGAATTGGACACTTATTTACTTGTAAAGTTTATCAATATGAATAAATCGTGTAAAATAAATATACAAAACCAATAAGGTGTGCGCGTTTTGAAATGGGATTTTCAGCTGCTAAAGGGGCAATGCTGTACATAGATTATAATATCATCTACATTTGTGTAAGCCACAGGATGTCACAGTCAAACAGTACTGTTTGATACCTTGCTTCTCATCTGTAGAGGGTCGTTGGATCTGACTTGACAGCAATATCGGAAAAGGTGAGGAAATAAGCTTGGGTTTGGAGCCTGAAACTTTCGTTATGTAGAGATATCGAATCTTTTTGGTTTTTGGAAACAAATAATACATTGAAACGAGGGGGAACGTTGTGAGTTGCTGCGGACACCGCAACTCTACAGTTATACCCGATACTAAGTCAGTATGGCTCTCCTCCGGCAGACGCCGCTAATATTAAACGACACGACAAAGAGTGCGTGCGAGAGAGACAGAAAATCAGTCTGAGCGTGACGTCGGGCGCTGCGTAGCCACTGCAAATTGATTTGTTCCTTTTGGATATAAAAATGATCTGATCTGATCCAGATTCAGCAATCTGATAGATATGGTCATTATCTATGATTCTGCGTTTTTAGTTTTCTCGAATCTGCAATATTGTGGATGCAACAGATTTTCGTCCTTTGTGGGGGCGCAAGAAGGTGGGGCGAAATTTTGAGATATACGTTTTATAGTGACATCTTAAAGGAGTGTGTGTACCAAATTTGGTTACTCTAGCCTTAATAGTCTCTGAGATTTGTGGATGCCTCAGATTTTTGTCTTTTGCGGGGGTGGAAGGGGGTGTGGCGAAATTTTGACACAAAATGGTCAAGGTCCGATATCACAGGAGTGTGGATACCAAATTTGGTTGCTCTGGCTCTTATAGTTTCTGAGATCCTTGAACTCATATTTTGCATTTGGCAAAACCGACCATGAAACCTGTGTGTTAGAGAGAGACAGAGCGAGAAAGAATGAAATTGTTTTCTTGATTCTGGCTATAATAATTATACGATCTGGTTCAGATTTTGCACTCTAGAAGATATAGTCATCTTCTGCGATTCTGCGTTTTTAGTTTTCTCGTATCGTCGAAATTGTGGATGCCACAGATTTTCGCTCTTTGTGGGGGCGGAAGTGGGCGGGGCAAAGTTTTGAAATATTTTTGAAGCAGTGACATATCACAGAAGTCTGGATCCAAAACATCGTTACTCTCGCTTTTATAGTCTTTGAGCACTAGGCGCTGAAGGGGACGGACAGACGGACAGACGGACAGACGGACGGACGGACAGACGGACAGACATGGCTCAATCGACTCGGCTATTGATGCTGATCAAGAATATATATACTTTATGGGGTCGGAAACGATTCCTTCTGGACGTTACACACATCCACTTTACCACAAATCTAATATACCCCAATACTCATTTTGAGTATCTGGTATAAAAAGGAGACAATGAAGGAATATTACAGCTAACAGCAAGAAGGACCCTTCTAAGATGGAAAACCCCTGCTAAGTGAGAGGATGTGGTCGAAATTCGGGAATCTATAAGTACACCAGTCGGTCGGTAGAATATAAGGACTACTGTCCTAGCTGGTACTGGAAATAATGTTTGCTCTAATACTGGTACATCGTTGTATGCTGCTACAAAAGAGTAAAAACAGTAAAACCAGGATAAAATTTAATGGCCTCCCCGAAAAAGTTTCGATTCAATGGAAAAGAGAGTCTCGCATCAACTTTCATAGAGATCGGTTGTGTCGCGCTTGTGCAAAGTTGTTTTCTTTATTCTGCTTTAGCGGAGCATTCTCTTGTGTGCTAAAAATAGCATACATCGTAAATTCGGGTGCTGCTTTGTTTTTTTTTTTTACAACTGTATTCACTGCCCTTCGGGCAAGACATTCCCCTCAGTCTGCGCACAGCCGCACAAGAGGGGCAATAAAAACTTCGCTTATCAGCTACGGTATAATGAATACGAATAGTTCATCTGACTCTCGGCTTAGAAATAAGCGGACTGATCATGAGAGAATGCTTCTAATATCAGGCAAATTACCTTCTGAGATTCGTTCTGAGTACCGTTCAGAGGCTGAACGCTCTACATGCACAGAAACCACAACAACAGTAACATTCACTAGTGCCACCAACAACACCACCTACACCATGGCAACTGCTACAATAAGCAGTATCTGCCCTGCACTAAGCTTTGATAGCCAAGAAAACTCCATATCCACATGCCCCGACGACACTGAGGCAAAAACACTTCGCACTGCTGCCGAACGACTTCTGGATGCTCAAAAACGGAGAACGGGCAAAAGAAAAAACGATCAGACTTTGTCATCTAAATCTAAACGAGGGAGTGGCGGCCGGGACCTGGGCTTGCCCCCCACTACAAGCCAACAGGCAAACACCAACAACAGATTTTCCATTCTTGACACGAACATCCCAAGTGATAGTAATAATGAGGAAGTTCGGATGAATGTAGATGCAGACGCTGGAAATGACCAACTGGATGAACACCTTTATGAAGCTGTTAATACAGACCAGTGTCTTCAAGGAGAATCAACGAGCTCTGGTAATCAGCTTAAAGGCCCTCCGAAACCACCGCAAATAGTTGTCAATATTAGCAACTTAAATGACTTATTTGATGTCATAAAGGACGTTGCAAATTTGAATAACGTTGTCGTCAAAGCTAACCAGGGGGAAACGGTCAGAATCCTCCCCAAAGACAGTGATACCTATAGAGCAATTGTGGATTGTTTCGATGCCATTGGAATAGAATTCCACACATACCAATTGCAGACTGAAAAGCCTCATAGAATTGTTGTAAGAGACCTACATCATAGCACCCTAAACAATGATATTACCGCCGATTTTAAAATGTTGGGCTTCGAGGTCCTTCACATCCATAATCCAAGCTCAAGGACTAACAAGGACGAAAAACTTAATATTTTTTTCATTAATATTAAGCCTTGTGCAAAAATTAACGAAATTTACCAAGTCAAGACCCTTTGCCGCCAAAAAATAAGGATTGAAAGGATGCGAAAATCCACAGAGATTGCTCAATGTCGTCGATGCCAGGATTTCGGCCACAAAGCCAAATACTGCCGCCGACATCACAACTGTGCCAGATGCGGTGAAAATCACCAAACCTCACAATGCACACGCCCCCTAGATGCACAGCCAACCTGCATTCACTGCTCTGGAAGCCATATGGCCAGTTACAAAGGATGCCAATGGTATCAGAAGTTTCTACGCCGATCAATGGGCTCCGCAAAGAAGGCAATTAATTCGAACAGGACGGGTCATGTCCCCTTAAATAATCAAGTGGCATATGCTTACTCTACCACACTTCCTGGAGACCAGCAACAGTTTCCTACCTTGCAGTCTAGTCACAAAAAGGGGGCTAATAGACCAACAATACAGCTGCACCAGCGAAATATTGCTCAGCACCAACCTTTGGTAGGCACTAGAAGTAATACAGGAGCCTCCTATGCTGCCGTAGCAAATGGTAATTCAAATGCAATACCTGCTACACCTGCATCAGCCACAAGGATTGAATAACCAGCAACAGAATTCATATGAAGTTCATGCACTGCTACAACAACAGCAGACAAAATTTCAACAATGGCAACAACAGCTCCAACAGCAGCAGCAGCAGCAGTTTCTTATGTGGCTACAGCAACAGCAGCAAGAACAGCAGCAGCATAATAGTCAAGCCAATCAACGCCTTGAAAAACTTGAAAAAATGGTTTTTGAATTGGCCAACACGATTAAGCAATGGGCTGGATCTAATCTTCAGCTCCAGAACAACGTTTCAGCATCTCAATGAACCCACTAAAGGTTCTCATCTGGAATGCTAACGGCATTTCAGGGAAAGCAAAAGAAGTTGAGCTCTTCGCGCACAAGAATAGCGTTGACATTCTTCTTTTGACGGAGATCAGAATTAAAAGAGGGGCAGCTGTAAAAATAAATGGATATGCCTTCTATCCAGCCTTCAAGCCATCGCGGAATAATAATAGCGTTGGTGGAGTTGCGGTTTTAGTTAAGACTTCGCTTCGTCATTTTCCACAAAGGGTCATTGAGACACGCAGCATGCAAATGTCAGCGGTAAAAGTAGCCACAGGACTGGGCGATGTGGAGTTCAGCGCCATTTACTGCCCTCCCAGAGTCAGGATTGAGGAAAGACATTACATCGATGCACTCCGTGCTTGCGGGCAAAGGTATTTGGTTGGTGGTGACTGGAATGCCCGACACTGGCTGTGGGGAGACACTTACAATTCCCCTAGGGGGCGAGAGCTAGCGGAAGCCATCTCTGCTACTGGCGCTAAGATCCTTGCAACTGGATCACCAACCAGGTACCCATATGTACTCAATCACACGCCGTCCTGCATAGACTTCGCAGTACATCATGGTATTCCGGATTCTCGAGCAACAATAAGTCAGAGCTGGGATCTGGACTCCGACCATCTGGCCTTAGTCATCAGCATTAAAACAGATGGCATTATAGAAAATCCAAGCCCTCATCTAGTCACCAAGCACACTGATCTGCTCGCATTTAGGCAACATTTGGAGAGGTCGATTCAACTGAACGTCACGCTAAACTCTGAGGAAGATATCGAGATGGCTGTAGATAACATCACAGAGAGTATACACATGGCTGCTGCTGCCTCAACGCCCTCGCATCCTCCGACAAGCGCCGCCTATGGAATAGTTTTAAAAGAGAGGCCAGAGAGCTTTTGTCACAAAAAAGGAGACTTCGCAGACGCGCAATCCGATCTCAAGACCCATGGGACCGAATTCTATGGAACCGGGCTGCCAAGTAACTTCGAAACACCCTGAGAGAACTTCGAAGCAACTTCTTTGAACAAAAGCTTGCTTCCATGGATTACACCGTGGATGCTGGATATTCGCTTTGGAAGACCAGGTGAACTTGCTAGAAACGAAGAAGAGCAGGCCAATTCGTTTGCACATCATTTAGGGGACAGGTTCACCCATTACCAATTCGCCACGGAGGCGCAGTACAAAGAGACAAAAGATAGTCTGCAAACACCTCTACAAATGGCCTTACCCATTAAACCAGCCAGGGCTGAGGAGATTGTTGAAGTCATCAAGTCCCTACCGAGGAAGAAGGCTCCTGGCATTGACAGAGTGTGCAATTCCACACTGAAAGCATTGCCTACTCGGGCGATACTCTACATAGTGCTCATTTTTAACGCCATGTTAAGGATGCAGTTTTTCCCTAAGCAGTGGAAGATAGCAACAATCCTGATGATCCATAAGCCTGGAAAACCGGAGGACGACCCTGAGTCGTATCGGCCAATAAGTCTTTTGTCTTCCTTATCTAAGGTATGGGAGAGGCTTCTTGCCAATTGTCTTGGAAGTATAATCAAGGAATGCCGTATCTTGCCGGATCACCAGTTTGGCTTTCGGGAGGGACACGGCACAGTGGAGCAAGTCCACAGATTGGCAGGACACATCCTACAGGCCTATGATGATCTAGAATACTGCAATGCAGTCTTCATTGATATGCAGCAAGCCTTCGATAGAGTTTGGCATATCGGCCTACTGAGCAAAATTAAAAAACTGTTCCCAGCACCATACTACGGTGTCCTACGATCATACTTGGAAGGACGTCAGTTTATGGTCAGGTTCAGGAACACACATTCAACACCTTGCCAAATGAGAGCAGGAGTTCCACAGGGTAGCGTCCTTGGCCCGCTGCTTTACTCTATCTATACTGCAGATCTACCCTCCCCAAGCGAGCAACATATGGAGGCCCCCCGTAAGGCTCTGCTTGCTACCTACGCGGACGATATAGCACTGCTCTACAGCTCCAAGTGCCGCCTTGAGGCAGCAGATGGTCTCCAAGAGTACCTCTACTCTTTGGCAGCTTGGTGCAAAAGATGGAATTTAAAAGTCAACCCACTGAAGACCACCAATCCATGCTTCACCCTGAAAGCGCTCATAGACCACACCCCACCCATAAAGTTTGAAGGCGTAACTTTGGACCAACCAGAGCAAGCAAAGTATCTCGGTATCACCCTTGATAAGCGTCTTACTTTTGGTCCACACTTGAAAGCTACGGCTCGTAAATGTGGGCAAAGAATGCAGCAATTGCGGTGGCTGATTAACAGAAGAAGCACCATGTCACTGAGAGCCAAAAGAGCAGTTTATGTACACTGTGTAGCTCCGATCTGGCTCTACGGTGTGCAGATTTGGGGCATAGCTGCCAAATCGAACTATAAACGGATACAGGTCTTGCAGAATCGCGCCATGAGGCAAATAACGAACTGCCCTTGGTACGTGCGCGGCTCCACCCTACATCGGGATTTGAATTTGCATACAGTAGAGGAGCAGATTGGAAGGCACACCAGCAGATACAGTGACAGGCTAATTAGACACCATAGTATGCTTGCCAGACGATTACTACCTGCCAGGCCTTTGAGGCGGTTGAAGAGATTGGGTTTTGCCAAACCTATTGGCCAACTCTAAGTTTCCATCCCAATATTATAATATTATATTTTTTGTAAGTCCTCTCGCATTTAGCATTAGGTTTGGCTACCCCAATATTATTTACCAGTGATGTTAAGATACGTTATATGCAATGTACGGATTCAACGCTTAATAAAAAAAAAAAAAATAAAAAAAATAAAAAAAAAATGGAAAAGAGTTGAGGAATAAATCGGTTGTGTTGTTTGTTTTACCATACACCTTTTGTATACATTTTATTATGGGAATACAATAATTTCAATACCATTATGTGTATATTATCTATGAATGTAGGTGTGTACGTGTGTGTGTGTGTGTGTAAATCTATGTAAGTATCCTCATAAGCACGGGTATGCAGATGTGTTGGTGTTGAAAAACCATCATTGAATAACATACGGAATTATTTTATTTGAATTTTTCAATTTAGTTTTCTTTTGGGTTTGACATAATTGTATCGTATGCATTTTATAGTTGGGTAATTCTGCTGCAATTCAAATGGAATGCAAATAATGGCATTGTTTTTGGAATACTTGGAATACGATTACGAGTACAAGAACGGTTCACAAATATTAGTTTTCGGCTGAGAGTACACAATGCCATAATCAATATGCTAGTACCATATACGTACATACATATGTACTATTCGTTAAATGACAACAATGTAGCGCAAAAACGTTTGCTTACCCAATGCTTTATGCACGAGTACGAGTATGAATTCGATAACAATTGTTTGCTTATTTTGTTAGTTTTTGGTTTTGGTTTGATTTCACTTTAAATTTAGTCGGGTTTGTTCAGTTCAGTTTAGGCGAATGCTGTAACTGCATATCTTACAAAACAGATCGAATGCCAGAAAGTCTATGTACGCGTCAGCTGTCGTTTGTTTAAGGCATTTTCGTATATAATTTTCACATTTCCCTCCACTATTTTCCCACTCCCCATCCTCTGTACTTTGGTTCTTTATCTAAACAACTCGTTGTGCAATTTTTCTGGCTACGCGGAGGTGTAGGGGTAGATGGATCTGGCTTGCACGGTGTCTCCGGGTGTGTGTTGTAGTACGTATGTTTATCTCGATTCGTTTTGGGTATTTATAATACAGCGATATGCCTTTAATTTAATCGTAATTCAAGTGAAACTCTGCGTATACACATACATATTTAACATTAAAGAGCATTTCCCAATACATACATATGTATATTCATTTATATTTCAGTTATGTTTCAGCAGTTTCAGCCTCCTGGCCGCGGCCAGATATACAAGGTCCCCTCAACTCTGTCTCCTCCATGTCTGACAAATATCGTCACGGCAGCAGTTGGTTGTGTCTTTTACAATAGCGTAGCGTAGCGTACGACAGTAGAAAAGTGAGGGGGTTTGGGGGCGGGGGTGTGCTTATCAAAAGAGGATGTCTGTGTCGGGAGGATAGTTGGCAAATTAAATGCACCGATCTGTCAGCTGGCTCGGTGGGCTCAATTCAATTTCGATTTCAATTTCAATACGCAAACGATTCAATAAATTGTGCGCTGTGAGGTTAATGTTCAGAACGGAAAACAATTTTGATACCTGGGATAGCAAGGATCAATTCGATCCTCAAGTTTGTCTGTCTTCAGCACGTTATTGTCAGAAAGGATTCGGAACTTGACAGGAACAGAGACAGGGAAAACTGCGAACGTACCTAAGGGCTAAAGGCTATCGGCTATAGGCTCTGAGTCTGGGTAGTATGTACTATTTATCGTATATAGTAGGTATGTATATTTGATGTATATATTTCATTTATCAATTGCAACACATTAAAATTTTCCATTTCACTACATAAATACATACGTACATAATAATAATAATAATAATATTTAATAACAATAATGGCTTGCCACTCGATTCATGTACATAGCTCTTTATATACGAGCATGTACGTATCTGTTTACGTATGTCTTTCTTCATCTGTATCTGTATCTGCCTCTGCAGCCTTCCAGCCAAGGCAAGCCGGGATCGGGATTTAATGTTATAAACGTGTCTGTGTGTGTGTGTGTTTCATACATGTATGTAGATAGTCATAGTGGTAGCTTTAGTTACTATGTTCGATTTCACCAATTTGCTAGCTTTGTGCGTTGTGACCAAGCATTCAAAATGTACAGTTAAGCCAGCATATGTATATACAAGTGGAAAGTGCCTCGAGGCTGCCAGCACCGGCAGCCGATTAAATTACACGTTACAAGATACACATTACAATTTACCAATTACCAATTATCGATTACCAATTACAATTCAAACATTGATTAAATAACATCTGACATTTACACGGAGGCGACCGAACGGAAAGGATATACATACATATATGGTTACAAATACAGTGCACACAGGCATTGCTGGCATACTCATGGCCTTCATATCATTCATGGATGCCTGCATATACATGTCATCGTTTAACTGGCGGATTAACGCCCTCCATCCCTTGATTAATGAGCTGACTAATTATCTAGCTTTAAGTTTTTGTTGATTTTATGTTGTTTCTGTTTGTTGTTGACTCAGTTGCGGTCAATGTTGTTGTACGATTGTTGTACGAGTAGATCCTCTCTCTAACTTTCCGGTGCCGGGTTCTCGTTCTCCTGGGGCTGGTGGCGCTCTAACAGTTGCAGTTGGCGTTGGGCGTGCCCTGCGGCTGGTCCGTTAAGCGCTGGCCCTTCTGTGCCCCGCCCACTAACGTTGGATCTGCGTCCAGGCTCTCGGACATCTTGTCGCATATGATATCCACCAGGCGCTCGAAGACAGCCTAGGGGGAGCATTGGGAAGGGTGAAAGACAGACATCCACATCTAGAAACTATCGCAATATTCAGTGGCACGGTACTCACCTTGACATTCACATTCTCCTTGGCGGACGTCTCGAAGAACTCCACGCCCAGCTGATCGGCCAGTTGGCGGCCCCGCTCGAAGCTAATCACGCGCTGATCCTCCATGTCGCACTTGTTTCCGACCAAAATGACCTGGGCGTTGTCCCACGAGTAGGTTTTGATTTGTGTGACCCTGCGGGAGGAGACCAAAGAGAGAGCCGAGTTAGTGTGTGGCAGTGAGTGTGTGTGAGGGATATGTGTGCTCTCACCAGTCCTGCACCGAGTTGAAGCTGTCCTCGTTGGTGACATCATACATCAGGATGAAACCCATGGCGCCGCGGTAGTAGGCTGTGGTGATGGTGCGGTAGCGCTCCTGCCCGGCCGTGTCCTGCAAAAGCCAAACGAAATTTGCTCAGGTCTTTGCTTTATGACAGTGACAAGCACAATTAACCCGTCAAACCCACGCACAGCCACGGACACACTTTAGGTCATTCGAGAGCGCGCCAACCTACGACCTGTGTTCACTTGATGCCGTCATTGCTAGGTGCAGAAATCAATACTTCGATTGTACAGATGATTCATCTGCCAGAACCAATCGAAGAATTACAATGAATCCAAAGAGCGAAGCAGTTTGAAAGATACATCTGCTAGGAGTTCTTAGTGGCTAGGCCTCGGCCGTTGACTTACCCAAATCTGAAGCTTCACCCGCTTGTCGTGGCGAAAGACGGTCTTCACCTTGAAGTCGATGCCCACCGTGGAGACGAAGGCGGATGTGAAGCTATCGTCGGCATAGCGGAAGAGGAAGCTCGTCTTGCCCACACTGGAGTTGCCGATGATGAGGAGCTTAAACATGTAGTCGAAGTTCTGGTCGGCAGCATCCTTCTGCCACTTGGGGTCCCCGCCGCTGGCCATTTCGGTTCAGAGCTCTCTGCTGTCCGTTTGCCGACTGTACAGGAAAAAGAAACGAATGGAAAGGATCAGTATAGGTGGCTTTGGATTGACCGTCAGGCTGTGAATGGGAAGTGGGAAACTCATAGAAGTCAGTCACATTAAAACATTCGGACCCGCACGAGCTGTCGACTCTGAAAATATTAAACAATATATAAACCAAAAGAAAACATTGCGTCAACCCTTTCAACTTTGCTTCACTGATTTCTTGGTACGTTTACGTTTACAACTGTTGTGTAACTTTATGCCTATTGTGTGTTCCGGTCTATTCTCAGAATAGGAAAATGTTCGATACCACGCTCGGCTATCTGATTGGCCTCGTGGTGCAGCTGTCCTGGCTGCTCGTTAGCCAGGGCTTCTGCCAGATGGTGCAGCATCCTTTGCTGGCCAGCGTACTCTGCCTGGTGCTGGGCCTCGCCCAACAGACGGGCCAAAAGACACTGCGGGAGCGTTTCCGCTGGGTTCTGCAGTACCTTAAGATTTGGATCACACACTCGGATTTGGCCACAGACGATTGCAACTTTGGGCACGACATGGCTGATCGGCGAGAGGGGGGACTCGAAGGACTGGACGGGGCTGGCTTCCAGAGCCCCATCAATATCGAGGACCAGCAGCTGAGCCCCATGGCCATCAGGGAGCTGCTGAACTGGAACCACTACGACGAACTGCCGGCAAGCATTCAGGTGGAGAACACGGGCCACACCCTGATCCTGCGGGCCCAGTTCCACGGAAACACGCCCACCATCAGCGGAGCCGATCTTCTGGCCAGCTACACGTTCGTGGAGGTGCGCTTCCATTGGGGCTGGTGCAACAGCGAGGGCTCGGAGCACACCTTCAACCATCGCAAGTTCCCCATGGAGATGCAGGTGATGCACCGTGCCAGCTCCGGGATGTCGCGGTCTTGCACCAGCAGCTACGACCTCCTGACGATCGCCTACATGTTTGAGCTGTCGGCCGACAACCCGTTCCTGGACCCCCTCGTTCAGAATCTGCGCCAGGTGCAGCAGCCCGGAAAGGCCGTGAATATATCACCGTTTCCACTCTGCTACCTAATGCCCGCCTTCCGGGCTGGCTTCTACTCCTACGGTGGGTCGCTGACCCGACCCCCGTTCTACGAGGGAACCGAGTGGTTCATCTTCCCCGAGACGCTGGCCATCAGTGACTTCCAGCTGCGCCACTTCCGCCAGCTGCTGAGCCACGACGGTGTCACTCCCATCACACGGAACGCCCGTCCCGTCCAGGCCCTGGGTAACAGAAGCATCAACCTAAACTGCTTCTGTCCCATGAATACCAACCAACTGGCCAGCCTGCCAGTTGTCGGCCTTTGCCAGCAGCAGCAGGCGGCGGACGTTCAGAAGAAAGAACCCGTTGAAAAGGTGCAGGAGCAGCAGCGTGGAGCGGCCCCGGCTGCTTCTGAGGAAGAGGGCGAGCTGATGGAGTCCATGGACACGACCACCGTGATAACCAGCGACTCCACGAAGATGTGCATGACCACATTCCTGCGCAAGGAGCAGCTGCCGCCGACGCAGCCGGACTACAGCACTACAGCCATTGTCATCCATAGCGACACCACATCCAGCGACATGTGCGCCCCCCATCCGGTGGGGGGACCAGGATCTGAACCGCAGGCCAGCTGCAACGCCGATGCCATCTGCGGCGTGGGCGATGGCATCAACATCGCCGTGTACCACGGCCAGATTGAGTAGGAGTAGGAGAGGGCCGTTTAATTATTAAATTGTTGTTTAGTTTGTTTTCATCACACGGATGCGGACACAGGCTGGATCCAAGGCCAGCTGCTCTTTGTCCCGAGACCTAATTGAATTGCGCGTGTATGGATTAAACAGTTGCGGTTATATTTCTGAATCATAGCCCTCCTGCCTTCTTTACTTTCGACTTGGACCCCGAGGGGACTGCTGGGAGGTCATCCGGGGAAAGTGTTGCAGCACACAACAGAGAGGACATGCTCAGGACCCTCTTCCGGCCGCTTCCCTGAGAGTCTGTTACCTACAGCTGACCCACAAGTACAGAAGATGGCATTCTGTTGGTACGGTTGTGCCTGTTGGTATGGCTGTCACGTCAGTGGCAGGGGAGTGGGCAAGAGAAATAAGAATCCGAGGGGGAAGCGCTGGTCGCTCGTCCTTGAAAAGTTTCAGCCTTGCCATGGCGTGGACTCGCTCGGCGACAGCAGTTCAGTTTCAGCTTACAATTTTTTTCCATTTACTCGTCCCTCGCCTTTCACAATTTCCATATGCAAGGCAGCTCCTCTCCTTGGAAGCCGCGACATTGTGTCGATAATTTGTGTGTATAGACAACTTTATCTTCCTTCTGCCATGGCTTCTGTTTCTGATTCTGCTTCTCCTTCCCGTACTCCCACCGCTCCCGCTTAAATCAAAAGTTGCGCAGCGGCAAAATGTCAAATTTCTGATGAACGACGGTTCAGGCTCTGGGGTCCACAGAGGAGTGCGCGCGTCATCGTCAAGGCCCTGGCAAAAGGACAGCCCCAAGCCAATGTTCCCGGCTGAGGCTGTCAAGGAGCAGAACCCTCTCCAGGCTCATCAGAGGGCCGTACCGGAGTGTGGCAGGACCCGGAGTCACAGAGACAGACAGACGTGCTCGAGTCAATAGGCAGGGGCCTCTTATCAGAGGCCGTGTGGAAATGTTTTTATCTGCCTGGCTTCGTGTGAATATCGATTTTTATACCCGATACTCAAAATGAGTATTGGTGTATATTAGATTTGTGGTAAAAGTGGATGAGTGTAACGTCCAGAAGGAATCGTTTCCGACCCCATAAAGTATATATATTCTTGATCAGCATCAATAGCCGAGTCGATTGAGCCATGTCTGTCTGTCCGTCTGTACGTCCGTCTGTCTGTCCGTCTGTCCGTCCCTATTAGCGCCTAGTGCTCAAAGACTATAAGAGCTAGAGCAACGATGTTTTGGATCCAGACTTCTGTGATATGTCACTGCTACAAAAATATTTCAAAACTTCGCACCGCCCACTTCAACCCCCACAATTGACGAAAATCTGTGGCATCCACAATTTTAAAGATACGAGAAAACCAAAAACGCAGAATCGTAGAGAATGACCATATCTTTTAGACCGCAGAATTTGAACAAGATCGTATTATTATTATACCCAGCATCAAAAAAACAATTTCATTTTTTCTCGCCCTGTCTCTCTCTAACACACACGTAGCATGGCCGGCTTTGCTTAGAGTAAAACATTAGCGCCTAGATCTCAGAGACTATAAAAGCTAGAGCAACCAAATTTGGTATCCACACTCCTTATATATCGGACCGAGACGAGTTTGTTTCAAAATTTCGCCACACCCCCTTCCGCCCCCGCAAAAGATGAAAATCTGGGGATATTCACAAATCTCAGAGACTATTAAGGCTAGAATAACCAAATTTGGTATCCGCACTCCTGTTAGATCTCACTTTAAAACGTAAATCTCAAAATTTCGCCCCACCCCCTTCCGCCCCCACAAAGGACGAAAATCTGTTGCATCCACAATATCATAGATAATGATCATATCTATCAGATTGCTGAATATGGATCAGATCAGATCATTTGTATAGCCAAAAGGAACAAATCAACACGCTCAGACTAATTTTCTGTCTCTCTCGCACGCACTCTTTGTCGTGTCGTTCAATATTAGCGGCGTCTGCCGGAGGAGAGCCATACTTACTTAGTATCGGGTATAACTGTAGAGTTGCGGTGTCCGCTGAAACTCACAACGTTCCCCCTCGTTTTCTGTTGTTTTCCCTCTGTGAGGGGTGGCCGCTGCTGCTCCTCTTCCTGCTCTTCATGCTATGCCTTCTGCTGCCTTGTTGTTCATTCGTGCTTCAATTTTCAAATGGCTAAGCAGCTGTTCGGTGGGCAGAAGCTGCACTCCCACCAAACTATTGAGCTCCGTTTGGGGGCTGTGCTCCCTGGCTTCCCTAGCCAGCAGCTCAAACTTTTAATTGGGGCAAGCTTCAAGTTTTAGAGACTCCAACAGTAAATTGAGAAAGCTATTTTCCTGTATTCTGGGGGTTTCGTGTCGAGTCTGCGGTCGGCGGTAACTTTCACTGACACCCGAGCAATCGAGCTCCCACGCAGTGCAATGCGGCATATACTTAATATTACGATGGGATGTGTCATGTGGGATGTGGGTATGGGGGGGATGGATGGCACTTACTGCGTCTTGAGGTTGATGCGGTTGCTTCTGCTCCTCTGTACGGATACCACGAGATCCCGTGCGTCAAAGTTCTTGCCGTTGACGTGCACTACGGTTGACGTGCGTGTGTGTGTGTGTGTGTGTATGTGCGTGCGTGTGGGAGTAGGTGCACAGGTGTATAGGTGTTTAGGTGTACACTGCTATTTCGCAGACATACACATATACGCAAATCGATAATGTGGCTGGGGCTCTAGCTCTAGCTGCCGTCCAATCGTGAAGTATTGGAAGTTAGCCTTGGCACTGGCCTAACATACGGTAGGGTCCTGGTCCGTGCTGCTGCTATTTGTTTACGGTTACCCAATCAATTATTGAACGTACGCGCACCCACACGTCTTGCCACAGCACTGCAGTCGTTCAATTATTCAGGAGTCGCCTCAAAATGGCAGTGCGAATGCCTTTCAATTGTTTTCTCAAATGTTTCACCGTTTTTCGCCAGACGAGAAATATCGCATCGACACGTCGACTTCGCAGGACTCAAGTGAGAGAAAAAATTTGGAGCTCTCGGACGGCGAATTGGCTGCTACGGCGAATATGGGAAAGTTTTGTATACGTTTTCATAAGATAACTGTTTCACATCGACTGCTCACTGCTACTGACTGTCCCTTCTATCTGCTAGTGAAAATCGATTGGGGGCTGTTTTCCTGGGTCTGGTCCGGGGGACGGAAATGTGTGTGGGCGTAGCTTTTGCGGCGAATTGCGGGCGAGCTTTCCATTCATGCGGCGGGGCGGACATGCGCACAGTGGGCCATTGGCCGTTGGCGTAGCGCCAACAATTTGAAATCTTATCGGGTATCGTTTACAGTTTATATCGGTTTATGGTTTAATAACCAAAGCAAAGAGCCACACAAAAGGTTCAAAGATTCTGCGTGGCTTTGATTGGGCTTGTAAACAGTTTAACAGTTTAATGATCAACAAATAACAATGCACCAGCACTCTGGAGCCTACAGCTTGCTATTCCCAGCCTGCATTTCGCGTACAATCTTCACGGCGTATTTGGCTGTTCCAGGAGCTGTGGTCACGCCGTACCCTCCGTGTCCGTAGTTGTGGACAACTTTGAGGCGCCTTCCCTCCGCATTCGTGACCAGCTCCGGATCCACGCGAACGATCGAACGGTGCGGACGAAGTCCCACGCACTTCCTGACAATTTCTGCTTTCTTGAGGCTCGGAAGAAGGTCGTAGCAATGCTCCTTGATGGCCATGCTGTCGTACTTGCACCACTCTGTGTTGTAGCTATCGAACTGCCGGCACCCCCCAAGGTGACCGTCTCGAAGCCTGGCAGCACGTAGGTGTCATAGTGTCATCCACGGCGCTCGCACCTTCAGTACCTGACCCCGAATGGGCACCAGGTGCTGATCATTACACAGCTCCTTGGCGCCCATGCCAGTGCAGTTCACCAGGACATCAAAGTTCTGCTGCACATCGAAGAAGTTCTTCACATGCTGGCGAACCACTTGCCCGCCGTTTTCAAGGAATCTGCGAATGAATTTTGTGAGAGAATGATTGAGCTATGCTCCGGCATTCCGGCACTCACTTGTTCGTGGCATACGGCAGGAAGAGGCGACTTTCCGTCAAGCAGGTGGTGAACAAGGAGCCGTACTTCCACCCGCCCTGGCACAGCTTCAGCTCTTCATCCGTGGCGCGTCTGTACACGGGAAGAAGCTTCTCAATGAAGTGGTTCTGAAGCAAAGAGCAAGAAACGGCAATGTCTCGTTAATCGAATTAAGCCAACTCAGATAAGAATCGCTGATAGACGGTTGGCAACGTACCCGCACGATGGAGGGGGAGGTGCGCGAGTAGATATAGCCCGACAGCTGACACACCCCTGCCAGAGGAGCCTCCTTGGAGCGGCGCAGCTCATCCCAGTAGTTGAAGGCGTCCGTCATCCATTGCCTGCAATCGGCAGAAGGATTAGCAGGCTGTGCTGGACATGACCTTGCAACAGGCAATCTTACTGCTTAATTTCCTGGGTGGGGCCCATGAAACTGGTGCCTGGCCGGAAGATGCCCGCCGCCACATAGCTGACTGTGTCCTCGTTGAAGCGGTCAGCAATTATTGAGACCTGCGCCGAGGGAAACTGCTGCTGCAGCTTCAGGGCGGTTGTGAGGCCAATTATGCCGCTGCCTAAGACTCCGAATTGCATGATTGATTCTCCAATCCGGTACTGTGGGGCAGCAACTTGCAGCACAAGTATTTAACGGCGCCGGCACTAATTAAGATAGTGAGTGCAGCTTATCAGTCCATTCTATCAGTATATAGTTCTATATAAATCCCCTCTCTGTGTTTATCAATTCCACCACTAAAAGTCTCTATTCGATTGGCCGAGAAAAGAGAGCCGCTTCAATCATCGTATCTTAATATGAATAGGAAAACACTTTAATTAAATAAACATTATCAAACAAGTAAATTAACTAGATTTAAATTGATGCCAATCAGCTGTTTATGTTTACCGACTATCGATAGCGATAGCTGACGAAAAAACTATGACTTTAAAAGCAATATAAATCCGGACTAGAATCAAAATCAGTGAGAATATTTGTCGTTTTCAGTGTGCTGGGAGTAAGCAATACAATACAATGTTATATTTAATAAGCAAATAAGTCTCAAAAAAACAGCTGCTTTCTCAGCGCGCTCTCGATATTTTCATACGCCGAGACTTTGAGATTTTTCACAGCACTGCCAAAACGGTCACACTGGACCCTCAACAATATTCAGTTCCTAATCTTTTTTCGAAAAACAACAAAAACAAGAATAAAAACTGCTTTACGCCACAACGGGAACCCCGTTTTGTTTGAAGTCCCGTGGCAGCGACAGCACTGCGGAGAAGGAGTCCCAGCGGCGTCACGTCACCACGGATATCACAAAGAGCAAAATGACGGCAATGTCGCCGAGTGAGGTGAGTGTTCCCTGCAGCGGCGGACGGTCCTCCCTCCCCGCGCACTCGCACTTGTGCAAATGTTTGCTTGCTGCCGGCGTCTGGTTTCTGCGGGGATCCGCCCTTCGCCCACCTCCATCTGACTGTCCCATTCCTCTTCCGCACACATTGCAAAAGGTTCAACGTCACCTTATCGTTTCGGCGACCTGGGCGCAGAGTGACGCATTCGAGAAGTGCGAGGCGGATTATCGGCGAAAGCCCAGAATTCCAGCTTCTTCCTTGAGTGGCGACTGTGTCTCATCTCGTCTCTGATTATTATATAATTGCAGCAGGCAATGAAAGAGCGTCTTTGTCCCGTCGTGCCGCACGGCCTCTGCACATTGAGGTCACTTCGGCCGACCCGCTAATTGCCACCCACGAATACGGATCAACAAATCGACCTTGGCCTGTGCTCTCTGTTTATGCAACCAAGTGCAAGTCGCCCCGTGCACCGACTGCACATTCCTGCTGGCACTTTGTTTATGCCCGGTAAACAATGCGCCAGCAACGCAGCCTTGGGTCTGCCTTGTCCATCGATCCTGTGCAGTGCCTCACTGCCGGCATGTACGCCCCATTGCCTCCCACTCTCATATGGTTGCTCTCATATCGGGTGCCCTGCGACACGCCTCTCAGCACGCACACAGGCGCACACAGTTCGCCGAAAATAAAAGCTCATCACATCCGACTCTGCGTTCATCGCTTTCAGTCAGTTTTCGTTGACACGCGAACCCGCACGCGCCGTTTTATGATATTGTGACGCGAAACCCAGTCGGCAGTCGGTTGAGAGGTGCTCCTAGCGTCTGCGAGAGATTTTGTCGCCACTTTTGAACCGTCTAGTTACGCCTCGCGCCAGTTTATAAATAGCCAAATTGTATCTATCTATCACTATTAAACTATAAAACGGGTGCTGCCAAGTCTTGAGAACCAGTTTATGTCGCTCCAATGCCATTCTGTTCGATAATTAAGAAGTCGTCCGCATTCTTAGGCCGTGCCCAGTATCCAGATTGACGGGCTCTTGTTGATCTGCTGCTATCCATAATGAAATATGCATGGAACGGGCACGATCTGAGATCTGAGACAATGAGGAATACTAATAAGGAAGTCAGTGGCAAACCGTTGCGCTACCCAGAAACAATGAGCGATTAACGAGGGAGTTGAAATAACACTTCGGTCGAATTCAGCCCCATCTGTGGCCCATCATCTCGCCGAATCTGTTTGCCTTTAACGGAATCGCCAGCTCGGGGGCAGCCAGTGACCGCAGAAAACGTGACGAGATCTAGGCACTGGTGATTACAGAAGAGAGGAAAGACCTATTTGCCTGCGCAATTCTCCGATAATTGTGACAGTTTGTCAAACAACTTTCAATGATCCTTCCATTGATCAGAAGACTTGTGTTTCCCGGCAGTGGCTGCATCTGCCGTGGTCGGTCCGTGCTATGGAAGCTCATCTTTTCAATTGTCAATAAAAACACAAATTAATCATTGTTGCTGTACAATGCCGTGATTTTACAGAGCTCTGCTTGCAAATTGTAATGCATTTCATTTGATTTCAATTGAAGTGTGTCTGCCACTCGCTGCTCCTCCCCTTTGATCGCATTTTATAGCACTTGCACGCGCCTTTCACGTGTTGACACCAACAGCACGTCCTCGCGTTGATAGCTCACGATTGGAGCACACACATGGAAGCGTAGGCAATCAGATCAGTTGATGCTCTAGAAGCGCCGTGGCAGGGGCAGGGGCAGGGACGGACACGGCGGCGGAGACGGGTTCCTAGACTGGTACTTGTTGCCTCTGCTTTGTCATCCAACCTGAACGTGGCGGTACCGCTGCGGGCTGGTACAGTGACACATGTCGCGCTCTCCAGGCAGGTAGAGCTGGGTACTGGCGCATCAGGTTTCCGATTATTTATATCCCGAAAAAAACACGATCTCTGACGTCAGAGCGGCTTAATGATGACGTAGCCCTATCGATTGCTGCTGAAGGGCAAAAGGAAGAGCATTTAGCAGCATGTTTAAGGTTGCAACAGCAACCTAAAAAGAACAACAAAACAAAAGCAAAAGTACAAATACAAATACAAGCCCCTGCCCTGCCCATGCTACCGCCTGTCAGGCCCTTCCGTAATGCGCTTAGCAATTTTCTGGTTCCGGAAATCGTTTTATATGGCTTTGGGGAATGTGAATGTTGCACAATTTGGCTAAAGTGGTTCTTCGGACTTGTTTATTCCGGTCTATCCTAGGGACTGGGACTAGCGTGATTCAGTTCCGAAGGCCGGACGAATCCAATTTTTGAAACATTTTTATACCCGATACTCAAAATGAGTATATTAGATTTGTGGTAAAAGTGGATGTGTGTAACGTCCAGAAGGAATCGTTTCCGACCCCATAAAGTATATATATTCCTGATCAGCATCAATAGCCGAGGCCTGTCTGTCTGTCCGTCTGTCCGTCCGTCCGTCCGTCCGTCCGTCCGTCCGTCCGTCCGTCCGTCTGTCCGTCCCCTTCAGCGCCTAGTGCTCAACGACTAATAGCTAGAGCAACGATGTTTTGGATCCAGACTTCTGTGATATGTCACTGCTACAAGAATATTTCAAAACTTTGCCCCGCCCACTTCCGCCCCCACAAAGGACGAAAATCTGTGGCATCCACAATTTTAAAGATACGATAAAACCAAAAACGCAGAATCGTTGAGGATGACTATATGTTCTAGAATGTAAAATCTCAACCAGATCGTATAATTTTTATAGCCAGAATCAAGAAAACAATTTAATTCTTTCTCGCTCTGTCTCTCTCTAACACACAGGTTTCATGGTCGGTTTTGCCAATTGCAAAATATGAGTTCTAGGATCTCAGAACCTATAAGAGCCAGAGCAACCAAAATTTGGTAACCAAATTTGGTGTCCGCACTTCTGTTAGATCTCACTATAAATCGTATATCTCAGAATTTCGCCCCACCCCCTTCCGCCCCCACAAAGGACGAAAATCTGTTGCATCCACAATATTGCACATTCGAGAAAACTAAAAACGCAGAATCATAGATAATGACCATATCTATCAGATTGCTGAATCTGGATCAGATCAGATCATTTTTATAGCCAAAAGGAACAAATTAATTTGCAGTGGCTAAGCAGCGCCCGACGTCACGCTCAGACTGATTTTCTGTCTCTCTCGCACGCACTCTTTGTCGTGTCGTTCAATATTAGCGGCGTCTGCCGGAGGAGAGCCATACTGACTAAGTATCGGGTATAAATGTAGAGTTGCGGTCTCCGCAGCAACTCACAACGTTCCCCTCGTTTTGGGTGTGAAAGTGAATCATCTCCGCCTCCCCCGCCCATCTCACTCAGAGATTCCCAGCACCCGATTTCGGGGTTTATCAGCTGTGGAAAAGTTTATCAGCCACGAATACTTTTCTACCGCATCTGTTTTTGGCACGCTTTTTCATCAGCCACCAGCAAATCGAGAATTGTTTACCCAAAAAATATTCCTCGAAAACGACGTAAAAAATAAGAAACAAAAGCCTCCCCACCGCACATTGACCACCCCACCGCCCGCCAACCCATTGCCATATCTGTCAGCGTTTGTTTATTTGTTTACCCTCTGTTTGAGTCTTTTTATTGTTCAGGAATCTGCTAGACTATACTATTGGCTATAGCCTTTGCTGCTGTGTGCGGCTAGGGCCTACTTTATATCCCATCCAATCCCATATCAGCGATTGGTTTTTCCCAGACTTTGGCATTAGATCGAATTGCATTTCATTTGTTTATTGCTTTAGGTGGTGCCTCGTATCGCTCCGTTCTCTAGTGTTGTTGAGTTTTCTTTATTTGATGGGGTCTAAAATAAACTCGAGTAACCCCCACCCCCACACAGCCAGGCATGTGTTTATTGGCCTGGCCTACTTGGGGCACCCTCCCAGTCGGCGCGGGCTATAAGTACCACCTATGGCATTACATTACTATCTAACGTCTCTGCTTTAATTCGCATCTGGCTAAAGTGCTCTCTGAGCTAATTAGATAATCGTGGCATTGCCGGGAGAGCCCTGCTGCAGCTTGTGTAATCAATCATCTCCAGGCCAATTGCCGATCGTCTTCATTTCAATTGGCTGCGGCTACTATTTAATTGTTGCATCAATTCAAATGCCTGCCCCATTGACGTACGCGACGCACTACATCCCGTTGCCTGTTTTGCACCTTTTGTTAAGCGCTGGGAATGTTATTCCTGGCCTTATCTAATCGAAATCCTTATCAGGTAATGCCTGCGAGCCCCGATAAGCACTGCTGGCTATACGCAGAGGAAGGGGGCAGAGAGCGACCATCTCGTGATCAGCGAGAGACCAACCAGCTGTGGCGGCAACTTGTTCGCATTACGAGTATTACAAACTAGTTTGGTCTGTCTGTTGGCAGCACAACAGCAGCAGCCTTAGCCCCCATCCCCCACCTCCCCATATTCCCCGCTGCCCCTGCGAATTCCCATTTTCGATAGTGCAAAATATATATTTATATGTATTTTGCAGCACGCGGCAGGGTGGGGCGGGGGTTGGGTTGCCGTTGGCGTCGGCGTCGGCGTCGGCGACGACGCACACCAGCAAACACGTCGCGCCGTCATGGCGAAGCGCCTCGCCTTGCAGTCTCTCCCGCAAGTCTCTCGGCGATTTCCTGCAGTCGTCCGACGAACGTTGGCGCACTTGGCGGTTCTCGTCCGACTAGAAAGCGCAATTGGAAAGCAAATAAAATGCTCGTCCGTGGTACCCTGGGAAAAGCTGTGCGGTCCAAAGGGGGAATTTGAAACAAAAGCGGAAAACCCGAACTAAAAGTTGAAGTTTATCTAGACAGCAGAAACATGTGAAAAGTGACAGAGAGAGAAACAGAGAAAAGAGAATAGTGAGCGGCAAACAGTCTCATTCGAACTTGTGAACAATTGTGAGGTAATTCTCAGACTAAACAAAAAGTGCAATATGCTGCAGGTTTTCAAGAAATCAAAAGACAAAATACCCAAATCGGAAATAATAACCGAGCCCAAGGAGCCGAAAACGCCGCCCTTCTCCAAATGCGGCAAGCCCTTGCAGCTGGACAACTCGCGCTGGGAGGCAAGTACCCGAAGACCGAACGAGCGAGAAGGTTGAACTTTGACCAGCCCATGGGATCGGGATTTAATATCTGCCCGAATGCATTTAATTGGATATCAGCGGGGAATTACACATCTATGCACATACATATGTACTTTCCGTATGTACTTACATATGTAGTTTTCTTTTGCGGTTGCGTCATTGAATGAGTTGTATTGTATGGGTAGGTTCCAGGAAATCGGTGTGATTCCTCATATTCCTGGCTATCCCTAAGACGTAGTATGCAAGATTGCGCTTATCAAAGACCATATTGAATCTGTATTAAATGGGAGTACGAGTGTATGTAGGTATTCCAATGCCCGTAGTCCATTTCTGTCCTCATAACTGTAAAATGGGAAATCACTCGATAAGGGAGGGCGAGCTAATGGGCAGGAGACGGAAAAACAATCGAAAGCTCTATAAATTTCAGTGACATTCGTTTTTATCTTATCATATACCATATACTATGTACTAGGTACCAGACTAAGTATGTATATAGCGACTATTGACTTTTGTAAGCCAAAAGAGAAATGGCGCAGAGATAAGGAGGGCTGAAATGGGTTTTCGAGAACTCTAAAGAAAGGAAAAAAAATGTGGCCTGTGCTGAAGGTGTGTTTTTCGATAAGATAAATGGTGAGGGGAGGGGAGGGGAGGTGGAACTGGCATGCCACCTACCAAAGGCATTCATTAATTCGTTCTTTCCTTTGTACTCTACAGCGCCGGCTTCACAAAGAGCTGATGTTCCTGATCAAGGAGCCGCCACCGGGTGTCACTGTCGACACCGAAAGCGTACAGCAGAATTTATCCGAGTAAGTGCAGCCGAGCCGGAGTAGGCCAAGTTCAGCGAAAACTGAAACTGGTTTAATACAGGCTCATTATAAAAGCAAAAAAGGCAGCGCAGCTCAGCGCAGCGGCCTGAACAGTTTTTGCGATTATGACAACAAAGCCCGCAATTGTTGGGCTCTTGCTCTCACTGGGTGACACTTACAATACTCATAAATCTTTGGTCTCGATTACAGATGGAAATTAAACATAAAAGGTTTCGAGGGCACCCTTTACGATGGCGAGGACTTCCAGTTGCTGTTCAAATTTAACAATAAATATCCCTTCGATTCGCCTGAGGTACGAGCGAACGACGCAATATGAAACAAAGCGCGGAAAACACTGACTGTCCTTTGTCTATTTCTAGGTGACCTTTATTGGCAACAATATACCCGTGCAC
The DNA here is from genome assembly GCF_003369915.1 of Drosophila miranda. Lineage (NCBI taxonomy): Eukaryota > Metazoa > Arthropoda > Insecta > Diptera > Drosophilidae > Drosophila > Drosophila miranda. Next base: position 24,408,256 of record NW_022881614.1, read on the forward strand.
CCACATGTCTACAGCAATGGACACATCTGCCTGTCCATTCTGACAGAGGACTGGTCGCCGGCGCTGTCGGTGCAATCGGTGTGCCTTAGCATAGCTTCCATGTTGAGCAGCTGTCGCGAGAAGAAGCGTCCTCCAGACAACGCGCTCTACGTTAAGACCTGCAATAAAAATCCCAAAAAGACTAAATGGTGGTACCACGGTGCGAACGGACGGAGTGATCTCAATCGCATAATGTATGGACTAATAACTCATCCTTCATTCTCTTGTTTATTGCAGATGACTCTGTTTAGTTAACGTTGCAATTTATTACTACTGCCTGCTGCTGCTGTTTGCTTTAGAAACAGAAACAGAAACATTCAGAAACACCAAACAATGACGACACAGAAATTCAGATATACAGAACTACAGAAATATACAGAAACACACAGCCAAAATCGATCCAGGGAGCAGCCACATCGGAATAGTAGAAGGCATCGGCACTGCCCGAGCAGAAGCGGGGTCATCCACATAACCCATCCAACAGCGCCAAGAAACTGATTTGCTTAAACTGTAGCTAGCTTTAAGGAAACTTACATAGCTCCACAAAGGAGACTCCACACCCAAGTGCACTCGGACGCGACTATAAAATCGACTAGTGAGATCAAAACAAGAATGGGATAAGTATCATTAGTTATCAGTATGGCAAACAATCATAGCCCCGCCGGGCCCTGACGTCGTTGTTAGCAACAAACCACTCTAACTCTAGCTATCTATAATCAACGAAAGGCGTGTGCAAAAACCCTATTACTAAATGTTAACATTTTAAATTAGATTATAAAGACCAAATTAACGTCTAAATTAAATGTTATGCTATCATCTAACAAAGCGTATGTGAACTAATCACGATCTGCCAATTGTTGGTCCCCAGCAGTTGCTTCCACATTCCACAGGCATCCCTTCGAGAAGCCGCTGCTTGGTCCTGGCTGGAGATGGAACCCTTAACCCCCACATCTAAACGAATCGAAAGTCATGAGTCATCGTAGTTAAGTTGAAACATTTGAAATGTATTAGAAGCCATATCTGAATATCGCACTCATTACCATCATCCGCATCGCACCGCCCATTCTGTAATCTTCGATCATTTCCCAATCCCCATTCATCCGGCATGCATCATGTGTTTGTCCAATAATCTCGCTTGTGGTACGATCGCAAAACATATTTACCTCTAACTGTTCAAGTAGATCTAGAATGTGACGAGCTACTCGTTGAACTACCATATAATTTATCTGTATATTGTATAAAGAAAACCCCCCTACATTATTCCCGATGTATGATTATCTAGGATATATATGTACTACGCCTATGTATATCTACTGTTGCAAGTATTTAATAAAACCAAGTCTGTAATCAAATGAGAAACCTCTCGCACGCCGAATCTGGCTTCTGGGTTCTTTCCGATACCGCATCTGGCGGAGTTGTGTCGTATGTATTATTCCCAATAATGTATTCTTACCTAAAATAAGTAAATTTTAATCATTATAGTATATTAAGTATATTACGGTTAGATGAATGGATTATATAGGATACATTTGTTCAACAAATAAGCGTGCTGTGCTATGGTTCTGTCATCCTATTGTGCTTTCGAAGCAGTTGGCAGTCAGGCTGGGCTCCTCATATGCCCGCTGCAACGCCAGCTGTGGGGGTGTAAAAGAGACCCTGCAGCGCTTCCTGGAGGGCACGCTCACAGGCCATGGTTGCGGTGAATCCGCCGGCATTCTCCTGCTGTGTCTCGGCCCGTATGTGGGAGATGTAGCCCAATGACTCGATCTCGTTAGTTGGCGGTGAAGTGGGACCATCTGTGATGGCGATCAACGGCTCGTAGACAAAGAGCGGACCCTCTTCCGACTTTGGAACGGGAATCAGGGTTGTATCTGCCGTCTGGCCAAACTTGATGCCCGTGGAGAACTCGTTCTACAGCTTCGGCGGCGGCAGCTGCTTCTCCTCCTCGCGCTGCTTCTCTGCCTTTTCGGCAAATTCAGTCACAATCTGGGCAGCATCCTTGCCGCTGTACATGAGCTCCTCGATTATGGGCCTGCTTATCACGGGCCTTTTTCTTTTTGTGCTCGGTCTCCAGCTCATCGAGCTCCTTCTTCCGGGACTCTTCCTGCTCCTCGATTATGGGCCTGCTTATCACGGGCCTTTTTCTTTTTGTGCTCGGTCTCCAGCTCATCGAGCTCCTTCTTCCGGGACTCTTCCTGAACGCGCTCCAGCTCGCGGCCCACTCGGGTCTTGTTGCGCTGAATCACCTCACGGTTGTCTCGCTTGTACGCCTCGATACGTTTGTTCGTCTCAATGATCTCGATGTTGTTGCACAGGTTGTACACAATGTCCTCGATCTCCTCCAGGTAGTCGTTGTACTCCTCCAACGTGCCAAAATCCTCATCGCGCTTGTTGTAGTCGCGCAAGATGCGCCGTCTGATGTCCACCTCCTTCTCCACCTTGGGTCCTCAAAGAGCTGCACACTCCGGACATGCCCCGGATCCCTTGAGAAAGAGCAGGTCCACGCAGGACTCGCAGAGCGTGTTGCCACAAACGTTGACCATCAGCTTGAGCGAGGGATTGCGGTACTTGGTGGTCTTGCACCGCAGGCATGCCTGGTCTTCCATGCTGCCAGAGGAACCTTATAGAGCCTCGTTGTCCTCGAAAAGAAACAGAAAAACAGGATTTATCTCAGATTTTATGATTTATCGTCCGACCCTCATAAATATACCAAAATATACCGTCTCATTTTAAAAATATGCCGTAAATATACTGACGAATTCAAGTTCCATCATACATATTCCTCGATTTTGATATTCCGTGGAATATTACAAACTATATAGAACATTTAGCCATGCCCACATAATTTTAACCGATTAATTAATCTATTTTCTACTTGACTGGCATATTTTAAATAATTGCTTCAAAATATACTAAAAACAGTCAAATTAGACAAAAGGCAGCCGTTGGGTATCGATTAAATGATTAAATTTATTAATCGAATTCAAACGAATTGTAATATTTTGTGTGAAATATTTCCATTAGTTGAAGGAATTAATTTAATTTTTGTAATCTACACCAATGAAATGGGACATCCTTGTATCCGAAACTGGAGTAGAGGTATAGTTATGGTATATGTACATAATTCAGTTCCATTGTGAAGCGGAGATGATATATGTATTGGACTAGTTGTATCCAGCGGATACCTTTTGAAGTTTAAAAGATTATACACGAGAGAGTCGAGACTCGTAAGTGAATCAATATATAATTGTGGATATATTGTAAAATATATCTTCCTTCACATTACATACATATGTACCCTACGCTTTGCCACAAAACGAGTCGTATCTGATTTCCTCCGCCAGACGGAGTCCTATCCAAGCATTACCAAGGCGTATACGAGACAGACCGAGTTCTTTCCAGCCAGACAGAAGGGTATCCCAGCAGAAAAGAATCGCACCCCTTCAAGATCTGAAAATTAGAAGCCATCGTCATCCTTCCATCTGCCCATCGAAAACAAGGTCTTTGACTATGAAGACCAAGGGAAGGGCTACGCGGGCTATTAGACTTTAAATAAATCTCGTTGTTGTTAGGATATTGTTAAGCATATACGCATCCATATATTTAGATACCACTTGTTTATTAAGTTATACTAAGCTAAGTTTTGATGAATAAAACTATTGAAAAATCATCCTTGCTGTATTCTTTATCGGGGGAAATATTCCGGTTCAGAAATAGCGGAGAAAACTAAATTTTATTGACTGGAGAAAATGTCCTTGATCCATAAGGACTCCATCAAATCAGGGACATTTTTTGACCACAGGAATCCGTCGCACGCCTTATCGGCCCATAAATAGCCGAGAAAGCTAAATATGTATGGTTAGGGCTATAGTCTTTACCAAAGGATCAGGGACATTTTCTCCATGTATCTCCGTGATTGGGAGAGTCCTGCCAATCGATTGCCATCAGAAAAAAGGACATCAATTTTTTCACGATTTCCGCAAAAAATCATGATGGTTACATCATTAAATTTTAAAAAAATCGGCCTTATTTTCGAAGTCGAGACTTTGATGCCGTTCGACAGTCTGGATCCTCGCGATCCTGGGACAGTTGGTCCTGCACCGCTCTGGCCCTATTTGTCTGAGATATAGCCTTGCGAAGATTTGGATTTGCTTATCTTTGATATACTGTCTTTTTCTGAAAGCTATATCTCTGCTATACAGTTGGGACAGTTGGTCCTGCACCGATCTGGCCCTATTTGTCTGAGATATAGCCTTCCGAAGATTTGGATTTGCTTATCTTTGATATACTGTTTTTTTCTGAAAGCTATATCTCTGCTACACAGTTGGGACAGTTGGTCCTGCACCGATCTGGCCCTATTTGTCTGAGATATAGCCTTCCGAAGATTTGGATTTGCATATCTTTGATATACTGGTTTCTTCTGTAAGCTATATCTCTGCAATATGGCAGCCGATCCGGGCGTGGCATGCCTCTCCGTGATCGAGAGAGTCCTGCCAATCGACTGCCCACGGAAAACAGGACATCAATTTTTTCACGATTTTCGCAAAAAATCATGAAGTCTAAGATATAGCTTTCCGAAGATTTGGATTTGCATATCTTTGAAATTCTGGTTTTTTCTGTAAGCTATATCTCTGCTATACAGCAGCCGATCCGGGCGTGGCATGCCTCTCCGTGATCGGGAGAGTCCTGCCAATCGACTGCCCACGGAAAAAAGAACATCAATTTTTTCACGATTTTCGCAAAAAATCATGATGGTTATTACATCATTAAATTTTCAAAAAATCGTCCTGATTTTCCAAGTTGACATTTTGATGCAGTTCGACAGTCTGTATCCTCGCGATCCTGGGCCAGTTGGTCCTGCACCGCTCTGACCCTATTTGTCTGAGATAAAGCCTTCGGAAGATTTGGATTTGCTTATCTTTGATATACTGTTTTTTTCTGAAAGCTATATCTCTGCTACACAGTTGGGACAGTTGGTCCTGCACCGATCTGGCCCTATTTGTCTGAGATAAAGCCTTCCGAAGATTTGGATTTGCTTATCTTTGATATACTGTTTTCTTCTGAAAGCTATATCTCTGCTATACAGCAGCGGATCCGGGCGTGGCATGCCTCTCCGTGATCGGGAGAGTCCTGCCAATCGACTGCCCACGGAAAAAAGGACATCAATTTTTTCACGATTTTCGCAAAAAATCATGATGGTTATTACATCATTAAATTTTCAAAAAATCGTCCTGATTTTCCAAGTTGACATTTTGATGCAGTTCGACAGTCTTGATCCTCGCGATCCTGGGACAGTTGGTCCTGCACCGCTCTGACCCTATTTGTCTGAGATAAAGCCTTCCGAAGATTTGGATTTGCTTATCTTTGATATACTGTTTTCTTCTGAAAGCTATATCTCTGCTATACAGCAGCGGATCCGGGCGTGGCATGCCTCTCCGTGATCGGGAGAGTCCTGCCAATCGACTGCCCACGGAAAAAAGGACATCAATTTTTTCACGATTTTCGCAAAAAATCATGCCGGTTACATCATTAAATTTTCAAAAAATCGGCCTGATTTTCCAAGTTGACATTTTGATGCAGTTCGACAGTCTGTATCCTCGCGATCCTGGGACAGTTGGTCCTGCCTTCCGAAGATTTGGATTTGCTTATCCTTGATATACTGTTTTTTTCTGAAAGCTATATCTCTGCTACACAGTTGGGACAGTTGGTCCTGCACCGATCTGGCCCTATTTGTCTGAGATATAGCCTTCCGAAGATTTGGATTTGCATATCTTTGATATACTGGTTTCTTCTGTAAGCTATATCTCTGCAATATGGCAGCCGATCCGGGCGTGGCATGCCTCTCCGTGATCGAGAGAGTCCTGCCAATCGACTGCCCACGGAAAAAAGGACATCAATTTTTTCACGATTTTCGCAAAAAATCATGAAGTCTAAGATATAGCTTTCCGAAGATTTGGATTTGCATATCTTTGATATACTGGTTGTTCGGAGCAGAACCCAGCCGATTAGCTGCTTGCCAAATAGCACCTAATTCTTGGCCCTCAGCCGCTTATTTTGTTTGTTACTTATGTCTATATCACTCATTTGTTTGTTAAAGCTTTGCGCTTGCTTGCCCTGCTAAACGCTCTCTGCCAGCTCGCTCTTCGCTATCTCCGCTTTGCGTCTGCCTACCGACGTCGGCCGAGCGAAGCTGCGCTTAACGATCGGAGCGGCAATGTAAAGGGCAGGCAAGCCACACTTGCAATTTGGATGTCACGCATTAAAGAACATATCGTAATTTTATTTCTGCGCCGAGTTTTATTTAATTCGAAATAATTAGTCGGCCGATTGGGGATAAAAAACATTATCTCCACATAAAATTTGGTGACCCCGACGTGATCTCTGAGTTGCAGTGTCAATTAATAATCATTCGCGATCGACATTCGTTAGCCCTAGCAAATTTTCGGCGGTTAAGCACAATTCGGTGCTAAAACACACTTACATACACCTACATACACGCATTGCTGGCTATTAATTTCTCTGTCGCGACAATTCGGTCAGTGCAGTGCGGTAGGCAGTGCAGCGAACTCACTAATACACACAAGCGGAGTACAAAGCGGAATCGGACAGCTCGCACAGCTAAAGGCATTAGCTGTAATCCCTTTGCTTTCGGTTCCCACGTTTATACGTATACAGGGTGTCTTTTTCGGTCGTGCTGAGAGACTCTTTTAAAACCTCAACATGGCAGCACCTGAGCCTACCAATGTCGCGAACGCAGCAATGCCGAGTGATGTAGATTTCTACAAGCACAAGGCCGAGTCCATCGCGCGCCAACTAAAGGCCATGGATCGCTTTCTCACCAAGGAAGAGCTTGCCGAGTTAGATGAGGCAGAACTTCAAGCTCGCTTAGAGCAGATCGAGCGAATGAATGTGGATTTCGATGCCGCTCAAACGAGCCCTGAAAGGTTGGATTTCCTGCAGTTAGCCCATGATGCCCGGCTGGACTTTTCGAATGTTTATGTCAAGGTTAGGTCCAGGCTGTCGCGGGAGTTGATGGATGCTCGCACGGTAAATGTTGCCAATTCAACGGCTCGGCATACACTCGAGGGGAATTCGTCGTTGTTCGCCTATAATAGTATAGGCCGTTCTCGAATGCCCGAGTTGCAGCTTCCGCGATTCGGGGGAACTACATGGATTGGCCAGAATTCCACTCGATGTTCTCGACAATGGTGCACAAAGACCATCGTATACCAATCATCGAAAAATTCCAATATCTTCGTGGATGTCTAGATGGTGCTGCGCTGGATACGATTCGTTTCTTGGAACTTTCTGAGGAGAATTACGACAAGGCGTTGAATTTGCTAATGTTGCGATTCGATAATAAACTGTTACATTTTCAGGCACACGTCAAGGCTATTTTCGGGCTGCAAGGGTTGGAGAAGGGCTCAGCTATCGGCTTGCGCGCGCTCAGCGACAAAATCAATTCGCACTTGCGTGCACTTCAGACCTTGGCGACCCCGCAGGAGATTTCGGATGGGTTGCTGATCTTCATCATAGGCACGAAACTGGACCACAAAACAAAGGAGAAATGGGAAGAGACCTTGCCGACGTCAGGATTGCCTCGGTGGTCAAGCATGGCCTCATTTTTGGAAGCGAGATGTCGGATGCTGGAGAATTTGGGATCAGCCATGGCAACAAGTCCTAGTCAACAGGTGGGAGAAGACAAACCTGTCACCCTTATCACCTCCAGTAACGACCATCCTAACCCCATATGTAACCATTGCAATTCCTCCGAGCATTACATATCTAGATGTCAGGCATTCCTGAATCTCTCTGCGTTTGAACGATACAAAGAAGCAAAGAAGAGCCGCTTGTGTTTGAACTGCCTCAACAAAGGCCATGAATTGCAGAGGTGCAGGTCAGGACTTTGCAGGCATTGCCAGGCCAAACATCACACGCTACTCCACATTCCACCGGGAACTGGTGCTTCATCTTCCTCTTCACCGGCCGAGGAATCGATCCAGCAAGAGGCCGCGACTGTGCTTCTAGCAAGCGGGTGTTCTAGCCCTCCCCCCTCGATCCAGAAATCTCAGCCTAGCCAGAACGTGTTGCTACCTACTGCCCTCGTCCATGTAACAGATCGTTATGGAGCACTTATCCCATGTCGTGCCATTTTGGATTCTGCATCACAGGCAAACTTTGTAACATCTAGACTTGCTGATCAGTTGCAGTTGGATCATCGCTCGTCTTATGTTCACATCTCTGGAATCGGAGATTCCATTCTACCTTCGAGCAAGTCTGTACATATAGTTGTACAATCCCAGGACGCAAGCTATCGAGCTTCCTTCGCTGCAATTGTCACCAACTCAATTACGGAAATGCAGCCTAACTTCGGCGTAGACGCAAAGGATTGGCCAATGCCGAATAATCTAAAACTAGCTGATCCTAATTTCTCCAAGCCCCAACGTATCGATCTGTTGATAGGTTCTGGTTTGTTTTTCGATTTAATGTGCGTCGGACAGATTCGACTATCAGCCCAATTGCCAACATTGCAGGAGACTAAACTTGGTTGGATAGTATCAGGAAGCATTGATAGCTCGGAGAATAAGCGTGCAGCTTTAGCCGCTTTTGAAAATTCCTCGTGCATCTCTATTGACGATTTTCGACCCACAACGCTGGAGTACCAAAACTTAGAGCAGCAATGCAGGAAGCAGCTGCTCGAGTGCCAGGTGCAAGTGGAAAAACTGCGATCGGAGAATCAGGAATTGCAGCGCGAACTTTTCAATATATTAAAAACCTACATATCCACGCTAAATGAAATTCAACTTTCAACAATTTCTACATTGCCAAATTTCCTGCCATTCTATGCAATTACAGAGGTTCCCGATGATCAAGACGTAATCACGACAAGCCGCCTTCGTAAAGAAGCGCCGATTGCTGCGTTCGACGATCATCCCAGCGTAGCCGCCAGCTGCGCCCAAGCAAGCATCTTCAAGAGGGCCGTTGGAAAAATAGCGGTTCTGCCCCTTCAGGATGGATCTGTTGAAAGCCTTTGCCTTCCAACGGGGGGTGAATGTTCGGAGCAGAATTAAGCCGATTAGCTGCTTGCCAAATAGCACCTAATTCTTGGCCCTCAGCCGCTTATTTTGTTTGTTACTTATGTCTATGTCACTCATTTGTTTGTTAAAGCTTTGCGCTTGCTTGCCCTGCTAAACGCTCTCTGCCAGCTCGCTCTTCGCTATCTCCGCTTTGCGTCTGCCTACCGACGTCGGCCGAGCGAAGCTGCGCTTAACGATCGGAGCGGCAATGTAAAGGGCAGGCAAGCCACACTTGCAATTTGGATGTCACGCATTAAAGAACATATCGTAATTTTATTTCTGCGCCGAGTTTTATTTAATTCGAAATAATTAGTCGGCCGATTGGGGATAAAAAACATTATCTCCACACTGGTTTTCTCTGTAAGCTATATCTCTGCTATGCCTCTCCGTGATCGGGAGAGAATCGACTGCCCACGGAAAAAAGGACATCAATTTTTTCACGATTTTCGCAAAAAACCATGACGGTTACATCATTAAATTTTCAAAAAATCGGCCTGATTTTCCAAGTTGACATTTTGATGCAGTTCGACAGTCTGTATCCTCGCGATCCTGGGTCAGTTGGTCCTGCACCGCTCTGACCCTATTTATCTGAGATAAAGCCTTCCGAAGATTTGGATTTGCTTATCTTTGATATACTGTTTTTTTCTGAAAGCTATATCTCTGCTACACAGTGGGACAGTTGGTCCTGCACCGATCTGGCCCTATTTGTCTGAGATATAGCCTTCCGAAGATTTGGATTTGCATATCTTTGATATACTGGTTTCTTCTGTAAGCTATATCTCTGCAATATGGCAGCCGATCCGGGCGTGGCATGCCTCTCCGTGATCTAGAGAGTCCTGCCAATCGACTGCCCACGGAAAACAGGACATCAATTTTTTCACGATTTTCGCAAAAAATCATGAAGTCTAAGATATAGCTTTCCTATGATTTGGATTTGCATATCTTTGATATACTGGTTTCTTCTGTAAGCTATATCTCTGCTATACAGCAGCCGATCCGGGCGTGGCATGCCTCTCCGTGATCGGGAGAGTCCTGCCAATCGACTGCCCACGGAAAAAAAGACATAAATTTTTTCACGATTTTCGCAAAAAATCATGATGGTTATTACATCATTAAATTTTCAAAAAATCGGCCTGATTTTCCAAGTTGACATTTTGATGCAGTTCGACAGTCTGTATCCTCGCGATCCTGGGACAGTTGGTCCTGCACCGCTCTGACCCTATTTGTCTGAGATAAAGCCTTCCGAATATTTGGATTTGCTTATCTTTGATATACTGTTTTTTTCTGAAAGCTATATCTCTGCTACACAGTTGGGACAGTTGGTCCTGCACCGATCTGGCCCTATTTGTCTGAGATATAGCCTTCCGAAGATTTGGATTTGCATATCTTTGATATACTGGTTTCTTCTGTAAGCTATATCTCTGCAATATGGCAGCCGATCCGGGCGTGGCATGCCTCTCCGTGATCGAGAGAGTCCTGCCAATCGACTGCCCACGGAAAAAAGGACATCAATTTTTTCACGATTTTCGCAAAAAATCATGATGGTTACATCATTAAATTTTAAAAAAATCCGCCTGAATTTCGAAGTCGACACTTTTATGCCGTTCGACAGTCTTGATCCTCGCGATCCTGGGACAGTTGGTCCTGCACCGCTCTGACCCTATTTGTCTGAGATAAAGCCTTCCGAAGATTTGGATTTGCTTATCTTTGATATACTGTTTTTTTCTGAAAGCTATATCTCTGCTACACAGTTGGGACAGTTGGTCCTGCACCGATCTGGCCCTATTTGTCTGAGATAAAGCCTTCCGAAGATTTGGATTTGCATATCTTTTATATACTGTTTTTTTCTGAAAGCTATATCTCTGCTACACAGTTGGGACAGTTGGTCCTGCACCGATCTGGCCCTATTTGTCTGAGATATAGCCTTTCGAAGATTTGGATTTGCATATCTTTGATATACTGGTTTCTTCTGTAAGCTATATCTCTGCAATATGGCAGCCGATCCGGGCGTGGCATGCCTCTCCGTGATCGAGAGAGTCCTGCCAATCGACTGCCCACGGAAAAAAGGACATCAATTTTTTCACGATTTTCGCAAAAAATCATGAAGTCTAAGATATAGCTTTCCGAAGATTTGGATTTGCATATCTTTGAAATTCTGGTTTTTTCTGTAAGCTATATCTCTGCAATATGGCAGCCGATCCGGGCGTGGCATGCCTCTCCGTGATCGGGAGAGTCCTGCCAATCGACTGCCATCAGAAAAAAGACATCAATTTTTTCACGATTTTCGCAAAAAATCATGATGGTTACACCATTAAATTTTCAAAATATTGTCCTGATTTTCGAAGTCGACACTTTTATACCGTTCGACAGTCTTGATCCTCGCGATCCTGGGACAGTTGGTCCTGCACCGCTCTGACCCTATTTGTCTGAGATAAAGCCTTCGGAATATTTGGATTTGCTTATCTTTGATATACTGTTTTTTTCTGAAAGCTATATCTCTGCTACACAGTTGGGACAGTTGGTCCTGCACCGATCTGGCCCTATTTGTCTGAGATATAGCCTTCCTATGATTTGGATTTGCATATCTTTGATATACTGGTTTTTTCTGTAAGCTATATCTCTGCTATACAGCAGCCGATCCGGGCGTGGCATGCCTCTCCGTGATCGGGAGAGTCCTGCCAATCGACTGCCCACGGAACAAAGGACATCAATTTTTTCACGATTTTCGCAAAAAATCATGATGGTTATTACATCATTAAATTTTCAAAAAATCGGCCTGATTTTCGAAGTCGACACTTTGATGCCGTTCGACAGTCTGGATCCTCGCGATCCTGGAACAGTTGGTCCTGCACCGCTCTGGCCCTATTTGTCTGAGATATAGCCTTCCGAAGATTTGGATTTGCTTATCTTTGATATACTGTTTTCTTCTGAAAGCTATATCTCTGCTATACAGCAGCCGATGCGTGCGTGGCATGCCTCTCCGTGATCGGGAGAGTCCTGCCAATCGACTGCCATCAGAAAAAAGAACATCAATTTTTTCACGATTTTCTCAAAAAATTAGGATGGTTACATCATTAAATTTTCAAAAAATCGACCTGATTTTCGAAGTCGACACTTTTATACCGTTCGACAGTCTTGATCCTCGCGATCCTGGGACAGTTGGTCCTGCACCGCTCTGACCCTATTTGTCTGAGATAAAGCCTTCCGAAGATTTGGATTTGCTTATCTTCGATATATTGTTTTTTTCTGAAAGCTATATCTCTGCTACACAGTTGGGACAGTTGGTCCTGCACCGATCTGGCCCTATTTGTCTGAGATATAGCCTTCCGAAGATTTGGATTTGCATATCTTTGATATACTGTTTTTTTCTGTAAGCTATATCTCTGCTATACAGCAGCCGACATGGGCGTGGCATGCCTCTCCGTGATCGGGAGAGTCCTGCCAATCGACTGCCCACGGAAAAAAGGACATCAATTTTTTCACGATTTTCGCAAAAAATCATGATGGTTATTACATCATTAAATTTTCAAAAAATCGTCCTGATTTTCCAAGTTGACATTTTGATGCAGTTCGACATTCTGTATCCTCGCGATCCTGGGACAGTTGGTCCTGCGCCGCTCTGACCCTATTTGTCTGAGATAAAGCCTTCCGAAGATTTGGATTTGTATATCTTTAATATACTGTTTTTTTCTGTAAGCTATATCTCTGCTATACAGCAGCCGATCCGGGCGTGGCATGCCTCTCCGTGATCGAGAGAGTCCTGCCAATCGACTGCCCACGGAAAAAAGGACATCAATTTTTTCACGATTTTCGCAAAAAATCATGACGTCTAAGATATAGCTTTCCGAAGATTTGGATTTGCATATCTTTGAAATTCTAGTTTTTTCTGTAAGCTATATCTCTGCAATATGGCAGCCGATCCGGGCGTGGCATGCCTCTCCGTGATCGGGAGAGTCCTGCCAATCGACTGCCATCAGAAAAAAGACATCAATTTTTTCACGATTTTCGCAAAAAATCATGATGGTTACATCATTAAATTTTCAAAATATTGTCCTGATTTTCGAAGTCGACACTTTTATACCGTTCGACAGTCTTGATCCTCGCGATCCTGGGACAGTTGGTCCTGCACCGCTCTGACCCTATTTGTCTGAGATAAAGCCTTCGGAATATTTGGATTTGCTTATCTTTGATATACTGTTTTTTTCTGAAAGCTATATCTCTGCTACACAGTTGGGACAGTTGGTCCTGCACCGATCTGGCCTTATTTGTCTGAGATATAGCCTTCCTATGATTTGGATTTGCATATCTTTGATATACTGGTTTTTTCTGTAAGCTATATCTCTGCTATACAGCAGCCGATCCGGGCGTGGCATGCCTCTCCGTGATCGGGAGAGTCCTGCCAATCGACTGCCCACGGAAAAAAGGACATCAATTTTTTCACGATTTTCGCAAAAAATCATGATGGTTATTACATCATTAAATTTTCAAAAAATCGGCCTGATTTTCCAAGTTGACATTTTGATGCAGTTCGACAGTCTGTATCCTCGCGATCCTGAGACAGTTGGTCCTGCACCGCTCTGACCCTATTTGTCTGAGATATAGCCTTCCGAAGATTTGGATTTGGATATCTTTGATATACTGGTTTCTTATGTAAGCTATATCTGTGCAATATGGCAGCCGATCCGGGCGTGGCATGCCTCTCCGTGATCGAGAGAGTCCTGCCAATCGACTGCCCTCGGTAAAAAGGACATCAATTTTTTCACGATTTTCGCAAAAAATCATGATGGTTATTACATCATTAAATTTTCAAAAAATCCGCCTGATTTTCGAAGTCGACACTTTGATGCCGTTCGACAGTCTGGATCCTCGCGATCCTGGAACAGTTGGTCCTGCACCGCTCTGGCCCTATTTGTCTGAGATATAGCCTTCCGAAGATTTGGATTTGCTTATCTTTGATGTACTGTTTTCTTTTGAAAGCTATATCTCTGCTATACAGCAGCCGATCCGTGCGTGGCATGCCTCTCCGTGATCGGGAGAGTCCTGCCAATCGACTGCCATCAGAAAAAAGAACATAAATTTTTTCACGATTTTCTCAAAAAATTAGGATGGTTACATCATTAAATTTTCAAAAAATCGTCCTGAGTTTCGAAGTCGACACTTTTATACCGTTCGACAGTCTTGATCCTCGCGATCCTGGGACAGTTGGTCCTGCACCGCTCTGACGCTATTTGTCTGAGATAAAGCCTTCCGAAGATTTGGATTTGCTTATCTTTGATATACTGTTTTTTTCTGAAAGCTATATCTCTGCTACACAGTTGGGACAGTTGGTCCTGCACCGATCTGGCCCTATTTGTCTGAGATATAGCCTTCCGAAGATTTGGATTTGCATATCTTTAATATACTGTTTTTTTCTGAAAGCTATATCTCTGCTATACAGCAGCCGATCCGGGCGTGGCATGCCTCTCCGTGATCGGGAGAGTCCTTTCGAAGTCGACACTTTGATGCCGTTCGACAGTCTGGATCCTCGCGATCCTGGAACAGTTGGTCCTGCACCGCTCTGGCCCTATTTGTCTGAGATATAGCCTTCCGAAGATTTGGATTTGCTTATCTTTGATATACTGTTTTCTTCTGAAAGCTATATCTCTGCTACACAGTTGGGACAGTTGGTCCTGCACCGATCTGGCCCTATTTGTCTGAGATAAAGCCTTCCGAAGATTTGGATTTGCATATCTTTGATATACTGGTTTTTTCTGTAAGCTATATCTCTGCTATACAGCAGCCGATCCGGGCGTGGCATGCCTCTCCGTGATCGGGAGAGTCCTGCCAATCGACTGCCCACGGAAAAAAGGACATCGATTTTTTCACGATTTTCGCAAAAAATCATGATGGTTATTACATCATTAAATTTTCAAAAAATCGTAATGATTTTCCAAGTTGACATTTTGATGCAGTTCGACAGTCTGTATCCTCGCGATCCTGGGACAGTTGGTCCTGCGCCGCTCTGACCCTATTTGTCTGAGGTAAAGCCTTCCGAAGATTTGGATTTGCTTATCTTTGATATACTGTTTTTTTCTGAAAGCTATATCTCTGCTACACAGTTGGGACAGTTGGTCCTGCACCGATCTGGCCCTATTTGTCTGAGATATAGCCTTCCGAAGATTTGGATTTGCATATCTTTGATATACTGGTTTTTTCTGTAAGCTATATCTCTGCTATACAGCAGCCGATCCGGGCGTGGCATGCCTCTCCGTGATCGGGAGAGTCCTGCCAATCGACTGCCCACGGAAAAAAGGACATCAATTTTTTTACGATTTTCGCAAAAAAGCATGAAGTTTTCAAAAAATCCGCCTTATTTTCGAAGTCGACATTTTGATGCCTTTCGACAGTCTATATCCTCGCGATCCTGGGACAGTTGGTCCTGCACCGATCTGGCCCTATTTGTCTGAGATAAAGACTTCCGAAGATTTGGATTTGCTTATCTTTGATATACTGTTTTTTTCTGAAAGCTATATCTCTGCTACACAGTTGGGACAGTTGGTCCTGCACCGATCTGGCCCATTTTGTCTGAGATATAGCCTTCGGAAGATTTGGATTTGCATATCTTTGAAATACTAGTTTTTTCTGTAAGCTATATCTCTGCAATATGGCAGCCGATCCGGACGTGGAATGCCTCTCCGTGATTGGGAGAGTCCTGCCAAACGATTGCCATCAGAAAAAAGGACATCAATTTTTTCACGACTTTCGCAAAAAATCATGATGGTTAATCATTAAATTTTCAAAAAATCGGCCTGATTTTCGAAGTCGACACTTTTATGCCGTTCGACAGTCTTGATCCTCGCGATCCTGGGACAGTTGGTCCTGCACCGATCTGGCCCTATTTGTCTGAGATATAGCCTTCCAAAGATTTGGAATTGAATATCTTTGAAATACTGGTTTTTTCTGTAAGCTATATATGGCAGCCGATCCGGGCGTGGCATGCCTCTCCGTGATCGGAAGAGTCCTGCCAATCGACTGCCCACGGAAAAAAGGACATCAATTTTTTCACGATTTTAGCAAAAAATCATGATGGTTAATCATTAAATTTTCAAAAAATCTGCCTGATTTTCGAAGTTGACACTTTTATGCCGTTCGACAGTCTTGATCCTCGCGATCCTGGGACAGTTGGTCCTGCACCGATCTGGCCCTATTTGTCTGAGATATTGCCTTCCGAAGATTTGGAATTGCATATCTTTGAAATACTGGTTTTTTCTGTAAGCTATATCTCTGAAATATGGCAGCCGATCCGGGCGTGGCATGCCTCTCCGTGATCGGGAGAGTCCTGCCAATCGACTGCCCACGGAAAAAAGGACATCAATTTTTTTACGATTTTCGCAAAAAATCATGAAATTTTCAAAAAATTTGCCTTATTTTCGAAGTCGACATTTTGATGCCTTTCGACAGTCTATATCCTCGCGATCCTGGGACAGTTGGTCCTGCACCGATCTGGCCCTATTTGTCTGAGATAAAGACTTCCGAAGATTTGGATTTGCTTTTCTTTGATATACTGTTTTTTTCTGAAAGCTATATCTCTGCTACACAGTTGGGACAGTTGGTCCCGCACCGATCTGGCCCATTTTGTCTGAGATATAGCCTTCGGAAGATTTGGATTTGCATATCTTTGAAATACTAGTTTTTTCTGTAAGCTATATCTCTGCAATATGGCAGCCGATCCGGACGTGGAATGCCTCTCCGTGATTGGGAGAGTCCTGCCAAACGATTGCCATCAGAAAAAAGGACATCAATTTTTTCACGATTTTCGCAAAAAATCATGATGGTTAATCATTAAATTTTCAAAAAATCGGCCTGATTTTCGAAGTCGACACTTTTATGCCGTTCGACAGTCTTGATCCTCGCGATCCTGGGACAGTTGGTCCTGCACCGATCTGGCCCTATTTGTCTGAGATATTGCCTTCCGAAGATATGGAATTGCATATCTTTGAAATACTGGTTTTTTCTGTAAGCTATATATGGCAGCCGATCCGGGCGTGGCATGCCTCTCCGTGATCGGAAGAGTCCTGCCAATCGACTGCCCACGGAAAAAAGGTCATCAATTTTTTCACGATTTTAGCAAAAAATCATGATGGTTAATCATTAAATTTTCAAAAAATCTGCCTGATTTTCGAAGTCGACACTTTTATGCCGTTCGACAGTCTTGATCCTCGCGATCCTGGGACAGTTGGTCCTGCACCGATCTGGCCCTATTTGTCTGAGATAAAGCCTTCCGAAGATTTGGACTTGCTTATCTTTGATATACTGTTTTTTTCTGAAAGCTATATCTCTGCTACACAGTTGGGACGGTTGGTCCTGCACCGATCTGGCCCTATTTGTCTGAGATATAGCCTTCCGAAGATTTGGATTTGCATATCTTTGATATACTGGTTTCTTCTGTAAGCTATATCTCTGCAATATGGCAGCCGATCCGGGCGTGGCATGCCTCTCCGTGATCGAGAGAGTCCTGCCAATCGACTGCCCACGGAAAAAGGACATCAATTTTTTCACGATTTTCGCAAAATCATGATGTCTGAGATAAAGCCTTCCGAAGGTTTGGATTTGCATATCTTTGAAATTCTGATTTTTTCTGTAAGCTATATCTCTGCAATATGGCAGCCGATCCGGGCGTGGCATGCCTCTCCGTGATCGGGAGAGTCCTGCCAATCGACTGCCCACGAAAAAAAAGGACATAAATTTTTTCACGATTTTCGCAAAAAATCATGATGGTTACATCAATAAATTTTCAAAAAATCGGCCTGATTTCGAAGTCGACACTTTTATGCCGTTCGACAGTCTTGATCCTCGCGATCCTGGGACAGTTGGTCCTGCACCGCTCTGACCCTATTTGTCTGAGATAAAGCCTTCCGAAGATTTGGATTTGCTTATCTTTGATATACTGTTTTTTTCTGAAAGCTATATCTCTGCAATATGGCAGCCGATCCGGACGTGGAATGCCTCTCCGTGATTGGGAGAGTCCTGCCAAACGATTGCCATCAGAAAAAAGGACATCAATTTTTTCACGACTTTCGCAAAAAATCATGATGGTTAATCATTAAATTTTCAAAAAATCGGCCTGATTTTCGAAGTCGACACTTTTATGCCGTTCGACAGTCTTGATCCTCGCGATCCTGGGACAGTTGGTCCTGCACCGATCTGGCCCTATTTGTCTGAGATAAAGACTTCCGAAGATTTGGATTTGCTTATCTTTGATATACTGTTTTTTTCTGAAAGCTATATCTCTGCTACACAGTTGGGACAGTTGGTCCTGCACCGATCTGGCCCTATTTGTCTGAGATATAGCCTTCCGAAGATTTGGATTTGCATATCTTTGATATACTGGTTTCTTCTGTAAGCTATATCTCTGCAATATGGCAGCCGATCCGGGCGTGGCATGCCTCTCCGTGATCGAGAGAGTCCTGCCAATCGACTGCCCACGGAAAAAGGACATCAATTTTTTCACGATTTTCGCAAAATCATGATGTCTGAGATAAAGCCTTCCGAAGGATTGGATTTGCATATCTTTGAAATTCTGATTTTTTCTGTAAGCTATATCTCTGCAATATGGCAGCCGATCCGGGCGTGGCATGCCTCTCCGTGATCGGGAGAGTCCTGCCAATCGACTGCCCACGAAAAAAAAGGACATAAATTTTTTCACGATTTTCGCAAAAAATCATGATGGTTACATCAATAAATTTTCAAAAAATCGGCCTGATTTCGAAGTCGACACTTTTATGCCGTTCGACAGTCTTGATCCTCGCGATCCTGGGACAGTTGGTCCTGCACCGCTCTGACCCTATTTGTCTGAGATAAAGCCTTCCGAAGATTTGGATTTGCTTATCTTTGATATACTGTTTTTTTCTGAAAGCTATATCTCTGCTACACAGTTGGGACAGTTGGTCCTGCACCGATCTGGCCCTATTTGTCTGAGATATAGCCTTCCGAAGATTTGGATTTGCATATCTTTAATATACTGTTTTTTTCTGAAAGCTGTATCTCTGCTATACAGCAGCCGATCCGGGCGTGGCATGCCTCTCCGTGATCGGGAGAGTCCTTTCGAAGTCGACACTTTGATGCCGTTCGACAGTCTGGATCCTCGCGATCCTGGAACAGTTGGTCCTGCACCGCTCTGGCCCTATTTGTCTGAGATATAGCCTTCCGAAGATTTGGATTTGCTTATCTTTGAAATACTGTTTTCTTCTGAAAGCTATATCTCTGCTATACAGCAGCCGATCCGTGCGTGGCATGCCTCTCCGTGATCGGGAGAGTCCTGCCAATCGACTGCCATCAGAAAAAAGAACATCAATTTTTTCACGATTTTCTCAAAAATTAGGATGGTTACATCATTAAATTTTCAAAAAATCGACCTGATTTTCGAAGTCGACACTTTTATACCGTTCGACAGTCTTGATCCTCGCGATCCTGGGACAGTTGGTCCTGCACCGCTCTGACCCTATTTGTCTGAGATAAAGCCTTCCGAAGATTTGGATTTGCTTATCTTTGATATACTGTTTTTTTCTGAAAGCTATATCTCTGCTACACAGTTGGGACAGTTGGTCCTGCACCGATCTGGCCCTATTTGTCTGAGATATAGCCTTCCGAAGATTTGGATTTGCATATCTTTGATATACTGGTTTTTTCTGTAAGCTATATCTCTGCAATATGGCAGCCGATCCGGGCGTGGCAAGCCTCTCCGTGATCGAGAGAGTCCTGCCAATCGACTGCCCACGGAAAAAGGACATCAATTTTTTCACGATTTTCGCAAAATCATGATGTCTGAGATATAGCCTTCCGAAGGTTTGGATTTGCATATCTTTGAAATTCTGATTTTTTCTGTAAGCTATATCTCTGCAATATGGCAGCCGATCCGGGCGTGGCATGCCTCTCCGTGATCGGGAGAGTCCTGCCAATCGACTGCCCACGAAAAAAAAGGACATAAATTTTTTCACGATTTTCGCAAAAAATCATGATGGTTACATCAATAAATTTTCAAAAAATCGGCCTGATTTTCGAAGTCGACACTTTTATGCCGTTCGACAGTCTTGATCCTCGCGATCCTGGGACAGTTGGTACTGCACCGCTCTGACCCTATTTGTCTGAGATAAAGCCTTCCGAAGATTTGGATTTGCTTATCTTTGATATACTGTTTTTTTCTGAAAGCTATATCTCTGCTACACAGTTGGGACAGTTGGTCCTGCACCGATCTGGCCCTATTTGTCTGAGATATAGCCTTCCGAAGATTTGGATTTGCATATCTTTGATATACTGTTTTTTCTGTAAGCTATATCTCTGCTATACAGCAGCCGATCCGGGCGTGGCAAACCTTTCCGTGATCGGGAGAGTCCTGCCAATCGACTGCCCACGGAAAAAAGACATCAATTTTTTCACGATTTTCACAAAAAATCATGATGTAACCATCATCGGCCTGATTTTTAAAGTTGACATTTTGATGCAGTTCGACAGTCTGTATCGTCGCGATCCTGGGACAGTTGGTCCTGCACCGCTCTGACCCTATTTGTCTGAGATAAAGCCTTCCGAAGATTTGGATTTGCTTATCTTTGATATACTGTTTTTTTCTGAAAGCTATATCTCTGCTACACAGTTGGGACAGTTGGTCCTGCACCGATCTGGCCCTATTTGTCTGAGATATAGCCTTCCGAAGATTTGGATTTGCATATCTTTGATATACTGGTTTTTTCTGTAAGCTATATCTCTGCAATATGGCAGCCGATCCGGGCGTGGCATGCCTCTCCGTGATCGGGAGAGTCCTGCCAATCGACTGCCCACGGAAAAAAGGACATCAAATTTTTCACGATTTTCGCAAAAAATCATGATGGTTATTACATCATTAAATTTTCAAAAAATCGGCCTGATTTTCCAAGTTGACATTTTGATGCAGTTCGACAGTCTGTATCCTCGCGATCCTGGGACAGTTGGTCCTGCACCGCTCTGACCCTATTTGTCTGAGATAAAACCTTCCGAAGATTTGGATTTGCTTATCTTTGATATACTGTTTTTTTTCTGAAAGCTATATCTCTGCTACACAGTTGGGACAGTTGGTCCTGCACCGATCTGGCCCTATTTGTCTGAGATGTAGCCTTCCGAAGATTTGGATTTGCATATCTTTGATATACTGGTTTTTTCTGTAAGCTATATCTCTGCTATACAGCAGCCGATCCGGGCGTGGCATGCCTCTCCGTGATCGGGAGAGTCCTGCCAATCGACTGCCCACGAAAAAAAAGGACATCAATTTTTTCACGATTTTCGCAAAAAAACATGATGGTTACATCATTAAATTTTCAAAAAATCGGCCTGATTTCGAAGTCGACACTTTTATGCCGTTCGACAGTCTTGATCCTCGCGATCCTGGGACAGTTGGTCCTGCACCGCTCTGACCCTATTTGTCTGAGATAAAGCCTTCCGAAGATTTGGATTTGCTTATCTTTGATATACTGTTTTTTTCTGAAAGCTATATCTCTGCTACACAGTTGGGACAGTTGGTCCTGCACCGATCTGGCCCTATTTGTCTGAGATATAGCCTTCCGAAGATTTGGATTTGCATATCTTTAATATACTATTTTTTTCTGAAAGCTGTATCTCTGCTATACAGCAGCCGATCCGGGCGTGGCATGCCTCTCCGTGATCGGGAGAGTCCTTTCGAAGTCGACACTTTGATGCCGTTCGACAGTCTGGATCCTCGCGATCCTGGAACAGTTGGTCCTGCACCGCTCTGGCCCTATTTGTCTGAGATATAGCCTTCCGAAGATTTGGATTTGCTTATCTTTGAAATACTGTTTTCTTCTGAAAGCTATATCTCTGCTATACAGCAGCCGATCCGTGCGTGGCATGCCTCTCCGTGATCGGGAGAGTCCTGCCAATCGACTGCCATCAGAAAAAAGAACATAAATTTTTTCACGATTTTCTCAAAAAATTAGGATGGTTACATCATTAAATTTTCAAAAAATCGACCTGATTTTCGAAGTCGACACTTTTATACCGTTCGACAGTCTTGATCCTCGCGATCCTGGGACAGTTGGTCCTGCACCGCTCTGACCCTATTTGTCTGAGATAAAGCCTTCCGAAGATTTGGATTTGCTTATCTTTGATATACTGTTTTTTTCTGAAAGCTATATCTCTGCTACACAGTTGGGACAGTTGGTCCTGCACCGATCTGGCCCTATTTGTCTGAGATATAGCCTTCCGAAGATTTGGATTTGCATATCTTTGATATACTGGTTTTTTCTGTAAGCTATATCTCTGCAATATGGCAGCCGATCCGGGCGTGGCATGCCTCTCCGTGATCGAGAGAGTCCTGCCAATCGACTGCCCACGGAAAAAGGACATCAATTTTTTCACGATTTTCGCAAAATCATGATGTCTGAGATATAGCCTTCCGAAGGTTTGGATTTGCATATCTTTGAAATTCTGATTTTTTCTGTAAGCTATATCTCTGCAATATGGCAGCCGATCCGGGCGTGGCATGCCTCTCCGTGATCGGGAGAGTCCTGCCAATCGACTGCCCACGAAAAAAAAGGACATAAATTTTTTCACGATTTTCGCAAAAAATCATGATGGTTACATCAATAAATTTTCAAAAAATCGGCCTGATTTTCGAAGTCGACACTTTTATGCCGTTCGACAGTCTTGATCCTCGCGATCCTGGGACAGTTGGTACTGCACCGCTCTGACCCTATTTGTCTGAGATAAAGCCTTCCGAAGATTTGGATTTGCTTATCTTTGATATACTGTTTTTTTCTGAAAGCTATATCTCTGCTACACAGTTGGGACAGTTGGTCCTGCACCGATCTGGCCCTATTTGTCTGAGATATAGCCTTCCTAAGATTTGGATTTGCATATCTTTGATATACTGTTTTTTCTGTAAGCTATATCTCTGCTATACAGCAGCCGATCCGGGCGTGGCAAGCCTTTCCGTGATCGGGAGAGTCCTGCCAATCGACTGCCCACGGAAAAAAGACATCAATTTTTTCACGATTTTCACAAAAAATCATGATGTAACCATCATCGGCCTGATTTTTAAAGTTGACATTTTGATGCAGTTCGACAGTCTGTATCGTCGCGATCCTGGGACAGTTGGTCCTGCACCGCTCTGACCCTATTTGTCTGAGATAAAGCCTTCCGAAGATTTGGATTTGCTTATCTTTGATATACTGTTTTTTTCTGAAAGCTATATCTCTGCTACACAGTTGGGACAGTTGGTCCTGCACCGATCTGGCCCTATTTGTCTGAGATATAGCCTTCCGAAGATTTGGATTTGCATATCTTTGATATACTGGTTTTTTCTGTAAGCTATATCTCTGCAATATGGCAGCCGATCCGGGCGTGGCATGCCTCTCCGTGATCGGGAGAGTCCTGCCAATCGACTGCCCACGGAAAAAAGGACATCAAATTTTTCACGATTTTCGCAAAAAATCATGATGGTTATTACATCATTAAATTTTCAAAAAATCGGCCTGATTTTCCAAGTTGACATTTTGATGCAGTTCGACAGTCTGTATCCTCGCGATCCTGGGACAGTTGGTCCTGCACCGCTCTGACCCTATTTGTCTGAGATAAAACCTTCCGAAGATTTGGATTTGCTTATCTTTGATATACTGTTTTTTTTCTGAAAGCTATATCTCTGCTACACAGTTGGGACAGTTGGTCCTGCACCGATCTGGCCCTATTTGTCTGAGATGTAGCCTTCCGAAGATTTGGATTTGCATATCTTTGATATACTGGTTTTTTCTGTAAGCTATATCTCTGCAATATGGCAGCCGATCCGGGCGTGGCATGCCTCTCCGTGATCGGGAGAGTCCTGCCAATCGACTGCCCACGAAAAAAAAGGACATCAATTTTTTCACGATTTTCGCAAAAAAACATGATGGTTACATCATTAAATTTTCAAAAAATCGGCCTGATTTCGAAGTCGACACTTTTATGCCGTTCGACAGTCTTGATCCTCGCGATCCTGGGACAGTTGGTCCTGCACCGCTCTGACCCTATTTGTCTGAGATAAAGCCTTCCGAAGATTTGGATTTGCTTATCTTTGATATACTGTTTTTTTCTGAAAGCTATATCTCTGCTACACAGTTGGGACAGTTGGTCCTGCACCGATCTGGCCCTATTTGTCTGAGATATAGCCTTCCGAAGATTTGGATTTGCATATCTTTAATATACTGTTTTTTTCTGAAAGCTGTATCTCTGCTATACAGCAGCCGATCCGGGCGTGGCATGCCTCTCCGTGATCGGAGAGTCCTTTCGAAGTCGACACTTTGATGCCGTTCGACAGTCTGGATCCTCGCGATCCTGGAACAGTTGGTCCTGCACCGCTCTGGCCCTATTTGTCTGAGATATAGCCTTCCGAAGATTTGGATTTGCTTATCTTTGAAATACTGTTTTCTTCTGAAAGCTATATCTCTGCTATACAGCAGCCGATCCGTGCGTGGCATGCCTCTCCGTGATCGGGAGAGTCCTGCCAATCGACTGCCATCAGAAAAAATAACATAAATTTTTTCACGATTTTCTCAAAAAATTAGGATGGTTACATCATTAAATTTTCAAAAAATCGACCTGATTTTCGAAGTCGACACTTTTATACCGTTCGACAGTCTTGATCCTCGCGATCCTGGGACAGTTGGTCCTGCACCGCTCTGATCCTATTTGTCTGAGATAAAGCCTTCCGAAGATTTGGATTTGCTTATCTTTGATATACTGTTTTTTTCTGAAAGCTCTATCTCTGCTACACAGTTGGGACAGTTGGTCCTGCACCGATCTGGCCCTATTTGTCTGAGATATAGCCTTCCGAAGATTTGGATTTGCATATCTTTGATATACTGGTTTTTTCTGTAAGCTATATCTCTGCAATATGGCAGCCGATCCGGGCGTGGCATGCCTCTCCGTGATCGAGAGAGTCCTGCCAATCGACTGCCACGGAAAAAGGACATCAATTTTTTCACGATTTTCGCAAAATCATGATGTCTGAGATATAGCCTTCCGAAGGTTTGGATTTGCATATCTTTGAAATTCTGATTTTTTCTGTAAGCTATATCTCTGCAATATGGCAGCCGATCCGGGCGTGGCATGCCTCTCCGTGATCGGGAGAGTCCTGCCAATCGACTGCCCACGAAAAAAAAGGACATAAATTTTTTCACGATTTTCGCAAAAAATCATGATGGTTACATCAATAAATTTTCAAAAAATCGGCCTGATTTTCGAAGTCGACACTTTTATGCCGTTCGACAGTCTTGATCCTCGCGATCCTGGGACAGTTGGTCCTGCACCGCTCTGACCCTATTTGTCTGAGATAAAGCCTTCCGAAGATTTGGGTTTGGTTATCTTTGATATACTGTTTTTTTCTGAAAGCTATATCTCTGCTACACAGTTGGGACAGTTGGTCCTGCACCGATCTGGCCCTATTTGTCTGAGATATAGCCTTCCGAAGATTTGGATTTGCATATCTTTGATATACTGTTTTTTCTGTAAGCTATATCTCTGCTCTACAGCAGCCGATCCGGGCGTGGCAAGCCTCTCCGTGATCGGGAGAGTCCTGCCAATCGACTGCCCACGGAAAAAAGACATCAATTTTTTCACGATTTTCACAAAAAATCATGATGTAACCATCATCGGCCTGATTTTTAAAGTTGACATTTTGATGCAGTTCGACAGTCTGTATCCTCGCGATCCTGGGACAGTTGGTCCTGCACCGCTCTGACCCTATTTGTCTGAGATAAAGCCTTCCGAAGATTTGGATTTGCTTATCTTTGATATACTGTTTTTTTCTGAAAGCTATATCTCTGCTACACAGTTGGGACAGTTGGTCCTGCACCGATCTGGCCCTATTTGTCTGAGATATAGCCTTCCGAAGATTTGGATTTGCATATCTTTGATATACTGGTTTTTTCTGTAAGCTATATCTCTGCAATATGGCAGCCGATCCGGGCGTGGCATGCCTCTCCGTGATCGGGAGAGTCCTGCCAATCGACTGCCCACGGAAAAAAGGACATCAAATTTTTCACGATTTTCGCAAAAAATCATGATGGTTATTACATCATTAAATTTTCAAAAAATCGGCCTGATTTTCCAAGTTGACATTTTGATGCAGTTCGACAGTCTGTATCCTCGCGATCCTGGGACAGTTGGTCCTGCACCGCTCTGACCCTATTTGTCTGAGATAAAACCTTCCGAAGATTTGGATTTGCTTATCTTTGATATACTGTTTTTTTCTGAAAGCTATATCTCTGCTACACAGTTGGGACAGTTGGTCCTGCACCGATCTGGCCCTATTTGTCTGAGATGTAGCCTTCCGAAGATTTGGATTTGCATATCTTTGATATACTGGTTTTTTCTGTAAGCTATATCTCTGCTATACAGCAGCCGATCCGGGCGTGGCATGCCTCTCCGTGATCGGGAGAGTCCTGCCAATCGACTGCCCACGGAAAAAAGGACATCAATTTTTTCACGATTTTCGCAAAAAAACATGATGGTTACATCATTAAATTTTCAAAAAATCCGACTGATTTTCGAAGTCGACACTTTGATGCCGTTCGACAGTCTGGATCCTCGCGATCCTGGGACAGTTGGTCCTGCACCGCTCTGGCCCTATTTGTCTGAGATATAGCCTTCCGAAGATTTGGATTTGCTTATCTTTGATATACTGTTTTTTTCTGAAAGCTATATCTCTGCTACACAGTTGGGACAGTTGGTCCTGCACCGATCTGGCCCTATTTGTCTGAGATATAGCCTTCCGAAGATTTGGATTTGCATATATTTGATATACTGGTTTTTTCTGTAAGCTATATCTCTGCTATACAGCAGCCGATCCGGGCGTGGCATGCCTCTCCGTGATCGGGAGAGTCCTGCCAATCGACTTCCCACGGAAATAAAGGACATCAATTTTTTCACGATTTTCGCAAAAAATCATGATGGTTACATCATTAAATTTTCAAAAAATCGGCCTGATTTTCCAAGTTGACATTTTGATGCAGTTCGACAGTCTTGATCCTCGCGATCCTGGGACAGTTGGTCCTGCACCGCTCTGACCCTATTTGTCTGAGATAAAGCCTTCCGAAGATTTGGATTTGCTTATCTTTGATATACTGTTTTTTTCTGAAAACTATATCTCTGCTACACAGTTGGGACAGTTGGACCTGCACCGATCTGGCCCTATTTGTCTGAGATATAGCCTTCCGAAGATTTGGATTTGCATATCTTTGATATACTGGTTTCTTCTGTAAGCTATATCTCTGCAATATGGCAGCCGATCCGGGCGTGGCATGCCTCTCCGTGATCGAGAGAGTCCTGCCAATCGACTGCCCACGGAAAAAAGGACATAAATTTTTTCACGATTTTCGCAAAAAATCATGACGGTTACATCATTAAATTTTCAAAAAATCCGTCTGATTTTCGAAGTCGACACTTTGATGCCGTTCGACAGTCTGGATCCTCGCGATCCTGGGACAGTTGGTCGTGCACCGCGCTGGCCCTATAGCTATATCTCTGCTACACAGTTGGGACAGTTGGTCCTGCACCGATCTGGCCCTATTTGTCTGAGATATAGCCTTCCGAAGATTTGGATTTGCATATCTTTGATATACTGGTTTTTTATGTAAGCTATATCTCTGCAATATGGCAGCCGATCCGGGCGTGGCATGCCTCTCCGTGATCGGAAGAGTCCTGCCAATCGACTGCCCACGGAAAAAAGGACATCAATTTTTTCACGATTTTCGCAAAAAATCATGATGGTTACATCATTAAATTTTCAAAAAATCGGCCTGATTTTCGAAATTGACACTTTTATGCCGTTCGACAGTCTTGATCCTCGCGATCCTGGAACAGTTGGTCCTGCACCGATCTGGCCCTATTTGTCTGAGATAAAGCCTTCCGAAGATTTGGATTTGCTTATCTTTGATATACTGTTTTTTTCTGAAAGCTATATCTCTGCTACACAGTTGGGACAGTTGGACCTGCACCGATCTGGCCCTATTTGTCTGAGATATAGCCTTCCGAAGATTTGGAATTGCATATCTTTGAAATACTGGTTTTTTCTGTAAGCTATATCTCTGACATATGACAGCCGATCCGGGCGTGGCATGCCTCTCCGTGATCGGAAGAGTCCTGCCAATCGACTGCCCACGGAAAAAAGGACGTAAATTTTTTCACGATTTTCGCAAAAAATCATGATGGTTACATCATTAAATTTTCAAAAAATCGGCCTGATTTTCGAAGTTGACACTTTTATGCCGTTCGACAGTTGGTCCTGCACCGATCTGGCCCTATTTGTCTGAGATATAGCCTTCCGAAGATTTGGATTTGCATATCTTTGATATACTGGTTTTTTCTGTAAGCTATATATGGCAGCCGATCCGGGCGTGGCATGCCTCTCCGTGATCGGAAAAGTCCTGCCAATCGACTGCCCAAGGAAAAAAGGACGTAAATTTTTTCACGATTTTCGCAAAAAATCATGATGGTTACATCATTAAATTTTCAAAAAATCGGCCTGATTTTCGAAGTCGACACTTTTATGCCGTTCGACAGTCTTGATCCTCGCGATCCTGGGACAGTTGGTATTGCACCGATCTGGCCTTATTTGTCTGAGATATAGCCTTCCGAAGATTTGGAATTGCATATCTTTGAAATACTGGTTTTTTCTGTAAGCTATATCTCTGCAATATGGCAGCCGATCCGGGCGTGGCATGCCTCTCCGTGATCGGGAGAGTCCTGCCAATCGACTGCCCACGGAAAAAAAGGACATAAATTTTTTCACGATTTTCGCAAAAAATCATGATGGTTACCTCATTAAATTTGCAAAAAATCGTCCTGATTTTCGAAGTCGACACTTTTATGCCGTTCGACAGTCTTGATCCTCGCGATCCTGGGACAGTTGGTCCTGCACCGATCTGGCCCTATTTGTCTGAGATATAGCCTTCCGAAGATTTGGAATTGCATATCTTTGAAATACTGGTTTTTTCTGTAAGCTATATCTCTGACATATGACAGCCGATCCGGGCGTGGCATGCCTCTCCGTGATCGGAAGAGTCCTGCCAATCGACTGCCCACGGAAAAAAGGACATCAATTTTTTCACGATTTTCGCAAAAAATCATGATGGTTACATCATTAAATTTTCAAAAAATCGGCCTGATTTTCGAAATTGACACTTTTATGCCGTTCGACAGTCTTGATCCTCGCGATCCTGGAACAGTTGGTCCTGCACCGATCTGGCCCTATTTGTCTGAGATAAAGCCTTCCGAAGATTTGGATTTGCTTATCTTTGATATACTGTTTTTTTCTGAAAGCTATATCTCTGCTACACAGTTGGGACAGTTGGACCTGCACCGATCTGGCCCTATTTGTCTGAGATATAGCCTTCCGAAGATTTGGATTTGCATATCTTTGATATACTGGTTTCTTCTGTAAGCTATATCTCTGCAATATGGCAGCCGATCCGGGCGTGGCATGCCTCTCCGTGATCGAGAGAGTCCTGCCAATCGACTGCCCACGGAAAAAAGGACGTAAATTTTTTCACGATTTTCGCAAAAAATCATGATGGTTACATCATTAAATTTTCAAAAAATCGGCCTGATTTTCGAAGTTGACACTTTTATGCCGTTCGACAGTTGGTCCTGCACCGATCTGGCCCTATTTGTCTGAGATATAGCCTTCCGAAGATTTGGATTTGCATATCTTTGATATACTGGTTTTTTCTGTAAGCTATATATGGCAGCCGATCCGGGCGTGGCATGCCTCTCCGTGATCGGAAAAGTCCTGCCAATCGACTGCCCAAGGAAAAAAGGACGTAAATTTTTTCACGATTTTCGCAAAAAATCATGATGGTTACATCATTAAATTTTCAAAAAATCGGCCTGATTTTCGAAGTCGACACTTTTATGCCGTTCGACAGTCTTGATCCTCGCGATCCTGGGACAGTTGGTATTGCACCGATCTGGCCTTATTTGTCTGAGATATAGCCTTCCGAAGATTTGGAATTGCATATCTTTGAAATACTGGTTTTTTCTGTAAGCTATATCTCTGCAATATGGCAGCCGATCCGGGCGTGGCATGCCTCTCCGTGATCGGGAGAGTCCTGCCAATCGACTGCCCACGGAAAAAAAGGACATCAATTTTTTCACGATTTTCGCAAAAAATCATGATGGTTACCTCATTAAATTTGCAAAAAATCGTCCTGATTTTCGAAGTCGACACTTTTATGCCGTTCGACAGTCTTGATCCTCGCGATCCTGGGACAGTTGGTCCTGCACCGATCTGGCCCTATTTGTCTGAGATATAGCCTTCCGAAGATTTGGAATTGCATATCTTTGAAATACTGGTTTTTTCTGTAAGCTATATCTCTGAAATATGACAGCCGATCCGGGCGTGGCATGCCTCTCCGTGATCGGGAGAGTCCTGCCAATCGACTGCCCACGGAAAAAAAGGACATCAATTTTTTCACGATTTTCGCAAAAAATCATGAAGGTTACATCATTAAATTTTCAAAAAATCGGCCTGATTTTCGAAGTCGACACTTTTATGCCGTTCGACAGTCTTGATCCTCGCGATCCTGGGACAGTTGGTCCTGCACCGCTCTGGCCCTATTTGTCTGAGATAAAGCCTTCCGAAGATTTGGATTTGCTTATCTTTGATATACTGTTTTTTTCTGAAAGCTATATCTCTGCTACACAGTTGGGACAGTTGGTCCTGCACCGATCTGGCCCTATTTGTCTGAGATATAGCCTTCCGAAGATTTGGATTTGCATATCTTTGATATACTGATTTTTTCTGTAAGCTATATATGGCAGCCGATCCGGGCGTGGCATGCCTCTCCGTGATCGGAAGAGTCCTGCCAATCGACTGCCCAAGGAAAAAAGACATCAATTTTTTCACGATTTTCGCAAAAAATCATGATGGTTACATCATTAAATTTTCAAAAAATCGGCCTGATTTTCGAAGTCGACACTTTTACACCGTTCGACAGTCTATATCCTCGCGATCCTGGGACAGTTGGTCCTGCACCGATCTGGCCCTATTTGTCTGAGATAAAGCCTTCCGAAGATTTGGACTTGCTTATCTTTGATATACTGTTTTTTTCTGAAAGCTATATCTCTGCTACACAGTTGGGACGGTTGGTCCTGCACCGATCTGGCCCTATTTGTCTGAGATATAGCCTTCCGAAGATTTGGATTTGCATATCTTTGATATACTGGTTTTTTCTGTAAGCTATATATGGCAGCCGATCCGGGCGTGGCATGCCTCTCCGTGATCGGAAGAGTCCTGCCAATCGACTGCCCACGGAAAAAAGGACATCAATTTTTTCACGATTTTCGCAAAAAATCATGACGGTTACATCATTAAATTTTCAAAAAATCGGCCTGATTTTCGAAATTGACACTTTTATGCCGTTCGACAGTCTTGATCCTCGCGATCCTGGAACAGTTGGTCCTGCACCGATCTGGCCCTATTTGTCTGAGATAAAGCCTTCCGAAGAT
Source organism: Drosophila miranda (assembly GCF_003369915.1). Lineage (NCBI taxonomy): Eukaryota > Metazoa > Arthropoda > Insecta > Diptera > Drosophilidae > Drosophila > Drosophila miranda. The sequence goes on from NW_022881614.1 coordinate 24,439,878, forward strand.
TTGGATTTGCTTATCTTTGATATACTGTTTTTTTCTGAAAGCTATATCTCTGCTACACAGTTGGGACAGTTGGACCTGCACCGATCTGGCCCTATTTGTCTGAGATATAGCCTTCCGAAGATTTGGATTTGCATATCTTTGATATACTGGTTTCTTCTGTAAGCTATATCTCTGCAATATGGCAGCCGATCCGGGCGTGGCATGCCTCTCCGTGATCGAGAGAGTCCTGCCAATCGACTGCCCACGGAAAAAAGGACGTAAATTTTTTCACGATTTTCGCAAAAAATCATGATGGTTACATCATTAAATTTTCAAAAAATCGGCCTGATTTTCGAAGTTGACACTTTTATGCCGTTCGACAGTTGGTCCTGCACCGATCTGGCCCTATTTGTCTGAGATATAGCCTTCCGAAGATTTGGATTTGCATATCTTTGATATACTGGTTTTTTCTGTAAGCTATATATGGCAGCCGATCCGGGCGTGGCATGCCTCTCCGTGATCGGAAGAGTCCTGCCAATCGACTGCCCAAGGAAAAAAAGACATCAATTTTTTCACGATTTTCGCAAAAAATCATGATGGTTACATCATTAAATTTTCAAAAAATCGGCCTGATTTTCGAAGTCGACACTTTTATGCCGTTCGACAGTCTATATCCTCGCGATCCTGGGACAGTTGGTCCTGCACCGCTCTGGCCCTATTTGTCTGAGATAAAGCCTTCCGAAGATTTGGATTTGCTTATCTTTGATATACTGTTTTTTTCTGAAAGCTATATCTCTGCTACACAGTTGGGACAGTTGGTCCTGCACCGATCTGGCCCTATTTGTCTGAGATATAGCCTTCCGAAGATTTGGATTTGCATATCTTTGATATACTGATTTTTTCTGTAAGCTATATATGGCAGCCGATCCGGGCGTGGCATGCCTCTCCGTGATCGGAAGAGTCCTGCCAATCGACTGCCCAAGGAAAAAAAGACATCAATTTTTTCACGATTTTCGCAAAAAATCATGATGGTTACATCATTAAATTTTCAAAAAATCGGCCTGATTTTCGAAGTCGACACTTTTACACCGTTCGACAGTCTATATCCTCGCGATCCTGGGACAGTTGGTCCTGCACCGATCTGGCCCTATTTGTCTGAGATAAAGCCTTCCGAAGATTTGGGCTTGCTTATCTTTGATATACTGTTTTTTTCTGAAAGCTATATCTCTGCTACACAGTTGGGACGGTTGGTCCTGCACCGATCTGGCCCTATTTGTCTGAGATATAGCCTTCCGAAGATTTGGATTTGCATATCTTTGATATACTGGTTTTTTCTGTAAGCTATATATGGCAGCCGATCCGGGCGTGGCATGCCTCTCCGTGATCGGAAGAGTCCTGCCAATCGACTGCCCACGGAAAAAAGGACATCAATTTTTTCACGATTTTCGCAAAAAATCATGACGGTTACATCATTAAATTTTCAAAAAATCGGCCTGATTTTCGAAGTCGACACTTTTACACCGTTCGACAGTCTATATCCTCGCGATCCTGGGACAGTTGGTCCTGCACCGATCTGGCCCTATTTGTCTGAGATAAAGCCTTCCGAAGATTTGGATTTGCTTATCTTTGATATACTGTTTTTTTTTTGAAAGCTATATCTCTGCTACACAGTTGGGACAGTTGGACCTGCAACGATCTGGCCCTATTTGTCTGAGATATAGCCTTCCGAAGATTTGGATTTGCATATCTTTGATATACTGGTTTCTTCTGTAAGCTATATCTCTGCAATATGGCAGCCGATCCGGGCGTGGCATGCCTCTCGGTGATCGGGAGAGTCCTGCCAATCGACTGCCCACGGAAAAAAGGACATCAATTTTTTCACGATTTTCGCAAAAAATCATGACGGTTACATCATTAAATTTTCAAAAAATCCGCCTGATTTTCGAAGTCGACACTTTGATGCCGTTCGACAGTCTGGATCCTCACGATCCTGGGACAGTTGGTCCTGCACCGATCTGGCCCTATTTGTCTGAGATAAAGCCTTCCGAAGATTTGGATTTGCTTATCTTTGATATACTGTTTTTTTCTGAAAGCTATATCTCTGCTACACAGTTGGGACAGTTGGACCTGCACCGATCTGGCCCTATTTGTCTGAGATATAGCCTTCCGAAGATTTGGATTTGCATATCTTTGATATACTGGTTTCTTCTGTAAGCTATATCTCTGCAATATGGCAGCCGATCCGGGCGTGGCATGCCTCTCGGTGATCGGGAGAGTCCTGCCAATCGACTGCCCACGGAAAAAGGGACATCAATTTTTTCACGATTTTCGCAAAAAATCATGACGGTTACATCATTAAATTTTCAAAAAATCCGCCTGATTTTCGAAGTCGACACTTTGACGCCGTTCGACAGTCTGGATCCTCGCGATCCTGGGACAGTTGGTCCTGCACCGCTCTGGCCCTATTTGTCTGAGATATAGCCTTCCGAAGATTTGGATTTGCTTATCTTTGATATACTGTTTTTTTCTGAAAGCTATATCTCTGCTACACAGTTGGGACAGTTGGACCTGCACCGATCTGGCCCTATTTGTCTGAGATATAGCCTTCCGAAGATTTGGATTTGCATATCTTTGATATACTGGTTTCTTCTGTAAGCTATATCTCTGCAATATGGCAGCCGATCCGGGCGTGGCATGCCTCTCGGTGATCGGGAGAGTCCTGCCAATCGACTGCCCACGGAAAAAGGGACATCAATTTTTTCACGATTTTCGCAAAAAATCATGACGGTTACATCATTAAATTTTCAAAAAATCCGCCTGATTTTCGAAGTCGACACTTTGATGCCGTTCGACAGTCTGGATCCTCGCGATCCTGGGACAGTTGGTCCTGCACCGCTCTGGCCCTATTTGTCTGAGATATAGCCTTCCGAAGATTTGGATTTGCTTATCTTTGATATACTGTTTTTTTCTGAAAGCTATATCTCTGCTACACAGTTGGGACAGTTGGTCCTGCACCGATCTGGCCCTATTTGTCTGAGATATAGCCTTCCGAAGATTTGGATTTGCATATCTTTGATATACTGGTTTTTTCTGTAAGCTATATACAGCAGCCGATCCGTGCGTGGCATGCCTCTCCGTGATCGGGAGAGTCCTGCCAATCGACTGCCATCAGAAAAAGAGACATCAATTTTTTCACGATTTTCTCAAAAAATTATGACGGTTACATCATTAAATTTTCAAAAAATCCGCCTGATTTTCGAAGTCGACACTTTGATGCCGTTCGACAGTCTGGATCCTCGCGATCCTGGGACAGTTGGTCCTGCACCGATCTGGCCCTATTTGTCTGAGATAAAGCCTTCAGAAGATTTGGATTTGCTTATCTTTGATATACTGTTTTTTTCTGAAAGCTATATCTCTGCTACACAGTTGGGACAGTTGGACCTGCACCGATCTGGCCCTATTTGTCTGAGATATAGCCTTCCGAAGATTTGGATTTGCATATCTTTGATATACTGGTTTCTTCTGTAAGCTATATCTCTGCAATATGGCAGCCGATCCGGGCGTGGCATGCCTCTCGGTGATCGGGAGAGTCCTGCCAATCGACTGCCCACGGAAAAAGGGACATCAATTTTTTCACGATTTTCGCAAAAAATCATGACGGTTACATCATTAAATTTTCAAAAAATCCGCCTGATTTTCGAAGTCGACACTTTGATGCCGTTCGACAGTCTGGATCCTCGCGATCCTGGGACAGTTGGTCCTGCACCGCTCTGGCCCTATTTGTCTGAGATATAGCCTTCCGAAGATTTGGATTTGCTTATCTTTGATATACTGTTTTTTTCTGAAAGCTATATCTCTGCTACACAGTTGGGACAGTTGGACCTGCACCGATCTGGCCCTATTTGTCTGAGATATAGCCTTCCAAAGATTTGGAATTGAATATCTTTGAAATACTGGTTTTTTCTGTAAGCTATATATGGCAGCCGATCCGGGCGTGGCATGCCTCTCCGTGATCGGAAGAGTCCTGCCAATCGACTGCCCACGGAAAAAAGGACATCAATTTTTTCACGATTTTAGCAAAAAATCATGATGGTTAATCATTAAATTTTCAAAAAATCTGCCTGATTTTCGAAGTTGACACTTTTATGCCGTTCGAAAGTCTTGATCCTCGCGATCCTGGGACAGTTGGTCCTGCACCGATCTGGCCCTATTTGTCTGAGATATTGCCTTCCGAAGATTTGGAATTGCATATCTTTGAAATACTGGTTTTTTCTGTAAGCTATATCTCTGCAATATGGCAGCCGATCCGGGCGTGGCATGCCTCTCCGTGATCGGGAGAGTCCTGCCAATCGACTGCCCACGGAAAAAAGGACATCAATTTTTTTACGATTTTCGCAAAAAAGCATGAAGTTTTCAAAAAATTTGCCTTATTTTCGAAGTCGACATTTTGATGCCTTTCGACAGTCTATATCCTCGCGATCCTGGGACAGTTGGTCCTGCACCGATCTGGCCCTATTTGTCTGAGATAAAGACTTCCGAAGATTTGGATTTGCTTATCTTTGATATACTGTTTTTTTCTGAAAGCTATATCTCTGCTACACAGTTGGGACAGTTGGTCCTGCACCGATCTGGCCCATTTTGTCTGAGATATAGCCTTCGGAAGATTTGGATTTGCAAATCTTTGAAATACTAGTTTTTTCTGTAAGCTATATCTCTGCAATATGGCAGCCGATCCGGACGTGGAATGCCTCTCCGTGATTGGGAGAGTCCTGCCAAACGATTGCCATCAGAAAAAAGGACATCAATTTTTTCACGACTTTCGCAAAAAATCATGATGGTTAATCATTAAATTTTCAAAAAATCGGCCTGATTTTCGAAGTCGACACTTTTATGCCGTTCGACAGTCTTGATCCTCGCGATCCTGGGACAGTTGGTCCTGCACCGATCTGGCCCTATTTGTCTGAGATATAGCCTTCCAAAGATTTGGAATTGAATATCTTTGAAATACTGGTTTTTTCTGTAAGCTATATATGGCAGCCGATCCGGGCGTGGCATGCCTCTCCGTGATCGGAAGAGTCCTGCCAATCGACTGCCCACGGAAAAAAGGACATCAATTTTTTCACGATTTTCGCAAAAAATCATGACGGTTACATCATTAAATTTTCAAAAAATCCGCCTGATTTTCGAAGTCGACACTTTGATGCCGTTCGACAGTCTGGATCCTCGCGATCCTGGGACAGTTGGTCCTGCACCGCTCTGGCCCTATTTGTCTGAGATATAGCCTTCCGAAGATTTGGATTTGCTTATCTTTGATATACTGTTTTTTTCTGAAAGCTATATCTCTGCTACACAGTTGGGACAGTTGGTCCTGCACCGATCTGGCCCTATTTGTCTGAGATATAGCCTTCCGAAGATTTGGATTTGCATATCTTTGATATACTGGTTTTTTCTGTAAGCTATATACAGCAGCCGATCCGTGCGTGGCATGCCTCTCCGTGATCGGGAGAGTCCTGCCAATCGACTGCCATCAGAAAAAGAGACATCAATTTTTTCACGATTTTCTCAAAAAATTAGGATGCTTACATCATTAAATTTTCAAAAAATCGTCCTGTTTTTCGAAGTCGACTCTTTTATACCGTTCGACAGTCTTGATCCTAATACTAGTTTTTTCTGTAAGCTATATCTCTGCACTATGGCAGCCGATCCGGGCGTGTCAAGCCTCTCCGTGATTATGAGAGTCCTGCCAAACGATTGACATCAGAAAAAAGGACATCAATTTTTTCACGATTTTCTCAAAAAATTAGGATGCTTACATCATTAAATTTTCAAAAAATCGGCCTGATTTTCGAAGTCGACTCTTTTATACCGTTCGACAGTCTTGATCCTAATACTAGTTTTTTCTGTAAGCTATATCTCTGCAATATGGCAGCCGATCCGGGCGTGGCGTGGCTCTCGGTGATCGGGAGAGTCCTGCCAATCGACTGCCCACGGAAAAAAGGACATCAATTTTTTCACAATTTTCGCAAAAATCATGATGTTTACATCATTAAATTTTCAAAAAATCGGTCTTATTTTCGAAGTCGACATTTTGATGCCTTTCGACAGTCTATATCCTCGCGATCCTGGGACAGTTGGTCCTGCACCGATCTGGCCCTATTTGTCTGTGATAAAGACTTCCGAAGATTTGGATTTGCTTATCTTTGATATACTGTTTTTTTCTGAAAGCTATATCTCTGCTACACAGTTGGGACAGTTGGTCCTGCACCGATCTGGCCCATTTTGTCTGAGATATAGCCTTCGGAAGATTTGGATTTGCATATCTTTGAAATACTAGTTTTTTCTGTAAGCTATATCTCTGCAATATGGCAGCCGATCCGGACGTGGAATGCCTCTCCGTGATTGGGAGAGTCCTGCCAAACGATTGCCATCAGAAAAAAGGACATCAATTTTTTCACGACTTTCGCAAAAAATCATGATGGTTAATCATTAAATTTTCAAAAAATCGGCCTGATTTTCGAAGTCGACACTTTTATGCCGTTCGACAGTCTTGATCCTCGCGATCCTGGGACAGTTGGTCCTGCACCGATCTGGCCCTATTTGTCTGAGATATAGCCTTCCAAAGATTTGGAATTGAATATCTTTGAAATACTGGTTTTTTCTGTAAGCTATATATGGCAGCCGATCCGGGCGTGGCATGGCTCTCCGTGATCGGGAGAGTCCTGCCAATCGACTGCCCACGGAAAAAAGGACATCAATTTTTTTACGATTTTTGCAAAAAAGCATGAAGTTTTCAAAAAATTTGCCTTATTTTCGAAGTCGACATTTTGATGCCTTTCGACAGTCTATATCCTCGCGATCCTGGGACAGTTGGTCCTGCACCGATCTGGCCCTATTTGTCTGAGATAAAGACTTCCGAAGATTTGGATTTGCTTATCTTTGATATACTCTTTTTTTCTGAAAGCTATATCTCTGCTACACAGTTGGGACAGTTGGTCCTGCACCGATCTGGCCCATTTTGTCTGAGATATAGCCTTCAGAAGATTTGGATTTGCATATCTTTGAAATACTAGTTTTTTCTGTAAGCTATATCTCTGCAATATGGCAGCCGATCCGGACGTGGAATGCCTCTCCGTGATTGGGAGAGTCCTGCCAAACGATTGCCATCAGAAAAAAGAACATCAATTTTTTCACGACTTTCGCAAAAAATCATGATGGTTAATCATTAAATTTTCAAAAAATCGGCCTGATTTTCGAAGTCGACACTTTTATGCCGTTCGACAGTCTTGATCCTCGCGATCCTGGGACAGTTGGTCCTGCACCGATCTGGCCCTATTTGTCTGAGATATAGCCTTCCAAAGATTTGGAATTGAATATCTTTGAAATACTGGTTTTTTCTGTAAGCTATATATGGCAGCCGATCCGGGCGTGGCATGCCTCTCCGTGATCGGAAGAGTCCTGCCAATCGACTGCCCACGGAAAAAAGGACATCAATTTTTTCACGATTTTCGCAAAAAATCATGATGGTTAATCATTAAATTTTCAAAAAAATCTGCCTGATTTTCGAAGTCGACACTTTTATGCCGTTCGACAGTCTTGATCCTCGCGATCCTGGGACAGTTGGTCCTGCACCGATCTGGCCCTATTTGTCTGAGATATAGCCTTCCGAAGATTTGGAATTGCATATCTTTGAAATACTGGTTTTTTCTGTAAGCTATATCTCTGCAATATGGCAGCCGATCCGGGCGTGGCATGGCTCTCCGTGATCGGGAGAGTCCTGCCAATCGACTGCCCACGGAAAAAAGGACATCAATTTTTTTTACGATTTTCGCAAAAAAGCATGAAGTTTTCAAAAAATCGGCCTGATTTTCGAAGTCGACATTTTGATGCCTTTCGACAGTCTATATCCTCGCGATCCTGGGACAGTTGGTCCTGCACCGATCTGGCCCTATTTGTCTGAGATAAAGACTTCCGAAGATTTGGATTTGCTTATCTTTGATATACTGTTTTTTTCTGAAAGCTATATCTCTGCTACACAGTTGGGACAGTTGGTCCTGCACCGATCTGGCCCATTTTGTCTGAGATATAGCCTTCAGAAGATTTGGATTTGCATATCTTTGAAATACTAGTTTTTTCTGTAAGCTATATCTCTGCAATATGGCAGCCGATCCGGACGTGGAATGCCTCTCCGTGATTGGGAGAGTCCTGCCAAACGATTGCCATCAGAAAAAAGGACATCAATTTTTTCACGACTTTCGCAAAAAATCATGATGGTTAATCATTAAATTTTCAAAAAATCGGCCTGATTTTCGAAGTCGACACTTTTATGCCGTTCGACAGTCTTCATCCTTGCGATCCTGGGACAGTTGGTCCTGCACCGATCTGGCCCTATTTGTCTGAGATATAGCCTTCCAAAGATTTGGAATTGAATATCTTTGAAATACTGGTTTTTTCTGTAAGCTATATATGGCAGCCGATCCGGGCGTGGCATGCCTCTCCGTGATCGGAAGAGTCCTGCCAATCGACTGCCCACGGAAAAAAGGACATCAATTTTTTCACGATTTTAGCAAAAAATCATGATGGTTAATCATTAAATTTTCAAAAAATCTGCCTGATTTTCGAAGTTGACACTTTTATGCCGTTCGAAAGTCTTGATCCTCGCGATCCTGGGACAGTTGGTCCTGCACCGATCTGGCCCTATTTGTCTGAGATATTGCCTTCCGAAGATTTGGAATTGCATATCTTTGAAATACTGGTTTTTTCTGTAAGCTATATCTCTGCAATATGGCAGCCGATCCGGGCGTGGCATGCCTCTCCGTGATCGGGAGAGTCCTGCCAATCGACTGCCCACGGAAAAAAGGACATCAATTTTTTTTACGATTTTCGCAAAAAAGCATGAAGTTTTCAAAAAATTTGCCTTATTTTCGAAGTCGACATTTTGATGCCTTTCGACAGTCTATATCCTCGCGATCCTGGGACAGTTGGTCCTGCACCGATCTGGCCCTATTTGTCTGAGATAAAGACTTCCGAAGATTTGGATTTGCTTATCTTTGATATACTGTTTTTTTCTGAAAGCTATATCTCTGCTACACAGTTGGGACAGTTGGTCCTGCACCGATCTGGCCCATTTTGTCTGAGATATAGCCTTCGGAAGATTTGGATTTGCATATTTTTGAAATACTAGTTTTTTCTGTAAGCTATATCTCTGCAATATGGCAGCCGATCCGGACGTGGAATGCCTCTCCGTGATTGGGAGAGTCCTGCCAAACGATTGCCATCAGAAAAAAGGACATCAATTTTTTCACGATTTTCGCAAAAAATCATGATGGTTAATCATTAAATTTTCAAAAAATCGGCCTGATTTTCGAAGTCGACACTTTTATGCCGTTCGACAGTCTTGATCCTCGCGATCCTGGGACAGTTGGTCCTGCACCGATCTGGCCCTATTTGTCTGAGATATAGCCTTCCAAAGATTTGGAATTGAATATCTTTGAAATACTGGTTTTTTCTGTAAGCTATATATGGCAGCCGATCCGGGCGTGGCATGCCTCTCCGTGATCGGAAGAGTCCTGCCAATCGACTGCCCACGGAAAAAAGGAAATCAATAATCATTAAATTTTCAAAAAATCTGCCTGATTTTCGAAGTTGACACTTTTATGCCGTTCGACAGTCTTGATCCTCGCGATCCTGGGACAGTTGGTCCTGCACCGATCTGGCCCTATTTGTCTGAGATATTGCCTTCCGAAGATATGGAATTGCATATCTTTGAAATACTGGTTTTTTCTGTAAGCTATATCTCTGCAATATGGCAGCCGATCCGGGCGTGGCATGCCTCTCCGTGATCGGGAGAGTCCTGCCAATCGACTGCCCACGGAAAAAAGGACATCAATTTTTTCACGATTTTCGCAAAAAATCATGATGGTTAATCATTAAATTTTCAAAAAATCTGCCTGATTTTCGAAGTCGACACTTTTATGCCGTTCGACAGTCTTGATCCTCGCGATCCTGGGACAGTTGGTCCTGCACCGATCTGGCCCTATTTGTCTGAGATAAAGACTTCCGAAGATTTGGATTTGCTTATCTTTGATATACTGTTTTTTTCTGAAAGCTATATCTCTGCTACACAGTTGGGACAGTTGGTCCTGCACCGATCTGGCCCATTTTGTCTGAGATATAGCCTTCGGAAGATTTGGATTTGCATATTTTTGAAATACTAGTTTTTTCTGTAAGCTATATCTCTGCAATATGGCAGCCGATCCGGACGTGGAATGCCTCTCCGTGATTGGGAGAGTCCTGCCAAACGATTGCCATCAGAAAAAAGGACATCAATTTTTTCACGACTTTCGCAAAAAATCATGATGGTTAATCATTAAATTTTCAAAAAATCGGCCTGATTTTCGAAGTCGACACTTTTATGCCGTTCGACAGTCTTGATCCTCGCGATCCTGGGACAGTTGGTCCTGCACCGATCTGGCCCTATTTGTCTGAGATATAGCCTTCCAAAGATTTGGAATTGAATATCTTTGAAATACTGGTTTTTTCTGTAAGCTATATATGGCAGCCGATCCGGGCGTGGCATGCCTCTCCGTGATCGGAAGAGTCCTGCCAATCGACTGCCCACGGAAAAAAGGAAATCAATAATCATTAAATTTTCAAAAAATCTGCCTGATTTTCGAAGTTGACACTTTTATGCCGTTCGACAGTCTTGATCCTCGCGATCCTGGGACAGTTGGTCCTGCACCGATCTGGCCCTATTTGTCTGAGATATTGCCTTCCGAAGATATGGAATTGCATATCTTTGAAATACTGGTTTTTTCTGTAAGCTATATCTCTGCAATATGGCAGCCGATCCGGGCGTGGCATGCCTCTCCGTGATCGGAAGAGTCCTGCCAATCGACTGCCCACGGAAAAAAGGACATCAATTTTTTCACGATTTTCGCAAAAAATCATGATGGTTAATCATTAAATTTTCAAAAAATCTGCCTGATTTTCGAAGTCGACACTTTTATGCCGTTCGACAGTCTTGATCCTCGCGATCCTGGGACAGTTGGTCCTGCACCGATCTGGCCCTATTTGTCTGAGATATTGCCTTCCGAAGATATGGAATTGCATATCTTTGAAATACTGGTTTTTTCTGTAAGCTATATCTCTGCAATATGGCAGCCGATCCGGGCGTGGCATGCCTCTCCGTGATCGGGAGAGTCCTGCCAATCGACTGCCCACGGAAAAAAAGGACATCAGTTTTTTCACTATTTTCGTAAAAAATCATGATGGTTACATCATTAAATTTTCAAAAAATTTGCCTTATTTTCGAATTCGACATTTTGATGCCTTTTGACAGTCTATATCCTCGCGATCCTGGGACAGTGGGTCCTGCACCGATCTGGCCCTATTTGTCTGAGATAAAGACTTCCGAAGATTTGGATTTGCTTATCTTTGATATACTGTTTTTTTCTGAAAGCTATATCTCTGCTACACAGCTGGGACAGTTGGTCCTGCACCGATCTGGCCCAATTTGTCTGAGATATAGCCTTCGGAAGATTTGGATTTGCATATCTTTGAAATAATAGTTTTTTCTGTAAGCTATATCTCTGCAATATGGCAGCCGATCCGGGCGTGGCATGCCTCTCCGTGATCGGAAGAGTCCTGCCAATCGACTGCCCACGGGAAAAAGGACATCAATTTTTTCACGATTTTCGCAAAAAATCATGATGGTTCATCATTAAATTTGCAAAAAAACGGCCTGATTTTCGAAGTCGACATTTTTATGCCGTTCGACAGTCTGGAGCCTCGCGATCCTGGGACAGTTGGTCCTGCACCGATCTGGCCCAATTTGTCTGAGATATAGCCTTCGGAAGATTTGGATTTGCATATCTTTGAAATACTAGTTTTTTCTGTAAGCTATAACTCTGCAATATGGCAGCCGATCCGGGCGTGGCATGCCTCTCCGTGATCGGAAGAGTCCTGCCAATCGACTGCCCACGGGAAAAAGGACATCAATTTTTTCACGATTTTCGCAAAAAATCATGATGGTTCATCATTAAATTTTCAAAAAATCGGCCTGATTTTCGAAGTCGACACTTTTATGCCGTTCGACAGTCTTGATCCTCGCGATCCTGGGACAGTTGGTCCTGCACCGCTCTGGCCCTATTTTTCTGAGATAAAGCCTTCCGAAGATTTGGATTTGCTTATCTTTGATATACTGTTTTTTTCTGAAAGCTATATCTCTGCTTCACAGTTGGGAAAGTTGGTCCTGCACCGATCTGGCCCTATTTGTCTGAGATATAGCCTTCCGAAGATTTTGATTTGCAAATCTTTGATATACTGTTTTTTTCTGTAAGCTATATCTCTGCAATATGGCAGCCGATCCGGGCGTGGCATGCCTCTCCGTGATCGGAAGAGTCCTGCCAATCGACTGCCCACGGAAAAAAGGACATCAATTTTTTCACGATTTTCGCAAAAAATCATGATGGTTCATCATTAAATTTTTCAATATTTTTTTATTTATTTATTTAAGGCGGAAAAAGATAAGTTAAAAGTTAGCTAAATTTAAATGATTATAAATATTGCATGCAATTAGTTTAAGAGATAGTTCAGGGGATAGGGTTTGACAGAGGGAGTTATAATTATGGCATGAAACCCTAAAAGGTTCATGATACGGGTAGGTCTAGATGGAACGGCCAAGTCAATCTGACCCAAGAGAGTTTGGGAGTCAACAGTCCCAAGAAGGAGCTTGTGCACGAACATTACGCCATTGCATATTCTGCGATGGTGCAACGACGGCAGGTCAATAAGATTTAGCCTAGACCGGTAGGGTGGCAAGATTCTACCCGAGTCCCAGTTAAAGTTCCGAAGGGCAAAAATTAAAAATTGCTTTTGCACGGATTCAATAACAGCCTACTGCTCTTTATACTGCGGGCTCCACACACAAGAACAATACTCCAATATAGGACGTACTAACGAGATGTACAGTTGTTTCGTAACGTACGGGTCGTCAAACTCCTTGGACCAACGCTTGATGAACGCTAAAACACCCTTAGCTTTATTTACAGTTGCAGCTATATGGGTGTTGAAACACATCTTATGATCAAAAAGGACTCCGAGGTCATTTGAACTCGAAATTCGCTCAAGGACATGATTTCCTAGAACATATGAGACAAAATGAGGAGCGCGACGGTAAAATGTCATAAGTTTGCATTTGGAAAGGTTCAGAAAAAGAAGATTAGTTGAACACCACAATAGTAGTTCACTTAGATCAAGTTGAAGGCGTGTGTGCAAATACCAATCAGAGTAAGAAAGACAGATTTTGACATCATCAGCATACATTAGTGTAGTAGAGTATGTTATAACTTGAGGAAGGTCGTTCACAAATAAAATAAACAGAAGCGGGCCCAGATGACTTCCCTGTGGCACACCTGAAGTAACATTAACAGTATTTGACAACACGTTAGAAAACAAAACACGTTGAGTACGGTTAGAGAGATAGGACAAAATCCAATCTAGAAGATTCGTTGGGAACCCTAATAAAGAGAGCTTTTGAATAAGCAGAGCATGGTTCACAGAATCGAATGCCTTGCTGAAGTCCGTAAAAACTACATCCGTCTGCAAACCAATTTGAAAACCACCGTGGATTAGGTTAGAAAACTCAAGAAGGTTAGTCGATGTTGAACGATGTCTGAAAAAACCGTGTTGCGACGGAGATATCAAGCTGCAACAAAGATGTTGCAGTTGCCGGGTGACCAGGAACTCAAGAAGCTTCGGGATGGCGGAAAGCTTTGCGATACCCCGATAGTTTTCAATGTTTGATCTTGAACCTTTTTTGTGAAGCGGAATGATGTAGGACTCATTCCAAATTACTGGGAGACAAGACTGTTCCAAGGAGAGGTTGAAGAGAAAGGTCAAGGGTTTGCAAAGGGACTGGGCACAGTGTTTTAAGATGCAACTTGGTACCTTATCTGGACCCGCAGAAAACGATATGTCCATAGATGACAAACCTTCCAGAACAACGCTTTCCTCGAAAAAGGGCAGAAAAATGCTGTTAGCTTGAGGTAGCTGGTACGGATACGGAGTGGATGCGTTGTAAATATGAGACGAGTACGTTGTTTGGAAAAAGTTAGCAATTAAATTTGCAATACCAACAGTAGAAGCTTCTGTTTTGTTCTGGTAATGAAGGGACGGAGGAAAAACGTTTGACTTGCGCTTAGAGTTAATTTAGAATTAGAATTTTTAGGATCACTACGAAAGTTACTACTACATTGTGAAAGGTAATGATTATAACACTGACTATTGACGGCAAGGAACAGAGAGCGAGCGGAGGAGTATAGAGCTAAGGCCAACGTGGAGCCCGACTTCTGGTACTTTTTATAGAGCCGGGATTTATTATTTTTTAAGTATGACAAATACTTGGAGAACCAGGGAGGCTTGGACGATACAGGTACAGTGATATCTGGAACAAACGTATTAAGGGAGGAGTAAATAGAACTATAAAACGAGTTAACAGTTGCATCTATGTTCGGTAATGAATAAAGAAACGACCAGTCAACACGCGAGAGATGTAGATCTAAATCGATAAAGTTTGTTTTGCGAAAACACTTTATGTGACAAGGAGCCATGGAACTGTCAGCACCTCCAGATTGTGTACACTCCAGTGATATCAACAAAGTTGGATGGTAAGGATCTTCAGGGAGAGATATTGGGCTTGCTCTGGATACCGTAGCAAGAGAACCATCGTTAACAAAAACGAGGTCAAGAAGTCTGTCCCTAATGTTTTTAACGGCATTAATTTGGACAAGGGAAATATCCGTTAGCCCATTGATAAAGTCATTATGGCAATTGGGAAACAACAGGTTAGCGTCATTACAAGGCAGCCAAGAAAGAAATGGGAGGTTAAAGTCCCCCATGACAATAATTCGATCATTGCACCCTAATGCAGAAACAACAATATTAATTGCTGAGAGGTGGTGTAAGTAAAGCTCAGCATCAGACCTGGCAGGAATGTAAGAGCAGGTTAAATAGAAAAATGCGGAGCCAACACGAACTTTGACTGCAACAAATTCAATTTCATAAATGTTATTGAATGGGAATAACTCAGATGAGAAAACAGATTTAACTGCAATCAGAACCCCACCTGCAAAAGATGGGCGGTCCATTCTATAAATAGTGTAACTATCAATGAAAATTTCATGATCATTGACAGAGGAGTTAAGCCAGGTTTCAGTAAACGCGATGGCATCGAAATCAAAGGACGCGCTATTAGTATGAATTTGACGCAATTTTACCAGCAAACTGCGAACGTTCTGATAGTGCATGGAAAAATAGTACATCAGTTTTTTGGAGCATGTTCGGTAATTCTTGGATTCGAGTTCGAATCTTTGAGAAGGAACTCATTGTATGCTCAGGCCATATTGACGGTTCTAGAGAACAGGATAGTAAAGAATCAGGGAGAAGAATTTTAAAGGATGATATGTTGCGCTTATGTTTAAATGTAAAAAAATGTAAAAATCGGCCTGATTTTCGAAGTCGACACTTTACATGTTCGACAGTCTTGATCCTCGCGATCCTGGGACAGGTGGTCCTGCACCGATCTGGCCCAATTTGTCTGAGATATAGCCTTCGGAAGATTTGGATTTGCATATCTTTGAAATACTAGTTGTTTCTGTAAGCTATATCTCTGCACTATGGCAGCCGATCCGGGCGTGGCAAGCCTCTCCGTGATTGGGAGAGTCCTGCCAAACGATTGCCATCAGAAAAAAGGACATACATTTTTTCACGATTTTCGCAAAAAATCACGATGGTTACATCATTAAATTTTCAAAAAATCGGCCTTATTTTCGAAGTCGACATTTTGATGCCTTTCGACAGTCTATATCCTCGCGATCCTGGGACAGTTTGTCCTGCAACGATTTGGCCCGAATTGTCTGAGATAAAGCCTTCCGAAGATTTGGACTTGCTTATCTTTGATATACTGTTTTTTTCTGAAAGCTATATCTCTGCTACACAGTTGGGACAGTTGGTCCTGCACCGATCTGGCCCTATTTGTCTGAGATATAGCCTTCCGAAGATTTGGATTTGCAAATCTTTGATATACTGTTTTTTTCTGTAAGCTATATCTCTGCAATATGGCAGCCGATCCGGGCGTGGCATGCCTCTCCGTGATCGGAAGAGTCCTGCCAATCGACTGCCCACGGAAAAAAGGACATCAATTTTTTCACGATTTTCGCAAAAAATCATGATGGTTACATCATTAAATTTTCAAAAAATCGGCCTGATTTTCGAAGTTGACACTTTTATGGCGTTCGACAGTCTTGATCCTCGCGATCCTGGGACAGTTGGTCCTGCACCGATCTGGCCCTATTTGTTTGAGATATAGCCTTCCGAAGATTTGGAATTGCATATCTTTGAAATACTGGTTTTTTCTGTAAGCTATATCTCTGCAATATGGCAGCCGATCCGGGCGTGGCATGCCTCTCCGTGATCGGGAGAGTCCTGCCAATCGACTGCCCACGGAAAAAAGGACATCAATTTTTTTACGATTTTCGCAAAAAATCATGAAATTTTCAAAAAATTTGACTTATTTTCGAAGTCGACATTTTGATGCCTTTCGACAGTCTATATTCTCGCGATCCTGGGACAGTTGGTCCTGCACCGATCTGGCCCTATTTGTCTGAGATAAAGACTTCCGAAGATTTGGATTTGCTTATCTTTGATATACTGTTTTTTTCTGAAAGCTATATCTCTGCTACACAGTTGGGACAGTTGGTCCTGCACCGATCTGGCCCATTTTGTCTGAGATATAGCCTTCGGAAGATTTGGATTTGCATATCTTTGAAATACTGGTTTTTTCTGTAAGCTATATCTCTGCAATATGGCAGCCGATCCGGACGTGGAATGCCTCTCCGTGATTGGGAGAGTCCTGCCAAACGATTGCCATCAGAAAAAAGGACATCAATTTTTTCACGATTTTCGCAAAAAATCATGATGGTTCATCATTAAATTTTAAAAAAATCGGGCTGATTTTCGAAGTCGACACTTTTATGCCGTTCGACAGTCTTGATCCTCGCGATCCTGGGACAGTTGGTCCTGCACCGATCTGGCCCAATTTGTCTGAGATATAGCCTTCCAAAGATTTGGATTTGCATATCTTTGAAATACTAGTTTTTTCTGTAAGCTATATCTCTGCTTCACAGTTGGGACAGTTGGTCCTGCACCGATCTGGCCCTATTTGTCTGAGATATAGCCTTCCGAAGATTTGGATTTGCTTATCTTTGATATACTGTTTTTTTCTGAAAGCTATATCTCTGCTACACAGCTGGGACAGTTGGTCCTGCACCGATCTGGCCCAATTTGTCTGAGATATAGCCTTCGGAAGATTTGGATTTGCATATCTTTGAAATACTAGTTTTTTCTGTAAGCTATATCTCTGCTTCACAGTTGGGACAGTTGGTCCTGCACCGATCTGGCCCTATTTGTCTGAGATATAGCCTTCCGAAGATTTGGATTTGCTTATCTTTGATATACTGTTTTTTTCTGAAAGCTATATCTCTGCTACACAGCTGGGACAGTTGGTCCTGCACCGATCTGGCCCAATTTGTCTGAGATATAGCCTTCGGAAGATTTGGATTTGCATATCTTTGAAATACTAGTTTTTTCTGTAAGCTATATCTCTGCAATATGGCAGCCGATCCGGGCGTGGCATGCCTCTCCGTGATCGGAAGAGTCCTGCCAATCGACTGTCCACGGGAAAAAGGACATCAATTTTTTCACGATTTTCGCAAAAAATCATGATGGTTCATCATTAAATTTTCAAAAAATCGGCCTGATTTTCGAAGTCGACACTTTTATGCCGTTCGACAGTCTTGATCCTCGCGATCCTGGGACAGTTGGTCCTGCACCGCTCTGGCCCTATTTTTCTGAGATATAGCCTTCCGAAGATTTGGATTTGCAAATCTTTGATATACTGTTTTTTTCTGTAAGCTATATCTCTGCAATATGGCAGCCGATCCGGACGTGGAATGCCTCTCCGTGATTGGGAGAGTCCTGCCAATCGACTGCCCACGGAAAAAAGGACATCGATTTTTTCACGATTTTCGCAAAAAATCATGATGGTTCATCATTAAATTTTCAAAAAATCGGCCTTATTTTCGATGTCGACATTTTGATGCCTTTCGACAGTCTATATTTTTTTATTTATTTATTAAAGGCGGAAAAAGATAAGTTAAAAGTTAGCTAAATTTAAATGATTATAAATATTGCATGCAATTAGTTTAAGAGATAGTTCAGGGGATAGGGTTTGACAGAGGGAGTTATAATTATGGCATGAAACCCTAAAAGGTTCATGATACGGGTAGGTCTAGATGGAACGGCCAAGTCAATCTGACCCAAGAGAGTTTGGGAGTCAACAGTCCCAAGAAGGAGCTTGTGCACGAACATTACGCCATTGCATATTCTGCGATGGTGCAACGACGGCAGGTCAATAAGATTTAGCCTAGACCGGTAGGGTGGCAAGATTCTACCCGAGTCCCAGTTAAAGTTCCGAAGGGCAAAAATTATAAATTGCTTTTGCACGGATTCAATAACAGCCTACTGCTCTTTATACTGCGGGCTCCACACACAAGAACAATACTCCAATATAGGACGTACTAACGAGATGTACAGTTGTTTCGTAACGTACGGGTCGTCAAACTCCTTGGACCAACGCTTGATGAACGCTAAAACACCCTTAGCTTTATTTACAGTTGCAGCTATATGGGTGTTGAAACACATCTTATGATCAAAAAGGACTCCGAGGTCATTTGAACTCGAAATTCGCTCAAGGACATGATTTCCTAGAACATATGAGACAAAATGAGGAGCGCGACGGTAAAATGTCATAAGTTTGCATTTGGAAAGGTTCAGAAAAAGAAGATTAGTTGAACACCACAATAGTAGTTCACTTAGATCAAGTTGAAGGCGTGTGTGCAAATACCAATCAGAGTAAGAAAGACAGATTTTGACATCATCAGCATACATTAGTGTAGTAGAGTATGTTATAACTTGAGGAAGGTCGTTCACAAATAAAATAAACAGAAGCGGGCCCAGATGACTTCCCTGTGGCACACCTGAAGTAACATTAACAGTATTTGACAACACGTTAGAAAACAAAACACGTTGAGTACGGTTAGAGAGATAGGACAAAATCCAATCTAGAAGATTCGTTGGGAACCCTAATAAAGAGAGCTTTTGAATAAGCAGAGCATGGTTCACAGAATCGAATGCCTTGCTGAAGTCCGTAAAAACTACATCCGTCTGCAAACCAATTTGAAAACCACCGTGGATTAGGTTAGAAAACTCAAGAAGGTTAGTCGATGTTGAACGATGTCTGAAAAAACCGTGTTGCGACGGAGATATCAAGCTGCAACAAAGATGTTGCAGTTGCCGGGTGACCAGGAACTCAAGAAGCTTCGGGATGGCGGAAAGCCTTGCGATACCCCGATAGTTTTCAATGTTTGATCTTGAACCTTTTTTGTGAAGCGGAATGATGTAGGACTCATTCCAAATTACTGGGAGACAAGACTGTTCCAAGGAGAGGTTGAAGAGAAAGGTCAAGGGTTTGCAAAGGGACTGGGCACAGTGTTTTAAGATGCAACTTGGTACCTTATCTGGACCCGCAGAAAACGATATGTCCATAGATGACAAACCTTCCAGAACAACGCTTTCCTCGAAAAAGGGCAGAAAAATGCTGTTAGCTTGAGGTAGCTGGTACGGATACGGAGTGGATGCGTTGTAAATATGAGACGAGTACGTTGTTTGGAAAAAGTTAGCAATTAAATTTGCAATACCAACAGTAGAAGCTTCTGTTTTGTTCTGGTAATGAAGGGACGGAGGAAAAACGTTTGACTTGCGCTTAGAGTTAATTTAGAATTAGAATTTTTAGGATCACTACGAAAGTTACTACTACATTGTGAAAGGTAATGATTATAACACTGACTATTGACGGCAAGGAACAGAGAGCGAGCGGAGGAGTATAGAGCTAAGGCCAACGTGGAGCCCGACTTCTGGTACTTTTTATAGAGCCGGGATTTATTATTTTTTAAGTATGACAAATACTTGGAGAACCAGGGAGGCTTGGACGATACAGGTACAGTGATATCTGGAACAAACGTATTAAGGGAGGAGTAAATAGAACTATAAAACGAGTTAACAGTTGCATCTATGTTCGGTAATGAATAAAGAAACGACCAGTCAACACGCGAGAGATGTAGATCTAAATCGATAAAGTTTGTTTTGCGAAAACACTTTATGTGACAAGGAGCCATGGAACTGTCAGCACCTCCAGATTGTGTACACTCCAGTGATATCAACAAAGTTGGATGGTAAGGATCTTCAGGGAGAGATATTGGGCTTGCTCTGGATACCGTAGCAAGAGAACCATCGTTAACAAAAACGAGGTCAAGAAGTCTGTCCCTAATGTTTTTAACGGCATTAATTTGGACAAGGGAAATATCCGTTAGCCCATTGATAAAGTCATTATGGCAATTGGGAAACAACAGGTTAGCGTCATTACAAGGCAGCCAAGAAAGAAATGGGAGGTTAAAGTCCCCCATGACAATAATTCGATCATTGCACCCTAATGCAGAAACAACAATATTAATTGCTGAGAGGTGGTGTAAGTAAAGCTCAGCATCAGACCTGGCAGGAATGTAAGAGCAGGTTAAATAGAAAAATGCGGAGCCAACACGAACTTTGACTGCAACAAATTCAATTTCATAAATGTTATTGAATGGGAATAACTCAGATGAGAAAACAGATTTAACTGCAATCAGAACCCCACCTGCAAAAGATGGGCGGTCCATTCTATAAATAGTGTAACTATCAATGAAAATTTCATGATCATTGACAGAGGAGTTAAGCCAGGTTTCAGTAAACGCGATGGCATCGAAATCAAAGGACGCGCTATTAGTATGAATTTGACGCAATTTTCCCAGCAAACTGCGAACGTTCTGATAGTGCATGGAAAAATAGTACATCAGTTTTTTGGAGCATGTTCGGTAATTCTTGGATTCGAGTTCGAATCTTTGAGAAAGAACTCATGCACAATTGTATGCTCAGGCCATATTGACGGTTCTAGAGAACAGGATAGTAAAGAATCAGGGAGAAGAATTTTAAAGGATGATATGTTGCGCTTATGTTTAAATGTAAAAAAATGTAAAAATCGGCCTGATTTTCGAAGTCGACACTTTACATGTTCGACAGTCTTGATCCTCGCGATCCTGGGACAGGTGGTCCTGCACCGATCTGGCCCAATTTGTCTGAGATATAGCCTTCGGAAGATTTGGATTTGCATATCTTTGAAATACTAGTTGTTTCTGTAAGCTATATCTCTGCACTATGGCAGCCGATCCGGGCGTGGCAAGCCTCTCCGTGATTGGGAGAGTCCTGCCAAACGATTGCCATCAGAAAAAAGGACATACATTTTTTCACGATTTTCGCAAAAAATCACGATGGTTACATCATTAAATTTTCAAAAAATCGGCCTTATTTTCGAAGTCGACATTTTGATGCCTTTCGACAGTCTATATCCTCGCGATCCTGGGACAGTTGGTCCTGCACCGATCTGGCCCTATTTGTCTGAGATAAAGCCTTCCGAAGATTTGGACTTGCTTATCTTTGATATACTGTTTTTTTCTGAAAGCTATATCTCTGCTACACAGTTGGGACAGTTGGTCCTGCACCGATCTGGCCCTATTTGTCTGAGATATAGCCTTCCGAAGATTTGGATTTGCAAATCTTTGATATACTGTTTTTTTCTGTAAGCTATATCTCTGCAATATGGCAGCCGATCCGGGCGTGGCATGCCTCTCCGTGATCGGAAGAGTCCTGCCAATCGACTGCCCACGGAAAAAAGGACATCAATTTTTTCACGATTTTCGCAAAAAATCATGATGGTTACATCATTAAATTTTCAAAAAATCGGCCTGATTTTCGAAGTTGACACTTTTATGGCGTTCGACAGTCTTGATCCTCGCGATCCTGGGACAGTTGGTCCTGCACCGATCTGGCCCTATTTGTTTGAGATATAGCCTTCCGAAGATTTGGAATTGCATATCTTTGAAATACTGGTTTTTTCTGTAAGCTATATCTCTGCAATATGGCAGCCGATCCGGGCGTGGCATGCCTCTCCGTGATCGGGAGAGTCCTGCCAATCGACTGCCCACGGAAAAAAGGACATCAATTTTTTTACGATTTTCGCAAAAAATCATGAAATTTTCAAAAAATTTGACTTATTTTCGAAGTCGACATTTTGATGCCTTTCGACAGTCTATATTCTCGCGATCCTGGGACAGTTGGTCCTGCACCGATCTGGCCCTATTTGTCTGAGATAAAGACTTCCGAAGATTTGGATTTGCTTATCTTTGATATACTGTTTTTTTCTGAAAGCTATATCTCTGCTACACAGTTGGGACAGTTGGTCCTGCACCGATCTGGCCCATTTTGTCTGAGATATAGCCTTCGGAAGATTTGGATTTGCATATCTTTGAAATACTGGTTTTTTCTGTAAGCTATATCTCTGCAATATGGCAGCCGATCCGGACGTGGAATGCCTCTCCGTGATTGGGAGAGTCCTGCCAAACGATTGCCATCAGAAAAAAGGACATCAATTTTTTCACGATTTTCGCAAAAAATCATGATGGTTCATCATTAAATTTTAAAAAAATCGGGCTGATTTTCGAAGTCGACACTTTTATGCCGTTCGACAGTCTTGATCCTCGCGATCCTGGGACAGTTGGTCCTGCACCGATCTGGCCCAATTTGTCTGAGATATAGCCTTCCAAAGATTTGGATTTGCATATCTTTGAAATACTAGTTTTTTCTGTAAGCTATATCTCTGCTTCACAGTTGGGACAGTTGGTCCTGCACCGATCTGGCCCTATTTGTCTGAGATATAGCCTTCCGAAGATTTGGATTTGCTTATCTTTGATATACTGTTTTTTTCTGAAAGCTATATCTCTGCTACACAGCTGGGACAGTTGGTCCTGCACCGATCTGGCCCAATTTGTCTGAGATATAGCCTTCGGAAGATTTGGATTTGCATATCTTTGAAATACTAGTTTTTTCTGTAAGCTATATCTCTGCTTCACAGTTGGGACAGTTGGTCCTGCACCGATCTGGCCCTATTTGTCTGAGATATAGCCTTCCGAAGATTTGGATTTGCTTATCTTTGATATACTGTTTTTTTCTGAAAGCTATATCTCTGCTACACAGCTGGGACAGTTGGTCCTGCACCGATCTGGCCCAATTTGTCTGAGATATAGCCTTCGGAAGATTTGGATTTGCATATCTTTGAAATACTAGTTTTTTCTGTAAGCTATATCTCTGCAATATGGCAGCCGATCCGGGCGTGGCATGCCTCTCCGTGATCGGAAGAGTCCTGCCAATCGACTGTCCACGGGAAAAAGGACATCAATTTTTTCACGATTTTCGCAAAAAATCATGATGGTTCATCATTAAATTTTCAAAAAATCGGCCTGATTTTCGAAGTCGACACTTTTATGCCGTTCGACAGTCTTGATCCTCGCGATCCTGGGACAGTTGGTCCTGCACCGCACTGGCCCTATTTTTCTGAGATATAGCCTTCCGAAGATTTGGATTTGCAAATCTTTGATATACTGTTTTTTTCTGTAAGCTATATCTCTGCAATATGGCAGCCGATCCGGACGTGGAATGCCTCTCCGTGATTGGGAGAGTCCTGCCAATCGACTGCCCACGGAAAAAAGGACATCGATTTTTTCACGATTTTCGCAAAAAATCATGATGGTTCATCATTAAATTTTCAAAAAATCGGCCTTATTTTCGATGTCGACATTTTGATGCCTTTCGACAGTCTATATTTTTTTATTTATTTATTAAAGGCGGAAAAAGATAAGTTAAAAGTTAGCTAAATTTAAATGATTATAAATATTGCATGCAATTAGTTTAAGAGATAGTTCAGGGGATAGGGTTTGACAGAGGGAGTTATAATTATGGCATGAAACCCTAAAAGGTTCATGATACGGGTAGGTCTAGATGGAACGGCCAAGTCAATCTGACCCAAGAGAGTTTGGGAGTCAACAGTCCCAAGAAGGAGCTTGTGCACGAACATTACGCCATTGCATATTCTGCGATGGTGCAACGACGGCAGGTCAATAAGATTTAGCCTAGACCGGTAGGGTGGCAAGATTCTACCCGAGTCCCAGTTAAAGTTCCGAAGGGCAAAAATTATAAATTGCTTTTGCACGGATTCAATAACAGCCTACTGCTCTTTATACTGCGGGCTCCACACACAAGAACAATACTCCAATATAGGACGTACTAACGAGATGTACAGTTGTTTCGTAACGTACGGGTCGTCAAACTCCTTGGACCAACGCTTGATGAACGCTAAAACACCCTTAGCTTTATTTACAGTTGCAGCTATATGGGTGTTGAAACACATCTTATGATCAAAAAGGACTCCGAGGTCATTTGAACTCGAAATTCGCTCAAGGACATGATTTCCTAGAACATATGAGACAAAATGAGGAGCGCGACGGTAAAATGTCATAAGTTTGCATTTGGAAAGGTTCAGAAAAAGAAGATTAGTTGAACACCACAATAGTAGTTCACTTAGATCAAGTTGAAGGCGTGTGTGCAAATACCAATCAGAGTAAGAAAGACAGATTTTGACATCATCAGCATACATTAGTGTAGTAGAGTATGTTATAACTTGAGGAAGGTCGTTCACAAATAAAATAAACAGAAGCGGGCCCAGATGACTTCCCTGTGGCACACCTGAAGTAACATTAACAGTATTTGACAACACGTTAGAAAACAAAACACGTTGAGTACGGTTAGAGAGATAGGACAAAATCCAATCTAGAAGATTCGTTGGGAACCCTAATAAAGAGAGCTTTTGAATAAGCAGAGCATGGTTCACAGAATCGAATGCCTTGCTGAAGTCCGTAAAAACGACATCCGTCTGCAAACCAATTTGAAAACCACCGTGGATTAGGTTAGAAAACTCAAGAAGGTTAGTCGATGTTGAACGATGTCTGAAAAAACCGTGTTGCGACGGAGATATCAAGCTGCAACAAAGATGTTGCAGTTGCCGGGTGACCAGGAACTCAAGAAGCTTCGGGATGGCGGAAAGCTTTGCGATACCCCGATAGTTTTCAATGTTTGATCTTGAACCTTTTTTGTGAAGCGGAATGATGTAGGACTCATTCCAAATTACTGGGAGACAAGACTGTTCCAAGGAGAGGTTGAAGAGAAAGGTCAAGGGTTTGCAAAGGGACTGGGCACAGTGTTTTAAGATGCAACTTGGTACCTTATCTGGACCCGCAGAAAACGATATGTCCATAGATGACAAACCTTCCAGAACAACGCTTTCCTCGAAAAAGGGCAGAAAAATGCTGTTAGCTTGAGGTAGCTGGTACGGATACGGAGTGGATGCGTTGTAAATATGAGACGAGTACGTTGTTTGGAAAAAGTTAGCAATTAAATTTGCAATACCAACAGTAGAAGATTCTGTTTTGTTCTGGTAATGAAGGGACGGAGGAAAAACGTTTGACTTGCGCTTAGAGTTAATTTAGAATTAGAATTTTTTAGGATCACTACGAAAGTTACTACTACATTGTGAAAGGTAATGATTATAACACTGACTATTGACGGCAAGGAACAGAGAGCGAGCGGAGGAGTATAGAGCTAAGGCCAACGTGGAGCCCGACTTCTGGTACTTTTTATAGAGCCGGGATTTATTATTTTTTAAGTATGACAAATACTTGGAGAACCAGGGAGGCTTGGACGATACAGGTACAGTGATATCTGGAACAAACGTATTAAGGGAGGAGTAAATAGAACTATAAAACGAGTTAACAGTTGCATCTATGTTCGGTAATGAATAAAGAAACGACCAGTCAACACGCGAGAGATGTAGATCTAAATCGATAAAGTTTGTTTTGCGAAAACACTTTATGTGACAAGGAGCCATGGAACTGTCAGCACCTCCAGATTGTGTACACTCCAGTGATATCAACAAAGTTGGAAGGTAAGGATCTTCAGGGAGAGATATTGGGCTTGCTCTGGATACCGTAGCAAGAGAATCATCGTTAACAAAAACGAGGTCAAGAAGTCTGTCCCTAATGTTTTTAACGGCATTAATTTGGACAAGGGAAATATCCGTTAGCCCATTGATAAAGTCATTATGGCAATTGGGAAACAACAGGTTAGCGTCATTACAAGGCAGCCAAGAAAGAAATGGGAGGTTAAAGTCCCCCATGACAATAATTCGATCATTGCACCCTAATGCAGAAACAACAATATTAATTGCTGAGAGGTGGTGTAGGAATGTAAGAGCAGGTTAAATAGAAAAATGCGGAGCCAACACGAACTTTGACTGCAACAAATTCAATTTCATAAATGTTATTGAATGGGAATAACTCAGATGAGAAAACAGATTTAACTGCAATCAGAACCCCACCTGCAAAAGATGGGCGGTCCATTCTATAAATAGTGTAACTATCAATGAAAATTTCATGATCATTGACAGAGGAGTTAAGCCAGGTTTCAGTAAACGCGATGGCATCGAAATCAAAGGACGCGCTATTAGTATGAATTTGACGCATTTTTCCCAGCAAACTGCGAACGTTCTGATAGTGCATGGAAAAATAGTACATCAGTTTTTTGGAGCATGTTCGGTAATTCTTGGATTCGAGTTCGAATCTTTGAGAAGGAACTCATGCACAATTGTATGCTCAGGCCATATTGACGGTTCTAGAGAACAGGATAGTAAAGAATCAGGGAGAAGAATTTTAAAGGATGATATGTTGCGCTTATGTTTAAATGTAAATTTAGTCACAACTATATCAACAGGCGAAGTGTTAAGTTTAGCGGCAAGATGTTGTTTAACATCCTCCGTTGTAGCCTCAGGAATAAGACGAGAAACAAATATTGCTTTCCGAGGGACCACTGCTCTAAGTTGAAGTCCCGAGCGAGATCGAGATGGTGGAGCCACTCCTAAAAGAGATCTCGGTACAAGGGCAGAGGAATTGGCAGCAACGGCTGTAGCAGGAATTGGAGTAGGAATTGGAGCAGGAATTGGAGCAGGAATTGGCAAGACGTCGTCAGCAACCAGCACACCCGCACTAGGAGCACTCACCGTGTCAGAAGTGACGTCCACAGAAACTGCAGGGATGGGTTTGATGCTGTTGGGAAGTTGGGTGCTCGAAGGAAGCACATTGCTCGGTGTAAAGAACTCCGGAGCCACCGTTGGCGGATTTACAGACAACGGCGTGGCATGACCACACGGAATTGCTTCCGATGGATAAAGGTGGGAGGCAGGCGTACCAATCGGATTAGGTTGCAAGAGATTGGTATCATTATGCGGAATTTTCCGTCTAGGCGATTCGCTCAAGAGTTTGAGCCCAAGAAATTGTGATTCAAGGGCAAGAAATTTCTCGTTGAGAGCCACAAATTGTTTCCGGACATCCAGAAACCCAGTTTGAGTCTGTCTCATAAATGTGCGCATTTCGGCCTCAATCTCCCGACAAGCCAGACATGACCAAGACAGGCCCATGCGTTTCGAGATCAGATCATTCAGCCGGCCAAAATTTCCACCACCAGCACATTTTATGTGGGCAAAATTGTCGCACAGCCAGCAGCTAAGAAATGAATCACCAATGATAACACCACCGAATTCACATTTCTTTGCACTACAAACGATTGCCATTATTGACAGCAGTAGAATCACTGTGCACGAATAATAAAAGAACGGAGTGAGATCGCAGGTAAAGTAGGAGAGCAGACAGCAGAGCAAGCCAGACAATCAGCTACAGCGGCAATAATTCAAAGCAGATGATCCAACGAAGTGCAGAAAACGAGCAAAAAACTCACCAAAGCAGAGACACAAAAGAAAAGTAAACAGAGAGGGAGAGTATAGGCAATCCAGAGAGAGTGAGAGCAACAATGCGAGCAGCCCGCTTATGCTCACGAGAGAGTGTGGGCGATGCAAACGCTGATGCGCGAGAACAGTGCACACCGAAGAAGCGATAACGAAAAGCAGACTGGGCAAAAAACAATAACAAATTGCCTGCTCGAGTCCGATGTGTTACGTTGCAATATTGAATTTATATTGAACACTTGTTTACAAACAAAACACTGGTGGTTAACACAAAGTAGAATCAAATTAAAGAGATGCGATAATATATCAAAACAAAGTCACAACAATGTTGTATGATATTTAGGCAAAGGGCGGAGAATGCGGGAGCAAGAAAAAAACACAACCGGCTTAAGCAAGAGCTAGAAGCCATCCTCGCGATCCTGGGACAGTTGGTCCTGCACCGATCTGGCCCTATTTGTCTGAGATATAGCCTTCCGAAGATTTGGATTTGCATATCTTTGATATACTGGTTTTTTCTGTAAGCTATATCTCTGCAATATGGCAGCCGATCCGGGCGTGGCATGCCTCTCCGTGATCGGAAGAGTCCTGCCAATCGACTGCCCACGGAAAAAAGGACATCAATTTTTTCAAGATTTTCGCAAAAAATCATGATGGTTCATCATTAAATTTTAAAAATATCGGCCTGATTTTCGAAGTCGACACTTTTATGCCGTTCGACAGTCTTGATCCTCGCGATCCTGGGACAGTTGGTCCTGCACCGATATGGCCCTATTTGTCTGAGATATAGCCTTCCGAAGATTTGGATTTGCATATCTTTGATATACTGGTTTTTTCTGTAAGCTATATCTCTGCAATACGGCAGCCGATCCGGGCGTGGCATGCCTCTCCGTGATCGGAAGAGTCCTGCCAATCGACTGCCCACGGAAAAAAGGACATCAATTTTTTCACGATTTTCGCAAAAAATCATGATGGTTCATCATTAAATTTTCAAAAAATCGGCCTGATTTTCGAAGTCGACACTTTTATGCCGTTCGACAGTCTTGATCCTCGCGATCCTAGGACAGTTGGTCCTGCACCGATCTGGCCCTATTTGTCTGAGATATAGCCTTCCGAAGATTTGGATTTGCATATCTTTGATATACTGGTTTTTTCTGTAAGCTATATCTCTGCAATATGGCAGCCGATCCGGGCGTGGCATGCCTCTCCGTGATCGGAAGAGTCCTGCCAATCGACTGCCCACGGAAAAAAGGACATCAATTTTTTCACGATTTTTGCAAAAAAACATGATGGTTCATCATTAAATTTTAAAAAAATCGGCCTAATTTTCGAAGTCGACACTTTTATGCCGTTCGACAGTCTTGATCCTCGCGATCCTGGGACAGTTGGTCCTGCACCGATATGGCCCTATTTGTCTGAGATATAGCCTTCCGAAGATTTGGATTTGCATATCTTTGATATACTGGTTTTTTCTGTAAGCTATATCTCTGCAATATGGCAGCCGATCCGGGCGTGGCATGCCTCTCCGTGATCGGGAGAGTCCTGCCAATCGATTGCCATCAGAAAAAAGGACATCAATTTTTTCACGATTTTCGCAAAAAATCATAATGGTTCATCATTAAAATTTCAAAAAATCGGCCTGATTTTCGAAGTCGACACTTTTATGCCGTTCGACAGTCTTGATCCTCGCGATCCTAGGACAGTTGGTCCTGCACCGATCTTGCCCTATTTGTCTGAGATATAGCCTTCCGAAGATTTGGATTTGCATATCTTTGATATACTGGTTTTTTCTGTAAGCTATATCTCTGCAATATGGCAGCCGATCCGGGCGTGGCATGCCTCTCCGTGATCGGGAGAGTCCTGCCAATCGATTGCCATCAGAAAAAGGACATCAATTTTTTCACGATTTTCGCAAAAAATCATGATGGTTCATCATTAAATTTTCAAAAAATCGGCCTGATTTTCGAAGTCGACACTTTTATGCCGTTCGACAGTCTTGATCCTCGCGATCCTGGGACAGTTGGTCCTGCACCGATATGGCCCTATTTGTCTGAGATATAGCCTTCCGAAGATTTGGATTTGCATATCTTTGAAATACTGGTTTTTTCTGTAAGCTACATCTCTGCTATACAGCAGCGGATCCGGGCGTGGCATGCCTCTCCGTGATAGGGAGAGTCCTGCCAATCGATTGCCATCAGAAAAAAGG
Source organism: Drosophila miranda (assembly GCF_003369915.1). Taxonomy (NCBI): domain Eukaryota; kingdom Metazoa; phylum Arthropoda; class Insecta; order Diptera; family Drosophilidae; genus Drosophila; species Drosophila miranda. Next base: position 24,469,949 of record NW_022881614.1, read on the forward strand.
ACATCAATTTTTTCACGATTTTCGCAAAAAATCATAACCATTATGAACCCATCATTAAATTTTCAAAAAATCGGTCTGATTTTCGAAGTCGACACTTTTATGCCGTTCGACAGTCTTGATCCTCGCGATCCTGGGACAGTTGGTCCTGCACCGATATGGCCCTATTTGTCTGAGATATAGCCTTCCGAAGATTTGGATTTGCATATCTTTGATATACTGGTTTTTTCTGTTAGCTACATCTCTGCTATACAGCAGCGGATCCGGGCGTGGCATGCCTCTCCGTGATCGGGAGAGTCCTGCCAATCGATTGCCATCAGAAAAAAGGACATCAATTTTTTCACGATTTTCGCAAAATCATTAAATTTTCAAAAAATCGGTCTGATTTTCGAAGTCGACACTTTTATGCCGTTCGACAGTCTTGATCCTCGCGATCCTAGGACAGTTGGTCCTGCACCGATCTTGCCCTTTTTGTCTGAGATATAGCCTTCCGAAGATTTGGATTTGCATATCTTTGATATACTGGTTTTTTCTGTAAGCTATACCTCTGCAATATGGCAGCCGATCCGGGCGTGGCATGCCTCTCCGTGATCGGGAGAGTCCTGCCAATCGATTGCCATCAGAAAAAAGGACATCAATTTTTTCACGATTTTCGCAAAAAATCATAATGGTTCATCATTAAATTTTCAAAAAATCGGCCTGATTTTCGAAGTCGACACTTTTATGCCTTTCGACAGTCTTGATCCTCGCGATCCTGGGACAGTTGGTCCTGCAGCGATCTGGCCCTATTTGTCTGAGATATAGCCTTCCGAAGATTTGGATTTGCATATCTTTGAAATACTGGTTTTTTCTGTAAGCTACATCTCTGCTATACAGCAGCGGATCCGGGCGTGGCATGCCTCTCCGTGATCGGGAGAGTCCTGCCAATCGATTGCCATCAGAAAAAAGGACATCAATTTTTTCACGATTTTCGCAAAAAATCATAATGGTTCATCATTAAATTTTGAAAAAATCGGTCTGATTTTCGAAGTCGACACTTTTATGCCGTTCGACAGTCTTGATCCTCGCGATCCTGGGACAGTTGGTCCTGCACCGATCTGGCCCTATTTTTCTGAGATATAGCCTTCCGAAGATTTGGATTTGCTTATCTTTGATATACTGGTTTTTTCTGTAAGCTATATCTCTGCTATACAGCAGCCGATCCGGGCGTGGCATGCCTCTCCGTGATCGGAAGAGTCCTGCCAATCGACTGCCCACGGAAAAAAGGACATCAATTTTTTCACGATTTTCGCAAAAAATCATGACGGTTCATCATTAAATTTTCAAAAAATCGGCCTGATTTTCGAAGTCGACACTTTTATGCCGTTCGACAGTCTTGATCCTCGCGATCCTGGGACAGTTGGTCCTGCACCGATATGGCCCTATTTGTCTGAGATATAGCCTTCCGAAGATTTGGATTTGCATATCTTTGATATACTGGTTTTTTCTGTAAGCTATATCTCTGCAATACGGCAGCCGATCCGGGCGTGGCATGCCTCTTTGTGATCGGAAGAGTCCTGCCAATCGACTGCCCACGGAAAAAAGGACATCAATTTTTTCACGATTTTCGCAAAAAATCATGATGGTTCATCATTAAAATTTCAAAAAATCGGCCTGATTTTCGAAGTCGACACTTTTATGCCGTTCGACAGTCTTGATCCTCGCGATCCTAGGACAGTTGGTCCTGCACCGATCTTGCCCTTTTTGTCTGAGATATAGCCTTCCGAAGATTTGGATTTGCATATCTTTGATATACTGGTTTTTTCTGTAAGCTATATCTCTGCAATATGGCAGCCGATCCGGGCGTGGCATGCCTCTCCGTGATCGGAAGAGTCCTGCCAATCGACTGCCTTTGGAAAAAAGGACATCAATTTTTTCACGATTTTCGCAAAAAATCATAATGGTTCATCATTAAATTTTCAAAAAATCGGCCTGATTTTCGAAGTCGACACTTTTATGCCTTTCGACAGTCTTGATCCTCGCGATCCTGGGACAGTTGGTCCTGCAGCGATCTGGCCCTATTTGTCTGAGATATAGCCTTCCGAAGATTTGGATTTGCATATCTTTGAAATACTGGTTTTTTCTGTAAGCTACATCTCTGCTATACAGCAGCGGATCCGGGCGTGGCATGCCTCTCCGTGATCGGGAGAGTCCTGCCAATCGATTGCCATCAGAAAAAAGGACATCAATTTTTTCACGATTTTCGCAAAAAATCATAATGGTTCATCATTAAATTTTGAAAAAATCGGTCTGATTTTCGAAGTCGACACTTTTATGCCGTTCGACAGTCTTGATCCTCGCGATCCTGGGACAGTTGGTCCTGCACCGATCTGGCCCTATTTTTCTGAGATATAGCCTTCCGAAGATTTGGATTTGCTTATCTTTGATATACTGGTTTTTTCTGTAAGCTATATCTCTGCTATACAGCAGCCGATCCGGGCGTGGCATGCCTCTCCGTGATCGGAAGAGTCCTGCCAATCGACTGCCCAAGGAAAAAAGGACATCAATTTTTTCACGATTTTCGCAAAAAATCATGACGGTTCATCATTAAAATTTCAAAAAATCGGCCTGATTTTCGAAGTCGACACTTTTATGCCGTTCGACAGTCTTGATCCTCGCGATCCTGGACAGTTGGTCCTGCACCGATATGGCCCTATTTTTCTGAGATATAGCCTTCCGAAGATTTGGATTTGCATATCTTTGAAATGCTGGTTTTTTCTGTAAGCTATATCTCTGCTATACAGCAGCCGATACGAGCGCGGCATGCCTCTCCGTGATCGGGAGAGTCCTGCCAATCGACTGCCCATGGAAAAAAAGGACATACATTTTTTTCACGATTTTCGCAAAAAATCATGATGGTTACATCATTAAATTTTCAAAAAATCGGCATGATTTTCGAAGTCGACACTTTTATGCCGTTCGACAGTCTTGATCCTCGCGATCCTGGGACAGTTGGTCCTGCACCGCTCTGGCCCTATTTGTCTGAGATAAAGCCTTCCGAAGATTTGGATTTGCTTATCTTTGATATACTGTTTTTTTCTGAAAGCTATATCTCTGCTACACAGTTGGGACAGTTGGTCCTGCACCGATCTGGCCCTATTTGTCTGAGATATAGCCTTCCGAAGATTTGGATTTGCATATCTTTGATATACTGGTTTTTCTGTAAGCTATATCTCTGCTATACAGCAGCCGATCCGGGCGTGGCATGCCTCTCCGTGATCGGGAGAGTCCTGCCAATCGACTGCCCACGGAAAAACAGACATCAATTTTTTCACGATTTTCGCAAAAAATCATGATGGTTTTAAATCATCATTAAATTTTCAAAAAATCGGCCTGATTTTCGAAGTCGACACTTTAATGCCGTTCGACAGTCTTGATCCTCGCGATCCTGGGACAGTTGGTCCTGCACCGCTCTGGCCCTATTTGTCTGAGATAAAGCCTTCCGAAGATTTGGATTTGCATATCTTTGAAATACTGTTTTTTTCTGAAAGCTATGTATATCTCTGCTATACAGCAGCCGATCCGTGCGTGGCATGCCTCTCCGTGATCGGGAGAGTCCTGCCAATCGACTGCCATCAGAAAAAAGGACATAAATTTTTTCACGATTTTCGCAAAAAATCATGATGATTAAATTTTCAAAAAATCGGCCTGATTTTCGAAGTCGAGACTTTGAAGCCGTTCAACAGTCTGGATCCTCGCGATCCTGGGACAGTTGGTCCTGCACCGATCTGGTCCTATTTGTCTGAGATATAGCCTTCCGAAGATTTGGATTTGCATATCTTTGAAATACTGGTTTTTTCTGTAAGCTATATCTCTGCTATACAGCAGCCGATCCGTGCGTGGCATGCCTCTCCGTGATCAGGAGAGTCCTGCCAATCGACTGCCATCAGAAAACGGACATGTTAAGACCTTAAAAGAAAAGTCTAGACATTTGCGAGTTGAGTTGTAAATTCAAACTGAATTTTATTCTTAAAATCAGAGCCTTATATGTGATTTGACAATAAGGTAGGAGGTACAATTTGGTAGTCTATAATTATCGTTAGACCTACGCAGAGGATACACTTTACTGAGGGTGTCTTTTTGAGTACATGCTTACATAAGTTTTATTTTAGGACCGCATTTGTTAAGTGTTTTCTCCACTTGTGTTTTGTTGTCGTATTAATGGGTTACAGATCTCTGTTTACACCAGTGCAGTCATAACTTGTCTACTTTATGTTATTTCTTTAGAGATCGGTGTTGTTACATGAGTTTATGTGTACAATAATCTATTTATATTTAAACATTCTGCAAGGGGCCGAAAGTGGCATTGTATTGACGATAATATGTTCATGTTTGAACAGACATCAATTTTTTCACGATTTTCGCAAAAAATCATGATGGTTACATCATTAAATTTTCAAAAAATGGGCATGATTTTCGAAGTCGACACTTTTATGCCGTTCGACAGTCTTGATCCTCGCGATCCTGGGACAGTTGGTCCTGCACCGCTCTGGCCCTATTTGTCTGAGATAGAGCCTTCCGAAGATTTGGATTTGCTTATCTTTGATATACTGTTTTTTTCTGAAAGCTATATCTCTGCTACACAGTTGGGACAGTTGGTCCTGCACCGATCTGGCCTATTTGTCTGAGATATAGCCTTCCGAAGATTTGGATTTGCATATCTTTGAAATACTGGTTTTTTCTGTAAGCTATATCTCTGCTATACAGCAGCCGATACGGGCGTGGCATGCCTCTCCGTGATCGGGAGAGTCCTGCCAATCGACTGCCATCAGAAAAAATGACATCAATTTTTTCACGATTTTCGCAAAAAATCATGATGGTTACATCATTAAATTTTCAGAAAATCGTCCTGATTTTCGAAGTCGACACTTTGATTCAGTTCGACAGTCTGGATCCTCGCGATCCTGGGACAGTTGGTCCTGCACCGCTCTGGCCCTATTTGTCTGAGATAGAGCCTTCCGAAGATTTGGATTTGCTTATCTTTGATATACTGTTTTTTTCTGAAAGCTATATCTCTGCTACACAGTTGGGACAGTTGGTCCTGCACCGATCTGGCCCTATTTGTCTGAGATATAGCCTTCCGAAGATTTGGATTTGCATATCTTTGATATACTGGTTTCTTCTGCACGCCATATCTCTGCAATATGGCAGCCGATCCGGGCGTGGCATGCCTCTCCGTGATCGAAATTTTCAAAAAATCGTCCTGATCTTCGAAGTTGACATTTTGATGCCGTTCGACAGTCTGGATCCTCGCGATCCTGGGACAGTTGGTCCTGCACCGATCTGGCCCTATTTGTCTGAGATATAGCCTTCCGAAGATTTGGATTTGCATATCTTTGATATACTGGTTTTTTCTGTAAGCTATATCTCTGCTATACAGCAGCCGATCCGTGCGTAGCATGCCTCTCCGTGATTGGCAGAGTCCTGCCAATCGACTGCCCACGGAAAAAAAGACATCAATTTTTTCACGATTTTCGCAAAAAATCATGATGGTTTACATCATTAAATTTAAAAAAAATCGGCCTGATCTTCGAAGTCGAGACTTTTATGCCTTTCCACAGTCTTGATCCTCGCGATCCTGGGACAGTTGGTCCTGCACCGATCTGGCCCTATTTGTCTGAGATATAGCCTTCCGAAGATTTGGATTTGAATATCTTTGAAATACTGGTTTCTTCTGCACGCTATATCTCTGCAATATGGCAGCCGATCCGGGCGTGGCATGCCTCTCCGTAATCGGGAGAGTCCTGCCAATCGATTGCCATCAGAAAAAAGGACATCAATTTTTTCACGATTTTCGCAAAAAATCATAATGGTTCATCATTAAATTTTCAAAAAATCGGCTTGATTTTCGAAGTCGACACTTTTATGCCTTTCGACAGTCTTGATCCTCGCGATCCTGGGACAGTTGGTCCTGCACCGATCTGGCCCTATTTGCCTGAGATATAGCCTTCCGAAGATTTGGATTTGCTTATCTTTGATAGACTGGTTTTTTCTGTAAGCTATATCTCTGCAATATGGCAGCCGATCCGGGCGTGGCATGCCTCTCCGTGATCGGGAGAGTCCTGCCAATCGATTGCCATCAGAAAAAAGGACATCAATTTTTTCACGATTTTCGCAAAAAATCATAATGGTTCATCATTAAATTTTCAAAAAATCGGCCTGATTTTCGGACTCGACACTTTTATGCCGTTCGACAGTTTTGATCCTCACGATCCTGGGACAGTTGGTCCTGCACCGATCTGGCCCTATTTGCCTGAGATATAGCCTTCCGAAGATTTGGATTTGCTTATCTTTGATATACTGGTTTTTTCTGTAAGCTATATCTCTGCAATATGGCAGCCGATCTGGGCGTGGCATGCCTCTCCGTGATCGGGAGAGTCCTGCCAATCGATTGCCATCAGAAAAAAGGACATCAATTTTTTCACGATTTTCGCAAAAAATCATAATGGTTCATCATTAAATTTTCAAAAAATCGGCCTGATTTTCGGACTTGACACTTTTATGCCGTTCGACAGTCTTGATCCTCGCGATCCTGGGACAGTTGGTCCTGCACCGCTCTGGCCCTATTTGTCTGAGATAGAGCCTTCCGAAGATTTGGATTTGCTTATCTTTGATATACTGTTTTTTTCTGAAAGCTATATCTCTGCTACACAGTTGGGACAGTTGGTCCTGCACCGATCTGGCCCTATTTGTCTGAGATATAGCCTTCCGAAGATTTGGATTTGCATATCTTTGAAATACTGGTTTTTTCTGTAAGCTATATCTCTGCTATACAGCAGCCGATCCGGGCGTGGCATGCCTCTCCGTAATCGGGAGAGTCCTGCCAATCGATTGCCATCAGAAAAAATGACATCAATTTTTTCACGATTTTCGCAAAAAATCATGATGGTTACATCATTAAATTTTCAGAAAATCGTCCTGATTTTCGAAGTCGACACTTTGATTCAGTTCGACAGTTTTGATCCTCACGATCCTGGGACAGTTGGTCCTGCACCGATCTGGCCCTATTTGCCTGAGATATAGCCTTCCGAAGATTTGGATTTGCTTATCTTTGATATACTGGTTTTTTCTGTAAGCTATATCTCTGCAATATGGCAGCCGATCCGGGCGTGGCATGCCTCTCCGTGATCGGGAGAGTCCTGCCAATCGATTGCCATCAGAAAAAAGGACATCAATTTTTTCACGATTTTCGCAAAAAATCATAATGGTTCATCATTAAATTTTTAAAAAATCGGCCTAATTTTCGAAGTCGACACTTTTATGCCTTTCGACAGTCTTGATCCTCGCGATCCTGGGACAGTTGGTCCTGCAGCGATCTGGCCCTATTTGTCTGAGATATAGCCTTCCGAAGATTTGGATTTGCATATCTTTGAAATACTGGATTTTTCTGTAAGCTATATCTCTGCTATACAGCAGCCGATCCGGGCGTGGCATGCCTCTCCGTAATCGGGAGAGTCCTGCCAATCGATTGCCATCAGAAAAAATGACATCAATTTTTTCACGATTTTCGCAAAAAATCATGATGGTTACATCATTAAATTTTCAGAAAATCGTCCTGATTTTCGAAGTCGACACTTTGATTCAGTTCGACAGTCTGGATCCTCGCGATCCTGGGACAGTTGGTCCTGCACCGCTCTGGCCCTATTTGTCTGAGATATAGCCTTCCGAAGATTTGGATTTGCATATCTTTGATATACTGGTTTCTTCTGCACGCCATATCTCTGCAATATGGCAGCCGATCCGGGCGTGGCATGCCTCTCCGTGATCGAAATTTTCAAAAAATCGGCCTGATCTTCGAAGTTGACATTTTGATGCCTTTCGACAGTCTGGATCCTCGCGATCCTGGGACAGTTGGTCCTGCACCGATCTGGCCCTATTTGTCTGAGATATAGCCTTCCGAAGATTTGGATTTGCATATCTTTGATATACTGGTTTTTTCTGTAAGCTATATCTCTGCTATACAGCAGCCGATCCGTGCGTAGCATGCCTCTCCGTGATTGGCAGAGTCCTGCCAATCGACTGCCCACGGAAAAAAAGACATCAATTTTTTCACGATTTTCGCAAAAAATCATGATGGTTACATCATTAAATTTAAAAAAAATCGGCCTGATCTTCGAAGTCGAGACTTTTATGCCTTTCCACAGTCTTGATCCTCGCGATCCTGGGACAGTTGGTCCTGCACCGATCTGGCCCTATTTGTCTGAGATATAGCCTTCCGAAGATTTGGATTTGAATATCTTTGAAATACTGGTTTCTTCTGCACGCTATATCTCTGCAATATGGCAGCCGATCCGGGCGTGGCATGCCTCTCCGTAATCGGGAGAGTCCTGCCAATCGATTGCCGTCAGAAAAAAGGACATCAATTTTTTCACGATTTTCGCAAAAAATCATAATGGTTCATCATTAAATTTTCAAAAATCGGCTTGATTTTCGAAGTCGACACTTTTATGCCTTTCGACAGTCTTGATCCTCGCGATCCTGGACAGTTGGTCCTGCACCGATCTGGCCCTATTTGCCTGAGATATAGCCTTCCGAAGATTTGGATTTGCTTATCTTTGATATACTGGTTTTTTCTGTAAGCTATATCTCTGCAATATGGCAGCCGATCCGGGCGTGGCATGCCTCTCCGTGATCGGGAGAGTCCTGCCAATCGATTGCCATCAGAAAAAAGGACATCAATTTTTTCACGATTTTCGCAAAAAATCATAATGGTTCATCATTAAATTTTCAAAAAATCGGCCTGATTTTCGGACTCGACACTTTTATGCCGTTCGACAGTTTTGATCCTCACGATCCTGGGACAGTTGGTCCTGCACCGATCTGGCCCTATTTGCCTGAGATATAGCCTTCCGAAGATTTGGATTTGCTTATCTTTGATATACTGGTTTTTTCTGTAAGCTATATCTCTGCAATATGGCTGCCGATCCGGGCGTGGCATGCCTCTCCGTGATCAGGAGAGTCCTGCCAATCGATTGCCATCAGATAAAAGGACATCAATTTTTTCACGATTTTCGCAAAAAATCATAATGGTTCATCATTAAATTTTCAAAAAATCGGCCTGATTTTCGGACTTGACACTTTTATGCCGTTCGACAGTCTTGATCCTCGCGATCCTGGGACAGTTGGTCCTGCACCGCTCTGGCCCTATTTGTCTGAGATAGAGCCTTCCGAAGATTTGGATTTGCTTATCTTTGATATACTGTTTTTTTCTGAAAGCTATATCTCTGCTACACAGTTGGGACAGTTGGTCCTGCACCGATCTGGCCCTATTTGTCTGAGATATAGCCTTCCGAAGATTTGGATTTGCATATCTTTGAAATACTGGTTTTTTCTGTAAGCTATATCTCTGCTATACAGCAGCCGATCCGGGCGTGGCATGCCTCTCCGTAATCGGGAGAGTCCTGCAATCGATTGCCATCAGAAAAAATGACATCAATTTTTTCACGATTTTCGCAAAAAATCATGATGGTTACATCATTAAATTTTCAGAAAATCGTCCTGATTTTCGAAGTCGACACTTTGATTCAGTTCGACAGTCTGGATCCTCGCGATCCTGGGACAGTTGGTCCTGCACCGCTCTGGCCCTATTTGTCTGAGATAGAGCCTTCCGAAGATTTTGATTTGCTTATCTTTGATATAATGTTTTTTTCTGAAAGCTATATCTCTGCTATACAGTTGGGACAGTTGGTCCTGCACCGATCTGTCCCTATTTGTCTGAGATATAGCCTTCCGAAGATTTGGATTTGCATATCTTTTATATACTGGTTTCTTCTGCACGCCATATCTCTGCAATATGGCAGCCGATCCGGGCGTGGCATGCCTCTCCGTAATCGGGAGAGTCCTGCCAATCGATTGCCATCAGAAAAAAGGACATCAATTTTTTCACGATTTTCGCAAAAAATCATAATGGTTCATCATTAAATTTTCAAAAAATCGGCTTGATTTTCGAAGTCGACACTTTTATGCCTTTCGACAGTCTTGATCCTCGCGATCCTGGGACAGTTGGTCCTGCACCGATCTGGCCCTATTTGCCTGAGATATAGCCTTCCGAAGATTTGGATTTGCATATCTTTGATATACTGGTTTTTTCTGTAAGCTATATCTCTGCTATACAGCAGCCGATCCGTGCGTGGCATGCCTCTCCGTGATTGGCAGAGTCCTGCCAATCGACTGCCCACGGAAAAAAAGACATCAATTTTTTCACGATTTTCGCAAAAAATCATAATGGTTCATCATTAAATTTTCAAAAAATCGGCTTGATTTTCGAAGTCGACACTTTTATGCCTTTCGACAGTCTTGATACTCGCGATCCTGGGACAGTTGGTCCTGCACCGATCTGGCCCTATTTGCCTGAGATATAGCCTTCCGAAGATTTGGATTTGCTTATCTTTGATATACTGGTTTTTTCTGTAAGCTATATCTCTGCAATATGGCAGCCGATCCGGGCGTGGCATGCCTCTCCGTGATCGGGAGAGTCCTGCCAATCGATTGCCATCAGAAAAAAGGACATCAATTTTTTCACGATTTTCGCAAAAAATCATAATGGTTCATCATTAAATTTTCAAAAAATCGGCTTGATTTTCGAAGTCGACACTTTTATGCCTTTCGACAGTCTTGATCCTCGCGATCCTGGGACAGTTGGTCCTGCACCGATCTGGCCCTATTTGCCTGAGATATAGCCTTCCGAAGATTTGGATTTGAATATCTTTGAAATACTGGTTTCTTCTGCACGCTATATCTCTGCAATATGGCAGCCGATCCGGGCGTGGCATGCCTCTCCGTAATCGGGAGAGTCCTGCCAATCGATTGCCATCAGAAAAAAGGACATCAATTTTTTCACGATTTTCGCAAAAAATCATAATGGTTCATCATTAAATTTTCAAAAAATCGGCTTGATTTTCGAAGTCGACACTTTTATGCCTTTCGACAGTCTTGATCCTCGCGATCCTGGGACAGTTGGTCCTGCACCGATCTGGCCCTATTTGCCTGAGATATAGCCTTCCGAAGATTTGGATTTGAATATCTTTGAAATACTGGTTTCTTCTGTAAGCTATATCTCTGCAATATGGCAGCCGATCCGGGCGTGGCATGCCTCTCCGTGATCGGGAGAGTCCTGCCAATCGATTGCCATCAGAAAAAAGGACATCAATTTTTTCACGATTTTCGCAAAAAATCATAATGGTTCATCATTAAATTTTCAAAAAATCGGCTTGATTTTCGAAGTCGACACTTTTATGCCTTTCGACAGTCTTGATCCTCGCGATCCTGGGACAGTTGGTCCTGCACCGATCTGGCCCTATTTGCCTGAGATATAGCCTTCCGAAGATTTGGATTTGCTTATCTTTGATATACTGGTTTTTTCTGTAAGCTATATCTCTGCAATATGGCAGCCGATCCGGGCGTGGCATGCCTCTCCGTGATCGGGAGAGTCCTGCCAATCGATTGCCATCAGAAAAAAGGACATCAATTTTTTCACGATTTTCGCAAAAAATCATAATGGTTCATCATTAAATTTTCAAAAAATCGGCCTGATTTTCGGACTCGACACTTTTATGCCGTTCGACAGTCTTGATCCTCACGATCCTGGGACAGTTGGTCCTGCACCGATCTGGCCCTATTTGCCTGAGATATAGCCTTCCGAAGATTTGGATTTGCTTATCTTTGATATACTGGTTTTTTCTGTAAGCTATATCTCTGCAATATGGCAGCCGATCCGGGCGTGGCATGCCTCTCCGTGATCGGGAGAGTCCTGCCAATCGATTGCCATCAGAAAAAAGGACATCAATTTTTTTCACGATTTTCGCAAAAAATCATAATGGTTCATCATTAAATTTTTAAAAAATCGGCCTAATTTTCGAAGTCGACACTTTTATGCCTTTCGACAGTCTTGATCCTCGCGATCCTGGGACAGTTGGTCCTGCAGCGATCTGGCCCTATTTGTCTGAGATATAGCCTTCCGAAGATTTGGGTTTGCATATCTTTGAAATACTGGTTTTTTCTGTAAGCTACATCTCTGCTATACAGCAGCTGATCCGGGCGTGGCATTCCTCTCCGTGATCGGGAGAGTCCTGCCAATCGATTACCATCAGAAAAAAGGACATCAATTTTTTCACGATTTTCGCAAAAAATCATAATGGTTCATCATTAAATTTTCAAAAAATCGGCCTGATTTTCGAAGTCGACACTTTTATGCCGTTCGACAGTCTTGATCCTCGCGACCCTGGGACAGTTGGTCCTGCACTGATCTGGCCCTATTTGTCTGAGATATAGCCTTCCGAAGATTTGGATTTGCATATCTTTGAAATACTGGTTTTTTCTGTAAGCTACATCTCTGCTATACAGCAGCCGATCCGGGCGTGGCATGCCTCTCCGTAATCGGGAGAGTCCTGCCAATCGATTGCCATCAGAAAAAAGGACATCAATTTTTTCACGATTTTCGCAAAAAATCATAATGGTTCATCATTAAATTTTTAAAAAATCGGCCTAATTTTCGAAGTCGACACTTTTATGCCTTTCGACAGTCTTGATCCTCGCGATCCTGGGACAGTTGGTCCTGCAGCGATCTGGCCCTATTTGTCTGAGATAACGCCTTCCGAAGATTTGGATTTGCATATCTTTGAAATACTGGTTTTTTCTGTAAGCTACATCTCTGCTATACAGCAGCTGATCCGGGCGTGGCATTCCTCTCCGTGATCGGGAGAGTCCTGCCAATCGATTGCCATCAGAAAAAAGGACATCAATTTTTTCACGATTTTCGCAAAAAATCATAATGGTTCATCATTAAATTTTCAAAAAATCGGCCTGATTTTCGAAGTCGACACTTTTATGCCGTTCGACAGTCTTGATCCTCGCGACCCTGGGACAGTTGGTCCTGCACTGATCTGGCCCTATTTGTCTGAGATATAGCCTTCCGAAGATTTGGATTTGCATATCTTTGAAATACTGGTTTTTTCTGTAAGCTACATCTCTGCTATACAGCAGCTGATCCGGGCGTGGCATTCCTCTCCGTGATCGGGAGAGTCCTGCCAATCGATTGCCATCAGAAAAAAGGACATCAATTTTTTCACGATTTTCGCAAAAAATCATAATGGTTCATCATTAAATTTTTAAAAAATCGGCCTAATTTTCGAAGTCGACACTTTTATGCCTTTCGACAGTCTTGATCCTCGCGATCCTGGGACAGTTGGTCCTGCAGCGATCTGGCCCTATTTGTCTGAGATAACGCCTTCCGAAGATTTGGATTTGCATATCTTTGAAATACTGGTTTTTTCTGTAAGCTACATCTCTGCTATACAGCAGCTGATCCGGGCGTGGCATTCCTCTCCGTGATCGGGAGAGTCCTGCCAATCGATTGCCATCAGAAAAAAGGACATCAATTTTTTCACGATTTTCGCAAAAAATCATAATGGTTCATCATTAAATTTTAAAAAAATCGGCCTAATTTTCGAAGTCGACACTTTTATGCCTTTCGACAGTCTTGATCCTCGCGATCCTGGGACAGTTGGTCCTGCAGCGATCTGGCCCTATTTGTCTGAGATAACGCCTTCCGAAGATTTGGATTTGCATATCTTTGAAATACTGGTTTTTTCGGTAAGCTACATCTCTGCTATACAGCAGCCGATCCGGGCGTGGCATGCCTCTCCGTGATCGGGAGAGTCCTGCCAATCGATTGCCATCAGAAAAAAGGACATCAATTTTTTCACGATTTTCGCAAAAAATCATAATGGTTCATCATTAAATTTTCAAAAAATCATTTTCGAAGTCGACACTTTTATGCCGTTCGACAGTCTTGATCCTCGCGATCCTGGGACAGTTGGTCCTGCACCGATCTGGCCCTATTTGTCTGAGATATAGCCATCCGAAGATTTGGATTTGCATATCTTTGAAATACTGTTTTTTTCTGTAAGCTATATCTCTGCAATATGGCAGCCGATCCGGGCGTGGCATGCCTCTCCTTGATCGGGAGAGTCCTGCCAATCGACTGCCCACGGAAAAAAGGACATCAATTTTTTCACGATTTTCGCAAAAAATCATAATGGTTCATCATTAAATTTTCAAAAATTGGCTTGATTTTCGAAGTCGACACTTTTATGCCTTTCGACAGTCTTGATCCTCGCGATCCTGGGACAGTTGGTCCTGCACCGATCTGGCCCTATTTGCCTGAGATATAGCCTTCCGAAGATTTGGATTTGCTTATATTTGATATACTGGTTTTTTCTGTAAGCTATATCTCTGCAATATGGCAGCCGATCCGTGCGTGGCATGCCTCTCCGTGATCGGGAGAGTCCTGCCAATCGATTGCCATCAGAAAAAAGGACATCAATTTTTTCACGATTTTCGTAAAAAATCATAATGGTTCATCATTAAATTTTCAAAAAATCGGCCTGATTTTCGGACTCGACACTTTTATGCCGTTCGACAGTCTTGATCCTCACGATCCTGGGACAGTTGGTCCTGCACCGATCTGGCCCTATTTGCCTGAGATATAGCCTTCCGAAGATTTGGATTTGCTTATCTTTGATATACTGGTTTTTTCTGTAAGCTATATCTCTGCAATATGGCAGCCGATCCGGGCGTGGCATGCCTCTCCGTGATCGGGAGAGTCCTGCCAATCGATTGCCATCAGAAAAAAGGACATCAATTTTTTTCACGATTTTCGCAAAAAATCATAATGGTTCATCATTAAATTTTTAAAAAATCGGCCTAATTTTCGAAGTCGACACTTTTATGCCTTTCGACAGTCTTGATCCTCGCGATCCTGGGACAGTTGGTCCTGCAGCGATCTGGCCCTATTTGTCTGAGATATAGCCTTCCGAAGATTTGGATTTGCATGTCTTTGAAATACTGGTTTTTTCTGTAAGCTACATCTCTGCTATACAGCAGCTGATCCGGGCGTGGCATTCCTCTCCGTGATCGGGAGAGTCCTGCCAATCGATTGCCATCAGAAAAAAGGACATCAATTTTTTCACGATTTTCGCAAAAAATCATAATGGTTCATCATTAAATTTTCAAAAAATCGGCCTGATTTTCGAAGTCGACACTTTTATGCCGTTCGACAGTCTTGATCCTCGCGACCCTGGGACAGTTGGTCCTGCACTGATCTGGCCCTATTTGTCTGAGATATAGCCTTCCGAAGATTTGGATTTGCATATCTTTGAAATACTGGTTTTTTCTGTAAGCTACATCTCTGCTATACAGCAGCCGATCCGGGCGTGGCATGCCTCTCCGTGATCGGGAGAGTCCTGCCAATCGATTGCCATCAGAAAAAAGGACATCAATTTTTTCACGATTTTCGCAAAAAATCATAATGGTTCATCATTAAATTTTCAAAAAAACGGCCTGATTTTCGAAGTCGACACTTTTATGCCGTTCGACAGTCTTGATTCTCGCGATCCTGGGACAGTTGGTCCTGCACTGATCTGGCCCTATTTGTCTGAGATATAGCCTTCCGAAGATTTGGATTTGCTTATATTTGATATACTGGTTTTTTCTGTAAGCTATATCTCTGCAATATGGCAGCCGATCCGGGCGTGGCATGCCTCTCCTTGATCGGGAGAGTCCTGCCAATCGACTGCCCACGGAAAAAAAGGACATCAATTTTTTCACGATTTTCGCAAAAAATCATGATGGTTACATCATTAAATTTTCAAAAAATCGGCCTTATTTTCGAAGTCGACATTTTGATGCCTTTCGACAGTCTATATCCTCGCGATCCTGGGACAGTTGGTCCTGCACCGATCTGGCCTTATTTGTCTGAGATATAGCCTTCCGAAGATTTGGATTTGCATATCTTTGATATACTGTTTTTTTCTGAAAGCTATATCTCTGCTACACAGTTGGGACAGTTGGTCCTGCACCGATCTGGCCCTATTTGTCTGAGATATAGCCTTCCGAAGATTTGGATTTGCATATCTTTGAAATACTGTTTTTTTCTGTAAGCTATATCTCTGCTATACAGCAGCCGATCTGTGCGTGGCATGCCTCTCCGTGATCGGGAGAGTCCTGCCAATCGACTGCCCACGGAAAAAAAGACATCAATTTTTTCACGATTATCGCAAAAAATCATGATGGTTACATCATTAAATTTTCAAAAAATCGGCCTGATTTTCGAAGTCGAGACTTTGATGCCGTTCGACAGTCTGGATCCTCGCGATCCTTCGACAGTCTGGATCCTCGCGATCCTGGGACAGTTGGTCCTGCACCGATCTGGCCCTATTTGTCTGAGATATAGCCTTCCGAAGATTTGGATTTGCTTATCTTTGATATACTGGTTTTTTCTGTAAGCTATATCTCTGCAATATGGCAGCCGATCCGGGCGTGGCATGCCTCTCCGTAATCGGGAGAGTCCTGCCAATCGATTGCCATCAGAAAAAAGGACATCAATTTTTTCACGATTTTCGCAAAAAATCATAATGGTTCATCATTAAATTTTCAAAAAATCGGCTTGATTTTCGAAGTCGACACTTTTATGCCTTTCGACAGTCTTGATCCTCGCGATCCTGTGACAGTTGGTCCTGCACCGATCTGGCCCTATTTGCCTGAGATATAGCCTTCCGAAGATTTGGATTTGCTTATCTTTGATATACTGGTTTTTTCTGTAAGCTATATCTCTGCAATATGGCAGCCGATCCGGCGTGGCATGCCTCTCCGTGATCGGGAGAGTCCTGCCAATCGATTGCCATCAGAAAAAAGGACATCAATTTTTTCACGATTTTCGCAAAAAATCATAATGGTTCATCATTAAATTTTCAAAAAATCGGCCTGATTTTCGGACTTGACACTTTTATGCCGTTCGACAGTCTTGATCCTCACGATCCTGGGACAGTTGGTCCTGCACCGATCTGGCCCTATTTGCCTGAGATATAGCCTTCCGAAGATTTGGATTTGCTTATATTTGAAATACTGGTTTTTTCTGTAAGCTACATCTCTGCTATACAGCAGCCGATCCGGGCGTGGCATGCCTCTCCGTGATCGGGAGAGTCCTGACAATCGATTGCCATCAGAAAAAAGGACATCAATTTTTTCACGATTTTCGCAAAAAATCATAATGGTTCATCATTATATTTTCAAAAAATCATTTTCGAAGTCGACACTTTTATGCCGTTCGACTGTCTTGATCCTCGCGATCCTGGGACAGTTGGTCCTGCACCGATCTGGCCCTATTTGTCTGAGATATAGCCATCCGAAGATTTGGATTTGCATATCATTGATATACTGGTTTTTTCTGTAAGCTATATCTCTGCTATACAGCAGCCGATACGAGCGCGGCATGCCTCTCCGTGATCGGGAGAGTGCTGCCAATCGACTGCCCACGACTGCCCATGATGGTTACATCATTAAGTTTTCGAAAAATCGGCCTGATTTTCGAAGTTGACACTTTTATGCCGTTCGACAGTCTTGATCCTCGCGATCCTGGGACAGTTGGTCCTGCACCGATCTGGCCTTATTTGTCTGAGATATAGCCTTCCGAAGATTTGGATTTGCATATCTTTGATATACTGTTTTTTTCTGAAAGCTATATCTCTGCTACACAGTTGGGACAGTTGGTCCTGCACCGATCTGGCCCTATTTGTCTGAGATATAGCCTTCCGAAGATTTGGATTTGCATATCTTTGAAATACTGTTTTTTTCTGTAAGCTATATCTCTGCTATACAGCAGCCGATCCGTGCGTGGCATGCCTCTCCGTGATCGGGAGAGTCCTGCCAATCGACTGCCCACGGAAAAAAAGACATCAATTTTTTCACGATTATCGCAAAAAATCATGATGGTTACATCATTAAATTTTCAAAAAATCGGCCTGATTTTCGAAGTCGAGACTTTGATGCCGTTCGACAGTCTGGATCCTCGCGATCCTTCGACAGTCTGGATCCTCGCGATCCTGGGACAGTTGGTCCTGCACCGATCTGGCCCTATTTGTCTGAGATATAGCCTTCCGAAGATTTGGATTTGCTTATCTTTGATATACTGGTTTTTTCTGTAAGCTATATCTCTGCAATATGGCAGCCGATCCGGGCGTGGCATGCCTCTCCGTGATCGGGAGAGTCCTGCCAATCGACTGCCCACGGAAAAAAAGGACATCAATTTTTTCACGATTTTCGCAAAAAATCATGATGGTTAGTTACATCATTAAATTATCAAAAAATCGGCCTGATTTTCGAAGTCGACACTTTTATGCCGTTCGACAGTCTGGATCCTCCCGATCCTGGGACAGTTGTACCTGCACCGATCTGGCCCTATTTGTCTGAGATATAGCCTTCCGAAGATTTGGATTTGCATATCTTTGAAATACTGGTTTTTTCTGTAAGCTACATCTCTGCTATACAGCAGCCGATCCGTGCGTGGCATGCCTCTCCGTGATCGGGAGAGTCTTGCCAATCGACTGCCATCAGAAAAAGGACATCAATTTTTTCACGATTTTCGCAAAAAATCAGGATGGTTACATCATTAAATTTTAAAAAAATCGGCCTGATTTTCGAAGTTGACACGTTGATGCCGGTCGACAGTCTGGATCCTCGCGATCCTGGGACAGTTGGTCATGCACCGATCTGGCCCTATTTGTCTGAGATATAGCCTTCCGAAGATTTGGATTTGCAATCTTTGAAATATTGGTTTCTTCTGCACCCTATATCTCTGCAATATGGCAGCCGATCCGGGCGTAGCATGCCTCTCCGTGATCGGGAGAGTGCTGCCAATCGATTGCCATCTGAAAAAAGGACATCAATTTTTTTTCGATTTTCGCAAAAAATCATCATTAAATTTTCAAAAAATCGGTCTGATTTTCGAAGTTGACATTTTGATGCAGTTCGACAGTCTGGATCCTTGCGATCCTGGGACAGTTGGTCCTGCACCGATCTGGACCTATTTGTCTGAGATATAGCGGTCCGAAGATTTGGATTTGCATATCTTTGAAATACTGTTTTTTTCTGTAAGCTATATCTCTGCAATATGCAGCCGATCCTGGCGTGGCATGCGAGTCCTGCCAATCGACTGCCCACGGAAAAAAAGGACATCAATTTTTTCACGATTTTCGCAAAAAATCATGATGGTTACATCATTAAATTTTCAAAAAATCGGCCTTTTTTTCGAAGTCGACATTTTGATGCCTTTCGACGGTCTATATTCTCGCGATCCTGGGACAGTTGGTCCTGCACCGATCTGGCCCTATTTGTCTGAGATAAAGCCTTCCGACGATTTGGATTTGCTTATCTTTGAAATACTGGTTTTTTCTGTAAGCTATATCTCTGCTATACAGCAGCCGATCCGTGCGTGGCATGCCTCTCCGTGATCGGGAGAGTCCTGCCAATCGACTGCCATGAGAAAACGGACATCAATTTTTTCACGATTTTCGCAAAAAATCATGATGGTTACATCAATTAATTTTCAAAAAATCGGCCTGATTTTCGAAGTCGACACTTTTATGCCGTTCGACTGTCTTGATCCTCGCGATCCTGGGACAGTTGGTCCTGCACCGATCTGGCCCTGAGATATAGCCTCCGAAGATTTGGATTTGCATATCTTTGAAATACTGGTTTCTTCTTAAAGCTATATCTCTGCTATACGGTAGCCGATCGGAGTGCGGCATGTCTTTCTGTGATCGGGAGAGTCCTGCCAATCGACTGCCATCAGAAAACGGACATCAATTTTTTCACGATTTTCGCAAAAAATCATGATGGTTACATCAAAAAATTTCAAAAAATCGGCCTGATTTTCGAAGTTGACACTTTTATGCCGTTCGACAGTCTTGATCCTCGCGATCCTGGGACAGTTGGTCCTGCACCGCTCTGGCCCTATTTGTCTGAGATAAAGCCTTCCGAAGATTTGGATTTGCATATCTTTGAAATACTGGTTTTTTCTGTAAGCTATATCTCTGCTATACAGCAGCCGCTACGGGCGTGACATGCCTCTCCGTGATCGGGAGAGTCCTGCCAATCGACTGCCATCAGAAAAAAGGACATCAATTTTTTCACGATTTTCGCAAAAAATCATGATGGTTACATCAAAAAATTTCAAAAAATCGGCCTGATTTTCGAAGTTGACACTTTTATGCCGTTCGACAGTCTTGATCCTCGCGATCCTGGGACAGTTGGTCCTGCACCGCTCTGGCCCTATTTGTCTGAGATAAAGCCTTCCAAAGATTTGGATTTGCTTATCTTTGATATACTGTTTTTTTCTGAAAGCTATATCTCTGCTACACAGTTGGGACAGTTGGTCCTGCACCGATCTGGCCCTATTTGTCTGAGATATAGCCTTCCGAAGATTTGGATTTGCATATCTTTGAAATACTGGTTTTTTCTGTAAGCTATATCTCTGCTATACAGCAGCCGCTACGGGCGTGACATGCCTCTCCATGATCGGGAGAGTCCTGCCAATCGACTGCCATCAGAAAAAAGGACATCAATTTTTTCACGATTTTCGCAAAAAATCATGATGGTTACATCAAAAAATTTCAAAAAATCGGCCTGATTTTCGAAGTTGACACTTTTATGCCGTTCGACAGTCTTGATCCTCGCGATCCTGGGACAGTTGGTCCTGCACCGCTCTGGCCCTATTTGTCTGAGATAAAGCCTTCCGAAGATTTGGATTTGCATATCTTTGAAATACTGGTTTTTTCTGTAAGCTATATCTCTGCTATACAGCAGCCGCTACGGGCGTGACATGCCTCTCCATGATCGGGAGAGTCCTGCCAATCGACTGCCATCAGAAAACGGACATCAATTTTTTCACGATTTTCGCAAAAAATCATGATGGTTACATCAATAAATTTTCAAAAAATCGGCCTGATTTTCGAAGTCGACACTTGTATGCCGTTCGACAGTCTTGATCCTCGCGATCCTGGGTCAGTTGGTCCTGCACCGCTCTGGCCCTATTTGTCTGAGATAAAGCCTTCCGAAGATTTGGATTTGCTTATCTTTGATATACTGTTTTTTTCTGTAAGCTATATCTCTGCTATACAGTTGGGACAGTTGGTCCTGCACCGATCTGGCCCTATTTGTCTGAGATATAGCCTTCCGAAGATTTGGATTTGCATATCTTTGATATACTGGTTTTTTCTGTAAGCTACATCTCTGCTATACTGCAGCCGATCCGTGCGTGCATGCCACTCCGTGATCGGGAGAGTCCTGCCAATCGACTGCCATCAGAAAAAGGACATCAATTTTTTTACGATTTTCGCAAAAAATCATGATGGTTAGTTACATCATTAAATTTTCAAAAAATCGGCCTGATTATCGAAGTCGACATTTTAATGCCTTTCGACAGTCTAAATCCGCGCGATCCTGGGACAGTTGGTCCTGCACCGATCTGGCCCTATTTGTCTGAGATAAAGCCTTCCGAAGATTTGGATTTGCTTATCTTTGATATACTGTTTTTTTCTGAAAGCTATATCTCTGCTACACAGTTGGGACAGTTGGTCCTGCACCGATCTGGCCCTATTTGTCTGAGATATAGCCTTCCGAAGATTTGGATTTGCATATCTTTAAAATACAGGTTTTTTCTGTAAGCTATATCTCTGCTATACAGCAGCCGATCCGTGCGTGGCATGCCTCTCCGTGATCGGGAGAGTCCTGCCAATCGACTGCCATCAGAAAACGGATATCAATTTTTTCACGATTTTCGCAAAAAATCATGATGGTTAAATCATTAGATTTTCAAAAAATCGGCCTCATTTTCGAAGTTGACACTTCTATGCCGTTCGACAGTCTGGATCCTCGCGATCCTGGGACAGTTGGTCCTGCACCGATCTGGCCCTATTTGTCTGAGATATAACCTTCCGAAGATTTGGATTTGCATATCTTTGAATTACTGGTTTTTTCTGTAAGCTTTATCTCTGCTATACAGCAGCCGATCCGTGCGTGGCATGCCTCTCCGTGATCGGGAGAGTCCTGCCAATCGACTGCCATCAGAAAAAGGACATCAATTTTTTCACGATTTTCGCAAAAAATCAGGATGGTTCATCATTAAATTTTCAAAAAATAGGCCTGATTTTCGAAGTTGACATTTTGATGCAGTTCGACAGTCTGGATCCTTGCGATCCTGGAACAGTTGGTCCTGCACCGATCTGGACCTATTTGTCTGAGATAAAGCCTTCCGAAGATTTGGATTTGCTTATCTTTGATATACTGTTTTTTTCTGAAAGCTATATCTCTGCTACACAGTTGGGACAGTTGGTCCTGCACCGATCTGGCCCTATTTGTCTGAGATATAGCCTTCCGAAGATTTGGATTTGCATTTCTTTGATATACTGGTTTTTTCTGTAAGCTATATCTCTGCTATACAGCAGCCGATCCGGGCGTGGCATGCCTCTCCGTGATCGGGAGAGTCCTGCCAATCGACTGCCCACGGAAAAAAGGACATCAATTTTTTCACAATTTTCGCAAAAAATCATGATGGTTATTACATCATTAAATTTTCAAAAAATCGGCCTGATTTTCCAAGTTGACATTTTGATGCAGTTCGACAGTCTGTATCCTCGCGATCCTGGGACAGTTGGTCCTGCACCGCTCTGACCCTATTTGTCTGAGATAAAGCCTTCGGAAGATTTGGATTTGCTTATCTTTGATATACTGTTTTTTTCTGAAAGCTATATCTCTGCAATATGGCAGCCGATCCGGGCGTGGCATGCCTCTCCGTGATCGGGAGAGTCCTGCCAATCGACTGCCATCAGAAAAAAGACATCAATTTTTTCACGATTTTCGCAAAAAATCATGATGGTTACATCAATAAATTTTCAAAAAATCGGCCTGATTTTCGAAGTCGACACTTTTATGCCGCTCGACAGTCTGGATCCTCGCGATCCTGGGACAGTTGGTCCTGCACCGATCTGGCCCTATTTGTCTGAGATATAGCCTTCCGAAGATTTGGATTTGCATATCTTTGAAATACTGGTTTTTTCTGTAGGCTATATCTCTGCTATACAGCAGCCGCTACGGGCGTGACATGCCTCTCCGTGATCGGGAGAGTCCTGCCAATCGACTGCCATCAGAAAACGGACATCAATTTTTTCACGATTTTCGCAAAAAATCATGATGGTTACATCAATAAATTTTCAAAAAATCGGCCTGATTTTCGAAGTCGACACTTTTATGCCGTTCGACAGTCTGGATCCTCGCGATCCTGGGACAGTTGGTCCTGCACCGCTCTGACCCTATTTGTCTGAGATAAAGCCTTCGGAATATTTGGATTTGCTTATCTTTGATATACTGTTTTTTTCTGAAAGCTATATCTCTGCTACACAGTTGGGACAGTTGGTCCTGCACCGATCTGGCCCTATTTGTCTGAGATATAGCCTTCCTATGATTTGTATTTGCATATCTTTGATATACTGGTTTTTTCTGTAAGCTATATCTCTGCTATACAGCAGCCGATCCGGGCGTGGCATGCATCTCCGTGATCGGGAGAGTCCTGCCAATCGACTGCCATCAGAAAAAGGACATCAATTTTTTCACGATTTTCGCAAAAAATCATGATGGTTACATCATTAAATTTCCAAAAAATCGGCCCTTTTTTCGAAGTCGACATTTTGATGCCTTTCGACAGCCTATATCCTCGCGATCCTGGGACAGTTGGTCCTGCACCGATCTGGCCCTATTTGTCTGAGATATAGCCTTCCGAAGATTTGGATTTGCATATCTTTGAAATACTGGTTTTTTCTGTAAGCTATATCTCTGCTATACAGCAGCCGATCCGTGCGTGGAATAACTCTCCGTGATCGGGAGAGGCCTGCCAATCGACTGCCAACAGGAAACGGAAATCAATTTTTTCACGATTTTCGCAAAAAATCATGATGGTTACATCATTAAATTTCCAAAAAATCGGCCCTTTTTTCGAAGTCGACATTTTGATGCCTTTCGACAGCCTATATCCTCGCGATCCTGGGACAGTTGGTCCTGCACCGATCTGGCCCTATTTGTCTGAGATATAGCCTTCCGAAGATTTGGATTTGCATATCTTTGAAATACTGGTTTTTTCTGTAAGCTATATCTCTGCTATACAGCAGACGATCCGTGCGTGGCATGCCTCTCCGTGATCGGGAGAGTCCTGCCAATCGACTGCCATCAGAAAAAGGACATCAATTTTTTCACGATTTTCGCAAAAAATCATGATGGTTAATCATTAAATTTTCAAAAAATCGGCCTGATTTTCGAAGTCGACATTTTGATGCCTTTCGACAATCTATATCCTCGCGCTCCTGGGACAGTTGATCCTGCACCGATCTGGCCCTGAGATATAGCCTTCCGAAGATTTGGATTTGCATATCTTTGAAATACTGATTTCTTCTTAAAGCTATATCTCTGCTATACGGTAGCCGATCGGAGTGCGGCATGTCTTTCTGTGATCGGGAGAGTCCTGCCAATCGACTGCCCACGGGAAAAAGGACATCAATTTTTTCACGATATTCGCAAAAAATCATGATGGTTACATCACTAAATTTAAAAAAAACGGCCTTATTTTCGAAGTCGACATTTTGATGCCTTTCGACAATCTATATCCTCGCGCTCTTGGGACAGTTGATCCTGCACCGATCTGGCCCTGAGATATAGCCTTCCGAAGATTTGGATTTGCATATCTTTGATATACTGGTTTTTTCTGTAAGCTATATCTCTGCTATACAGCAGCCGATCCGGGCGTGGCATGCCTCTCCGTGATCGGGAGAGTCCTGCCAATCGATTGCCATCAGAAAAAGGACATTAATTTTTTCACGATTTTCGCAAAAAATCATGATGGTTTGTTTCATCATTAAATTTTCAAAAAATCGACCTGATTTTCGAAGTCGAGACTTTGATGCCGTTCGACAGTCTGGATCCTCGCGATCCTGGGACAGTTGGTCCTGCACCGATCTGGCCCTATTTGTCTGAGATATAGCCTTCTGAAGATTTGGATTTGCATATCTTTGAAATACTGGTTTTTTCTGTAAGCTATATCTCTGCTATACAGCAGACGATCCGTGCGTGGCATGCCTCTCCGTGATCGGGAGAGTCCTGCCAATCGACTGCCATCAGAAAAAAGACATCAATTTTTTCACGATTTTCGCAAAAAATCATGATGGTTAATCATTAAATTTTCAAAAAATCGGCCTGATTTTCGAAGTCGACATTTTGATGCCTTTCGACAATCTATATCCTCGCGCTCCTGGGACAGTTGATCCTGCACCGATCTGGCCCTGAGATATAGCCTTCCGAAGATTTGGATTTGCATATCTTTGAAATACTGATTTCTTCTTAAAGCTATATCTCTGCTATACGGTAGCCGATCGGAGTGCGGCATGTCTTTCTGTGATCGGGAGAGTCCTGCCAATCGACTGCCCACGGGAAAAAGGACATCAATTTTTTCACGATATTCGCAAAAAATCATGATGGTTACATCACTAAATTTAAAAAAAACGGCCTTATTTTCGAAGTCGACATTTTGATGCCTTTCGACAGTCTATATCCTCGCGATCCTGGGACAGTTGGTCCTGCACCGCTCTGGCCCTATTTGTCTGAGATAAAGCCTTCCGAAGATTTGGATTTGCTTATCTTTGATATACTGTTTTTTTCTGAAAGCTATATCTCTGCTACACAGTTGGGACAGTTGGTCCTGCACCGATCTGGCCCTATTTGTCTGAGATATAGCCTTCCGAAGATTTGGATTTGCGTATCTTTGAAATACTGGTTTTTTCTGTAGGCTATATCTCTGCTATACAGCAGCCGCTACGGGCGTGACATGCCTCTCCGTGATCGGGAGAGTCCTGCCAATCGATTGCCATCAGAAAAAGGACATTAATTTTTTCACGATTTTCGCAAAAAATCATGATGGTTTGTTTCATCATTAAATTTTCAAAAAATCGACCTGATTTTCGAAGTTGACATTTTGATGCAGTTCGACAGTCTGGATTCTTGCGATCCTGGGACAGTTGGTCCTGCACCGATCTGGACCTATTTGTCTGAGATAAAGCCTTCCGAAGATTTGGATTTGCTTATCTTTGATATACTGTTTTTTTCTGAAAGCTATATCTCTGCTACACAGTTGGGACAGTTGGTCCTGCACCGATCTGGCCCTATTTGTCTGAGATATAGCCTTCCGAAGATTTGGATTTGCGTTTCTTTGATATACTGGTTTTTTCTGTAAGCTATATCTCTGCTACACAGCAGCTGATCCGGGCGTGGCATGCCTCTCCGTGATCGGAAGAGTCCTGCCAATCGACTGCCCACGGAAAAAAGGACATCAATTTTTTCACGATTTTCGCAAAAAATCATGATGTAACCATCATCATCGATGTAACCATTTCCAAAAAATCGGCCCTTTTTTCGAAGTCGACATTTTGATGCCTTTCGACAG
Source organism: Drosophila miranda (assembly GCF_003369915.1). Classification (NCBI taxonomy): domain Eukaryota; kingdom Metazoa; phylum Arthropoda; class Insecta; order Diptera; family Drosophilidae; genus Drosophila; species Drosophila miranda. The sequence continues at coordinate 24,496,302 of NW_022881614.1, forward strand.
CCTATATCCTCGCGATCCTGGGACAGTTGGTCCTGCACCGATCTGGCCCTATTTGTCTTAGATATAGCCTTCCGAAGATTTGGATTTGCATATCTTTGAAATACTGGTTTTTTCTGTAAGCTATATCTCTGCTATACAGCAGCCGCTACGGGCGTGACATGCCTCTCCATGATCGGGAGAGTCCTGCCAATCGACTGCCATCAGAAAACGGACATCAATTTTTTCACGATTTTCGCAAAAAATCATGATGGTTACATCAATAAATTTTCAAAAAATCGGCCTGATTTTCGAAGTCGACACTTGTATGCCGTTCGACAGTCTTGATCCTCGCGATCCTGGGTCAGTTGGTCCTGCTCCGCTCTGGCCCTATTTGTCTGAGATAAAGCCTTCCGAAGATTTGGATTTGCTTACCTTTGATATACTGTTTTTTTCTGTAAGCTATATCTCTGCTATACAGTTGGGACAGTTGGTCCTGCACCGATCTGGCCCTATTTGTCTGAGATATAGCCTTCC